>NC_086454.1:279641392-280841392 GCF_028390025.1 Pseudophryne corroboree | reverse complement strand
GCACACACTACATACAGCACAGTACAGGGAGGGAGCACACACTACATACACCACAGTACAGGAATGGAGCACACACTATACAGCACAATACAGGGAGGAGGAGCAAACACTACATACAGCGCAGTACATGTAGTGAGCACACACTACATACAGCACAGTTCAGGGAGGGAGCACACACTACATGCAGCACAGTACAGGGAGGGAGCCCAAACTACATGCAGCACAGTACAGGGAGTGAGCACACACTACATACAGCACAGTACAGGGAGGGAGCACACACTACATACAGCACAGTACAGGGAGGGAGTACACACTACATACAGCACAGTACCGGGAGGGGGAGCACACAATACATACAGCACAATACAGGGAGGAGGAGCACACACTACATACAGCACAGTACAGGCAGGGAGCACACACTACATACAGCACAGTACAGGGAGGGGGAGCACACAATACATACAGCACAGTACAGGGAGAGAACACACACCATATACAGCACAGTACAGGGAGGAGGAGCACACACTACATACAGCACAGTACAGGGAGGGAGCACACACTACATGCAGCACAGTACAGGAAGGGCGCACACAGTATTGCACAACACAGTAGAGGGAGGGGGAGCCCACACTACATGCAGCACAGTACAGGGAGTGAGCACACGCTACATACAGTACAGTACAGGGAGGGAGCACACACTACATACTGCATAGTACAGGGAGTGAGCACACACTACATGCACACAGTACAGGGAGGGAGCACACAAAACATACAGCACAGTACAGGGAGGGGGAGCACACACTACATACAGCATTGTACAAGGAGGGAGCACACACTACATACAGCACAGTACAGGGAGGGGGAGCACACACTGCATACAGCACAGTACAGGGAGTGAGCTCACACTACATACAGTACAGTACAGTACAGGGAGGGAGCACACAATACATACAGTACAGGGAGGGAGCACACACTACATACAGCACTGTACTGGGAGGGAGCACACACTACATACAGCACAGTACAGGGAGGGAGCACACAATACATACAGCAGAGTACAGGGAGGGAGCACACACTACATACAGCACAGTACAGGGAGGGAGCACACACTACACACAGCACAGTACAGGGAGGGGGCACACACTACATACAACACAGTACAGGGAGGGAGCACACACTACATACAGTACAGTACAGGGAGGAGCAGCACACACTACATACAGCACAGTATAGGGAGGGGGAGCACACACTACATACAACACAGTACAGGGAGTGAGCACACACTACATACAGCACAGTACAGGGAGGGAGCACACACTACAGTACATACAGCACAGTACAGGGAGGGAGCACACACTACATACAGTGCAGTACTAGGAGGGAGCACACACTACATACAGCACAGTACAGGGAGGGGGAGCACACACTACATACAGCACAGTACAGGGAGTGAGCACACACTACATACAGCACAGTTGTTAGGGTCTCCTGCCCTGTGCTGCCACGTCGTCATGGCAACCGGGAGACAAGTGCTAGCGGAGTGACCTGAGCGCAGCTGATACTCCGGTTCGGGTCTTTTGCTGTGCAGTGGTTATAGGCTCTGTGCATGGCAGGGGATCCGGTGCTGGTTTTTGTGCTCACAGTCTGTGAGGTCTGAGTGGGGCGTGGACAGCACCTGCTTTATAAGGCCTCTTCTCAGGGTAAGCAGATGCTGCTGAATCTTTGTGGGTTAGTCAGTTTCTGAAAGTTAGCCAGTACTGTGTAGCTTTGTATTTGTTTGTTGCTTACTGCAATTAGGCCTGGGGATTTGGTATTACACTCTGCCAATCCAGACCTAGCAGTAAGACTGGAGTCAGTCGTTTAGCTTGCTGGGGTTCTGTTACTACTCTGTGAACTTAGCAAGTTTGCGGCTGTATTCTAAGACTTGCCTGTCTAATCCTGTCTCACTGTGCTAGGTGTCAGGGGTCAGTTTAGTGGCAGTAAGCTGAACCTGTGCACTGCAAGTGAGAATTAGGATTGTGGAGACTCTCCTTGTGTCTATCATTCCATCTCTGACCAAGGAGTTTACTGCCACACCCGTTGGTAACCCTTTAGGGTTTTGATGTTGCCCTTAGCAACAGCATTTCGGGTTCTCTACGTATTAAAACACAACATCTTGCTTTTCCCATCTGAGCAGTTCTAATACAAGGGAGATACCCAGTTCCTTAGCCTCTGGGCTTCTCTGTTCACTTTGTGTGTATTTTGTTACCCTATCACCTTCTGTGTACGTTATGTCATATTCCCCAGTTTGTCTGTAAGTCCATTTGTTTTGCATAACAGTTCAAACACCAGTACATTCCTGCAGGCACTGGAGTGCATAACAGTCCTGACACCAGTACTTTCCTGCAGGCACTGGTGTGCATAACATATTCAGCAGCCCAATACTCCTGTTGAAATTTTGTGGGAATATGGAGCATACCCCTCAAAATACGTTGCAACAGGTGGTCGATCAGGTGCAGGTCCTGACTCGACAATTTAATGATTTGTCCATTAAAATGCACACCTCCCAGGCTGCTGGCGGAGCTCCCGCAGCAGCAGCACCTGCAGGGGTTAAGGAGCCGAAAGTAAATCTCCCGGATCGTTTTTCTGGAGATCGCTCGCAGTTCTTTTGTTTCAAGGAGAGCTGCAAGCTATACTTCCGGCTTAGGCCTCAGTCTTCTGGGTCGGAGATTCAGCGGGTGGGCATAGTGATTTCCTTGCTACAAGGAGACCCACAGGTCTGGGCATATGGGTTGCAGCCTGACTGTCCGTCGCTTAAAAGTGTTGATGCTTTTTTTACGGCACTGGGCATGTTGTATGATGACCCTGACAAGACGGCCTCAGCCGAGGCTCAGATTTCGATCCTTAAGCAAGGGCGAAGGCCAGTTGAGGTTTACTGTACGGAGTTTCGGAGGTTGGCCCATGATACCCAGTGGAATGACCCAGCCCTGAGACACCAGTACCGAAGAGGTCTTTCTAACCAGATAAAGGACCAACTGGTACAATATCCCTTGCCTGATAGCTTGGATCAGCTCATGCAGTTATCCATCCGGGTGGATAGACGGCTGAGAGAGCGTAGGCTTGAAAGGGAGACTGAGATTTCCTTCCTTCCCAAGGGAACCTCAGACTCTGAGGAATTTTCCGAGGAGCCTATGCAGATTGGGGCTACCCGCCTCTCCTCGCGTGAGAAGACGCGGAGGAGACAGCAGGGGTTGTGTTTGTACTGTGGGAATAAAGGTCATGTGGTAGTATCATGCCCAGAAAAGCCGGAAAACTTCAGGGCCTGAGGGTGATGGGAAATATCCTATCAGGCCAGAAGTCAGAATTTCCCAAGAAGACTTTTATCATTCCGGTGACCTTGAAGATCCTCGGTCAAACTGTCAAGACTGAGGCCTTTGTGGACAGTGGGGCCGACGGGGTTTTTATGGACCGCCAATTCGCCCTGAAACACTCTGTTCCCTTAGTACCCTTGGCATCGGAAATTGAGATTTGTGGGTTAAACGGGGAACCATTATCCCAAGGTAAAATTACCTCTTGCACTAGCCAGATTTCTTTGTTTATTGGAGCCACACACTCTGAAAAATTGTCCTTTTATGTGACTGTCTGTACTTTTGCCCCATTGGTGTTGGGGTTACCCTGGTTAAGGGCCCACAATCCTCAATTTGACTGGGTCTCTGGGGAGATTCTTAGTTGGGGTACTGATTGTTTCAGGAGTTGCTTGAGCCTTCCAGTCAGGCTCTCGCAGCTAAGTTTGCCAGGATTGCCAGGGTGTTATGCAGATTTTGCGGACGTGTTCTCCAAAAAAGTTGCAGAGGTACTACCTCCCCATCGCCCCTATGACTGTGCCATTGATTTGTTGCCAAATGCTAAGCTTCCCAAGAGCAGGTTGTACTCCCTGTCACGTCCTGAGACTCAGGCTATGGCAGAGTACATTCAGGAGAACTTGGCTAAGGGATTTATCAGACCTTCACAGTCTCCAGTTGGGTCGGGGTTCTTCTTCGTGGGTAAAAAGGACGGTTCGTTGCGACCCTGCATCGACTTCAGGGAATTGAACCGTATCACGATTAAAAACTCATACCCACTGCCTCTCATTTCGGTCTTGTTTGACCAGCTTCGTACTGCCACCATTTTTTCTAAGATTGACCTACGCGGTGCGTACAATCTAATCCGAATAAGAGAGGGGGATGAATGGAAGACTGCCTTTAATACCCACTCAGGGCATTATGAATATTTGGTGATGCCTTTTGGGCTCTGTAATGCCCCGGCAGTCTTCCAGGATTTCATGAATGATGTGCTCAGGGAATATTTGGATAGATTCTTAGTTGTATACTTAGATGACATCCTAATCTTCTCCCATTCCCTGGAGGAACATCGGAAGCATGTACGCTTAGTCCTCCAGAAACTCAGAGACCACCGGCTTGGGGCGAAGCTGGAGAAGTGCGAATTTGAAGTTCAGCAAATCGCATTTCTAGGATATATTATCTCCCCAGAAGGTTTCCAAATGGAGGGTTCCAAGGTACAGGCAGTCCTGGATTGGGTGCAGCCCACTAGTTTGAAGGCGCTTCAGCGTTTCCTGGGCTTTGCGAATTTTTATAGACGATTTATCGCTGGATTTTCGTCTATAGTGGCGCCCTTGGTGGCACTCACGAAGAAAGGGGCGGATGTTGCTCACTGGTCTTGTGAGGCTAAAGCGGCTTTTGCCCGTCTCAAAAGGGCATTTGTTTCGGCCAAGGTGCTGCGACACCCAGATCCAGAGCGTCCTTTTGTGGTGGAGGTGGATGCCTCTGAGATGGGTATTGGGGCAGTGCTTTCTCAGATGGGAGTGTCTGATAATCGCCTTCATCCCTGTGCTTACTTTTCCCGCAAATTTTCGCCTGCCGAGATGAATTATGACGTGGGTAACCGGGAATTGTTGGCTATTAAGGATGCACTCGAGGAGTGGAGACACTGGCTTGAGGGGGCTAAGTTTGTGGTCTCAATTCTCACTGACCATAAGAATCTGGCATATTTAGAGTCAGCGAAGCGTCTCAATGCCAGGCAGGCACGATGGGCTTTGTTTTTTGCTCGCTTTAATTTTTTGATAACATATCGCCCTGGGTCAAAAAACATCAAGGCTGATGCGCTCTCGCGGAGTTTTGCTCCAATCCAGGAGACCACCGAGGAGCCGTTGCCCATTGTTTCCCCATCATGTATTAAAGTGGGCATTACCCAGGACCTCTTATCATTAGTCCTTAGAGCAGAGGAGCAGGCTCCTCCAGACCTTCCGGTAGGTCTTTTGTTTGTGCCTCCTAGGTTAAGACAGCGAGTGTTCCTGGAATTCCATGCCAAGAAGTCTGCAGGTCACCCGGGTATTGCCAGAACTCGGGAGTTGCTATCTAGGGCGGTGTGGTGGCCCTCGGTGGCTAAGGATGTGGATCAGTGGGTTCGGGCATGTGACATCTGTGCCCGAAATAAGACTCCTAGAGGGGTTCCTGTTGGCCCATTACATCCACTCTCTATCCCATCTAAGCCATGGACCCACATTTCAATGGATTTTGTGGTGGACTTGCCCAAATCCTCGGGGATGACAGCCATCTGGGTTGTCGTTGACAGGTTTTCGAAGATGGCGCACTTCGTTCCACTGGTTGGGCTGCCATCGGCCAGACGCCTGTCTGAATTATTTATGCTGCATGTTGTGCGTCTCCACGGGTTGCCACTTGATGTGGTCTCTGACCGCGGATCCCAGTTTGTGGCCAAATTCTGGAGGGCATTTTGTTCCGATCTCCAGATTTCTGTCAGCTTGTCGTCGGGCTACCATCCGCAGTCTAATGGGCAGACTGAAAGGGTGAACCAGTCCTTGGAGCAGTTCCTCAGGTGTTATGTCTCCAAGTGTCAGACTGACTGGGTTGCTCATCTGTCCATGGCGGAGTTTGCCTATAACAACGCGCTCACTCTGCTACAGGGATCTCTCCCTTCCTTTGTGTGTATGGGCATCATCCTAAGGCCAATTCTTTTAACCCCCTGGACTCCACGCCTGGTGGTTCCTCTGTGGTTTCGGTCCTTAGAGGTATTTGGCGGAAAGTGAAGAAAGCCCTTGTGTCTGTGTCATTAGTGACCAAAAGGGTTTTTGATAAGCGGAAAAGACCCTGCAGCTTCAAATTAGGAGACTTCGTCTGGTTGTCTACCAAGAATTTGAAGTTGAGACAGCCATCTCATAAGTTAGGCCCCCGGTTCATCGGCCCTTATAAGATCACCAGGGTTATCAATCCGGTGGCATTTCAGTTAGATCTGACCCGTTCTTTGGGTATCAATAAAACATTTCATTGTTCCCTTTTAAAACGGGCGATTAGTAATCCTTCTTCCAGTGGAAGACCTTCCCCTCTTCTGATACGTGGCCAGAGGGAGTTTGTTGTTGAAAGGATTCTTGACTCCAAGGTGGTTCGGGGTCGGCTGTCATTTTTGGTGCACTGGAAGGGGTATGGCCCGGAGGAGCGGTCGTGGGTGCGCAGTTGTGATCTTCATGCCCCCAGACTGATACGCTCTTTCTTCTCGCAGTTCCCCGATAAACCCGGTGGTAGGGGTTCTTTGACCCCTCGTCAGAGGGGGGGTACTGTTAGGGTCTCCTGCCCTGTGCTGCCACGTCGTCATGGCAACCGGGAGACAAGTGCTAGCGGAGTGACCTGAGCGCAGCTGATACTCCGGTTCGGGTCTTTTGCTGTGCAGTGGTTATAGGCTCTGTGCATGGCAGGGGATCCGGTGCTGGTTTTTGTGCTCACAGTCTGTGAGGTCTGAGTGGGGCGTGGACAGCACCTGCTTTATAAGGCCTCTTCTCAGGGTAAGCAGATGCTGCTGAATCTTTGTGGGTTAGTCAGTTTCTGAAAGTTAGCCAGTACTGTGTAGCTTTGTATTTGTTTGTTGCTTACTGCAATTAGGCCTGGGGATTTGGTATTACACTCTGCCAATCCAGACCTAGCAGTAAGACTGGAGTCAGTCGTTTAGCTTGCTGGGGTTCTGTTACTACTCTGTGAACTTAGCAAGTTTGCGGCTGTATTCTAAGACTTGCCTGTCTAATCCTGTCTCACTGTGCTAGGTGTCAGGGGTCAGTTTAGTGGCAGTAAGCTGAACCTGTGCACTGCAAGTGAGAATTAGGATTGTGGAGACTCTCCTTGTGTCTATCATTCCATCTCTGACCAAGGAGTTTACTGCCACACCCGTTGGTAACCCTTTAGGGTTTTGCTGTTGCCCTTAGCAACAGCATTTCGGGTTCTCTACGTATTAAAACACAACATCTTGCTTTTCCCATCTGAGCAGTTCTAATACAAGGGAGATACCCAGTTCCTTAGCCTCTGGGCTTCTCTGTTCACTTTGTGTGTATTTTGTTACCCTATCACCTTCTGTGTACGTTATGTCATATTCCCCAGTCTGTCCGTAAGTCCATTTGTTTTGCATAACAGTTCAAACACCAGTACATTCCTGCAGGCACTGGAGTGCATAACAGTCCTGACACCAGTACTTTCCTGCAGGCACTGGTGTGCATAACAACAGTACAGGGAGTGAGCACACACTACATACAGCACAGTACAGGGAAGGAGCACACAATACATACAGCACAGTACAGGGAGTGAGCACACACTACATACAGCACAGTACAGGGAGGGAGCACACAATACATACAGCACAGTACAGGGAGGGAGCACACACTACATACAGCACAGTACAGGGAGGGAGCACTCAATACATACAGCACAGTACAGTTAGTGAGCACACACTACATACAGCACAGTACAGTACAGGGAGGGAGCACACACTACATACAGCACAGTACAGTTAGTGAGCACACACTACATACAGCACAGTACAGGGAGGGAGTACACACTACATACAGCACAGTACAGGGAGGGAGCACACACTACATACAGTACAGTACAGGGAGGGAGCACACACTACATACAGTACAGTACAGTACAGTACAGGGAGGGAGCACACACTACATACAGCACAGTACAGGGAGGGAGCACACACTAAATACAGCACAGTACAGGGAGAGAGCACACACTACATACAGCATAGCACAGGGAGGGAGCACACACTACATACAGCACAGTACAGGGAGGAGGAGCACACACTACATACAGCACAGTACAGGGAGGGAGCACACACTACATACAGCACAGTACAGGGAGGGGGAGCACACACTACATACAGCACAGTACAGGGAGGGAGCACACACTACATACAACACAGTACAGGGAGGGAGCACACACTACATACAGCACAGTACAGGGAGGAGGAGCACACACTACATACAGCACAGTACAGGGAGGGAGCACACACTACATACAGCACAGTACAGGGAGGGAGCACACACTACATACAGTACAGTACAGGGAGGGAGCACACACTACATACAGCACAGTACAGGTAGGGAGCACACACTACATACAGCACAGTACAGGGAGGGAGCACTCAATACATACAGCACAGTACAGTTAGTGAGCACACACTACATACAGCAGAGTACAGGGAGGGAGCACACATTACATACAGCACAGTACAGGGAGGGAGCACACACTACATACAGCACAGTACAGGGAGGGAGCACACACTACATACAGCACAGTACAGGGAAGGAGCACACACTACATACAGCACAGTACAGGGAAGGAGCACACACTACATACAGCACAGTACAGGGAAGGAGCACACAATACATACAGCACAGTACAGGGAGTGAGCACACACTACATACAGCACAGTACAGGGAAGGAGCACACAATACATACAGCACAGTACAGGGAGGGAGCACACACTGCATACAGCACAGTACAGGGAGGGGGAGCACACACTACATACAGCACAGTACAGGGAGGGAGCACACACTACATACAGCACAGTACAGGTAGGGAGCACACACTACATACAGCACAGTACAGGGAGGGAGCACTCAATACATACAGCACAGTACAGTTAGTGAGCACACACTACATACAGCAGAGTACAGGGAGGGAGCACACATTACATACAGCACAGTACAGGGAGGGAGCACACACTACATACAGCACAGTACAGGGAGGGAGCACACACTACATACAGCACAGTACAGGGAAGGAGCACACACTACATACAGCACAGTACAGGGAAGGAGCACACACTACATACAGCACAGTACAGGGAAGGAGCACACAATACATACAGCACAGTACAGGGAGTGAGCACACACTACATACAGCACAGTACAGGGAAGGAGCACACAATACATACAGCACAGTACAGGGAGGGAGCACACACTGCATACAGCACAGTACAGGGAGGGGGAGCACACACTACATACAGCACAGTACAGGGAGGGAGCACACTCTACATACAGCACAGTACGTAGAGGAGGAGCACACACTACATACAGCACAGTACAGGGAGGAGGAGCACACACTACATACAGCACAGTACAGGGAGGGAGCACACACTACATACAGCACAGTACAGGGAGGGAGCACACACTACATACAGCACAGTACAGGGAGGGAGCACACACTGCATACAGCACAGTACAGGGAGGGAGCACACACTACATACAGCACAGTACAGGGAGGGGGAGCACACACTACATACAGCACAGTACAGGGAGGGAGCACTCAATACATACAGCACAGTACAGGGAGGGAGCACACACTACATACAGCACAGTACAGGGAGGGAGCACACACTACATACAGCACAGTACAGGAAGGGAGCACACACTACATACAGCACAGTACAGGGAGGGAGCACTCAATACATACAGCACAGTACAGGGAGGGAGCACACACTACATACAGTACAGTACAGTACAGGGAGGGAGCACACACTACATACAGCACAGTACAGGGAGGGAGCACACACTACTTACAGCACAGTACAGGGAGGGAGCACACACTACATACAGCACAGTACAGGGAAGGAGCACACACTACATACAGCACAGTACAGGGAAGTAGCACACACTACATACAGGACAGTACAGGGAAGTAGCACACACTACATACAGCACAGTACATGGAAGTAGCACACACTACATACAGGACAGTACAGGGAAGTAGCACACACTACATACAGCACAGTACAGGGAAGTAGCACACACTACATACAGGACAGTACAGGGAAGTAGCACACACTACATACAGCACAGTACAGGGAAGTAGCACACACTACATACAGGACAGTACAGGGAAGTAGCACACACAAGTAGTGAAACATAGACACAGGGGATCAGCGCAGCGGAATCTGTCCCAGTAGCCAATCCGCCCCTGATTACAAACATAGCCACCACATTATTATAGGAATACCACCACATTACACATATAGCACCGCAATACATGTATAGCACGGCACTACACGTGTAACACTGCATTACACAAATAGAACCACATAACACGAATAGCACCATATTACAGGTATAGCACCGCACTACACATATAGCACCACATTATACGACTAGCACCACAATACACGTATAGCACCTCATTACACAAATAGCACCACATTACAGAACAGTGACCTGCGGTGTGGTGAGGCAGGTGAGGCAGAAGAGCTTTTCCTGTCATACTTACGTTTAAACCAGAGTTTTAACTGAATAAAATATATGGAAAATACTGATAGTTTGTTTGAAATATCTTCTTTGCAGTATTCTAATAATTTTTATAGCCCAAACTCTGGAGTAAAAAGTCTATGGCAGGTGAGGCAGTGCCTCACCTGTGTATCCTTTCCACACATCTCTAATCAAAATAATGCTGCACCTGTGTATAAAGCCCAGATGTACCCTTTGGCTCATATATTGCATGTAAATCTGGCTCTGTGGTTAACCAGTGCCTCCTGAGCAATTTAGCTCACCGCACATCCCTGTTAAAGACGTAGCCACCGCATTACATAAATAGGCCCATCATCATGGACAGACATTGGGCAGCTATAGGGCTGAAGGACTTTGCATTAGAGATTGTCCCAGGGCTGGCTGTGAGTGCTGCCTGATCAGCTGGCATCCTGAGAACAAGGTACATCCTGCTCCCTAACCCTTACACCATCATGATAATGCAAATAATGTAATTAAAAATAACCTCTCTGCCGGGTCCCCTTCAGTGCTCAGTTGCCGCTCTGGCCAGTTCAGTTAGAGTGCGGGAGCTAGGCTGGCGGCGGGTGTAGTGAACCTGGCTCCGACCATCGCTATGCTGCTGCTCCCGGGCTGGGCTCATTGAAGAGACCTTTGGCCGGGGCCAGAGAGACGATGCTGCTGAGCTGGTTAACTTTCCCCAGGTCCCCCGTTGGTACAACAGCTTCACCACTTTTCACGGTTAGTGCCACCTGAAAGTGCCTGCTAGCCTAACTTCCGGATTACATTCCAATGAACCACAAGTACTGGAAGCAGTGTGAGCCAGCCCAGCCTGAGTGTGAATCAGCCTGGCTGAGGGGTATATGGGACCGGCCCATCGGAATCTGTCATGGTGTCCTGGTGGGCCAATCCGCCCCTGCACCTCCTCACCCCCTGCCGTTTACAATAATTATTATTTTTTGTAATTTTTAATATAGCAACAGGCAGCCTGGACTGGGGAGCAGGGTGTCCTATACCCCCCAGGCCGCTCCGTCTATTACACTTCAGCACCAGGGGTAGGGACAGGCTGCGGGGGGAAGGGGAGTTAGGGTTAGACTGCGGGCAGGGAGGGTTAGGGGAGGGGTGAGGGTTAGCATACTTTCCTATGTATGGGTGGGATTCTGAGCGTCAGGATGCTGCTGTCATTCTTCTGACCACCGGTATCCTGTGTTCCGGAATCCCTTTCCCAACCCGCTGCAGGGTGTGTGTGGGCGGGGTGGGGAGTTGGTGTGAGGTTTTGCTTAGGGTGCCGGGAAACCTTGCACCGGCCCTGAGGGGCGGCAGTTGGATACTTGTGTTGGTCCTGTCCAGGGCCGAAACTAGACTTGTCAGCACCCGGGGCAAGGAAGCATTTTGGCGCCCCCCCCCCCCCCCCGCATTACACAAAAAATTATCATGTTATCAAATATTTAGAAAGGGGATACCATTGAACAAAATTGCGCCTCATGTGCCCCAAATGTCCTAAGCATCTGTCACATAGCCCCTGTGTGTCCCCATACATTGCACCACATTACTGCACTACATGATTACACTAAGTGCCCTTTATATTGCACTACACTACGTACATGCCCCTATATGCTGCACTACATTACTACACTATCCCCTATACACTGCACTACATTACATGCTCCTAAACACTACACTACGTACATGCCCCTATATGCTGCACTACATTACTACACTATCCCCTATATGCTGCACTACACTACTACACCATCCCCTATATGCTGCACTACATTACATGCTCCTATACACTGTACTACATACCCTATATGCTGTACTATATATTACTTCATTACACTACACTACACTACATCTACATTACCAACAATAACACTGCAGGCAGGTATCCCCATTTTACACAGTGCGGCAGGCAGATATACCCATTTTACACAGCGCGGCAGGCATATATCCCCATTTTACACAGTACGCAGGCAGATGCCCCCATATTACACAGTACGCAGGCAGATGCCCCCATATTACACAGTACGCAGGCAGATGCCCCCATATTACACAGTACGCAGGCAGGTGCCCCCATATTACACAGTACGCAGGCAGATGCCCCCATATTACACAGTACGCAGGCAGATGCCCCCATAATACACAGTACGCAGGCAGGTGCCCCCATATTACACAGTACGCAGGCAGGTGCCCCCATAATACACAGTACGCAGGCAGATACCCCCATATTACACAGTACGCAGACAGGTGCCCCCATAATACACAGTACGCAGGCAGGTGCCCCCATTTTACACAGTGCGGCAGGCAGGTATCCCCATAGGCAGGTGTCCCCATTTTACACAGTGCGGCAGCGGCAGGCAGGTTTCAAGTTGGGGGGAAGAGAGAGAGAATACTTACGTCTTCCCGCTCTTCGGTCCCGCCGCCTTACGTCCCTCGCGCCGGCCGCCTCCTCCTTCATGCTTATCGCCTCTTCCCGAGCGCTCCTGCTCGGGGGGCGGGGCTTCGCGGAATGACGCGTTTGCGTCGTGACGTCACGACGCAACGCGTCATTCCGCGAAACGCCGCCCCCCGAGCAGGAGCGCTCGGAAGAGGCGATAAGGAGTAGAAACGGCACTGCCGCCGGGTCTCTCTCAGCGCCCCTCTAAATCCTGCGCCTGGGTCACATGCCCCCCTAGCCCCCCCCCCTAGTTTCGGCCCTGTCCTGTCAGACCTAAAAGTACCACTAACTGAAAAACACTTCTTCTGTACTGAGTGTAAATGGATAGGACATACACAGACTGCCCCTGTAAGCTGTCCCACTTAGTAAATATGTACACATCATACAAAAATAAATATAAATTAAAATTGAATTTTTTTTTAACTCTATTAAATTGGCTATCATCAATCAATAAAAATAATAAAATTAGGCAGATGATGGGCGGCCAAACCATTGTACCTAGGGGCGCCCTCACCCCTAAATCCGCCCCTGCTAGTATCAGTAGTACAAGACAGTTCTGACAGGGTTGGTATCTATAGCCCTGTGCACAGAATCCTGATAATCAGGCAGCCGCATCCAATGGATTTTGGTAAATATTTTAACACTATCCCTAATCCTAACCCACCTCCCCTGCAGCCTAACTTTAACCATCTCCACCCGCAGCCTAACCCTAACCATCTCCACACACCGTAGCCTAATTCTTACCCACCTCCTCTGCAGTAACCATCTCCAACACCGTAGACTAATTCTTACCCACCTCCTCTGCAGCCTAACCCTAACCATCTCCACCCACAGCCTAACCCTAACCCTCTGCCTAGTGCCTAACCCTAACCCTAACCCCAGTACTTGCTGTCGGGATTCTGACCGTTGTGATGCCGCAGTCTTTATTCTGACCATCTGGATTCTGTGTACCAGGATATTAACTGCAGTTTAACTTATAGATAGACTCCGAAAGCACATTTGTTACTAACATGCAGTAATAAGATACATTATGTAAATTTTGGGGGAGGGAACACATTTTTTTGATGAATAGACCTCTTAATTACATTTTCAAAATTGTTCCATGAAATATTTGCTTAATTCGTAATTTTATCATGAAATTTTGATCATCGACATTTATATACTACAAGTGTAACTAAAGACAAATCCATAAGTACAGGAGTGAACACAAAGATTGTGTCACTAGAATTTCACACCTCTGTGAAATAGCCTGTTCTACTGCTAAATCCAATTTCCATTGAGTTTCGCCACAATGTTAAATTTTAGATTATGAAAACAAACGTTCAGGGTCATTAGTCACAAATATTAATTTTGTCATAGAAGAAATTGAGTTATATTGAACTTTTTTGAACTACTTTTTAGGCTAAATGGTGGTCATTCTGAGTTGTTCGCTCGTTGCCGATTTTCGCTATATTGCGATTAGTCCCTTAATGCGCATGCGCAAGGTTCGCAGAGCGCATGCGCTTAGTTATTTTACACAAAAGTTAGGTATTTTACTCACGGCATAACAAGGAATTTTCATCGTTCTGGTGATCGTACTGTGATTGACAGGAAGTGGGTGTTTCTGGGCGGAAACTGGCCATTTTCTGGACGTGTGCAAAAAAACGCTGGTGTTTCTGGGGAAAACGCGGGAGTGTCTGAAGAAACGGGAGAGTGTCTGGGCGAACGCTGGGTGTGTTTGTGACGTCAAACCAGGAACGAAACTGACTGAACTGATCGCAATGTAGGAGTAAGTCTGGAGCTACTCAGAAACTGCTAAGAAATTTCTATTCGCAATTGTGCTAATCTTTAGTTCGCAATTCTGCTAAGCTAAGATACACTCCCAGAGGGCGGCGGCTTAGCGTGTGCAATGCTGCTAAAAGCAGCTAGCGAGCGAATAACTCGGAATGAGGGCCAATGTGCAAAGCAGAAGATGTAACTGCAGCAGCTGCAATATTGGGGTTTTGTCATATTTATGGGCCTAATTCAGACCTGATCGTAACAGCAAACTTTTTCTCTAATGGGCAAAACCATGTGCACTGCAGGGGAGGGGACAGATATAACATGTACAGAGAGAGTTAGCCTAGGTACACACTATACAATTATCTGGCAGAAAATCTGACAGATCTAGCTGGTTGGAATGAAAATCTGGTAATGGATGAGAGCAAATGGTAATCGACCATTTGCTCCCAAAAACTGCAAAATGGACAAAAACTGTCGTTCATCCAAGTTGGTTACATTTGTGTTTAACCAATTTGTATGAACGACAGTTTTTGTTAGTTTTTCAGTGTTTGGGAGCAAATGGTCGATTACCATTTGCTCTCATCCATTACCAGTTTTTCATTCCAACCAGCTAGATCTGTCAGATAATTGTATAGTGTATACCTAGCTTTAGATTTGGGTGTGGTGTGATCAAACTGAAATCTAAATTGCAGTGTAAAAATAAAGCAGCCAGTATTTACTCTGCATAGAAACAATATAACCCACCTAAATCTAACTCTCTCTGCACATGCTACATCTGCCCCCCCCCCCCCCCCCCCCACTGCAGTGCACATGGTTTTGCCATACCTTCCAACTCTACCTTTGGGGCAGTCGGGACTATCGAGTCTTTTGGGGGTGAGTCTAGTGCTCCCCAAGCAGCTGGGCAGCCCCCTTGCTCCCCTCTTAGCGCTGAATACATGCAGTGCGCGTGCACACAGCATTTATTCAGTGACCACTGGCTGCTTTGCAGAGCAGAGCAGCGGGTGATCAAAGCTCCCCCAACTGACCCCCCCCCCCCTCCCCCCCGCGGGACACTGCTTCCCGCAGGAGGGGCATCGGGACAGTGTCCGAATAGCAAAACCATACCTCCCAACTTTCCCACTGGAATCGGGAAAGTTGGGAGGTATGGTTTTGTCCATTAAAGAAAGAATTTGCAGCTGCGAGCAGGTCTGAATAGTGGTGGTCATTCCGAGTTGATCGCTAGCTACATTCGTTCGCTGTGCAGTGATGAGGCAAAAAAAGGCACTTTTGCGCATGCGTTTGCTGAGCAATGCGCACGTGCGACGTACTATTATAACGAATTATGTTGTTTCAAACAGGGTCTAGTGAAGCTTTTCAGTCGCAGAGTGATTGACATGAAGTGGGCCTTTCTGGGTGTCATCTGACCGTTTTCAGGGAGTGTTTGAAATAACGCAGGCGTGCCAGGAAAAGCGCAGGCGTGGCTGGGCGAACGCAGGGCGTGTTTGTGACGTCAAATCAGGAACAGAACAGTAGGAAGTGATCGCAAGCTAGGAGTAGGTTTGGAGCTACTCTAAAACTGCACAAAAAAACTTTGTAGCCGCTCTGAGATCCTTTCGTTCGCACTTCTGCTAAGCTAAATACACTCCCAGTGGGCGGCGGCATAGCGTTTGCACGGCTCCTAAAAACTGCTAGCGAGCGAACAACTCGGAATGACCACCTAAGCCCTATATTTGTGCATAATGCAACGTAATCTGTCCAGCGAGTACAGTATTTAATTCATATACTTTAGTATATTGGCCTACAAATATCTGCATCAGTACTGATAAACATGTATGGGTTCGAGTTCTATTACCATGAGTACATTTACATTTCTGTTTTAAGACAGACTCATTACAAGAATATGTTCACCACCTCCACCGTAAAACCAAATGTTATGATTAATTTATGGAAATAAAATTAAATAGATTTAAATAATAATAAGCTATACATTCTGCTAAGTGTGTTTAATGTGACTGACCATAACTCTCAGGCGTCAGATCTGAGTGGTTGGTAACTTACATGTAGATGATGATAATGCAGGGAGATTCATTACTCAGGTGGAATTACCTAAACGAAGCTGACACGTTTTACCAATCACAGAGGTTTAGGAACAGTTTGCTATACATAGGCTCAGATTATGCCAAATCCTATCACCTTCTGTCACCCACTAATCTCCACCTGTGACATAATCGAAACAAACCCTATTTCACTACTAAGTCTTTCCTAGAAGACATTGCTGACATTTACTGTGTCGTTTTGCATACAGTCATTAATAATATTTTCTTTAAGACGCAAATGGATGTAAATACAGTAGATCTTCCTCATGGCCACTATTCTACGTGACTTCATAAATATGGAACTAGGTCCCAAGCATTTCAATAGTGTTATTATAGAGTAAGGAAGTTTAATAGCACATTCTGGTATTATGATGAGCTGTGAAATTCCACTGGCATATATGTCACAAACAATTTTAATGTTCAACTGGTATGTATCAATTGTAAAGCGCAACGGATTTTGCTGCGCTTTATAAGAAACTGTTAATAAATAAATAAATAATGAAGCAGTACAGTATAAATATAGAGTACTTAAAAAGCAAATAAAGCCAATAAGATAGACTAATAGCCTATACTGTACATTACTGGTCAATATAATTTAGCTATGGAAAAGTCAAAGCACTTATAGAGATGGAGCCGCAGTGTGCTCTTGGCGTTAGGCATGGCTCCATCTGTACTTTCCACTTAAATGACAGTTTTTTCTCCCCAAAAACAGCGCAGAAATTTTGGGGGCTTTTGTATGAGTGTATTAGGTGAAGAACATGTATTTAAATTTATCCAACATGATTTTATTAAAAGAAAAAAAAAAGTAAGTTTTTTTAATATATATTTGTAAAAAAAAAAAAACATTTTATTTTTCAAACATCGTAGCATCGGATCACCACCATTGTACCACTGTAACATCGGAAAACATTGCGACTATCACAACTTTGATGTCTCCAGTGGCTGCTCTATCTCCAAGGCTTGATGCATCTCCCTCTGGGTGAGCGGCTTGAGGTCTCTTGGTTTAACAGAAATGCTTTATACAGAATGTTGTGTTCACACACAATGACACGACGTCACTGACGCTGCTCTAGACTTGCAGGGATATAACTGCGACATAGCTGTAGGGTGTGTTTTTATTGGCTGTGAGGAAGATAGGATGAAACACCACAATTACACTTTTTAAACAGAGCATCAGTGAAAAGAAAAACACAATTGATATTTGCTCTCATGATTCTCATATAAACATTTCTGTTTTGGAGTTCATTGTTCTTCAATGCAAAGTAACTCTCTGTAGATGAACACAGTAACTGCTAAATGGATATTATAAATTGTATTTTTCGATAAATGAGGCAGAATAATAAAGTATCACAAAAGTCATATTGTGGCTTCAGGCACTTTGTGTACTTTCTAGCTTCTATAAATGATTTTGTATACAGGTGAGTCCAAATAACTGTGTCTGACATAGAGATGTGCGGCGGACACTTTTCGGGTTTTGTGTTTTGGTTTTGGACTTGGATCTCCTTTCGTGTTTTGGTTCTGGATTGGTTTTGCCAAAACCACCTTTTCGGCATTTCATTTTGGATCTGGATTTAAAAAAAAAACATAAAAAAAGCTAAAATCACATAATTTGGGAATAATTTTGATCCTACAGTATTATTAACCTCAATATCATTCATCTCCACTAATTTTCAGTCTATTCTGAACACCTCACACCTCACAATATTGGTGGTCATTCCGAGTTGTTCGCTCGTTGACGATTTTCGCTATGCTGCTATTTGTTGCTAAATGCGCATGCGCATGGTACGCAGAGCGCATGCGCTAAGTTATTTTATACAAACTTAGTAGATTTGCTGGTGT
Source organism: Pseudophryne corroboree (assembly GCF_028390025.1). Taxonomy (NCBI): domain Eukaryota; kingdom Metazoa; phylum Chordata; class Amphibia; order Anura; family Myobatrachidae; genus Pseudophryne; species Pseudophryne corroboree. Next base: position 280,822,704 of record NC_086454.1, on the reverse strand, counting down.
TCTTGCGGCGCTTTTCAGTCGCAGTGCTGATCGGTGAATGATTGACAGTAAAGGGGCGTTTCTAGGAGGTAACTGAGCGTTTTCCGTGAGTGTGCTAAAAAACGCAGGCATGTCAGGGAAAAACGCGGGAGTGTCTGGAGAAACGGAGGAGTGGCTGGCCGGACGCTGGGCGTGTTTGTGACGTCAAACCAGGAACTGAACGGACTGAGCTGATCGCAATCTAGGAGTAGGTCTGGAGCTACTCAGAAACTGCATGAAAATATTTAGTAGCAATTCTGCTAATCTTTCGTTCGCTATTCTGCTAAGCTAAAATACACTCCAAGAGGGTGGCGGCCTAGCGTTTGCAATGCTGCTAAAAGCAGCTAGCGAGCGAACAACTCGGAATGAGGGCCATTGTGTTTAGGCCAAAAGGTTGCACCGAAGTTGCTGGACAAACACGTGGCCCATCTAGGAGTGGCACTGCAGTGGCATACAGGATGGCAGTTTTAAAAACTAGGCCCCAAAGAGCACATAATGCAAAGAAAAAAAAGAGCTGCAAGATGGAATTGTCCTTGGACCCTCCCACCCACCCTTATATTGTAGAAACATGCACACTTCAACAAACCAATAATTTCAGCGTCAGGGTCAGCCGCACGACTATGGCTGAAATGATTGGTTTGTTTGGGCGGACACCAAAAAAAGAAGCAATTAATCCCCCCACCAAAAAATAAGCAATTAATCTCTCCTTGCACAAACTGGATCTACAGAGGCAAGATGTCATACTCATCCTCATCCGATTCCTCACCCCTCTTAGTGTGTTCATCCTCATCCTCACAGAGTAGTAATTCGTCCCCACTGGAATACACCATAACAGGTACCTGTGTACTTCCTGGAGGCAACTGCTGGTAAAGGTCTTCCTGCAGGAATTTATAATTCATTTGATGAACATCATCTTCTCCACATTTTGTGGAAGTAACCTCCTACGCTGATCGCGGACAAGGTTACCTGCTGCACTAAACACTCTTTCAGAGTACACACTGGAGGGGGTCAACTTAGGTAAAATAAGGCCAGTTTGTGCAAGGGCCTCTAAATTGCCTCTTTTTCCTGACAGTATACATATGGACTGTCTGACATGCCTACTTAGATGTTGTCACTGATATAATCCACCATTCTTTCAACGGTGACTGTATCACGTGCATTGACAGTAGACATGTCAGTAATTGTTGGCAGCTCCATCAGTTCCGGAACAGATGTCAACATTTACTCCTGACTGTCCTGCATCACCGCCAGAGGGTGGGCTGGGAAATTGTATTGTTTTACTTGCAGCCTCAGTTGCAGGAGAAAATGAAGGAGGAGCTGTTGACGGGTCACGTTCCACTTGAGTTGACAATTTTCTCACCAACAGGTCTTTTGCACCTCTGCAGACTTGTGTCCACCAGAAATAGAGATACAACGTAGGCTTTAAACCTAGGATTGAGCACGGTGGCCAAAATGTAGTGCTCTAATTTCAACAGATTGACAACCCTTGAATACTGGCAAAGTGAATGAAGGGCTCCATCCACAAGTCCCACATACTTAGCGGAATCGCTCCGTCTTAGCTCCTCCTTCAATTTCTACAGCTGCTTCTGCAAAGGCCTGATGAGGGGAATGACCTGACTCAAGCTGGCAGTGTCTGAACTGACTTCACTTGTGGCAAGTTCGATGGGTTGGAGAACCTTGCACAACACGGAAATCATTCTCCACTGCGCTTGAGTCAGGTGCATTCCCCCTCCTTTGCCTAGATCATAGGTAGATGTATAGGCTTGAATGGCCTTTTGCTGCTCCTCCATCCCCTGAAGCATATAGAGGGATGAATTCCACCTCGTTACCACCTCTTGCTTCAAGTGATGGCAAGGCAGGTTCAGGAGTGTTTGCTGGCACTCCATTCTTCAGCACACAGTCGGTGAATGTCAAAAGTGCCACAGCAATTTTTCGGGCCACCAACAGCATCTCCTGCGTGCCCCTGTCATTTTTCAAAAAATTCTGCACCAAAGTAATTGTATGTGCAAAACATGGGACGTGCTGGAATTTGCACAGATGTAATGCACGCACAATATTGGTGGCGTTGTCAGATTTTACAAGTCCCCAGGAGAGTCTAAGTGGGTTAAGCCATTGTGCAATGATGTCCCTCAGATTCCATAAGAGGTTGTCAGCGGTGTGCCTCTTACGGAAACTGAAGCGTAGACTGCCTAGGAACGAGTTGGCATTTGTGAGATGCTGCTACTGGTGCCGCTGCTGTTGTTGCTGCGGAAGGCAATACATCTACCAAGCGGGCTGTCACAGTCATGTAGTCCTTAGTTTGTCCTGCTACACCATGGTTAAGTGGACAGTGGGTACAACAGCATTTTTGAGGACACTTTTCTTAATGTACCTGAACAGTCCGGAAATCGCTTGCCTAGTGAAGTGGAATCTAGACGGGATTTGGTACCGGGGACACAGCAGGGACGTGCAGTCAGGGGAGGCAGGGGAGGCAGTGCCTCCCCTGTCATTAATGAGTAAAATAATACAAAGAAGATACTTATGACACATAAGTATCTTCTTTATTATTTTACCTATGTGAAAATCAGTTTGGGAGGCACCGATCGTGGTGCCTCCCGTAGTGATTAGGAAAGGTATGGGGAGCGGGGGGTGGGCGCGGGCGGGGCCTAGCAATGGGCAGGAATAGCCCATTGAAATAACATGGGAAAGCGGCACCATTAGTGGTTCCGCTTTCCTACAGGGACGTGCTTTCAACCTATGAAAGCACGTCCCTGTGAGTGAAGGCACAGTGATTGGCCAGCGGATCCGTCACTGGATCCGCTGTCAATCACTGTGTGGGCGTCGGTACCTGCGGAGGTGCGGGCGGCGGAGTTGCGGGATGCGGCGGGCCGGGCGGCGGAGGTGCTGGCGGCAGAGAGGCGAGCGGCGGTAGCGGCGGCGGGACGCGGCATTCTGACCTCTTGTGCAGAGTTTGGCAGCGGAAGCGGTACCCATTTCAAAAATGGCGCCTCAGCGTCATTTTTTAAATTCAAGATGGCCGCCGCGAGCCAATCATGGCTCGCCGCGTCATCGCCCCGCCCCCTCCCGCTGACTTATATAAGTCAGCGCGAGGCAGCGGCTGTCAGTCCGACGGCGGAGGAGGAGCGGAGAAGAGCTCCTGAAGACGCCGTGGAAGTCCTGGATGGGCGGCGGCTATGCAAAAGAGCTTAGCAGCCGCCGCCCACCAGGTGAAGATGCTGTAAGTCCTGGGAAGGCGGCGGCCATGCAAAAGAGCTTAAAGGCCGCCGCCTCCCAGGTGAAGACGTCGTGGAAGTCCTGGATGTGCGGCGGCTATGCAAAAGAGCTTAGCAGCCGCCGCACACCAGGGGAAGACGCCGGAGGAAGACCCCAGAAGCCCTGGGGAGGTGGCGCCCCCCCAGGTGAAGACGCCGGAAGCCCTGGGAAGGCGGCGGCCATGCAAAAGAGCTTAAAGGCCGCCGCCCCCAGGTGAAGACCCAGTTTAATAAAGGATTTTTTAAAGAATGTGTCTTGTTTTTTTTTCAATATTTTCTTTACAGGTGGACTACAGGTGCCAGCGGGCCCTTTATGTCCAGGCATGCTGGCACTTGTGGTTCTCCAAGTGCCAGCATGCTGGGGCAGGCTTGCTGGGACCTGTAGGCCACCTGTAAAGAACAATATTACTATTCTTTGCAGGTGGACTACAGGTGCCAGCGGGCCCTTTATGTCCGGGCATGCTGGCACTTGTGGTTCTCCAAGTGCCAGCATGCTGGGGCAGGCTTGCTGTGATCTGTAGGCCACCTGTAAAGAACAGTATTAGCATACAATGAACCCCGCACCCACCGCCACCAGGGGTGCGGGGCATAGCACTGGGCTATCAGCCCAGTGCTGGTTGTTGCTCGGGAGGGGGGACCCCATTTAGATTTTTTGGGGGCCCCACTTTCCGAGGAATTCCAGCCCTGGGCTGACTGGTTTGGGGGGTGTTTAATGGCAGGGGGACCCCACACTGAGTGTCTCCCCTGCTATGGCATTATCCCCCCTGGCTGGTTCCGCCTGGTGCTGGTTTTAGTGGTCTAGGGGGACTGCACTTTTTTTTTTTCCGGGGGGGGGGGGGGGGGGGGTGTTTATCTGCATTGCCTCCCCAGGCCCGGACCTCACCGCACGTCACTGGGACACAGTACATCCATCGATTGTCTAAATCCCACTGCACTAATGGCGGATACCGGACACACGTCTAACACTAGCATAGTAGTTATGGCCTCAGTAATCCACTTTGCAACAGGGTGACTGCTGTCAAATTTCATCTTCCTCGCAAAGAACTGTTGGACAGTCAATTGCTTAGTTGAAGTAGTACAAGTGGTCTCCCAACTTGTGGTCTTCTCTGGGATAATGATCAACTCCCAGCAGCAGCAGCAACAGTAGGCGTACCACTCAAGGATCCTCAGGAGGAATCCCGGTTAGGAGAGGACTTGTCAGTCATGCCAGTGACATGGTCCGCAGGACTACTTACTTTCCTGACTGAGGAGGAAATTGACGTTGAGGGAGTTGATGGTGTGGCTTGCAGGTGCTTGGGCACAACAAGAAGAAGGAATTTAGGTGTCAGTGGACTGCTTACGCTCTTACCCAAAGTTTCTGAACATGACAATGACGTCCGATGAATGCGCTGCAGGTGACGTATAAGGGAGGATGTTCCTAGTTAGTTATCGTCCTTACTCCTACTTATTATGGATTAACAAAGGCAACACATGGCTTGACACCTGTTGTCCGGTTTCGTGGAGAAATAATTCCACACCGAAGCATTGGCTTTCTTGGTATTTTACCCAGGCATTTCAATGGGCTTTTTCATCCCATTGACAACAACTGTCTCCACTGTTGCCTTATTCAAACAAACCACATCACCATCAGAATCCTCATCATCAACTTCCTCCTCAGGGCCAGCTACACCAATATCTGCCTCATCCTGGTGTATGTCTACAGTGACATCCTCAATCTCAATATCAGCATCTGGACTGGCGGTGCTCTTCCCAGCACTTGCAGGGGGCGTGCAAATGGTGGTAGGAGCCTCCTCTTTCCATACAGTCTTGGGAAGGTCAAGCCTAGACATTGCAACCGTGGACATACTTGGACTCTCCTTGGGGATTTGTGAAATCTCTAAACACAGTTGTTTTTTCCCTGTGCTTTACCAAGCTTATTTTTTTTTTTTTCGAGAGGGAGGAGGGCTTCCATCCTCATGAGAAGCTAAACCACTAGTCATGAACATAACTTAGCCTTTCCTTGCCACTTCAAGTCGTGAATGGCATATTGACAATTTTACGTTTCTCATCAGATAATTTCTTTTTTTCTGATTATTAATTTTTGCTTCTTGGATTTTACATGACCTCTATGACATTGGGCATCGGCCTTAGCAGATGACGTTGATGGAATTGCATTGTCAATGTCATGACTGGTGGCAGCAGCAGTTTCAGCACTAGGAACTGCAAGTGGTTCCTGATCTTCCCTATTTTTTCCTCCAAAATTTTGTTCTTCATTTCAAAGGACAGCACCACTTTATTATTCAGCATACAGAGCTGTGCCCCTTTATTTTTACAGCACCCCTGTATTTTTACAGCATACAAGACAGGGCCAGTGTACACTTTTTTAACAACAGCACCCCTGTTTTAAGTACACTGAAGGTTCTTTCTATTATACCCCTTGATCAGGGCCTGATTAAGCCTTGGGGGTGCCCGGGGCACTTAAGACAGGAGGGCCGCGGTGGAAGGTGGGGGGTGTTTATTAGATTGTGCATACCTCCCAACATGTCCCATTCCAGGAGGGAAAAAAAATGCTCTCTACCTGGACTTTTCACTTAATATACAGTATGATTGGTGTCACCTGTGTTGAACTATTTAATTGATAAGAAAGGTATTTCAACACAGGTGACTGCAATCATAAATTAAGAAGGAAGTCAAGGTAGAGAGCATGTTATCCCTCCTGGAAAGGGTCATGGCGGGAGGTATGGATTGTGTTTATTAAATTTAAACCACTGGTGTATGTTAGTTTTAAACTAATACTTTAATAATGGATGGGTACTGTTTATAGCGACGCCTAATTGAAAGACAACTATTATATAACATTTTCAGATAACTTCACCTTAAAATACACTTAGAAAAATAAAATAATTTATCTTGTCACATGCAAGAATAGCAACAGCCTTTGTACTACTTACACAATGGGACAGGACTTAGGAGGACTCTCTGTGTGTGTCTCTATCTCTAGACCCAAATGGTTTAGTTGCAGAACAGTTTACACAAGGCTCAGACACCCAAGCAGGGAAGAGGATAAGCTGGGATCTCTGTGTCACTTACAGTTCTCCCCATCCTCCTTTCTCTCCTCTGTTCGGAAAGCTCTATTGGTAGCTCATGATACTCCTGGGTCTATGCCTTCACTGCATACTGTCCTGCTCACATTCTGGCTGTTGGTTCTGCTGCTGCTTAAGAGGGAAAGCTAATGATGTCAGTGTGCTCTAGCCAAGGGGGCCCCTGACAAAGGGGGGCCCAGGTTACAGTATGCCCTGCATCCCCCCTTTAATCTGGCTATGCCCTTGATGCTATGTGTGCTGCTTGGTAACTTTTTCAGCATCAGCTATAGGATCGGGCAATAGGGTCAACAACCAAGATTTGTCTGGGTATCCCGCATAACCTGTTGTTAAAAAAAATAAAAATTAATTGTAAATATATATATATATATATATACAGTATGTGTGTGTGTGTGTGTGTGTGTGTGTGTGTATATATATATATATATAAATGATTAAACTCACCAAGCATCCAGCCATCTGGATTTTTTTACCAGTCCTAAAATCATGAAACAGTGACGACTGGCTCAGAATTAAGGAGTCATGGGTAAAATCAGGAAAACATTTTGGCTTCACACACCATCTGAATGGGTTCAATATGATTTGCCGGCAGCGAGTGCAGCGATTCCCCTCGTGGACTCGCAGCTCTCACCATACATCGTGCCTGGTGGCGAGCTTTGCTCACTACAGTATTATATTCCCCCTAGGGTGGTGGCTTGGACCACCACCTGAGTAGGAATTCAGGGCTTCGGTTGGGATTCCGACCACTGGCATTCCAGCGTCAGTATCCTGACAGCCAGTAATTTAACTGCACACCATCTGAACATTTAAGGAATAGAAGTGTTTTTAGTTTTTAAAACATTCTCCTGATTAACTTGGTGTGAATGGTACATGGGCAGGAGCAGTTCTAGGTGCGGGGAAGTCAGGCAGGTGCCCGGGGTACTGCATCCTTAGGGTGTGGCCGCAGTCACCCTGCAGGCGCCCGCACCCCAGCTGCAGCAGGCACCGTGGGCTGTGTGGGCACCTACTGCAGCCGGCACCATTGAGAATAGTCAGATGCTAGAGGTCCTAGCTGACCTCTAGTGTCTGTAGGAGAGCAGGGACACAGACGCTAGAGGTCAAGTGGGACCTCTAGTGTCTGACTCTAACTGTCTACCTCGATGGTGTCGGGTGCAGCAGGGGAGAGGAGGTGGCGGCTGCAGCTTGGTGTGTCTGCAGAAAGGGGACCTGCTGCATCCGGAGAGCTGGTGAGTGAGACACACACACCTCCACCACACACAGACCTCCACTATACACACACACACACACACACACACACACACACCACCCCCTCCTCCCTCCACTCTCTCCTAAGAGGCTCCCTGTGTATAATGGTCTACCTGGTGCAATGTGTATAATGTGTATAGTGCAATGTGTATAATGGTCTACCTGGTGCAATGTGTGAAAGGGGCTACTTGTCGTAATGTGTATAAGGGTCTACCTGGTGCAATGTGTGTAAGGGGCTACCTGTCACAATGTGTATAAGGGGCTACCTGTTGCAATGTGTATAAGGGTCTACCTTATGCAATGTGTGTAAGGGGCTCTACCTGGCATAATGTGCTTAAGGGCCTTTACCTGTCGCAGTGTGTATAAGGGTCTACCTGATGCAATGTGTATAAGGGGCTACCTGGCATAACGTGTATAAGTTGCTCTGCTCTGCTGCGGTGTAATGTATGTAAGGGGATCTAACATGGTATAAGGGGTACTACTGTGTGGTGTAATGTGACTGACGGACAATACTGTGTGGTGTAATGTGACTGACGGACAAAACTGTGCAGTGTAATGTGAATTGGTACTATTCTGTCGCCACGCCCCTTCTCCATGGAGCTAAGCTCCTATTTTTTGCCACGCACCTTTGGCGCGCACTAACCCTTTTTTACCTGGTTGGGTGCACCAAAAGAAACTTTTACCCTGGGCTCCACAAGGTCTAGAACCGGTCCTGCACATGGGTACAGTCTATCGGGCCTAGAACATTGGGAAATTGGCATTTTTCAAAGCAGACAATGGAATAAGTAAAAATGTTTTTGCTAAATAATAGAACCCCGAAAAGTCATCTTTTCTGGAAAAAATACATTTTCGTGGCTAATTGAATTTGGTCCTAAATGTCCGAAAGAGTAGACATCTACTATATAACAGCGAAAATTTGTCCTTCTGTCCATCTAAACAAATCCATAGTTTACAAGCTATGATAATGACATTTTACATACAAGTGTATTAAAACATGGCCGAGGCAACTAAAACAATTAGAAATCCCTAGCACCCCTAGGCGGGAGACAGCAGCACAGAGTATATCAGCAGACAGCATAACTCCGGAATTGCTGGAGCAATGTACTCAAGAATTGGTACACATATGCCTTACAATCTTGGAACAAACACTGTGGGGGGGGGAAGACACCCCTAGCACCCCTAGAGGTGAGGCAGCAGCACTGAGTATTTCATCATACAGCATAACTCTGGAATGCTTGCAGCAATTTACAACAAACTTGGTACACAAATGACTTACACTCTGGAAGCAAACACTGTGGGGATCAGACACCCTTAGCTTCCCTAGGGGTGGGACAGCAGCACAGAGTATTTCAGAAGACAGCATAACTCCCGCATGCCTGGACCAATTTACAACAAACTTGCTACACATATGACTTACAAGCTGGGAACAAACACTGTGTGAAGAAGACACCCCTAGCACCCCTAGGGGTGAGGCAACAGCACAGAGTTTTTCAGCAGACAGCATAACTCTGGAATGCTTGGAGCAATTTACACCACACTTGCTACACATATGACTTACAGTCTGGGAACAAACACTGTGGGGGTAACACACTAGTAGCACCCCTAAGGGTGGCCCAGCAGCACAGACTATATGAGGACATGCATTATATGTCAGTGATGACAGGAATGCATGTGACAGGGCCAGTGACATGATGTGAGGAGAGGAATGGAGGTAGCACTAACCCACACACTGACAGTTATATAGTGGAAGTAGCACGGTCCCCCAGCAGCACAGAGTATATCAGGAGATACATAATGTGCTACACTATATAAGAAACTGTAAATAAATAGATAATTTCACAGGGGCATGATGTTAGGAGGGGAATGGAGGCAGCAGGAAGCCACAGACTGATGGAGTTGAATAGTGGGAAGAGCAGGGTCCCTTGGGGGAACAAAAAGGGGTCCGGCCACTACACAAAGTGCATCATGGAAGCAGTGGCGGATCTAGACTTAACTTTTAGGGGGGGGGCGGTTTAAGAATTATGACCCCTCCCCCTAATCATAGCCCCTCCCACTTAGTAATGCCCTTCCCGTTCGCTTCTAAAATTTCCTATTGTTGCCATTACTAATAAAATGTTGCCAGTTAGTGGAGAGAACCCTGCGCACTGGTGATACAGACTGCCAAATCGCCATTCCTTCCATCAGAGGTGGTAGAGGCTAAGACAGTCGGCAATTTAAACATGCATGGGATAGACATAAGGATATTCTTACAAAGAAATAAGGATCAGATAAGGTTAGAGAGAAAAATAATGTAAAAAAAAAAAAAAAAGGGGGCAGACTAGATGGGCCAAGTGGTTCTTATCTGCCGACAAATTCTGTTTCTACAGCACACAGAATGAGCCGAAATTCACATTGTAGCACACTGAATGAGCCGACATTCACATTATAGCACACTGAATGAGCCGAAATTCACATTATAGCACACTGAATGAGCCGAAATTCACATTATAGCACACAGTATGATCTGAAATTCACATTATAGCACACTGAATGAGCCGAAATTCACATCGTAGCACACTGAATGAGCCGAAATTCACATTGTAGCATACTGAATGAGCCGAAATTCACATTGTAGCACACTGAATGAGCCGAAATTCACATTGTAGCACAGTGAATGATCCGAAATTCACATTATAGGACACTGAATGAGCCGAAATTCACATTATAGCACACTGTATGAGCCGAAATTCACATTATAGCACGCTGAATGAGCCGGAATTCACATTATAGCACACAGAATGAGCCAAAATTCACATTATAGCACGCAGAATGAGCCGGAATTCACATTATAGCACGCAGAATGAGGCAAAATTCACATTATAGCACACTGTATGAGCCAAAATTCACGTTATAGCACACTGAGCCGAATGATGCGAAATTCACATTATAGCACACTGTATGAGCCAAAATTCACGTTATAGCACACTGAGGGGTAGATTTATTAAAATGCCGTTTTCGTTCCTTATATGCTGGGACCCGCTTCACCACATTATCGTGGTGAAGTGGGTCCTCTTTTCCAATGCATTTACTAAGGCTGCTGTCTTCGTTATGGGAGTGCGTTATCTCACCCTGCTAGTGATACGCGTCCTCCCATAACGTCCGTCTCCCTTGGCCGCAGTTGTCACTTATGCGCCTGCGCCGTACATTTACTCCCAGCATACCTTGCGGGAGTAATGCTGGCGCATGCGCGGTTTGCTTTGCTGGACGCTGGAGCCTTTGTATGTTTAACAATAAAGTTTATTGAAAGACACGGAAAAATAAAAGAGGAACTGCTTGGAGACCTGCAGCGCCGATTCTGTGAGGCGAAGAGGAACAGGGTAGGAGAGACCAACGTTCGGGCACATAGAACGTTTATAAGTAAGCAATCTTATCGGTGCTCTGCCTAACAGATAAAGGCGCCGATAAGGCAGAGGGCGCATACCGCCCCTGCTTACAATATCACTTCGACGGGATAATACATCAGGGGATGCGCTATTTGCGGCACATAACGTGTGCATATAGCGCATTATCCCTTAAAGAAGGATAGTACATTTACCCCTCAATGAGCCAAAATTCACGTAATACCACACTGAGCCGAATGATGCGAAATTCACATTATAGCACGCAGAATGAGGCAAAATTCACATTATAGCACACTGTATGAGCCAAAATTCACGTTATAGCACACTGAGGGGTAGATTTATTAAACTTCTTTAGGGGATAAAGCAATATCTGCATACGTTATGTGCCGCAAATAGCGCGTCCCCTGATGTAGTATCCCGGCGATGCGGTATAGAAGGTTGGGGCGCTACGCGCCCGCTGCCTTATCGGCGCCTCTATCTGTTAGATAGAACACCGATAAGCTTGCTAACTTCGGTGTGCCCGACCGTCAGTCACTCCTACCCTGTTCCTCTTCGCCTCCCAGATCCAGCGCTGCAGGTGTACAAGCAGTTCCTCCGCCTACACACATGACAAGCTCCGGCATCCACAGAATGAATATGAAACTCCCGAAAGGCACGCTGGGAGTTACTGAACGGCGCAGGCGTGGAAGTAGATACTGCAGCCGAAGTGGACGCACGTTATGGGAGGACACGTATCACCAGAAGGGTGAGATAACGTGCTCCCATAACAAACAAGGCAGGGTTAGTAAATTCACTGAAAAAGAGGTCCCGCTTCACCACGATAATGCAGTGAAGCGGGACCCTGCTTTCATTCAGGGGTAGATTTATTAAAATGCACATAAGGTTCTTACCTTATGTGCATTTTAATAAATCTACCCCTGAATGAGCCAAAATTCACGTTATAGCACACTGAGCCAAATGAGGCGAAGTGCACATTATAGCACACTGAATGAGGCAAAATAATGCAGGGACATAATGCAGGGAGAAGAGAGAGAGGGAGGGGGGGAGAAATGGTACACACACAGGGACACACACACACACACCTACTCATAGATGGAGGCCGGGTTCCGCCGCGATATTGGGAACGGGTGGAGAGCAGTGCAACGCGGCGGGGGACGAAGACAGAGAGAGAGCGTCCTGACTCCTGACGCACGTACGGGAGGAGGGGGCGTGCTCAGAACAGAGGCCGCTGTACGCGAGTCAGGACGCTCCTCTCTCTCCTCGTCCCCCGCCGCGCTGCACCGCTCTCCAACCCGTTCCCAATACCGCGGCGGGACCCGGCCTCCATCCCGCTGCCGGTATATGTAGGGGGGTGCGTTCGCCCTAATCGCCCCCCGCTAAATCCGCCACTGCATGGAAGCAAGCTATGCCTATATACTAGATCTCCAACCAACGTAAATTAACGAACAACTAATATTCTAATTTGCCATCCTCATCCCGTAGCGAAGCACAGGTATTCAGCTATCTACAATGTTATTTATACTGTGTGTTTAATATTTACATTTATTTTTCTAAACAGACATTCTTAAAATCCCGGGTACTCCAGCTGGTACCTCCTGAATCTGACCCTTCCCAAGTGAAATGTGAAGTCCTAGTGCAAAATGACTCAATTTGCATTGAATTACATTATCATGTTCCCATCCCCATGATGACACGGTTGTGTTGATAAAACCCCCTGCACTTCCGACATAGACTTACCCTCTCAGTTCTCCTGGAGAAGAAATTTAAAAACACGTAAAGCATGACAAAGACATGTTGCCCACACACATTAAGGTAGCCATTTTGAAGGTTACTAACTCAGAATCTCAAGTGACTAGGAGTTATATCTGCAAACTATTCTGATGTTAGTGGGGGTAGTCTTCAATTTTTTTGTAGTCTTGAAACCTGACATTAGAGGAGTGGGTGGGGCTCTCGGGTAGTGGGGCCCACTGGAATTTTTTAGGTTGTACCCCCCCCCACCATGTGTCAGTCCAACACCGATCAATGCACTAGTTCCTAGTGCATCAATAGAATGCATTCATGTGAATAAGAAGAGCTGTAACTAGCCTTTTTGGTGCCCCGTGCCAAGAGAGAATCGGTACCCCTCCCCCCTCACCACCATGCATGCCTCGCGGGGAAGGGACATGACAAGATTGATCCCAGAGAAAGCCCATGCTATGATGCCATTTCCCACTATATATATATATATAGAAATCGGAAATGCAGGCACTCACCAATAAATTCCAACAGGTATTTTTTAATGATAACTCACAAAGGCATATAGACGGTGTGTCGACGTTTCGGTCTTCTTCAGGACATAATACAAGGACATCAGGAAGACAATTGTCCAATGTGACACCATTCACCACATGTCAAACAGGTATCCCTTATATAGCAGAAACAGGCATAAGCCACTCCCACCCAGTAATTACCACCGGAAATGCTCAAACGAGTATTAAATACAGCACATAAATAGCTATGTAGACAAGTGTCTGTACCCAAAAGAGCCAGACATACTGTGTACTGAATATAGTAATAATAATATCAATACAGAAAACCTCTTAAATAGGAATAATAAGCAAAAAACTCGGCCACGACTGGAAATGCTGTGCATTCCACAGACCGTGGAACGCATCCAGGCCGGAACAGGAAATGACGCAATACGCGTCACACTTCCTGATTACATTGCAGGCAGGGAAAGCACTGCCGCGACCGGAAGTTACATGTGCTCCAAAAGCCGTGGAGCGCATCCCAGCCGTAGCAGGAAGTGTCAGTGCGTGTCAAATATTATTATAGTGTCACGAACAGAATAAATGACACCGCACTCATCGCCATAATAACCCCGCCTACCAACATACTAATTCACATAGCGTCGCCATAGCAACAAACAAGAACATAAAGGGCAGTAGCATATTATTATTATTATTATTATTATCCTTTATTTATATGGCGCCACAAGGGTTCCGCAGCGCCCAATTACAGAGTACATGAATAATCAAACAGGAAAACAGCAACTTACAGTTGATGACAGTATAGGACAAGTACAGGGTAAATAAACATAGTTACATCAGCAGATGACACTGGAATAAGTATCAGGTGGCAGAAGACTGCTGGAGTTGATGCAGTTGAAGATTATTAAAGTAAGAAAGGATAAGCACATGAGGGAAGAGGGCCCTATAATAAAGAAGATATAAATATCAATCCAGCTGGTAATGGCAGATGGGATGCCTAATGCTACAGCCTCAAACCATACATGGGAACCTGGAGACAGACACCACATATACAAATTAATGGACAGAACATACTGGGAACAGCATACAGGGGACAAACACAAGTCTGACCCCTATAGGCGCTGCACCCAATAAAACAAGTACTAACATAACAAAAAATCCCCTAACAACTAGAACAAGAATAAAAAATATATACATACTACAAAAATTCTATATATATATATCCTTTTAAACTACAAATTGGATTTCCTCATGTCCCTACCTGCCCCTAACGAAGATTAATATTATAGGGGTTGTGTTCATTTAGACCGCGAGGGAATAGAGTGTCCAATTGATATATCCAACGTGACTCACGTCGTAACAGCTTGTCACGGTCGCCACCACGTAGAGGCATGGGGACATAGTCGATTAACATGCATTTAAGGCTTGAAACTGAATGACCCTTTGCTAGAAAGTGTTTGGCTACAGGCTTATCCGTCTCCTTGGTGGCAAGAGCTGAGTGGATAGAGTAGCGATGATTAGCCATTCTGTCCCGGAAGCAACGGGCTGTCATACCGACATAATACAAGCCGCATGGGCAGATGATTATATAGATTACATAGTCCATTTTGCAATGAAGTCGGTGCCTGATGTTAATTCTTTTCCCACTATGGGGATGTGTGAAAAATGTCCCAGTCTGCAGAGACCTACACGTGGTGCAATCTTGGCACCTAAAACAGCCATTTCGTCTGGTTGGCAACCAACTCGCTGAGGCTCCACTCGGTTGTGTAGTCGGTCTCATCAATAATTGGTTCAAATTCGGCCCTCGTCGATATGCACACATAGGTAGTTGTGCATTAAATGTCTTAAACACAGGGTCTGTAGAAATTATCGCCCAGTGTTGCCTGATGGTCTTCTCAGAGTGGATAGACTTGGTATTATAGGTAGAGGTAAAGATCATTCTACCTGTATTAGTAGTCCTTTGTGAGTTATCTACCTGCTGCGCATGTCTGCATCTAGCCTTAGCAAGGCATCTGCTAATAGATTGTTGTGAGTAGCCTCTATCAAGGAACCTCTCCGTCATTTCTTGGATCTGTCTCTCCATATTAGCAGAAGATGTATTATATCGTAATACTCACATAAACTGTGAAATAGGCAAACTGTCCTTCAATTTATTAGGATGGTGACTGCGAGAGCGTGCAGCAATGTATTACAGTCTGTATCTTTTCTGTACAGGGTCGATGTCAAATGATTATCCTAAATCAAAATAGTCACATCCAAAAAATTAAGAGAAGATCAGCTAATATGATACGTAAAACGTATTGGGCTAGGTAGTGCATTCAAGGACTCGACCATTGCTATGAACTCTGTCTCGGAGTCGCCCCACACAAAAAATAGGTCATCAATATAACGTCCAAAATATAGTATTTTGTCACCATATTTTGGTAAAATAAACATGTTCTCATATTGGTGCATGTAAAGATTTGCATAAGCGGGCGCCAGGTTGGACCCCATGGCAGTACCCGCTACTTGCATGTAGTAATCCTTACCATAGAGGAAATAATTAGTAGTCAAAACCAGTCTAGCCAAATCAACAAGAAACTCAGTGGGAGGGCCAACATGTGGAGATGAGGCCAATGCCAGTCTCATAGCCTCAAGACCCTCCTCATGTGGTATAACGGTATATAATGACTGTACATCCATGGATGCCAGCCACACATTAGCTGGCAAAGCCCCCAAAGTTTTAATCTTATCCAGAAAATCTGGGGTGTCACGTATGTAGCTATGCATCTGTTGGACGTAAGGCTGTAAAAGCTTATCCAAGAACACCACCATTGGTTGAAGCGTCAAACCCCTGGCCGAGATGATAGGAAGACCAGGGGGATCAACCAGCAACTTGTGAATCTTGGGAAGCGTATACAGTATAGGGCACACTGGATGTTCAACCTTCAAAAAAACACCAATACTGTCATCTATCCAACCATGCTGTATGCCCATATGAATAGCAGCATCCACCAGTTTTTTGACTCTAGTGACTGGACTGGTATGTAATTTATGGTAAGTTTTTGCATCGGCAAGTTGGCAACCAATTTCGCGATCTTAGGCGTGCCAGTCCTGAACGACAATGGCCCCGCCCTTGTCCGCTTTCCTGATCACCAAATTGTCATTATGCATTAAATCATGTAGGGCCATTAGCTGTGCAGCTGTTAAATTGTCATAGCTAGACTTACTATCTATGGTGGACATGTCATGTTCAATCAATCTCAAAAAAGATTTGATGCTGGCATTAGAGGTTTGGGGATCAAAGGTGCTAGGTCGACTAAGACTAAGCTCAGTATTAGGGACAAATTCCTTATCCGCAAAAAACCATTCAAGTCTGAGCTTCCTGCCGAACTTGTACTGGTCAATTGACCAAGAAAAGCTATCATGATTGATCCTAGGTACAAACGACAAACCAAGTGATAACAGTTCAGTTTCATCAGGGGTAAGCGTATGGCTAGACAGATTGAACACCACTGTATCTAACGTCTGCTCCTCTCTCTTTTTTTTGTGTTTGCCCCTCCTCGTTTGGTACCTGACCCGCGATTTTGTGAGGGGTTGGTAGTGTTCCTCGTTGTTCGCCGTAAAAATGCTGGAGTGGACGCCAGGCCACTTGGGGGATGATTATCAGTAAATTCACTGTCAGAGTTTGACTGAAGTAGAAGTGACTTCAGTGTGCATTGTCCTATATCTTTGATGAGGATTATATCTACGCTGTGAGAAATTCCTAGTTTCTCCTCTCAGCCATCTATACACTTGATTATTGGTGTAATCAGCATTTACAACAGTAAGTTTGTTACGCTTAAAAGCTACCAATTCCTGCTGGTACGTATTGATCTGGTCACTCAAATTACTTAGCCAGTCCTTAGTCTTATCATTCGAGAGTGTGGTTAAATGCAAGATATTGAAAACAATAATATCCTGGCGAACCTGTTTGAGCTCAGTGCCCACCTCCTCAATAACCAAAAGGATGAGGTCGAGTAAGCACTTGTTAAGAACCCCACACCATTTGGTGCAAAAAGCTAAGTTGTTCCTACCAATGGTGGGTATGTTATGTACACGAAACCCTCTGGGGATTTTTTTATTCCTGTAATAGTCTGATAAAAATTGTCCGTGTAAGGTTAGATCAACTTCACGTCGTCTCAACCTTAAAATTTTATGAAACAAGTCAATAGAGGTTTCATCAGGAAGTTTTAAGAACTCAGTGTGATCAAAGAGAACTTTTTCTGCGTCATCATCTGTTAATGAGACTAAAGTACTGTGGGCAATCTGAAAAATCGCCTCATCAGGAATCTGTGCAGTATCGCTGGACATGGCTTAAGAATAGATAGTGACCAGACAATAGACAGCGTATCAATAACAACAAACAATAGAACAATCAAAATAACAATAGTGTGGGAGCGACACCGAGACAGTATCCAAGCAGAATCAGAGAAATTAAATGCAATAAGGACACGAGGAATCCAGAAAAATATTAAAACCAAGTTACGTATTTAAATGTCATTTTACACAATTTTTCATAAAAAATCCACTGCTCATAGATGCAAAATAGGAAGTGGACCGGATGAATCAAGTGTCCCTCGGACTCAGACCTTCAAATAAAGCTTCATCTGTACACAGTTTAAATAAATATATATATATATATATATATATATATATTACAATACACACACATTTATAGACTACTGCAAGAAAATTTATTTGGACACAAATCCTCTTTATACCACATTCATGCACTTAACTTGAGAGCTTGCTGTTATTCAGTTATAATACCCTCTATTAAATAACACATTTCAATATATTGCCATACCCAGGATTCAAACCTATAACCTCTTGAATTCTAATCATACACCCTACTCATGGAGCTGTTTGATCCTGCGTAAAAACTATGATCACTATATGAAGCTACTGGTACTTTAGAAAAAATAATCAGCATTGCAATTAAGCAGATCTATGTAGTGTGCAGCCTCACATCCAGTCTCTTGCAGCCACACACTACATAGATCTGCTCAGCCGCAATGCTGATCATTTTTTTCACAAAGTACAAATAAGCTTCAAATGGTTAGAATTCTCTAGCTTAGAAATATCTTCCTTTCTATGCAAAGGATAGCTCAATTGTCTGACTGCAATGCCACAGGCAATGGGTTCAAATCCCTGGTATGTCAGCATCTTGAAATGTAATAAAGGACAGTGTGACAGAATAACAAAGAAATCTCAAGTTGAGTTTATGAATGTTGTATTATACGTATTAGCGATAGAAGGGGTCAGGGTAGGAGACAGGGGCAGTCAGGAGATGCTGGGTTTCAAAAAGGGCGGAAGCTGCAAGTGAAAGTAATTAAAACAGATAATTGAGAAATGCCACCAACAGTGCCCCCTACCCTGTAGCACTATGTGCGGTGCCCCCACCGCACACACCTAGTTACCGCCCTGATGTGAATATCCGTTCTGCTGCAGAACGGCTGGCTCTGCTATGTTCAGGCAACTGGTGTAGCTTGAATAAAAAGAACAAATTTTAAACTTGGATGACACATTAACACCAATGATGATCTGTTGTATGCTTTTAGCTCTAACAGCTGGTATTTGAAATGATAATGGTTAGACTCAGCTGAAGTACAGTCTTCTTTTCCTTAAAATTTCAGCAGGAAGCTCTTTATATCATTGTTTAGTCATGTCAGATATTTACACACAGCACAGCATTGGGCTGAAATAGCTGGAAAATAAGATGAAACTGAATTGATGCGTGCCTCGGTCTCATCTTATGCCAACGAGAGGACGCAGAGCTTGAGGAAATGGAATTCAATTATTTCCATGTGAAAAGAAAAAAAAAACATTTCCATATTCTCTGGGCAATTACATATAGCTGTATAATTATTATAGCTGTATAATAAAGTTACATTTCCAAAATTGTCTACCAAAAAAAGAAAAATAAGAATTATGAAGTGATAACAAAGGAAATAAATGTAATTACAGTATATACAAAAATCAGCAGATGGGATCACATACTGTATACACTGCATAAGTAACTATTATGGGGGTCATTCTGACCCGATCGCTCGCTGCAGGTTATTGCAGCGCAGCGATCGGGTCAGAATTGCGCATGCACCGCCACCGCAGTGCGCCGGCGCATGCCGGATGGCCGAAGGCAGCCATTCAGTAGCGATCGCCTCTGCCTGCTTGACAGGCAGAGGTGGTCACAGGGTGGGAGGGGGCTGGATGACGGCATTAAGCCGGCGTTTAGGGGGCGTAGTCCGGCCAAAGCAGGCGTGGCCAGATCGTTGGGGGGGCGGGCCGCGGTGGCTGAGTAACATCTCACCAGTGGCAGCGACGATCAACTCCCGGCCAGCCGCAGGAGCTGCGCTGGCCGGGAGTTACTCCACAAATACAAAAGCATCGCCGCTGTGCGATGCTTTTGTATTTGTGCGTGGGGGGGGGGGGGGGCGGACTGACGTGTGTGGCGGACTAGCCCTGTGCTGGGCGTCCCCCCACATGTCAGGGAAAATGATCGTAGCTGTGCTAAATTTAGCCCCAAACCCCAAAAGTTGCAGAATTATTGACATGCTGCTGGCTTTTGGGGACAGTGATGGGGAGCATTCCAGAAAATAGAAGCGTGTCCTGTTTTCTGGGCACACCGAAGCCAGTAACTACATCCTTTGATGCAGCTTCACTAGCTAGACATCCTCAGTAACCTGAGGGTTATTCAGATATCTGATGTTCACGCCGTTAATCCGATACTGTGTCTTCGGCTGCAGCAGTGGATCTAAGAAGCTTTCAGTGGACATCTTTCTACTCTGCCTGTCTATCTATTTACCCTGCATCGATATCTCTCATAAGAATGAGTGGTCAAAATAAAATGCAAATTGCATTGAAAACAGGATGATTCTCTGAAGAGTCCATTTCACAGGGGACACGGTCCTTAGGTTGACCTCACTTAGGTCGACCATCATTAGGTCAGCCACTATTGGTCGACATGCATTTTGTCGACATGGGCATTAGGTCAGCATGGCAAAGACCAACACATGAAAAGGTTGACATGAGTTTTTCACAATTTTTTTCATTTTTTGAATTTTTTCATACTTTTCGATCCACGTGGACTACGAATGGGAATATTGACCTGTGCCAAGCGCAGCGGTAGAGAAGCGAGGCACCTTGCCAAAAGCGTGCGAGGAAGACACGGCACACTGATGTCAACCTTTTTCCACGTTGACCTTTTCCATGTTGACCTAATGACCAAGTCGACCTTTTTCAGGTGTCAACCTAGTGCCTGTCAACCAATTGTGGTTGACCCGAATGAGTGTCGACCTAAATAGTGTCGACCCAATGATCCCATTCCATTTCACAGATGTATAAAGCTCTGGAGATATAGGGGGATATCCTATTAGCCCCAGTAATTTACCGGGGCTAATTGTCCTGCCTGGGGGCGTCTAATTAGCCCTGTTAAGCCGGCACGAGACGCGGCTTATCAAGGATTTTGTTTCACCTGCCTCAGGCAGTTGAAACCAAATCCCCGGAAACAGGCCCGTTTTCGTACGAAAATGGGGCTGTTTATACCGAAAAAACACACAGGTTTTACTGAAGGTTTTAGGTATATCCATGGCTCAGCACAGATGGTTAAATCAAATTGACTAAGGCGCTAATTAAGTCACCTGTGGCCAAGCATGGATACATTTAAAACCAGGACCGTTGGGTTGCCTTGAGGACCGAGTTTGGGAACATCTGAGTTAGACTTTTGTCTTGCCATTCAATATAATGTTATTCCACTTTGTCTTTATAAATTTTGAGTTTTACTGGGATTCATCCATAGGTCTGCGTATATTTTAAATGTGCAGATAATCGTTCCAGGTTATCCTGCATCTCTAAAGGGGAAATGTACCAATCCTTCAAGAGAGATATAGTGGATAAGTGGCCAATAGTAATCAATGAAAACTGTTATTTCATAGACTGTGCTAGATAAATGTTATGTAGTCCATACATCAGGCTACCCATTCCCCGATCCGTTCCAACTATTTGATGTTCAGAATCGCAGATCAGCGGCCACTGAGGATCAACGATTTGTCAAGTAAACTGAGAAATTCTGCCTTTTAAAAACTCCCTATTTGCTGATCCCGATATTTTCTTGGACCAGACCAACAAATAGAGGAAATCCAATATGTTGGGGGATCGGGGTATAGCCTGAATCTATCGCTGATGCATGAGACCTATTATTTGGAAACTGTTTACTTTGGCCAACTTCTCAACTCTCGAAGGTTTGATAAATCTCCCATCTAATGAGTTAATTACAAAAAAGAAAAAGTGCCTCAAACCACCACTACTTGTTAATAAATAAACCATTAAAACAACATTAATCAAGTATTTGTATCTGGTATAAGAAATGTGATTGCAGCTATGCTTTTGGATGTCCTTTAATATAAACTATTAGAATTTGAGGTTTTAGATAAAAATGAGACTTTATTCTTCTAAGTGACTATATACTGTATATATATTTATAATATTATATATTATCTTAAATACCTACTTCTTTATCAAAGCCTTCCAGCTCTTATCCTGATTCCTAACCTACTGCTCCATGTTCCTGACTCACTGTCTCTCCCCCTTTCACAACCTGGGACCCCTTTCCTTATGTGCTTTTCCTTCCCTCACTTATACCATCATCATCTCCCCACTGTCAACAACAGCCCCAAATCATTGAGTTTTGTTATCCAATTATTGGTATTATGACAGCTGATGCACCAATCTTTATAAACCTTGTCCATGTTCTGCAATGTTGTGTACTGTAACGTTACTTCTTCTTTTGTTCATACATTTTCTGTTGATGTGCTTCGATAGGTGTTGCGGACAAATTTCGACACCATGTAAATAAAATGCAATAATAATATTAATAATGCCAGTTAGATCAAACACTAATAAATAATAATCATATTATATAAAAGAAGACGTAACAGCAGAGCCAGAATAGTGGGGGGTAGGGGTGGGTGGAACAGGGGAGACTGTACCTCGGTTTCCCCTCTGTCAGGGGGGCCTTCAGCCGGAGCACACTGACCTCACTGTGCAGGAGCAGAAGGATGAACCTGGGCAGCCAGAATGTGAGCAGGGTAGTGTACAATGAGGGCAGAGACACAGGAGTATCAGGTTTCATGAACTGTCATCAACGCTTCCCAACCAGAGGAGAGATACAGATGTGTCCACTCATATCTAGCCTACCTGCATGTTAAACAGCCCTTCTAGTCATGCCATGCAATGTGTGACTTTGTAGCATTGAGGTTCTTTTCATTCAACTTTTTTCATTATAATGCATCTGCCACCTGCAACCTGCGCTCAGCTAAGTCAAACTGATGCAGGTTTTACTCAAGCTGCCACCATGAAGAGTATTAGAATAGCGCTCTTGTGATCGCCAGGCACTAAAATCCCACTTAAAAATCCACAGTTATTACGCATATGTAGTATGGGTATCTCCAAGCACGTGCATTCATAGAGCATAGAGATAGTGCTGATATTTTTTTAGGATTTACTGAGAAAATATCTCATGGGTTAAGTGAAAAGAAAAACAGGTAAACAAACAGGACATACAGTTATGAAATGCACAGATTGACTTCAAGTAAATAAAAAGAATAAAAAGTCAACCCTAAATATCTTACTTTGAGGTTTAGGTGATTTGTGTGGGGGAGACCACATGAGGCACAAGATCAAGCCACTCCTAGCACAAAGCTACTCTCTTGTAGAGTGAACACCCAACAGTGTTGGCTTCTGATTCTTACAGTCCCACTACCACTCTCCTTCTAGCAGTCTCCACCCTTTCCAGACCGAAAAGGACTGCTTACTTTGCTCTCACAAGACCTGTGTAGATGCAAATTAGGTTATCACAGGAACACTAAACGTCATATATTTCTGTTGCTTAAGAAAGGAATTTTGGACTATACAGGAAGTTGGGCATATGGGTTCTCCAAAGGACGTCTTAATAGTTATACTTTTTATTGGATATTGGATCCCCCAACCTGGCTAGCATTTTATGTCAGGAAAGGCTGAATGAGAGACTGAAGTTGATCGTCTTCCAGCCTGCTAGTCAGTGTCCAAAGGCATGAACAAGGGCCCCCTTTTGTGAAAAGCAAACACTGTTTCCAATGCAGTTTAGCCTTCAAAAAGATTCTCAGTGAACACCTTGCCACTTGGGTCAGTAAGGGGCTTACACAATGCAGGTACAGTTTTGAAACTAGCACTTCATACTAGTGATGAGCGGGTTCGGTTCCTCGGGATCCGAACCCGCCCCGAACTTCACCCATTTTACATGGTTCCGAGGCAGCCTCGGATCCTCCCGCCTTGCTCGGTTAACCCGAGCGCGCCCGAACGTCATCATCCCGCTGTCGGATTCTCGCGAGATTCGTATTCTATAAAAGGAGTCGTTCGTCGCCGCCATTTTCACTCGTGCATTGGAGATGATAGCGAGAGGACGTGCAGCGTTCTCTCAGTTTCTGTATTCAGTGTGCTGCAAATATCTGCTCAGTGTGCTGCAAATATCTGTGCTCAGTGTGCTTGCAAATATCTGTGCTCAGTGTGCTGAAAATATCTACATTCTATGCCTGAAAAACGCTCCATATCTGTGCTTCATTGTAGTATATAGTAGGAGGACAGTGCAGAATTTTGCTGACCACCAGTATTATATAGCAGTACGGTACAGTAGTCCACTGCTCTACCTACCTCTGTGTCGTCAAGTATACTATCCATCCATACTTGTGCTGCATTTTAGTTGTGCGCAGTATATATAGTAGGAGGACAGTGCAGAATTTTGCTGACCACCAGTATATAATATATAGCAGTACGATACAGTAGTCAACTGCTCTACCTACCTCTGTGTCGTCAAGTATACTATCCATCCATACCTGTGGTGCATTTTAGTTGTGTGCAGTATATATAGTAGGAGGACAGTGAAGAATTTTGCTAACCACCAGTATATAATATATAGCAGTACGGTACAGTAGTCCACTGCTCTACCTACCTCTGTGTTGTCAAGTATACTATCCATCCATACCTGTGCTGCACTTTAGTTATGCGCAGTATATAGTAGGAGGCGACAGTGCAGAATGTTGCTGTGACCACCAGTATATATATAGCAGTACGGTACAGTAGTCCACTGCTCTACCTACCTCTGTGTCGTCAAGTATACTATCCATCCATACCTGTGCTGCATTTTAGTTGTGCGCAGTATATAGTAGGAGGGGACAGTGCCGAATATTGCTGTGCCCACCAGTATAAATATAGCAGTACGGTACAGTAGTCCACTGCTCTACCTCTGTGTCGTCAAGTATACTACAAAAGTTCAGTAAAATGACCCAAAAATCAAAATTAAAAGCGTCTGATGAGAAGCGTAAACTTGCCAATATGCCATTTACGACACGGAGTGGCAAGGAACGGCTGAGGCCCTGGCCTATGTTCATGGCTAGTGGTTCAGATTCACATGAGGATGGAAGCACTCCTCCTCTCGCTAGAAAACTGCAGTGCCACTCCTAGATGGGCCAGGTGTTTGTGTCGGACACTTGGGTCGCTTAGCTTAGTCACACAGCTACCTCATTGCACCTCTTATTTTCTTTGCATCATGTGCTGTTTGGGGGCTATTTTTTAAATCTGCCATCCTGTCTGACACTGCAGTGCCACTCCTAGATGGGCCAGGTGTTTGTGTCGGCCACTTGGGTCGCTTAGCTTAGCCATCCAGCGAGCTTGGTGCACCTCTTTTTTTCTTTGCATCATGTGCTGTTTGGGGACTATTTTTTAAATCTGCCATCCTGTCTGACACTGCAGTGCCACTCCTAGATGGGCCAGGTGTTTGTGTCGGCCACTTGGGTCGCTTAGCTTAGCCATCCAGCGACCTTGGTGCACCTCTTTTTTTCTTTGCATCATGTGCTGTTTGGGGACTATTTTTAAAATCTGCCATCCTGCCTGACACTGCAGTGCCACTCCTAGATGGGCCAGGTGTTTGTGTCGGCCACTTGGGTCGCTTAGCTTAGCCATCCAGCGACCTTGGTGCACCTCTTTTTTTCTTTGCATCATGTGCTGTTTGGGGACTATTTTTTTAAGTGCCATCCTGTCTGACACTGCAGTGCCACTCCTAGATGGGCCAGGTGTTTGTTTCGGCCACTTGGGTCGCTTAGCTTAGCCACACAGCTACCTCATTGCACCTCTTTTTTTCTTTGCATCATGTGCTGTTTGGGGACTATTTTTTAAATCTGCCATCCTGTCTGACACTGCAATGCCACTCCTAGATGGGCCAGGTGTTTGTGTCGGCCACTTCGGTCACTTAGCTTAGCCATCCAGCGACCTTGGTGCACCTGTTTTTTTCTTTGCATCATGTGCTGTTTGGGGACTATTTTTTAAATCTGCCATCCTGTCTGACACTGCAGTGCCACTCCTAGATGGGACAGGTGTTTTTGTCGGCCACTAGGGTCGCTTAGCTTAGCCATCCAGCGACCTTGGTGCACCTCTTTTTTTCTTGCATCATGTGCTGTTCGGGGACTATTTTTTAAATCTGCCATCCTGTCTGACACTGCAGTGCCACTCCTAGGTGGGCCAGGTGTTTGTGTCAGCCACTTGGGTCGCTTAGCTTAGCTATCCAGCGACCTCGGTGCAAATGTTAGGACTAAAAATAATATTGTGAGGTGTGAGGTGTTCAGAATAGACTGGAAATGAGTGGAAATTATGGTTATTGAGGTTAATAATACTATCGGATCAAAATGACCCCCAAATTCTATGATTTAAGCGGTTTTTGAGGGGTTTTTGTAAAAAAAACACCCGAATCCAAAACACACCCTAATTCGACAAAAAAATTTCAGGGAGTTTTTGCCAAAACGCGTCCGAATCCAAAACACGGTCGCGGAACCAAATCCAAAACCAAAACACAAAACCCGAATAATTTCCGGTGCACATCACTACTTCATACCAAACAGACATTCATGAAACATACAATTACTGTAGGTAGAACTATAATAATTCACATCATGGTCACGGACTGGGTTATTATTCATAGCACTGTGAGCAAAATTTACCCAGAATGCATAGTCTTGACATGTAACTTTGAGGAATCACCGTAATCCATGGCGACTGCCACATCTTATTCATAAAATGATGCGCGAGAACACAAAAATTTAACTGATTAAAATGATATGCAGCATGCCTATATTCTGTGTGTGACTACAGCTGCATTTGCATATGAAATGTTTTGTTACAGTGTTGGTGGCTGCTTTCCTAGAAAACACTGTAATGTAGCATTTCATATGCAGATACAGGTGCGGTCGCACACAGAATAAAAGCATTCCACGTACAATTTTAATCAGCAATGTCTGCTTGTGTGTCTTATTCACATAGTGATGTGAATAAGACACATTTTCTGCAAAAAAAGACATTGGATTCCCAGAGGCGGTTCTAGACTTCTCCAATAGGGGCGGCAGTTTTAAAATTAATCCGGACTCCTCGCCCTTCCAGTTCAGTCTGCTAGGCCCTAGTGATACACCATACATACACTAGTAACACACACAGACACTAGTGATACACCATGCATACACTACTAACACACAGACACTAGTGATACACCATACGTACATACATAAACTACTAACACACACAGACACTAGTGATATAAAGCACACACAACCCCTAGTAATACTCCATGCACATACAGACACTAATGAGGCTTCATATAGTACAGACACAGATACAATAAAATGGCGTCCCATCCACCCAACCTTCTTCCTCCTCCATTTGCCGGGACAGGTCCCATGTCTCTCCTGCCCTTGCTCTTCCCAGCACAGCATACGCGCTGCTCTGTCATCACCAGTCACTTGCCTCCTGTCATCTCCACGCCCCTCACCTGTCGGGCCCTCGGTACAGAGTCGGCATCCATGTGGTTCCCGGCCTGGGCTCCGGGGTAGTCAGACATGGCGACAGCAAATCCTCCGCATCTAAAACCTTCAAGAACAAGGCCGCAGTGCGCAGAGAGTTGTGTTGTTTCTGCCAATGGTAGCAGGGGGCTGGGCACACTGGGTGGTCCCACATAGCCCCGTCTCAGCTGCACTGAATGTGGCCAGCTCCCCCAACCTCTGGCTGGGTCAGTGTGTAACATGAGGCAATCGCCCTCATCGCCTCCCTACTGGATCCGCCACTGCATGACAATAACGGGGTTGCACAAGACCTGTCAGCTCATTCAAGCCAGGCATCTCCTGCTACATGGCGTATTGAAGCAAGATGTATAAGGACACATCTGTAGGTGGGGGGAGTGGACTCTATGTGACCCATACATAGCAGGCAAGATTGATGTGTCTGGGTCCTGTGTAACCTTTTACTCCACCCCCAGTGCACACTGCTGAACTTGCACTTGCACTGTGCAGTCCCATAGTAGGGGTAGGCAGGATGACATGGAGGCGGTGCTGACAAGATATGGAGGGCCAGAGGAGTGGGGGCAGTCCCCCAATGGTTTAATTCGGCCCGGCATTACATGCTGTACGTTCACAGTTGTATATAGATTTATTTCACTTATTTCTTTCCAGAGGTGTAGCTAGTTACCATGGTGCCCCGGAGCATGGGTATGTTTCAGCGCCCCCCTCTCATGTTACACTTGAAAAGAAAATATATATAAAAAAATCCTATATTGGTGACAGAGTCCATTATGTTGTATTATTCATAAATACAGTACTTAGAGGGTGATTCAGACCTGATCTCTTGGCTGCAAAATTTGCTGTCCTGTATTCGGATAGTCATCGACTCCAGGGGGAGTGTAAATTAGAGATGTGCACTTGAAATTTTTCGGGTTTTGTGTTTTGGTTTTGGGTTCGGTTCCGCGGCCGTGTTTTGGGTTCGACCGCGTTTTGGCAAAACCTCACCGAATTTTTTTTGTCGGATTCGGGTGTGTTTTGGATTCGGGTGTTTTTTTCAAAAAACACTAAAAAACTGCTTAAATCATAGAATTTGGGGGTCATTTTGATCCCAAAGTATTATTAACCTCAAAAACCATAATTTCCACTCATTTTCAGTCTATTCTGAATACCTCACACCTCACAATATTATTTTTAGTCCTAAAATTTGCACCGAGGTCGCTGGATGACTAAGCTAAGCGACCCTAGTGGCCGACACAAAAACCTGGCCCATCTAGGAGTGGCACTGCAGTGTCACGCAGGATGTCCCTTCCAAAAAACCCTCCCCAAACAGCACATGACGCAAAGAAAAAAAGAGGCGCAATGAGGTAGCTGTGTGAGTAAGATAAGCGACCCTAGTGGCCGACACAAACAGCGGGCCCATCTAGGAGTGGCACTGCAGTGTCACGCAGGATGGCCCTTCCAAAAAACCCTCCCCAAACAGCACATGACGCAAAGAAAAAAAGAGGTGCAATGAGGTAGCTGTGTGAGTAACATAAGCGACCCTAGTGGCCGACACAAACACCGGGCCCATCTAGGAGTGGCACTGCAGTGTCACGCAGGATGTCCCTTCCAAAAAACCCTCCCCAAACAGCACATGACGCAAAGAAAAAAAGAGGCGCAATGAGGTAGCTGTGTGAGTAAGATAAGCGACCCTAGTGGCCGACACAAACAGCGGGCCCATCTAGGAGTGGCACTGCAGTGTCACGCAGGATGGCCCTTCCAAAAAACCCTCCCCAAACAGCACATGACGCAAAGAAAAAAAGAGGCGCAATGAGGTAGCTGTGTGAGTAAGATAAGCGACCCTAGTGGCCGACACAAACACCGGGCCCATCTAGGAGTGGCACTGCAGTGTCACGCAGGATGGCCCTTCCAAAAAATACTCCCCAAACAGCACATGACGCAAAGAAAAATTAAAGAAAAAAGAGGTGCAAGATGGAATTGTCCTTGGGCCCTCCCACCCACCCTTATGTTGTATAAACAGGACATGCACACTTTAACCAACCCATCATTTCAGTGACAGGGTCTGCCACACGACTGTGAATGAAATGACGGGTTGGTTTGGACCCCCACCAAAAAAGAAGCAATTAATCTCTCCTTGCACAAACTGGCTCTACAGAGGCAAGATGTCCACCTCATCATCATCCTCCGATATATCACCGTGTACATCCCCCTCCTCACAGATTATCAATTCGTCCCCACTGGAATCCACCATCTCAGCTCCCTGTGTACTTTGTGGAGGCAATTGCTGCTGGTCAATGTCTCCACGGAGGAATTGATTATAATTCATTCTAATGAACATCATCTTCTCCACATTTTCTGGATGTAACCTCGTACGCCGATTGCTGACAAGGTGAGCGGCGGCACTAAACACTCTTTCGGAGTACACACTTGTGGGAGGGCAACTTAGGTAGAATAAAGCCAGTTTGTGCAAGGGCCTCCAAATTGCCTCTTTTTCCTGCCAGTATAAGTACGGACTGTGTGACGTGCCTACTTGGATGCGGTCACTCATATAATCCTCCACAATTCTTTCAATGGTGAGAGAATCATATGCAGTGACAGTAGACGACATGTCCGTAATCGTTGTCAGGTCCTTCAGTCCGGACCAGATGTCAGCATCAGCAGTCGCTCCAGACTGCCCTGCATCACCGCCAGCGGGTGGGCTCGGAATTCTGAGCCTTTTCCTCGCACCCCCAGTTGCGGGAGAATGTGAAGGAGGAGATGTTGACAGGTCGCGTTCCGCTTGACTTGACAATTTTCTCACCAGCAGGTCTTTGAACCCCAGCAGACTTGTGTCTGCCGGAAAGAGAGATCCAAGGTAGGCTTTAAATCTAGGATCGAGCATGGTGGCCAAAATGTAGTGCTCTGATTTCAACAGATTGACCACCCGTGAATCCTTGTTAAGCGAATTAAGGGCTCCATCCACAAGTCCCACATGCCTAGCGGAATCGCTCTGTGTTAGCTCCTCCTTCAATGTCTCCAGCTTATTCTGCAAAAGCCTGATGAGGGGAATGACCTGACTCAGGCTGGCAGTGTCTGAACTGACTTCACGTGTGGCAAGTTCAAAGGGCATCAGAACCTTGCACAATGTTGAAATCATTCTCCACTGCGCTTGAGACAGGTGCATTCCACCTCCTATATCGTGCTGAATTGTATAGGCTTGAATTGCCTTTTGCTGCTCCTCCAACCTCTGAAGCATATAGAGGGTTGAATTCCACCTCGTTACCACTTCTTGCTTCAGATGATGGCAGGGCAGGTTCAGTTGTTTTTGGTGGTGCTCCAGTCTTCTGTACGTGGTGCCTGTACGCCGAAAGTGTCCCGCAATTCTTCTGGCCACCGACAGCATCTCTTGCACGCCCCTGTCGTTTTTTAAAAAATTCTGCACCACCAAATTCAATGTATGTGCAAAACATGGGACGTGCTGGAATTTGCCCATATTTAATGCACACACAATATTGCTGGCGTTGTCCGATGCCACAAATCCACAGGAGAGTCCAATTGGGGTAAGCCATTCCGCGATGATCTTCCTCAGTTGCCGTAAGAGGTTTTCAGCTGTGTGCGTATTCTGGAAAGCGGTGATACAAAGCGTAGCCTGCCTAGGAAAGAGTTGGCGTTTGCGAGATGCTGCTACTGGTGCCGCCGCTGCTGTTCTTGCGGCGGGAGTCCATACATCTACCCAGTGGGCTGTCACAGTCATATAGTCCTGACCCTGCCCTGCTCCACTTGTCCACATGTCCGTGGTTAAGTGGACATTGGGTACAACTGCATTTTTTAGGACACTGGTGAGTCTTTTTCTGACGTCCGTGTACATTCTCGGTATCGCCTGCCTAGAGAAGTGGAACCTAGATGGTATTTGGTAACGGGGGCACACTACCTCAAGAAATTGTCTAGTTCCCTGTGAACTAACGGCGGATACCGGACGCACGTCTAACACCAACATAGTTGTCAAGGCCTCAGTTATCCGCTTTGCAACAGGATGACTGCTGTGATATTTCATCTTCCTCGCAAAGGACTGTTGGACAGTCAATTGCTTACTGGAAGTAGTACAAGTGGGCTTACGACTTCCCCTCTGGGATGACGATCGACTCCCAGCAGCAACAACAGCAGCGCCAGCAGCAGTAGGCATTACACTCAAGGATGCATCGGAGGAATCCCAGGCAGGAGAGGACTCGTCAGAATTGCCAGTGACATGGCCTGCAGGACTATTGGCATTCCTGGGTAAGGAGGAAATTGACACTGAGGGAGTTGGTGGGGTGGTTTGCGTGAGCTTGGTTACAAGAGGAAGGGATTTACTGGTCAGTGGACTGCTTCCGCTGTCACCCAAAGTTTTTGAACTTGTCACTGACTTATTATGAATGCGCTGCAGGTGACGTATAAGGGAGGATGTTCCGAGGTGGTTAACGTCCTTACCCCTACTTATTACAGCTTGACAAAGGCAACACACGGCTTGACACCTGTTGTCCGCATTTCTGTTGAAATACTTCCACACTGAAGAGCTGATTTTTTTGGTATTTTCACCAGGCTTGTCAATGGCCATATTCCTCCCACGGACAACAGGTGTCTCCCCGGGTGCCTGACTTAAACAAACCACCTCACCATCAGAATCCTCCTGGTCAATTTCCTCCCCAGCGCCAGCAACACCCATATCCTCCTCATCCTGGTGTACTTCAACACTGACATCTTCAATCTGACTATCAGGAACTGGACTGCGGGTGCTCCTTCCAGCACTTGCAGGGGGCGTGCAAATGGTGGAAGGCGCATGCTCTTCACGTCCAGTGTTGGGAAGGTCAGGCATCGCAACCGACACAATTGGACTCTCCTTGTGGATTTGGGATTTCGAAGAACGCACAGTTCTTTGCGGTGCTTTTGCCAGCTTGAGTCTTTTCATTTTTCTAGCGAGAGGCTGAGTGCTTCCATCCTCATGTGAAGCTGAACCACTAGCCATGAACATAGGCCAGGGCCTCAGCCGTTCCTTGCCACTCCGTGTGGTAAATGGCATATTGGCAAGTTTACGCTTCTCCTCCGACAATTTTATTTTAGGTTTTGGAGTCCTTTTTTTACTGATATTTGGTGTTTTGGATTTTACATGCTCTGTACTATGACATTGGGCATCGGCCTTGGCAGACGACGTTGCTGGCATTTCATCGTCTCGGCCATGACTAGTGGCAGCAGCTTCAGCACGAGGTGGAAGTGGATCTTGATCTTTCCCTAATTTTGGAACCTCAACATTTTTGTTCTCCATATTTTAATAGGCACAACTAAAAGGCACCTCAGGTAAACAATGGAGATGGATGGATACTAGTATACTTATGGATGGACTGCCGAGTGCCGACACAGAGGTAGCTACAGCCGTGGACTACCGTACTGTGTCTGCTGATAATATAGACTGGATGATAATGAGATGAAATCAATATATATGTATATATAATATCACTAGTACTGCAGCCGGACAGGTATATATTATATATTTATTATGTAATGACTGATGACGGACCTGCTGGACACTGTCAGCTCAGCAGCACCGCAGACTGCTACAGTAAGCTACTATAGTAGTATGTATAAAGAAGAAAGAAAAAAAAAAACAACCACGGGTAGGTGGTATACAATTATGGATGGACTGCCGAGTGCCGACACAGAGGTAGCTACAGCCGTAGACTAACGTACTGTGTCTGCTGATAATATAGACTGGATGATAATGAGATGAAATCAATATATATGTATATATAATATCACTAGTACTGCAGCCGGACAGGTATATATTATATATTTATTATGTAATGACTGATGACGGACCTGCTGGACACTGTCAGCTCAGCAGCACCGCAGACTGCTACAGTAAGCTACTATAGTAGTATGTATAAAGAAGAAAGAAAAAAAAAACAACCACGGGTAGGTGGTATACAATTATGGATGGACTGCCGAGTGCCGACACAGAGGTAGCTACAGCCGTGGACTAACGTACTGTGTCTGCTGATAATATAGACTGGATGATAATGAGATGAAATCAATATATATGTATATATAATATCACTAGTACTGCAGCCGGACAGGTATATATTATATATTTATTATGTAATGACTGATGACGGACCTGCTGGACACTGTCAGCTCAGCAGCACCGCAGACTGCTACAGTAAGCTACTATAGTAGTATGTATAAAGAAGAAAGAAAAAAAAAACAACCACGGGTAGGTGGTATACAATTATGGATGGACTGCCGAGTGCCGACACAGAGGTAGCTACAGCCGTGGACTAACGTACTGTGTCTGCTGCTAATATAGACTGGATGATAATGAGATGAAATCAATATATATGTATATATAATATCACTAGTACTGCAGCCGGACAGGTATATATTATATATTTATTATGTAATGACTGATGACGGACCTGCTGGACACTGTCAGCTCAGCAGCACCGCAGACTGCTACAGTAAGCTACTATAGTAGTATGTATAAAGAAGAAAGAAAAAAAAAAACAACCACGGGTAGGTGGTATACAATTATGGATGGACTGCTGAGTGCCGACACAGAGGTAGCTACAGCCGTGGACTAACGTACTGTGTCTGCTGCTAATATAGACTGGATGATAATGAGATGAAATCAATATATATGTATATATAATATCACTAGTACTGCAGCCGGACAGGTATATATTATATACTTATTATGTAATGACTGATGACGGACCTGCTGGACACTGTCAGCTCAGCAGCACCGCAGACTGCTACAGTAAGCTACTATAGTAGTATGTATAAGGAAGAAAAAAAAAAAAAAAACACGGGTAGGTGCTAGGTGGTATACAATATTATATATATATTATATACAATTATATATATATATATATATATATATATATATATATATTAAACTCATAAACTGGTGGTGATTATTAAACTGGTGGTCAGGTCACTGGTCACACTATCAGCAACTTGCAAGTAGTACTCCTGAGTCCTAAGCAGACAATCACAATATATATTATACTGGTGGTCAGTGTGGTGACAAACAATGGCAGTGTGGCTGGCACTCTGGCAGCAAAAGTGTGCACTGTACGTTATATGTACTCCTGAGTCCTGAGTCCTGCTCTCAGACTCTAACTGCTCCCCACTGTCAGTGTCTCCCCCACAAGTCAGATAATACAGTCACACTATCTCTCTCTATCACTTCAGCAAGTACTAGTAGTAGTAGTACTCCTCCTAATGCTCCCCAAAATTACTACTGTGTCTCTCTCTGTCTCACTCTCTTCTCGAATCTCTATAAACGGAGAGGACGCCAGCCACGTCCTCTCCCTATGAATCTCAATGCACGTGTGAAAAATGGCGGCGACGCGCGGCTCCTTATATAGAATCCGAGTCTTGCGATAGAATCCGAGCCTCGCGAGAATCCGACAGCGTGATGATGACGTTCGGGCGCGCTCGGGTTAACCGAGCAAGGCGGGAAGATCCGAGTCGCTCGGACCCGTGTAAAAAAAACTGAAGTTCGGGCGGGTTCGGATTCCGAGGAACCGAACCCGCTCATCTCTAGTGTAAATTTGCTGTGCAAGTGTGCGATTCCATGTGTACGCAGAGCTGCAAAAATCCACTTTGTGCAGTCTCTGCGCAGCCCAGGACTTACTCCTACAGTGCGATGAGAAGAGGCTGATCGGGGCCGGACTGACGTTAGACAATCTCCCTGAAAACGCTTGAACACGCCTGCATTTTTTCGGGCATATAATGTGTATCTGGCACTACTGGGGGTGTATGTGTATTTGGCACTACTGGGGGCGTATGTGTATCTGGCACTGCACTACTGGGGTCATTATGTGTATCTGACACTATACTGAAGACATTATGTGTAAAGTACACTACTGTGGGCGTTATGTGTATGGCTGCTAATTGTGGCCCTCATTCCGAGTTGATCGGTCGCAAGGCGAATTTAGCAGAGTTACACACGCTAAGCCGCCGCCTACTGGGAGTGAATCTTAGCTTCTTAAAATTGCGACCGATGTATTCGCAATATTGCGATTACTAACTACTTAGCAGTTTCAGAGTAGCTCCAGACTTACTCTGCCTGTGCGATCAGTTCAGTGCTTGTCGTTCCTGGTTGACGTCACAAACACACCCAGCGTTCGCCCAGGCACTCCCACCGTTTCTCCGGCCACTCCTGCGTTTTTTCCGGAAACGGTAGCGTTTTCAGCCACACGCCCCTGAAACGCCGTGTTTCCGCCCAGTAACACCCATTTCCTGTCAATCACATTACGATCGCCGGAGCGAAGAAAAAGCCGTGAGTAAAAATACTTTCTTCATAGTAAAGTTACTTGGCGCAGTCGCAGTGCGAACTTTGCGCATGCGTACTAAGCGGATTTTCACTGCGATGCGATGAAAAAGAACGAGCGAACAACTCGGAATGAGGGCCAGTGTGTGTAAAGGGGGTGTGAAAATTAGATTCCTTTTCTCGTAGTCCGTAGAGGATACTGGGGTTCACATTAGCACCATGGGGTATAGACGGGTCCACTAGGAACCTTGGGCACTTTAAGAAATCAATAGTGTGCACTGGATCCTCCCTCTATGCCCCTCTTACCAGACTCAGTCTAGAAACTGTGCCCGAGGAGACGGACATATCCCGAGGAAGGCTGTAGCAGAAAAGTGGTGAGATTCGAACCAGCACACACAAACGAGAGGAAAGCCATGATAACCAAACTTGAACAGGAACAGCAACAGCTGAACCAACAACAATACTTAACCAAGTAACATGGCAGGAAAAACGAAGCACTGGGCGGGCAACCAGTATCTTCTACGGACTACGAGAAAAGGATTTACTGGTAGGTATTAAAATCCTATTTTCTCTTACGTCCTAGAGGATACTGGGGTCCACATTAGTACCATGGGGATGTACCAAAGCTTCCAAACTGGGTGGGAGAGTGCTGAGGTTCCTGCAGAACTGATTGACCAAACTGATGGTCCTCAGAGGCCAAAGTATTGAACTTTTAGAACTTAGCAAACATGTTCGAACTCGACCAAGTAGCTGCTCGGCAAAGTTGCAAAGCCGAGACACCCCGGGCAGCCGCCCAGGAAGAACCCACCGACCTAGTAGAGTGGGCCTGTACTTTAGGAATCGGCAATCCTGCCAATGAATAAGCATGCTGGATAGTAAGCCTGATCCAGCGAGCAGTAGACTGCTTTGAAGCACGACACCCAATTTTCTTGGGATCATAGAGAACAGACAGCGAGTTAGATTTACTATGATGAGCTGTCCCGTTCACGTAGATCTTCAAAGCCCTCACAACATCCCAGGACTTTGAGGTAGTAGAGGTGTCAGTAAGCACCAGAACCACAATAGGTTGGTTGATATGAAACGCAGACACCACCTTAGGAAGAAATTGCTGACAAATTCAGCTCTATCTCGTGAAAAATCAAATAGGGGCTTTCGTGAGACAACGACCCTAGTTCCAACACACGCCTTGCAGAAGCTAAGGCCAAAAGTGTAGCGGTCTTCCACGTAAGAAACTTTACATCACCTTCCTGTAAAGGCTCAAACCATTCCGATTGTAGGAACTGTAACACCACGTTAAGATGCCAAGGTGCCGTGGGAGGCACAAAGGGTGGTTGGATAAGCAGAACCCCCTTCAAAAACGTCTGAACCTCAGGGAGGGAAGCCAAGTATTTCTGGAAGAAAAATGGACAAGTCCAAAATCTGGACTTGCAAGGAGCCCAAACGTAGGCCCACATCCACACCTTACTGTAGAAAAATAGGAGAAAATGTCACAGTTGGAATTCCACTGCAGGAAATTCCCTGTTTTCACATCACGATACATTTTTTTAAAATATTGTGGTAATGTTTAGACGTTACCCCTATCCTGGCTTGGATCAGGGTTGGAATAACCCTGTACGGAATACCTTTCCGGGCTAGAATTTGATGCTCAACTTCCATGCTGACAAACGTAGTCATGGTAAGTCTTGATAGACGAATGGCCGCTGTTGTAGAAGATCCTCTCGAAGAGGCAGAGGCCACGGGTCCTCTAGGATCATCACCAGTAGATCCGCGTACCAGGCCTTTCTTGGCCAATGAGAATTGCTTGAACCTTTTCCCTTTGTATTCTTTTGAGAATTCTTGGGTTTAATGGAAGAGGTGGGTACACGCAAACCATCTGGTAGACCTGTGGAGTCACCAGAGCATCCACCGCAACTGCTTGTGGGTCCCTTGACCTGGAACAATACCGCTTTAGCTTCTTGTTGAGATGAGAGGCCATCACGTCTATCTTGTGGAATGCCCCACCGACTTGTTAAGGACTTGAACACCAGCGGGTGAAGGCCCCACTCTCCTGGGTGGAGGTCGTGTCTGCTGAGGAAGTCCACTTCCCAGTTGTCTACTCTCGGAATGAAGATTGCCAACAATGCCACTGCATGTCTTTCTGCTCAGAGGAGAATTCTTGTTACCTCTGACTCTTCGTTCCGCCCTGTCAGGCTATGTACGTTACTGCCGTCACATTGTCTGATCAAACTTGAATGGGGTGATCTTGAAGAAGATGTTAAGCCTGTAGAAGGGCATAGTATATGACACTTAGTTCCAGAACATTAACCGGAATAATGGTTTCCTGACTTGACCATTTTCCTTGGAACTGTTCCCCCTGGGTGACTGCTCCCTAACCTTTGAGGCTTGCTTCTGTGGTCAGCAGAATCCAATTTTGAATCCCGAACTGTCGACCCTTGGTCAGGTTAGAAGTCTGAAGCCACCCCAGAAGAGAAATCCTGGCTCTTGGAGACAGACGTATTCTCTGGTGCATGTGAAGATGCGATCCGGACCATTTGTCTGATAGATCCAGTTGGAAGGGCCTTGCGTGAAACCTTCCGTATTGCAGAGCCTCTTAAGAGGCGACCATCTTCCCCAGAAGGCGAATACACAGATGCACCGATATCTGGGCCGGTCTTAGAACATCCCGCCCATCGACTGGATTACCAATGCATTTTCCAATGGAAGAAATACCTTCTGTTCCTCAGTATCCAGTATCATCCCCAGGCACGGAAGACTCCGTGTTGGTTCCAGGTGGGATTTTGGTATGTTCAGAATCCACCCGTGATCCTGAAGTTGTCGGGTTGAGAGGACAATGCTGTCCAACAACCTCACCCTGGATGGTGCTTGTATCAGCAGGTCATCCAGGTATAGTAGTATGATCACTCCCTGCTTGCGGAGGAGAAACATTATCTCTGCCATCACCTTGGTAAATACCCTTGGTGCCGTGGAGAGGCCAAATGGCAGGGTCTGGAACTGGTAGTGACAGTCCTGTAGTGCAAACCTTAGATAAGCTTGATGAGGCGGCCAAATCAGAATATGAAGGTACACATCCTTGATGTCCAGAGACACCAGAAATTCCCCTTCCTCCAGACCTGAGAACACCGCTCTCAGATACTCCACCGTGAACTTGAACACCCGCAAGTACGGGTTCAGTGATTTAAAATGTACCTTACGAAACCCTCCGGATTCGGAACCACAAACAGGTTGGAATAATAATCCTTGTTTTGTAGTGGAGGTAGAACTGGGACAAAGACCCGAGTCTGTACCAGTTTTTGAATGGCTGCCTGTAAGGTCATACTTGCTTCTGGAGAAGCTGGTAAGCCTGATTTGAAGAATCTGTGAGGTGGGAGTTCCTGAAACTCCAGTCTGTATCCCTGGGTGATAAGGTCTTTTACCCAGGGATCCTGGCCAGATGTGGCCCAAATGTGACTGAAATAACGTAACCAGACTCCCACCTGCCTGTCTTCCAGGCAGTGCGGTCCAGCATCATGCCGAAGGCTTTGAGGAAGCAGATCCGGAGGTCTGTTCCAGAGAACCTGCAGCTGCCGGTTTTCTGGGTTTACTTGTATTGCCCTTGATGGCCTTAGAAGAACCTTTGGGTTTGCTTTTAAATTTCGCTGCCCGAAAGGACTGCAGAGTTGGAGCAGAGTAGGTGTTCCTAGTTGGGGGTGCTGCGGAAGGAAGGTATGTAGACTTACTCACCGTAGCCTTGGATATCCACTTATCCAGTCCATCTGCAAACAAGGCCTCACCTGCGAACAGTAGGCTCTACATGCCATTCCTTGAATCCGCGTCCACAGTTCACTGGTGTATCCATAAGCCTGTGCGTGCTGACACAGCCATGGCAGCGACGCGTGCATCATGCAGGCCTATTTCATGGCCTCTGCCATAAAATTTGCATAGTCCTGTATTTGTTGCTGGAACAAACCGATCTCTCCCCTATGTAGAGAATCCAAATCATCAATTAGGTTAACTGACTATTTTGCAACGGCCCTAGTGATCCATGCACAAGCAATAGTGGTTCCCTGGGCCATCCGCGTAGCTGTGTATAGAGATTTGAGAGAGGTCTCTTGTGGTCAGCCATGTCCTTTATGGAGGCATGGAGGCTGCGCCTGGGACAGGTAAAATAACTTTACCTGACAATCTAGATACAGATGCGTCCATGATCGTAACAGAAACTTTTCCTCTGGATTTACCGAAGACACCTCAAACAGAGAATTTACTCTTTTGATGCTGGAAAAGTAGCTGAGGAGTTCTTCTTTACATAAAAAAGAAAAATTCCTCCCCGTCCACTGTCGCCTTATCAGGAAACTGCAATCTAACAGCTTCTATCAGCGTTTGCACCCCCTGAGCCAGAGCTGC
The DNA here is from genome assembly GCF_028390025.1 of Pseudophryne corroboree. Taxonomy (NCBI): domain Eukaryota; kingdom Metazoa; phylum Chordata; class Amphibia; order Anura; family Myobatrachidae; genus Pseudophryne; species Pseudophryne corroboree. The sequence continues at coordinate 280,782,943 of NC_086454.1, read as the reverse complement.
ATCTACCCCCCCCCCCTTCCCCCCATATCCACCTCACCGTCCCCTGCAACTGAGGCAACGTCATCAGTATCAGCCTGTAAGATCTGGGCTAGTGTACCTTTTCTGGACAAATGGTAGGGGTTTGAGGTGCTGGTGTGGGAGCTGAATCTCTATTCATCAGGTCATCCATAGACTTTCTTAAGTATTGTGTCTCTTTCTCTGTATGGGATAATTTATTGAATATATTTAATTATACCCTTATGGAATGCAACCATGCTGGGTCGGTCCCACTAACCTGAGAATGTATACTGAGTACAGTGTTATGATCCCCCAAGGGAAGAGAAGCACTCTGCTGTGTAGGAAACACTCTCCTTAGACATTGTAATGTGGAAGTTTTCCCACACCACACACACACATACATACACACATACACACACACACACACACACACACACATACATACACACACACACACACACACACACACACACACACACACACACACACACACACACACACACAAGAATACAGGTTAAGCACAATTAACCAACAGAGACTCCTAGGGAGACACAGAGTTATGAGGAAACCAGCCATACAGCACTCCTTTAGCTAATAATAATCTCAGCTGGGTGCAGATTAAGTACCCTTAATAGTAGTGATGTGCACCGGACATTTTTCGGGTTTTGTGTTTTGGGTTTGGATTCGGTTCCGCGGCCGTGTTTTGGATTTGGACGCATTTTGGCAAAACCTCCCTGAAATTTTTTTGTCGGATTCGAGGTGTGTTTTGGATTCGGGTGTTTTTTTACAAAAAACCCTCAACAACAGCTTAAATCATAGAATTTGGGGGTCATTTTGATCCCATAGTATTATTAACCTCAATAACCATAATTTACACTCATTTTCAGTCTATTCTGAACACCTCACACCTCACAATATTATTTTTAGTCCTAAAATTTGCACCGAGGTCGCTGGATGGCTAAGCTAAGCGACCCAAGTGGCCGACACAAACACCTGGCCCATCTAGGAGTGGCACTGCAGTGTCAGACAGGATGGCACTTAAAAAAAATACTCCCCAAACAGCACATGATGCAAAGAAAAAAAGAGGCGCACCAAGGTCGCTGTGTGACTAAGCTAAGCGACACAAGTGGCCGACACAAACACCTAGCCCATCTAGGAGTGGCACTGCAGTGTCAGGCAGGATGGCACTTCAAAAAAATAGTCCCCAAACAGCACATGATGCAAAGAAAAAAAGAGGCGCACCAAGGTCGCTGTGTGACTAAGCTAAGCGACACAAGTGGCCGACCCAAACACCTGGCCCATCTAGGAGTGGCACTGCAGTGTCAGGCAGGATGGCACTTCAAAAAAATTGTCCCCAAACAGCACATGATGCAAAGAAAAAAAGAGGCGCACCAAGGTCGCTGTGTGACTAAGCTAAGCGAGACAAGTGGCCGACACAAACAGCTGGCCCATCTAGGAGTGGCACTGCAATGTCAGGCAGGATGGCACATCAAAAAAATTGTCCCCAAACAGCACATGATGCAAAGAAAAAAAGAGGCGCACCAGGGTCGCTGTGTGACTAAGCTAAGCGACACAAGTGGCGGACACAAACACCTGGCCCATCTAGGAGTGGCACTGCAGTGTCAGACAGGATGGCACTTAAAAAAAATACTCCCCAAACAGCACATGATGCAAAGAAAAAAAGAGGCGCACCAGGGTCGCTGTGTGACTAAGCTAAGCGACACAAGTGGCCGACACAAACATCTAGCCCATCTAGGAGTGGCACTGCAGTGTCAGGCAGGATGGCACTTCAAAAAAATTGTCCCCAAACAGCACATGATGCAAAGAAAAAAAGAGGCGCACCAAGGTCGCTGTGTGACTAAGCTAAGCGACACAAGTGGCCGACACAAACACCTGGCCCATCTAGGAGTGGCACTGCAGTGTCAGGCAGGATGGCACTTCAAAAAAATTGTCCCCAAACAGCACATGATGCAAAGAAAAAAAGAGGCGCACCAAGGTCGCTGTGTGACTAAGCTAAGCGAGACAAGTGGCCGACACAAACAGCTGGCCCATCTAGGAGTGGCACTGCAATGTCAGGCAGGATGGCACTTCAAAAAAATTGTCCCCAAACAGCACATGATGCAAAGAAAAAAAGAGGCGCACCAGGGTCGCTGTGTGACTAAGCTAAGCGACACAAGTGGTGGACACAAACACCTGGCCCATCTAGGAGTGGCACTGCAGTGTCAGGCAGGATGGCACTTCAAAAAAATTGTCCCCAAACAGCACATGATGCAAAGAAAAAAAGAGGCGCACCAAGGTCGCTGTGTGACTAAGCTAAGCTACACAAGTGGCCGACACAAACACCTGGCCCATCTAGGAGTGGCACTGCAGTGTCAGGCAGGATGGCACTTCAAAAAAATTGTCCCCAAACAGCACATGATGCAAAGAAAAAAAGAGGCGCACCAAGGTCGCTGTGTGACTAAGCTAAGCGACACAAGTGGCCGACACAAACACCTGGCCCATCTAGGAGTGGCACTGCAGTGTCAGGCAGGATGGCACTTCAAAAAAATAGTCCCTAAACAGCACATGATGCAAAGAAAAAAAGAGGTGCATCAAGGTCGCTGTGTGACTAAGCTAAGCGACACAAGTGGCCGACACAAACACCTGGCCCATCTAGGAGTGGCACTGCAGTGTCAGGCAGGATGGCACTTCAAAAAAATTGTCCCCAAACAGCACATGATGCAAAGAAAAATGAAAGAAAAAAGAGGTGCAAGATGGAATTGTCCTTGGGCCCTCCCACCCACCCTTATGTTGTATAAACAGGACATGCACACTTTAACCAACCCATCATTTCAGTGACAGGGTCTGCCACACGACTGTGACTGAAATGACGGGTTGGTTTGGACCCCCACCAAAAAAGAAGCAATTAATCTCTCCTTGCACAAACTGGCTCTACAGAGGCAAGATGTCCTCCTCATCATCATCCTCCGATTCCTCACCCCTTTCATTGTGTACATCCCCCTCCTCACAGATAATTAATTCGTCCCCACTGGAATCCACCATCTCAGATCCCTGTGTACTTTCTGGAGGCAATTGCTGCTGGTGAATGTCTCCACGGAGGAATTGATTATAATTCATTTTGATGAACATCATCTTCTCCACATTTTCTGGAAGTAACCTCGTACGCCGATTGCTGACAAGGTGAGCGGCTGCACTAAACACTCTTTCGGAGTACACACTGGAGGGAGGGCAACTTAGGTCGAATAAAGCCAGTTTCTGCAAGGGCCTCCAAATTGCCTCTTTTTCCTGCCTGTCTGACGTGCCTACTTGGATGCGGTCACTCATATAATCCTCCACCATTCTTTCAATGGTGAGAGAATCATATGCAGTGACAGTAGACGACATGTCAGTAATCGTTGGCAGGTCCTTCAGTCCGGACCAGATGTCAGCACTCGCTCCAGACTGCCCTGCATCACCGCCAGCGGGTGGGCTCGGAATTCTTAGCCTTTTCCTCGCACCCCCAGTTGCGGGAGAATGTGAAGGAGGAGATGTTGATGGGTCACGTTCCGCTTGATTTGACAATTTTCTCACCAGCAGGTCTTTGAACCTCTGCAGACTTGTGTCTGCCGGAAAGAGAGATACAACGTAGGTTTTAAATCTAGGATCGAGCACGGCCAAAATGTAGTGCTCTGATTTCAACAGATTGACCACCCGTGAATCCTGGTTAAGCGAATTAAGGGCTCCATCTATAAGTCCCACATGCCTAGCGGAATCGCTCTGTTTTAGCTCCTCCTTCAATGTCTCCTGCTTCTTCTGCAAAAGCATGATGAGGGGAATGACTTGACTCAGGCTGGCAGTGTCTGAACTGACTTCACGTGTGGCAAGTTCAAAGGGTTGCAGAGCCTTGCACAACGTTGAAATCATTCTCCACTGCGCTTGAGTCAGGTGCATTCCCCCTCCTTTGCCTATATCGTGGGCAGATGTATAGGCTTGAATGGCCTTTTGCTGCTCCTCCATCCTCTGAAGCATATAGAGGGTTGAATTCCACCTCGTTACCACCTCTTGCTTCAGATGATGGCAGGGCAGGTTCAGGAATGTTTGGTGGTGCTCCAGTCTTCGGCACGCGGTGGCTGAATGCCGAAAGTGGCCCGCAATTCTTCGGGCCACCGACAGCATCTCTTGCACGCCCCTGTCATTTTTTTAATAATTCTGCACCATCAAATTCAATGTATGTGCAAAACATGGGACGTGCTGGAATTTGCCCAGATGTAATGCATGCACAATATTGGTGGCGTTGTCCGATGTCACAAATCCCCAGGAGAGTCCAATTGGGGTAAGCCATTCTGCGATGATGTTCCTCAGTTTCTGTAAGAGGTTGTCAGCTGTGTGCCTCTTATGGAAAGCGGTGATACAAATCGTAGCCTGCTTAGGAACGAGTTGGCATTTGCGAGATGCTGCTACTGGTGCCGCCGCTGCTGTTCTTGCTGGGGGAGGCAATACATCTAGCCAGTGGGCTGTCACAGTTATATAGTCCTGAGTCTGCCCTGCTCCACTTGTCCACATGTCCATGGTTAAGTGGACATTGGGTACAACTGCATTTTTTAGGAAACTTGTGACTCTTTTTCTGAGGTCTGTGTACATTTTCGGTATCGCCTGCCTAGAGAAATGGAACCTAGATGGTATTTGGTACCGGGGACACAGTACCTCAATCAAGTCTCTAGTTGCCTCTGAATTAACGGTGGATACCGGAACCACGTTTCTCACCGCCCAGGCTGCCAAGGCCTGAGTAATCCGCTTTGCAGCAGGATGACTGCTGTGATATTTCATCTTCCTCGCAAAGGACTGTTGGACAGTCAATTGCTTACTGGAAGTAGTACAAGTGGTCTTCCAACTTCCCCTCTGGGATGACCATCGACTCCCAGCAGCAACAACAGCAGCGCCAGCAGCAGTAGGCGTTACACTCAAGGATGCATCGGAGGAATCCCAGGCAGGAGAGGACTCGTCCGACTTGCCAGTGACATGGCCTGCAGGACTATTGGCTTTCCTGTGTAAGGTGGAAATTGACACTGAGGGAGTTGGTGGTGTGGTTTGCAGGAGCTTGGTTACAACAAGAGGAAGGGATTTAGTGGTCAGTGGACTGCTTCCGCTGTCATCCAAAGTTTTTGAACTTGTCACTGACTTATGATGAATGCGCTGTAGGTGACGTATAAGGGAGGATGTTCCGAGGTGGTTAACGTCCTTACCCCAACTTTTTACAGCTTGACAAAGGCAACACACGGCTTGACACCTGTTGTCCGCATTTGTGTTGAAATAATTCCACACCGAAGAGCTGATTTTTTTTGTATTTTGACCAGTCATGTCAATGGCCATATTCGTCCCACGGACAACAGGTGTCTTCCCGGGTGCCTGACTTAAACAAACCACCTCACCATCAGAATCCTCCTTGTCAATTTCCTCCCCAGCGCCAGCAACACCCATATCCTCATCCTGGTGTACTTCAACAGTGACATCTTCAATTTGACTATCAGGAACTGGACTGTGGGTGCTCCTTCCAGCACTTGCAGGGGGCGTGCAAATGGTGGAAGGCGCAAGCTCTTCCCGTCCAGTGTTGGGAAGGTCAGGCATCGCAACCGACACAATTGGACTCTCCTTGGGGATTTGTGATTTAGAAGAACGCACAGTTCTTTGCTGTGCTTTTGCCAGCTTAAGTCTTTTAATTTTTCTAGCGAGAGGATGAGTGCTTCCATCCTCATGTGAATCTGAACCACTAGCCATGAACATAGGCCAGGGCCTCAGCCGTTCCTTGCCACTCCGTGTCGTAAATGGCATATTGGCAAGTTTACGCTTCTCATCAGACGCTTTCAATTTAGATTTTTGGGTCATTTTACTGAACTTTTGTTTTTTGGATTTTACATGCTCTCTACTATGACATTGGGCATCGGCCTTGGCAGACGACGTTGATGGCATTTCATCGTCTTGGCCATGACTAGTGGCAGCAGCTTCAGCACGAGGTGGAAGTGGATCTTGATCTTTCCCTATTTTAACCTCCACATTTTTGTTCTCCATTTTTTAATGTGTGGAATTATATGCCAGTATCAATAGCAATGGCCTACTACTATATATACTGCGCACAACTGAAATGCACCACAGGTATGGATGGATAGTATACTTGACGACACGGAGGTAGGTACAGCAGTGGCCTACTGTACCGTAATGCTATATATTATATACTGGTGGTCAGCAAACTGTCCAAAACTGAAATGCACCACAGGTATGGATGGATAGTATACTTGACGACACATCGGTAGGTACAGCAGTGGCCTACTGTACCGTAATGCTATATATTATATACTGGTGGTCAGCAAACTGTGCAAAACTGAAATGCACCATAGGTATGGATGGATAGTATACTTGACGACACAGAGGTAGGTACAGCAGTGGCCTACTGTACCGTAATGCTATATATTATATACTGGTGGTCAGCAAACTGTGCAAAACTGAAATGCACCACAGGTATGGATGGATAGTATACTTGACGACACAGAGGTAGGTACAGCAGTGGCCTACTGTACCGTAATGCTATATATTATATACTGGTGGTCAGCAAACTGTGCAAAACTGAAATGCACCACAGGTATGGATGGATAGTATACTTGACGACACAGAGGTAGGTACAGCAGTGGCCTTCTGTACCGTACTCCAATATATTATATACTGGTGGTCAGCAAAATTATGCACTGTACTCCTACTATATACTACAATGCAGCACAGATATGGAGTGTTTTTCAGGCAGACAACGTATACTGTTGGTCACTGGTCAGCAAAACTCTGCACTGTACTCCTCCTATATAATACTGCTGGTCCCCAGTCCCCACAATAAAGCAGTGTGAGCACAGATATATGCAGCACACTGAGCACAGATATGGAGTGTTTTTCAGGCAGACAACGTATACTGGTGGTCACTATCAGCAAAACTCTGCACTGTACTCCTCCTATATAATATACTGGTGGTCCCCAGTCCCCACAATAAAGCAGTGTGAGCACAGATATATGCAGCACACTGAGCACAGATATGGAGTGTTTTTCAGGCAGACAACGTATACTGGTGGTCACTGTCAGCAAAACTCTGCACTGTACTCCTCCTATATTAATAATACAGCTGCTCCCCAGTCCCCACAATTAAGATATAAGCAAGCACAAATATTTGCATCAACAATGAATAAACGGAGAGGACGCCAGCCTCGTCCTCTCCCTAACATTTCAAATGCACGAGTGAAAATGGCGGCGACGCACGGCTGCTTATATAGAATCCGAATCTCGCGAGAATCCGACAGCGGGATGATGACGTTCGGGCGCGCTCGGGTTAACCGAGCCATACGGGAGAATCCGAGTATGCCTCGGACCCGTGTAAAATGGGTGAAGTCCGGGGGGGTTCGGTTTCCGAGGAACCGAACCCGCTCATCACTACTTAATAGGGTATTAGAACTTAAAATACTGCCCCCCCCCTTTGAGGAGGGGCCGCGCTTCCCTGCCAGCGCTGTTAGTGTGAGCTGCAGAAAGAAAATGGCGCTGGTGAGCTGCTGAATCCCCTCATAGTGAAGGCGCCCCCCCCCCCCCCAAATGGTGCTCAGCTTCCCACTTTTTTATACTGGCCTGAGGTAATATTTTTATCCTACAGAGGGTTAAAAACCGTGTTAGGTATGTCCGCCAGTGGGGGTGTACATTGGTGGCTCAGCACGCCCCTCACAGCGTTGTATGTCTCTGAGCCCCTTGGAGTGCAGCCTGCAGCTAGAGCTGCACTCCCACCCTTGTGCCGCCATTCCCGCCGGCGACCCGCTAACTGGCGCTGTTCTATCTTCTGGCTCTGTAAGGGATGGCGGCATGCAGCGGTAGGGTACGCTCACCGTGGTGGGGATTGCAAATGACTCCCTCAGGAGCTCAGTGTCCTGTCAGTGGAGAAACGGGACCATTAACTCTTCAGGAAGTTAGGCCGTTCTCCCCTCTAAGTCCCACGAAGCAGACAGGCTGCTGTCAAACAGCAGTTTCTGAAAATAACAAACAGAAAAAATAAATGTAGAAAACTCTTCAGGAGCTCTCCTAAGCATGACCAGCACATTTTCTAAACTGAGTCTGGTAGGAGGAGCATAGAGGGAGGAGCCAGTGCACACTATTGATTTCTTAAAGTGCCCAAGGCTCCTTGTGGACCCGTCTATACCCCATCAGAGGCAGAACTCTGGGAGGCAACGGAGTCACCTGCCGCCGGGCTCCTGCTTTGAAGGGGGGCACCTCTCCTCCTGTTCCGTGTGTTCAGCGACATTAATCAATTAAGTTAATTGACAGCAGCCGGTATCTCTTCCGTAGCAGACTTCCCCACTAGTCACTGCACCTTACAAATCACACCCTCTTTATTATAGATACACTGGAAGCAGACACCTTACTGATGAAGCTATTTGCTCCTATAAAGGAAACATGAGAATTCTAACTATATGAAGTTATTTCTCTGACAATTACAAGTAACTTCATATAGTTAGAATTCTCATACTTCCTATGCAAGAGCAGATATCTCCATCAGTAAGGTGCATGCTTCCAGTGTAAAAGCTTGTGGGTTCTAATCCTGGATATGACACTTGCAAATTAATTGTCAGAGAAATAATCAGCATTGTGAGTGACTGAGCAGATCTATATAGTGTGTGGTTGGACCACTACATAGATCTGCCTAGTTGCAACGGGTTTTGTAGTAGCTTCATATAGTTAGAATTAGAGATGAGCGGGTTCGGTTTTACTCGGATCTCAAAACGGTATCTTCTTGGCTTACGGATGATATATGGGGGGGGGGGCACCAATATTTTTGTTGCCTCCGGGCAACTGGGACAAACTTACGCCACTGTACTCCATGGTACTAATGTGGACCCCAGTATCCTCTAGGACAGAGGTTCTCAAACTCGGTCCTCGGGAGCCCACACAGTGCATGTTTTGCAGGTAACCCAGCAGGTGCACAGGTGTATTAATTACTCACTGACACATTTTAAAAGGTCCACAGGTGGAGCTAATTATTTCACTTGCGATTCTGTGAGGAGACCTGCAAAACATGCACTGTGTGGGCCCCCGAGGACCGAGTTTGAGAACCTCTGCTCTAGGACGTAAGAGAAAATATATTTATTAAAAGTCCGATAACATAAAGTTTTAAGGCCACACCCACTTTTCCAGGAGCGCGCGCACCGAAGCGCATGGGGGGCACTTTGCCATTTTCTCGCTCAGGGTACTAGTAGGCTTGGATCCGGCCCTGGTAACCAGTATAAACATAGACAGACTAGATGGACCATGTAGTTGTTATTCACTGTCAATTTCAGTTTAAAATATACAGAAAGCTGTAACTCATCTATTATCCTTAGCATATACAGTACCACCAAAGATACTTTTTTCCCATGAAAACCGGTGACATGGTATTAGACATGGGGTACAAATACTAAGCAGTGATAAGAGCGGAGAAGAGAGCCAGTGGAGAAGTTGCCCATGGCAACCAATCAGTCCTGAAGTAACATCTATAATTTGCATACTATAAAATAGAGCCGGCCCTAACCAATATGATGCCCTAGGCAAGATTTTGGCTGGTGCCCCCTAGCACCGCCGCTAGTTCTGCAGGAGATGCCTGGCATGAGTCAGCTGGCAGCTCTGCTAACGTCTGGCACCTTTTGTTTATGAAATTGCATATTATTTGCATTACTATGTGGCTAGGATGTACAAGCAGCTTCTGCTGATTAAAATGATATGCAGCATGCCTATGCGACTGCAGCTGTATCTGCATACGAAATGCTACATTACAGTGATTTCCAGGAATACACGCAACGTAGCATTTCGTATGCAGATACAGCCGCAGTCACACACAGAATATAGGCATGTCGCATATCATTTTAATCAGCAGGAGCTGCTGGTGATCCTAAGCATACAAAATGCCCTAGGCATTTGACTAGTTTGCCTATGCCTAAGGCCGGCTCTGCTATAAAATGATAGAGAGCTGCTGATTGGTTGATGGGGAAATTTCTCCACTGGCTCACTTCTCCGCTCTTATCACTGCTTAGCAAATGTACCCCATGGTCCTGAAACAATGCCGAGTCAGCACACTGTAGTGTTGCATCATCATATATGGCCACAAATAAATAGCTTTTGCATCATGTATTAGTGGCCTGATTCCGATTTCTACGCACACGTCTTTGTAGCTGTGATTTTTCAGGCTACGGACTTACTAATCACAATAGAAGCTGCCGCCCAGAAAAGAATAGAAACGTCCACCGGGGCCATCGCAAAATCCTCAGCAACTGCATACACATATGCAGCACCAACGCAATAACGAGGAACATTGACTCTCCGAGTGAGTCTAGGGTCACGCAGACTGGCCGCGGCAGTAGTGACGCAGGAGCCACGTTTCTCTGTGTACATGATCGCAGATGTAGGCAGATACATGACCTGAACACGGTTGTGACGCATCTGCGTTTTTGGAGCCACTCCCCGTTACCTCCCTCAAACAGTTCCTTCCTGTCAATCAATCTACATTTAAATCCCCACTGCGAGCGGCATCACAAAAGCACCATGGCGCGTGTGCTGTGCGATCATGACGCATGCACAGTCTTCCGATAATCGCTCAGTTGCATGAAAATCGGCATTGCATACTAATCGGAGTGGTAAATAATAGAAATAAGGGCGTTAGTACATCTTTCTGAAGTGAATAAACATTAGGAACTGAAACACGTCCATGGTGTTGATGCTGCTAATTATCTCTGTGGTATTTCTGTCATACGTTCTGAGGTTATTGATGGAAAGTGACACGTCTTCATGATTCTGCCTCTGTCCTTCAATGCCATCAGATTAATCAGCCCTGGGATCAGAGCTATGGAGTGTGCTGCTGAATGACCGCATCAAGTGGATAGAGTGGGAATCCATCTCCCCACGTCAGATGCTTTGTATTGATTTTCTTTTTCCACTTGAGTCAGTTAATAACTATAGGCACGTAGAGAGGAGGAAAAATAAAGTAATGATTTGTAAGACATTCCTTGTAGCATTAAAGAAAAATATAATCTATTTAGGGGCTGTTTGCACTGGGCAGCATAGAAGAAAATAGGATTTATTTGAGCTGTTTCAGATGTGGACGCTATTGCAGAAGCCATGGCCAATGGTAATCCTACTGAGACGCCAACCATCTGAGGCGCTAACCCACCACTGTGCGTACAAAGACGCACCATTGATTCTACTATTGTTTGAACCAGGTGTAGTATGGTATGCCGGCGGCCGGTATCCTGGCCATACCGGGATTCCGACCGCCGGCATACCCACAGCTGGGCGAGCGCAAATGCTGCGGGCACAGTGGCGCACTATGCGCATCATGCTATTTATTCTCCCTCCAGGGGGATCGTGGACCCCCAAGAGGGAGAATAGTTGTCAGTATGCCGGGTGTCGGGATTCCGGCGCCGGTATACTGAGCGCTGGGATCCCAACAGCCAGCATACTGAATACCACCCGTTTGCACCACCTTAGTACCAGCCAAATGTAGGCACAGACTGTCCATCTGATCAAGGACGCCAAGGTCTGTGCAACTGTGTGTTTAGTCTTTGATGCAGTCACTGAGCAGGGCACTGTCGCAAAGGCTAGCCACCCCTTCAGTTACCCCCTGGAATGCCCATTGAAACTGCATGGATCAGCATGCAATTTTGATCTGCGTCTCACGGCCTGACTGAGCAACAGATGCGGTGCTGTTGTTTGCACAGTTGAGTGATTATTGGCAAGTGTGAATAATCCTGAGAACACCTAAGGTGCCTGCGTTAAACTGAGTGAATGCTGTTGCATACAGGATCACTGGTATTAAGAACGGTAAGGCACAACAATAGGCATTATTGCATGGTGACTAGGAGGTGTTATGCACAAAGGCCATCTAATGGGCGTTATGGGATTATCGCAGGCATGTCAAGCAGCTCCATTCTCTCATTCACTGTACTGCAGCCTCAGAGGCCATGTTTACCTGGAGTTTACAAGAAGAAACTTCATCTGCCATAGTCTGGTGCAAGTGTCGATAGTGAGCACGTTAATGGACCAATGGTGGTTTGTTTAGAACCACTGGTAGAATTACACCGTCCACAGGTGATGAAAGTGGGCGTGCACATACCAGTGCACAGTAGTACACAAGGGGGAGGCTGAAACTATAATTTGCATATTATTGCAGCCACAAATCCAGAAATAACTGTAATCATAACTGCAACCACCTCTGAATCAGGATATCAGAACGGTAACCACTGAGGCACATGTGCAGTGGGATTTGTGTCCAATGCTGTCCCTGCCCATCTGAATGAGGCTCATTGTATAGAGATACTCTTTCTCTGCATAGTAATATTGATATTACTGGTCTTGGTCTTGATGCCATGAAAACTATAATTGTGGACTTCACCCTCACGCTCAATACCTCTATATCTAACTTGAGCTATTGGAGAGCAGATCATTTTTAGATTTTTTTTTTTTTTTTAAAGGAATGACAACCCCCTGAAACATTACAGTATTGATTGTGATTGACATGAACCTACTTGGCTGAAGAGTTCATCACAGGTAGAGATGATGGAATTGTTCAAGCGAGTAAAACATTTGATCCAGCTGTGTCAGTTCCATGGCCTCAAACTTGACCGTGGTTCACTCATTATTTGCCGCAGGTTCATTTGAGGTTCCACTTAAAGCTCTGCTAGATCTGAACTTAACATCGCAACCAGAAGTCAATTGTCTTACATTGGTGACAAACACTTTTGCCGAATGACGCACCGATTTCCAGCATACATGGGTGGATTCTTTAATTAGCATAAGAAACTGAGTAGCCTGCCTGTATGGAAAAGTGGCAGAGGATACATGCAACCCAGAATCAGACCCTAAATGTAATCACAACAAATGATGAGCAGGTTAGATACTTTCAAAGCAGTCCCCAAAATGTCCCAACATTGCAATTCTAAGGAAAGATTCAGTGTGACACCTGTATAGTATACCTGTTAATAAAAAAAAAAAAAAAAAAAAATCCAATGTGCTGACAATTTCTATTGTGAGGGGTGACTTAATAAAAAAAAGGGTAATACTGAAACCCCAGCCCCATGCACTTATTGTATTTTATTGTGATGATTTTTTTCATCTGCAAAATAACATACATATGATAATAAAAGTCATTTCTATATGCAATTAAAGAGATGTAACAGGTCTGCAATGGGGAGTTCTCATATGGGCTAATTCAATGATAATAAAAGTCATTTCTATATGCAATTAAAGAGATGTAACAGGTCTGCAATGGGGAGTTCTCATATGGGCTAATTCAAAGAGGGCACTGTATTTCTTTGATCTCAGGCTATGCGGAACTGGGCAAAAGACTGTACTGAGGATGATGATGATAACTAATAGCAAACCATGTATAGGGGCGGACAGAGGGCCTTATTCAGAGGTGGACGTAAGAATGATCGGAGCTGTGTCTTCCATCGCTGTGGATCTGAGAATATATGCAAATGCCACAGGAACACCCACCAGCGGCTTCTGAGATCTGCTACTTGTGCCCGAAGTCACAGCATCAGAGAAAAGTTCAGACCATTGCTCTGACTATCAGACAGTCCACCACAACTAAGGTGCCAAGGCCAGTGAATCTGCATCTGAAGACACAGTCACAGTGGCATCTCAATGGTCAAAATCCTCATGAATCCCGGTAAGAATTTTAACCCTACCCCTATCCCAATCCCACATCAACCACGGCCTAACCATTAGACCCTCCACGCACCCACCCCAGATCAAATCTTATTAAATAATTGCTGCATTAAAACATCAGGCAGAATCATCGGGAACCCGCCAATGCCTGCAGTATGCAGGCTATTACATTTACCCCATTACTGTAGGATGTTAAGGATTAACATGAGTGTGCTTGTTGGTTGTTATGCCTTAACTTCCACTTTATAACCATCAAAAATCTTTGCATCCTAATCTGATCATGAAAGTGGCAAATCTTTTCAAATTAAAATGTAGTGAAATTCAACATTTGTTATTTTCAGTACCAAACTTTATTCTAAAGTTTGCAAAGTCCTATTTTATGAACAAATATACTGTACATAAAACTGTGAAATCAGTGTTCACATACTGTTTGTATAGCTAATTCTTTGAAGAATTATCTGGGTTATGTCACTACCATAAGGATTTATTGAGAAGTTTACATCAAAATAACCAAATATAGACCATCTATTTGAAAGAAAAATAGGTTCAATTAGTGCTCAAAGACAGCACCTATTAATTTTTAGATTTAATATAATAAAGTTATACAAAAGAATTAAATATTAAGGGGTCTATTAATCAAAGTTGTACGGTCATGAGAGAAATTTGCAAGTTAAAATGCATCCAATTTACATATGTTTTGCAGAGAAAGTGTGTTGCATTCATCAAAGTGTATTATTGAGGATAATGGCATGCAGACTCATATATATTATATACCTATTTACATGCTTATATGTAAATATTTGTATGTAGTCTCCCCAGCCTAGAAATGTCAAATAGGATTTCATATGGGTAATTCTGCTGATTTTAATCAAAAAGCAACCTAAAGATGATGCTGAAATTTAATTAAAACTAGAGATAAGCGGGTTCGGTTCCTCTGAATCCGAACCCGCCCGAACTTCAGGTTTTTTACACGGGTCCGAGCAGGCTCGGATCTTCCCGCCTTGCTCGGCTGACCCGAGCGCGCCCGAACGTCATCATCACGCTGTCGGATTCTCGCGAGGCTCGGATTCTATCGCGAGACTCGGATTCTATATAAGGAGCCGCGCGTCGCCGCCATTTTCACACGTGCATTGAGAGTCATAGGGAGAGGACGTGGCTGGCGTCCTCTCCGTTTAGAGAAGAGAGAGACACAGTATTTTGAGGAGCATTATTAGGAGGAGTACTACTATACTGTATACTACTATACTACTTGCTGAAGTGATATTTATAGATTAGATAGTGTGACTGTAAGTGTATTATCTGACTTGTGGGGGAGACACTGACAGTGGGGAGCAGTTAGAGTCTGAGAGCAGGACTCAGGAGTACATATATCGTACAGTGCACACTTTTGCTGCCAGAGTCAGTGCCACACTGCCATTGTTGTGACCACACTGACCACCAGTATAATAATATATTTTGTGATTGTCTGCTTAGGCCTCGGAGTACTAGTTGCAAGTTGCAACGTGACCTGAAGTGACCACCAGTTTAATAATCAATCACCACCAGTTTAATATATATATATATATATATATAATTGTATATAATATATATATATATATAATATTGTATACCACCTACCCGTGGTTTTTTTTTTTCATTCTTCTTTATACATACTACTATAGTAGCTTACTGTAGCAGTCTGCGGTGCTGTGCTGACCTGACAGTGTCCAGCAGGTCCGTCATCAGTCATTACATAATAAATATATATAGTACCTGTCCGGCTGCAGTACTAGTGATATTATATTGATTTCATCTCATTATCAATAATTTATCATCCAGTCTAGACTCTATATTAGCAGCAGACACAGTACGTTAGTCCACGGCTGTAGCTACCTCTGTGTCGGCACTCGGCAGTCCATCCATAATTGTATACCACCTACCCGTGGTTTTTTTTTTTTCTTTCTTCTTTGTACATACTACTATAGAGTATAGTAGCTTACTGTAGCAGTCTGCGGTGCTGCTGAGCTGACAGTGTCCAGCAGGTCCGTCATCAGTCATCATTACCTAATAAATATATTATCTACCTGTCCGGCTGCAGTACTAGTGATATTATATATACATACATATATATATTGATTTCATCTCATTATCATCCAGTCTATATTAGCAGCAGACACAGTACGTTAGTCCACGGCTGTAGCTACCTCTGTGTCGGCACTCGGCAGTCCATCCATAATTGTATACCACCTACCCGTGTTTTTTTTTTTTTCTTCTTTGTACATACTACTATAGAGTATAGTAGCTTACTGGAGCAGTCTGCGGTGCTGCTGAGCTGACAGTGTCCAGCAGGTCCGTCATCAGTCATCATTACCTAATAAATATATTATCTACCTGTCCGGCTGCAGTACTAGTGATATTATATATACATACATATATATATTGATTTCATCTCATTATCAATCATCCAGTCTATATTAGCAGCAGACACAGTACGTTAGTCCACGGCTGTAGCTACCTCTGTGTCGGCACTCGGCAGTCCATCCATAATTGTATACCACCTACCCGTGGTTTTTTTTTTTCTTTCTTCTTTGTACATACTACTATAGAGTATAGTAGCTTACTGTAGCAGTCTGCGGTGCTGCTGAGCTGACAGTGTCCAGCAGGTCCGTCATCAGTCATCATTACCTAATAAATATATTATCTACCTGTCCGGCTGCAGTACTAGTGATATTATATATACATACATATATATATTGATTTCATCTCATTATCAATCATCCAGTCTATATTAGCAGCAGACACAGTACGTTAGTCCACGGCTGTAGCTACCTCTGTGTCGGCACTCGGCAGTCCATCCATAATTGTATACCACCTACCCGTGGTTTTTTTTTTTTCTTTCTTCTTTGTACATACTACTATAGAGTATAGTAGCTTACTGTAGCAGTCTGCGGTGCTGCTGAGCTGACAGTGTCCAGCAGGTCCGTCATCAGTCATCATTACCTAATAAATATATTATCTACCTGTCCGGCTGCAGTACTAGTGATATTATATATACATACATATATATATTGATTTCATCTCATTATCAATCATCCAGTCTATATTAGCAGCAGACACAGTACGTTAGTCCACGGCTGTAGCTACCTCTGTGTCGGCACTCGGCAGTCCATCCATAATTGTATACCACCTACCCGTGGTTTTTTTTTTTTCTTTCTTCTTTGTACATACTACTATAGTATAGTAGCTTACTGTAGCAGTCTGCGGTGCTGCTGAGCTGACAGTGTCCAGCAGGTCCGTCATCAGTCATCATTACCTAATAAATATATTATCTACCTGTCCAGCTGCAGTACTAGTGATATTATATATACATACATATATATATTGATTTCATCTCATTATCAATCATCCAGTCTATATTAGCAGCAGACACAGTACGTTAGTCCACGGCTGTAGCTACCTCTGTGTCGGCACTCGGCAGTCCATCCATAATTGTATACCACCTACCCGTGGTTTTTTTTTTTTCTTTCTTCTTTGTACATACTACTATAGAGTATAGTAGCTTACTGTAGCAGTCTGCGGTGCTGCTGAGCTGACAGTGTCCAGCAGGTCCGTCATCAGTCATCATTACCTAAAAAATATATTATCTACCTGTCCGGCTGCAGTACTAGTGATATTATATATACATACATATATATATATTGATTTCATCTCATTATCAATCATCCAGTCTATATTAGCAGCAGACACAGTACGTTAGTCCACGGCTGTAGCTACCTCTGTGTCGGCACTCGGCAGTCCATCCATAATTGTATACCACCTACCCGTGGTTTTTTTTTTTCTTTCTTCTTTGTACATACTACTATAGTATAGTAGCTTACTGTAGCAGTCTGCGGTGCTGCTGAGCTGACAGTGTCCAGCAGGTCCGTCATCAGTCATCATTACCTAATAAATATATTATCTACCTGTCCGGCTGCAGTACTAGTGATATTATATATACATACATATATATATTGATTTCATCTCATTATCAATCATCCAGTCTATATTAGCAGCAGACACAGTACGTTAGTCCACGGCTGTAGCTACCTCTGTGTCGGCACTCGGCAGTCCATCCATAATTGTATACCACCTACCCGTGGTTTTTTTTTTTTCTTTCTTCTTTGTACATACTACTATAGTATAGTAGCTTACTGTAGCAGTCTGCGGTGCTGCTGAGCTGACAGTGTCCAGCAGGTCCGTCATCAGTCATCATTACCTAATAAATATATTATCTACCTGTCCGGCTGCAGTACTAGTGATATTATATATACATACATATATATATATATTGATTTCATCTCATTATCATCCAGTCTATATTAGCAGCAGACACAGTACGGTAGTCCACGGCTGTAGCTACCTCTGTGTCGGCACTCGGCAGTCCATCCATAAGTATACTAGTATCCATCCATCTCCAGTGTTTACCTGAGGTGCCTTTTAGTTGTGCCTATTAAAATATGGAGAACAAAAATGTTGAGGTTCCAAAATTAGGGAAAGATCAAGATCCACTTCCACCTCGTGCTGAAGCTGCTGCCACTAGTCATGGCCGAGACGATGAAATGCCAGCAACGTCGTCTGCCAAGGCCGATGCCCAATGTCATAGTACAGAGCATGTCAAATCCAAAACACCAAATATCAGTAAAAAAAGGACTCCAAAACCTAAAATAAAATTGTCGGAGGAGAAGCGTAAACTTGCCAATATGCCATTTACCACACGGAGTGGCAAGGAACGGCTGAGGCCCTGGCCTATGTTCATGGCTAGTGGTTCAGCTTCACATGAGGATGGAAGCACTCAGCCTCTCGCTAGAAAACTGAAAAGACTCAAGCTGGCAAAAGCACCGCAAAGAACTGTGCGTTCTTCGAAATCCCAAATCCACAAGGAGAGTCCAATTGTGTCGGTTGCGATGCCTGACCTTCCCAACACTGGACGTGAAGAGCATGCGCCTTCCACCATTTGCACGCCCCCTGCAAGTGCTGGAAGGAGCACCCGCAGTCCAGTTCCTGATAGTCAGATTGAAGATGTCAGTGTTGAAGTACACCAGGATGAGGAGGATATGGGTGTTGCTGGCGCTGGGGAGGAAATTGACCAGGAGGATTCTGATGGTGAGGTGGTTTGTTTAAGTCAGGCACCCGGGGAGACACCTGTTGTCCGTGGGAGGAATATGGCCGTTGACATGCCTGGTGAAAATACTAAAAAAATCAGCTCTTCAGTGTGGAGGTATTTCAACAGAAAAGCGGACAACAGGTTTCAAGCCGTGTGTTGCCTTTGTCAAGCTGTAATAAGTAGGGGTAAGGACGTTAACCACCTCGGAACATCCTCCCTTATACGTCACCTGCAGCGCATTCATAATAAGTCAGTGACAAGTTCAAAAACTTTGGGTGACAGCGGAAGCAGTCCACTGACCAGTAAATCCCTTCCTCTTGTAACCAAGCTCACGCAAACCACCCCACCAACTCCCTCAGTGTCAATTTCCTCCTTCCCCAGGAATGCCAATAGTCCTGCAGGCCATGTCACTGGCAATTCTGACGATTCCTCTCCTGCCTGGGATTCCTCCGATGCATCCTTGCGTGTAACGCCTACTGCTGCTGGCGCTGCTGCTGTTGCTGCTGGGAGTCGATGGTCATCCCAGAGGGGAAGTCGGAAGACCACTTGTACTACTTCCAGTAAGCAATTGACTGTCCAACAGTCCTTTGCGAGGAAGATGAAATATCACAGCAGTCATCCTGCTGCAAAGCGGATAACTGAGGCCTTGACAACTATGTTGGTGTTAGACGTGCGTCCGGTATCCGCCGTTAGTTCACAGAAAACTACACAATTTCTTGAGGTAGTGTGCCCCCGTTACCAAATACCATATAGGTTCCACTTCTCTAGGCAGGCGATACCGAAAATGTACACAGACCTCAGAAAAA
Source organism: Pseudophryne corroboree (assembly GCF_028390025.1). Lineage (NCBI taxonomy): Eukaryota > Metazoa > Chordata > Amphibia > Anura > Myobatrachidae > Pseudophryne > Pseudophryne corroboree. The sequence continues at coordinate 280,763,329 of NC_086454.1, read as the reverse complement.
GACTCACCAGTGTCCTAAAAAATGCAGCTGTACCCAATGTCCACTTAACCACGGACATGTGGACAAGTGGAGCAGGGCAGGGTCAGGACTATATGACTGTGACAGCCCACTGGGTAGATGTATGGACTCCCGCCGCAAGAACAGCAGCGGCGGCACCAGTAGCAGCATCTCGCAAACACCAACTCTTTCCTAGGCAGGCTACGCTTTGCATCACCGCTTTCCAGAATACGCACACAGCTGAAAACCTCTTACGGCAACTGAGGAAGATCATCGCGGAATGGCTTACCCCAATTGGACTCTCCTGTGGATTTGTGGCATCGGACAACGCCAGCAATATTGTGTGTGCATTAAATATGGGCAAATTCCAGCACGTCCCATGTTTTGCACATACCTTGAATTTGGTGGTGCAGAATTTTTTAAAAAACGACAGGGGCGTGCAAGAGATGCTGTCGGTGGCCAGAAGAATTGCGGGACACTTTCGGCGTACAAGCACCACGTACAGAAGACTGGAGCACCACCAAAAACTACTGAACCTGCCCTGCCATCATCTGAAGCAAGAAGTGGTAACGAGGTGGAATTCAACCCTCTATATGCTTCAGAGGTTGGAGGAGCAGCAAAAGGCCATTCAAGCCTATACAATTGAGCACGATATAGGAGGTGGAATGCACCTGTCTCAAGCGCAGTGGAGAATGATTTCAACGTTGTGCAAGGTTCTGATGCCCTTTGAACTTGCCACACGTGAAGTCAGTTCAGACACTGCCAGCCTGAGTCAGGTCATTCCCCTCATCAGGCTTTTGCAGAAGAAGCTGGAGACATTGAAGGAGGAGCTAACACGGAGCGATTCCGCTAGGCATGTGGGACTTGTGGATGGAGCCCTTAATTCGCTTAACAAGGATTCACGGGTGGTCAATCTGTTGAAATCAGAGCACTACATTTTGGCCACCGTGCTCGATCCTAGATTTAAAGCCTACCTTGGATCTCTCTTTCCGGCAGACACAAGTCTGCTGGGGTTGAAAGACCTGCTGGTGAGAAAATTGTCAAGTCAAGCGGAACGCGACCTGTCAACATCTCCTCCTTCACATTCTCCCGCAACTGGGGGTGCGAGGAAAAGGCTCAGAATTCCGAGCCCACCCGCTGGCGGTGATGCAGGGCAGTCTGGAGCGACTGCTGATGCTGACATCTGGTCCGGACTGAAGGACCTGACAACGATTACGGACATGTCGTCTACTGTCACTGCATATGATTCTCTCACCATTGAAAGAATGGTGGAGGATTATATGAGTGACCGCATCCAAGTAGGCACGTCACACAGTCCGTACTTATACTGGCAGGAAAAAGAGGCAATTTGGAGGCCCTTGCACAAACTGGCTTTATTCTACCTAAGTTGCCCTCCCACAAGTGTGTACTCCGAAAGAGTGTTTAGTGCCGCCGCTCACCTTGTCAGCAATCGGCGTACGAGGTTACATCCAGAAAATGTGGAGAAGATGATGTTCATTAAAATGAATTATAATCAATTCCTCCGTGGAGACATTGACCAGCAGCAATTGCCTCCACAAAGTACACAGGGAGCTGAGATGGTGGATTCCAGTGGGGACGAATTGATAATCTGTGAGGAGGGGGATGTACACGGTGATATATCGGAGGATGATGATGAGGTGGACATCTTGCCTCTGTAGAGCCAGTTTGTGCAAGGAGAGATTAATTGCTTCTTTTTTGGTGGGGGTCCAAACAAACCCGTCATTTCAGTCACAGTCGTGTGGCAGACCCTGTCACTGAAATGATGGGTTGGTTAAAGTGTGCATGTCCTGTTTATACAACATAAGGGTGGGTGGGAGGGCCCAAGGACAATTCCATCTTGCACCTCTTTTTTCTTTAATTTTTCTTTGCGTCATGTGCTGTTTGGGGAGGGTTTTTTGGAAGGGACATCCTGCGTGACACTGCAGTGCCACTCCTAGATGGGCCCAGTGTTTGTGTCGGCCACTAGGGTCGCTTATCTTACTCACACAGCTACCTCATTGCGCCTCTTTTTTTCTTTGCGTCATGTGCTGTTTGGGGAGGGTTTTTTGGAAGGGACATCCTGCGTGACACTGCAGTGACACTCCTAGATGGGCCCGGTGTTTGTGTCGGCCACTAGGGTCGCTTATCTTACTCACACAGCTACCTCATTGCGCCTCTTTTTTTCTTTGCGTCATGTGCTGTTTGGGGAGGGTTTTTTGGAAGGGACATCCTGCGTGACACTGCAGTGCCACTCCTAGATGGGCCCGGTGTTTGTGTCGGCCACTAGGGTCGCTTATCTTACTCACACAGCTACCTCATTGCGCCTCTTTTTTTCTTTGCGTCATGTGCTGTTTGGGGAGGGTTTTTTGGAAGGGACATCCTGCGTGACACTGCAGTGACACTCCTAGATGGGCCCGGTGTTTGTGTCGGCCACTAGGGTCGCTTATCTTACTCACACAGCTACCTCATTGCGCCTTTTTTTTTCTTTGCGTCATGTGCTGTTTGGGGAGGGTTTTTTGGAAGGGACATCCTGCGTGACACTGCAGTGACACTCCTAGATGGGCCCGGTGTTTGTGTCGGCCACTAGGGTCGCTTATCTTACTCACACAGCTACCTCATTGCGCCTCTTTTTTTCTTTGCGTCATGTGCTGTTTGGGGAGGGTTTTTTGGAAGGGACATCCTGCGTGACACTGCAGTGACACTCCTAGATGGGCCCGGTGTTTGTGTCGGCCACTAGGGTCGCTTATCTTACTCACACAGCTACCTCATTGCGCCTCTTTTTTTCTTTGCGTCATGTGCTGTTTGGGGAGGGTTTTTTGGAAGGGACATCCTGCGTGACACTGCAGTGACACTCCTAGATGGGCCCGGTGTTTGTGTCGGCCACTAGGGTCGCTTATCTTACTCACACAGCTACCTCATTGCGCCTTTTTTTTTCTTTGCGTCATGTGCTGTTTGGGGAGGGTTTTTTGGAAGGGACATCCTGCGTGACACTGCAGTGACACTCCTAGATGGGCCCGGTGTTTGTGTCGGCCACTAGGGTCGCTTATCTTACTCACACAGCTACCTCATTGCGCCTCTTTTTTTCTTTGCGTCATGTGCTGTTTGGGGAGGGTTTTTTGGAAGGGACATCCTGCGTGACACTGCAGTGACACTCCTAGATGGGCCCGGTGTTTGTGTCGGCCACTAGGGTCGCTTATCTTACTCACACAGCTACCTCATTGCGCCTCTTTTTTTCTTTGCGTCATGTGCTGTTTGGGGAGGGTTTTTTGGAAGGGACATCCTGCGTGACACTGCAGTGACACTCCTAGATGGGCCCGGTGTTTGTGTCGGCCACTAGGGTCGCTTATCTTACTCACACAGCTACCTCATTGCGCCTCTTTTTTTCTTTGCGTCATGTGCTGTTTGGGGAGGGTTTTTTGGAAGGGACATCCTGCGTGACACTGCAGTGACACTCCTAGATGGGCCCGGTGTTTGTGTCGGCCACTAGGGTCGCTTATCTTACTCACACAGCTACCTCATTGCGCCTCTTTTTTTCTTTGCGTCATGTGCTGTTTGGGGAGGGTTTTTTGGAAGGGACATCCTGCGTGACACTGCAGTGACACTCCTAGATGGGCCCGGTGTTTGTGTCGGCCACTAGGGTAGCTTATCTTACTCACACAGCTACCTCATTGCGCCTCTTTTTTTCTTTGCGTCATGTGCTGTTTGGGGAGGGTTTTTTGGAAGGGACATCCTGCGTGACACTGCAGTGACACTCCTAGATGGGCCCGGTGTTTGTGTCGGCCACTAGGGTCGCTTATCTTACTCACACAGCTACCTCATTGCGCCTCTTTTTTTCTTTGCGTCATGTGCTGTTTGGGGAGGGTTTTTTGGAAGGGACATCCTGCGTGACACTGCAGTGACACTCCTAGATGGACCCGGTGTTTGTGTCGGCCACTAGGGACGCTTATCTTACTCACACAGCTACCTCATTGCGCCTCTTTTTTTCTTTGTGTCATGTACTGTTTGGGGAGGGTTTTTTGGAAGGGACATCCTGCGTGACACTGCAGTGACACTCCTAGATGGGCCCGGTGTTTGTGTCGGCCACTAGGGTCGCTTATCTTACTCACACAGCTACCTCATTGCCCCTCTTTTTTTCTTTGCATCATGTGCTGTTTGGGGAGGGTTTTTTGGAAGGGACATCCTGCGTGACACTGCAGTGACACTCCTAGATGGGCCCGGTGTTTGTGTCGGCCACTAGGGTCGCTTATCTTACTCACACAGCTACCTCATTGCGCCTCTTTTTTTCTTTGCGTCATGTGCTGTTTGGGGAGGGTTTTTTGGAAGGGACATCCTGCGTGACACTGCAGTGACACTCCTAGATGGGCCCGGTGTTTGTGTCGGCCACTAGGGTCGCTTATCTTACTCACACAGCTACCTCATTGCGCCTCTTTTTTTCTTTGCGTCATGTGCTGTTTGGGGAGGGTTTTTTGGAAGGGACATCCTGCGTGACACTGCAGTGACACTCCTAGATGGGCCCGGTGTTTGTGTCGGCCACTAGGGTCGCTTATCTTACTCACACAGCTACCTCATTGCGCCTCTTTTTTTCTTTGCGTCATGTGCTGTTTGGGGAGGGTTTTTTGGAAGGGACATCCTGCGTGACACTGCAGTGACACTCCTAGATGGGCCCGGTGTTTGTGTCGGCCACTAGGGTCGCTTATCTTACTCACACAGCTACCTCATTGCGCCTCTTTTTTTCTTTGCGTCATGTGCTGTTTGGGGAGGGTTTTTTGGAAGGGACATCCTGCGTGACACTGCAGTGCCACTCCTAGATGGGCCCGGTGTTTGTGTCGGCCACTAGGGTCGCTTAGCTTAGTCATCCAGCGACCTAGGTGCAAATTTTAGGACTAAAAATAATATTGTGAGGTGTGAGGTATTCAGAATAGACTGAAAATGAGTGTAAATTATGGTTTTTGAGGTTAATAATACTTTGGGATCAAAATGACCCCCAAATTCTATGATTTAAGCTGTTTTTTAGGGTTTTTTGAAAAAAACACCCGAATCCAAAACACACCCGAATCCGACAAAAAAAATTCGGCGAGGCTTTGCCAAAACGCGGTCGAACCCAAAACACGGCCGCGGAACCGAACCCAAAACCAAAACACAAAACCCGAAAAATTTCCGGCGCTCATCTCTAATTAAAACTGGTTGGATGCATGAGTTTGACAGCATTCCAGATCGAAAGTGACTGGAGCCTCACACCACTTTTCTGTGTTTTGGTGGACCTTGTTCCTTATAATATCTAATTCTCATGGCTACACAGAACTCCTACTCCACAAAAACAGTACAAATATTTTGGAATACTTTGTGCTCCAGTACATAGTCTTGGATCTATCGTAGTACAGCGCACCACCAACTCTGACAACTAAAACATATGAGAATATGCAACCATACCAGCTATAGACAGTATGGTGGCAGTGTACTGTCAACTGCCCATTGTTTTTAACTTTCTCTAATAGTAATTTGCTATAACGTTACATCAATTAGGACTAAAAGACCTCACCTGTATGAGGCTTTAATTGTGCACTTACTCACTCCACTCTGTGCACAAGCTACGTTGGAATATCATATACCTGATGGTTCTTCAAAGAGTCTTGTTTTGTTTGCTTGTTTATCGACCCTCATTATTCTCCATTCCCCAAACCACTGACTTCATCTTCATCCCTTACAAACCATTATTTCAAATACAGTATAAATAGCCTGGACAAATGTGGTTTGTCTCTGATAGCTACCAAAGCCAAGTGATTCTCTCCTGATGAAAAAAGGACAATGGTGCATTTATGGCAAGTGGCAATGAGCCACTCTCCGTAAATATAAATACACCACTCATTCGGGTGTTTTTAAATTGAGACTTAACTTGCCAGGAGGTGCTCCAAGATGGCACTAAAGATATCAGCACTCCCAGCCAGTAACAAAACCCATATAGCGTATGCCTCCTAGAATATGAATTTGCTGGAATCATTTTATAAGTACCAAAAAGTGCTATGCAAAACAAATACATAAATCATATTTATCCTATAGTTACTTTTACCAACAGTCATCCAAAATGTTAATTCCACGATATGTGCACGTTATGTAAAATCTGGCAGTATTAATGTTCTATTTAATGTTTCTGTTGTTTTTCACATCTACTTACTAAAATGCTGTCTGACTAAGGGGTCTATTTACTAAGCCTTGGATGGAGATAAAGTCGCTGGAGATAAAGTACCAGCCAATCGGCTCCAAACTGTCATTTTTCAAACACAGCCTGTGGTGTAGCAGTTAGGAACTGATTAACTGGGACTTTATCTCTATCCACTTTATCTCCAAGGCTTAGTAAATTGCCCCCGTATTCTCTGAAAATGTCCCCATCATGATGTTACGAGATTTCCCATTTCTTAGTGAGGAGGTCTAAGCTTCCCCATTCAGCTGTACGTAACCTTCACGTTGAACTCTGAAATTCCTGTTGTAGTGTTATAATAATATTTTACAGCTTTTTTTACATCAGTTCAACTGAAACATGAATTTGGCATGAAATGGTCCTTACTGAGCAGGCATGGCAGGACAGACTGTCCCTTTTCAGTAGAGATGAGCGGGTTCTATTCTCTGAGAACCGAACCCTACTAAACATTACGTCCCGAGCCCAGATCCTTGCCCGGCTCGGGACTTCCTGCTAGACTCGGAAACCAGAATGAGGCAAAACTTCATCATACCGCTGTCGGATTCTCGCAGGGTTTTTTATTCCATATAAGGAGCCGCACATCTCCGTAATTTTCACTCCAATTCTGGAGAGTGTAGCGAGAGGACGTGTCTCTCTCCTCAGTGTCTGTCTGTGCGGGAAAGTGGTGTGGCGACCTGCTCTGTCTTATCTGTGTCATTCCAGTGCTGTGTTGTGCTGCATCAGTCCAGTGGGGGTGTCTTCTGCTGCATCAGTTCAGTCACAGTGGTGGTGTCCTCTGCTGGCATATGTCCAGTGCTGCTGTATAAATCCAGTCCATTGCAGTGGTGCTGTGTTACCCTGCATCAGTCCAGTGGTGGTGTCCCTGTGCTGCTGTATAAGTCCAGTGGTACTGGCGTATAAGTCAGTGATACTGACGTATATGTCCAGTGGTACTTCCGTATAAGTCCAGTGATACTGCCATATAAATCCAGTCCAGTGGTACTGCCGTATAAGTCCAGTCCAGTGGTACTGCCATATATGTCCAGTAATACTGCCATATATGTCCAGTGGTACTGCCATATAAATCCAGTGATACTGCCGTATATGTCCAGTGGTACTGCCACATAAATCCAGTGGTACTGCCATATATGTCCAGTGGTACTGCCATATATGTCCAGTGATACTGCCGTATATGTCCAGTGGTACTGCCGTATAAATCCAGTGATACTGCTGTATATGTCCAGAGGTACTGCCATATAAATCCAGTGATACTGCCATATAAATCCAGTGGTACTACCGTATAAATCCAGTCCAGTGGTACTGCCATATATATCCAGTGATACTGCTGTATATGTCCAGTGGTTTCTGCCGTATAAATCTAGAAATACTGCCGTATATGTCCAGTGGTACTGCTGTATAAATCCAGTCCAGTGGTACTGCTGTATATGTCCAGTGATACTGCCGTATATGTCTAGTGGTACTGCCGTATAAATCCAGTGATACTGCCGTATATGTTCAGTGGTACTATCGTATATGTCCAGTGATACTGCCATATATGTCCAGTGGTACTGCCGCATAAATACAGTGATACTGCCGTATAAATTCAGTCCAGCTGTACTGCCTTATATGTCCAGTAATACTGCCGTATATGCCCAGTGGTACTGCCGTATAAATCCAGTCCAGTGGTACTGCCGTATATGTCCAGAGATACTGACATATTTGTCCAGTGGTACTGCCATATAAATCCAGTGATACTGTGTATAAGTCCAGTGATACTGATGTATAAATCCAGTCCAGTGGTGGAGTGTAGCGAGAGGACGTGTCTCTCTCCTCAGTGTCTATCTGTTAGGGAAAGTGGTGTGGTGACCTGCTCTGTCTTATGTGTGTCATTCCAGTGCTGTGTTGTGCTGCATCAGTCCAGTGGTGGTGTCTTCCGCTGCATCAGTCCAGTCACAGTGGTGGTGTCCTCTGCTGCCATATGTCCAGTGCTGCTGTATAAGTCCAGTCCAGTGGTGCTGTGTTGTGCTGCATCAGTCCAGTGGTGGTGTATTCTGCTGTATCAGTCCAGTCACAGTGGTGGTGTCCTCTGCTGCCATATGTCCAGTGCTGCTGTATAAGTCCAGTCCATTGCAGTGGTGCTGTGTTTCCCTGCATCAGTCCAGTAGTGGTGTCCCCGTGCTGCTGTATAAGTCCAGTGGTACTGGCATATAAGTCAGTGATACTGGAGAATATGTATAGTGGTACTGCCGTGTAAATCCAGTGATACTGCCGTATATGTCGAGTGGTGCTGCTGTATAAATACAGTGATATGGCCGAATAAGTCCAGTGATACTGCCGTATAAATCCAGTCCAGTGGTTCTGCCGTATATGTCCAGTTATCCTGCCATATATGTCCAGTGAGACTGCCGTATAAATCCAGTGATACTGCCGTATACGTCCTGTGGTACTGCCGCATAAATCCAGTGGTACTGCCGTAGATGTCCAGTGGTACTGCTGAATATGTCCAGTGGTACTGCCGTATAAATCCAGTGATACTGCCGTATATGTCCAGTGGTACTGCCATATAAATCCATTGATACTGCCATATAAATCCAGTGGTACTGCTGTATAAATCCAGTCCAGTGGTACTGCCATATATTTCCAGTGATACTGCTGTATATGTCCAGTGGTGCTGCCATATAAAAATCCAGTGATACTGCCGTATATGTCCAGTGGTACTGCTGTATAAATCCAGTGGTACTGCCATAATAATCCAGTCCAGTGGTACTGCTGTATATTTCCAGTGATACTGGCGTATATGTCCAGTGGTACTCTCATATAAATCCAGTGACATTGCTGTATATGTTCAGTGGTACTGCCGTATAAAACCAGTGATACTGCCGTATATGTACAGTGGTACTACCACATAAATACAGTTATACTGCTGTATAAATCCAGTATCATGGTACTGTCGTATATGTCCAGTGATACTGCCGTATATGTCCAGTGGTACTGTCGTATAAATCCAGTGGTACTGCCGTATAAATCCAGTCCAGTGGTACTGCCGTATATATGTCCAGTGTCCAGTGGTACTGCCGTATATGTCCAGTGGTACTGCATATAAGTCCAGTGATACTGGTGTATAAATCCAGTCCAGTGGTACTGCCGTATAGGTCCAGTCCAGTGGTACTGTCGTATATGTCCAGTGATACTGCCGTATAAGTTCAGTGGTTCTGCCATATAAATCCAGTGGTACTGCCATATAAATCCAGTCCAGTGGTACTGCCGTATATGTCCAGTGATATTGCCATATATGTCCAGTGGTACTGCCATATAAATCCAGTGTTACTGCCATATAACTCCAGCCAAGTGGTACCGCCATATATGTCCAGTGATACTGCCGTATATGTCCAGTGGTACTGCTGTATAAATCCAGTGATACTGCCATATATGTCCAGTGGTACTGCCATATATATCCAGTGATACTGCCGTATAAATCCAGTTGTACTGCCGTATATATCTAGTCCAGTGGTACTGCCATATATGTCCATATGTCCAGTAATACTGTCGTATATGTCCAGTGGTACTGCCGTATAAATTCAGTGGTACTGCCATATAAGTCCATTCCAGTGGTACTGCCATATATGTCCAGTGATATTGCCATATATGTCTAGTGGTACTGCTGTATATATCCAGTGATGCTGCCTTATATGTCCAGTGGTACTGCCGTATAAATCCAGTGATACTGCCGTATAAAGCCAGTGGTACTGCCGTATAAATCCAGTGATACTGCCGTATATGTCCAGTGGTACTGCTGTATAAATCCAGTGGTACTGCCATATAATCCTGTCCAGTGTTACTGCCGTATATGTCCAGTGATACTGCCATATATGTCCAGTGGTACTGCTGTATAAATCCAGTGGTACTGCCGTATATATGTCCACTGGTACTGGCGTATATGTCCAGTGATACTGCCGTATATGTCCTGTGGTACTGCCATAGAAATCCAGTGGTACTGCCATATAAATCTAGACCAGTGGTACTGCCGTATATATGTCCAGTGATACTGCCATTTAAATCCAGTCCAGTGGTACTGCCGTATAAATCCAGTGAGGCTGCCGTATATGTCTAGTGTTACTGCCATATAAATCTAGAGGTACTGCCATATAAATCCAGTTCAGTGGTTTTGCCATATATGTCAAGTGATATTGCCATATATGTCCAGTGGTACTGCCGTATAAATCCAGTGAAACTGCCATATATGTCCAGTGATACTGCCGTATAAATCCAGTGGCACTGCTGTATAAATCCAGTCCAGTAGTACTGCTGTATAAATCCAGTGATACTGCCGTCTATTTCCAGTGGTACTGCCGTATAAATCCAGTGATACTGCGTATATGTCCAGTGGTACTGCCGTATAAATCCAGTGATACAGCTGTATATGTCCAGTGGTTCTGCCGTATAAATCCAGTGATACTGCTATATATGTTCAGTGGTACTGCCGTATAAATCCAGTGATACTGCTGTTTTAATCCAGTCCAGTGGTACTGCCATATAAATCCAGTGGTACCTTCATATAAATCCAGTCCAGTGGTACTGCCGTATATATGTGTAGTCCAGTGGTGCTGCCATATAAGTTCAGTGGTGCTGTCCTCTGCTGTATATTTTTTACTCCAAATAATGGGGTTATTAATATTTCATCCAAATAATTTGTACAGGGTTTGCCCTGTGTGGTGTAGAGGTACGCTCTCCTGTGCTGCATTTTGTTATATAACTCCAGAAAAATAATGGAGAACAAAAATTTGGAGGACAAAATAGGCAAAGATCAAGAACCACTTCCTCCTACTGCTGCTACTATTGCTGTTGTTGCTGGGAGTCGATCGTCATCCCAGAGGGGAAGTCTGACAACCACTTGTACTACTTCAACTAAGCAAATGACTGTCCAACAGTCCATTGCAAGGAAGATGAAATATGACAGCAGTCATCCTGTTGCAAAGCTGATAACTGAGGCCTTGACAGCTATGTTGGTGTTAGACGTGTGTCCGGTATCCGCCATTAGTGCAGTGGGACTGCAGTGCCACTCCTAAATGGGCCAGGTGTTTGTGCCACACACTTGTGTCACTTAGCTTAGTCATACAGCTACCTCATTGCACCTGTTTTACTTTTTTGCATGATGTTCTGTTTGGGGCCTTTTTTTTTTTTAAGTGCCATCCACTCTGCCTCTGCAGTGCCATTCCTAGATGGGCCAGGTGTTTGTGCCGCACACTTGTGTTGCTTAGCTTAGTCATACAGCTACCTTGGTGCAACTTTTAGGCCTAAAAACAATATCGTGAGGTGTTCAGAATACACTGGAAATGAGTGGAAATGAATGTTATTGAGGTTAATAATACCGTAGGATCAAAATTACCCCCAAATTCTGTGATTTTTAGCTATTTTTATGTGTTTTTTTTTTTAAAAAATCATCCAGATCCAAAACCAAAACCCGAAAGGGTGGTTTTGGCAAAACCTTTCCAGATCCAAAACATGAGCGTGGATCCAGATCCATAATCAAAACACGAAAAGTGCCCGCCACACATCTCTACTTTTCAGATAATTGTTACACTTAGTATGGAACTTAGGTTCTTTTTAGGATTAATACTAGAGTTCAGTCAAAACCATTGTGCCAGAAAAAAGAGAGTCCTAGGAAAAAGTGCCCTTTATTTCATGTCTAACCCAAAGATACTGTAGGGCCTGATTCAGATGTGGTTGGAGAGTGCATCACATGGAAGCTGCCGCGATGCACAGATATGGTAATGCAACAAGAGGCACCTGGTATAAGTAGATGCCTCATACATGCATTGGTGATTGCATCGGATCACTTGCGACTCCATCGACTGGTTAAGTGACCAATGGAGTCATGCAAGCCATCTGCTGCAGCTCCTTCCAAGTAGCCAGGAAATCTCTGTTGGAAGACAGAGACCCTGGACTTGGCACTCCCACAAAATGGAGGTTACACACCGCCATTTTGTGAAATGGCTGCGGTCGCTGCCCCTCTCTCCCAAATGACTGCAGACTGTCAATCATTTCATGCATGCAGCTGCAGTGTGTCCAACAACACAGGACCAGTACTGTACATGCACAGTATGGGTCCAACGCATGTTCAAAGTACCTAACATCAGTACTTTGTGACAAGTGCAACAGAAGCATTGGGACCTGAATCAGGCCAGTAGAGCTCTACAGAGGAATATCTAATATTCACTAAACCACCTACTTCCCTAGCACTTAATGTAGCTACAGGATTGATCCTTGGAAACAGATGTCTTAGCCTGTTTTATAAGGAGGGATATTTAAATATTGTATTCATTTATAAATTTATTGATTTATTCTTCATACAGTAGCACTTTCTATCTTTTTGCTTGACATGGACACACATATTACAGATTTATAAGCACGTAATACTGCACTAGAATCTACTGAAGTAGACATGCTCATATTATTTCAGTTATTGGTGTAAGATGACAGGAGCTTCCATGTCTCATTTGTAGCCTTCAGATTCTGGATCCAAAGAGCTTTGATGGCTGTCTTTGAAGTTGTAAAATGAGACATAAGATCACAGGATATGTGTCTGATGCCTGAGATATCTCAAGTGGTTTTCCACTTTCCAGCATTATTATGTAATCTCAGTTGACTACAGAGTTCTTGCTCTTTGACTTCTAGGTTTTCTCAGAGTGCTGCATTGGCTGCAGCACTACAAATAACATGATTTACTGTATTCACATAGGTCTAACAAGGACTGGTAACCTCCAATGTGTTTTATCTATCTGAAGAGCCACATGTTGCATTCCATTGATGCTACTGATAAGGGCTCCCTTGTGTTCCAGTTGAACTAGTTCAATCTTTTGTACAGTATAACACTAGAAAAACTTAATCCTTCAATAGTAATTTTAAGATATCTGATACATCAGAATTACAGGGAATAGGCATCTATGGCACAGAGAAAGCTGGCATCTTTTGACTTGGGTCAATCGCCCAGTCTTTAGTAAAATTGATCTACAATGAAAAAATTGGCAAAACTTTGCTGGTATGTTTTTATATAGCAAAATATATGTGCAATATTGTTATCTCACAGAGCTATAATAAATACAGCACCAACCAGGTCCATTTGAATGCTGTACAGTACATCTATACATATTACTATAGTAACCTCTATACAATATAGAGAATATTCTAATGACCTACAGATGTGTCTTCATACTGTACATCTAGCCTCAATACACCATGGAGCGGGAGATGACTGGCATGAGTGAGCTGACAGGTCCAATGCATCTCTGGCATCTTATTTGCTGAAGATGTGTCTTAGCCACAATGCAATGCAACTAGGACGCTCCGGGAGACCGTGGTCATTAATCTGATATTATGCATCACTTGCATATCTGGGTGCGACTGAGTCTGTATATGAAGCACAACAGTCGTAGAATTTCGTATACAGATTGAGACTCAGTCGCACACAGATATACAAGTGTGGCATATCAAATTAATCAGCACTGTCTCCTGGTGCATTCTAGTCACTTTATCTTGTGTCTGACTAAGATGCGTTTTTTTTTTGCAAAAAAGACGCCAAGCGCTAGCAAAGTCTCTATGCAATCCATCTATCAAATCTCTGGTGTTACAATTCAGACTTCAAAAATCTCTATTAAGATTATTATACAACCCAAAGACATACTGTATACTGGCTTTACTACACATACCCCCAGATCTCTGAGAGCTTTTAATGTGGACCCACCCAATAAGCTTTACTGGCAACAAAGTCAGATCCCAAATCTTTGGGGATGATTAAAAAAAAAAAACTCTCCTGCAGTCCCGTGCTATCTCCCAGGGCTGGTTTCCTAGAATCCCATTCATATCCAGTATCACTTTCTCTTCGGCTTCCTAAATACTAATTTATTAACACTATAGTTTTTTCACTGGTATGCTACGCTGGGCTTTCTGGCTTATGCTGGTGTTTTGGGGTGCCACACCCTGCACCTAGATATAGCGCTAGGGACCCCAAATATACAGAGACGCCTTGATGCGGCTTTGGGGCTTATTCACACATTTGCGCAAATATGTGTAAGGAAGATATCTGAATTCTATTATTATGTGGAATTTAAATCTGGTTACGGTTATCATTCAGGGTGCTGGGGGAAACAAATGGCTTTTTTTCTTGCTTAGAAATACCCCTCCCTTTCGAGCACCTGAATGATATCACTAAGCTAATAAAGCATCTACCAATATATATGTTCATATCCAGTAGATGCCTTCCTTCACTCTTACTGGTGAATAGTCCCAGCCAATCACTGGTTAGTGTGTGGAGACTTCCTGACTCTATCATTAATAAATAGGCAGTACTATTCTCCAATAAGCTGCTAGGTGACATCTACTGAGTATGACAGCATATCCAGTAACTGTGCTACAGCCATTCTGATTGCGCTTATAATAAAACATAATATGAGTGGTCAGAAAGAATTATCTGTCTGTATCATAGCTAACAGCCTCAGCCATGTAGTGTGTAGCCAAATGTAGTCTGGCTCAATATTGTACCAATGTGATGTTCAATTGCCCACTGCACTATGGTCAACACCACCCCTTCCTAGGTGCCATGTCATTCATGTGTATGTGATATATGCCTCATTTTTGTTTGGTGTAAAAATCACCGTTGCCTTGATGCATTGTGCAAAATGGGTTAAATGTAATAAAATTTAAGCGGACACAAAGTAAGAAATGAAGAGGGCTGCTTCTGTTGCCTTCTTTCCTTCTACAACTTGACAGATCTGATGAATCAGCAGGAATTAAAATCACAATAGCTTACTTGTGCGTTGACTAATCTAGTTGCAGCAGTCATTTTCATTAATACTAGAATTTCAAGTATCAGCCTGAAAAATGTGGGACCGATTCCTAGAATAGTTTTCCTTGTTTGAACAGCCTGTATTTGTATAGGGGTTACTTGTTTTAGAGATTTCAACTTAATTCTAACTTGTGTAGTTTTATTTGTTAGGAGACTGTCTTTTTTATTAATATTATTATTATTATTATTATTATTATTAATCAATCATCATCATCATCATAATTTTATTATATAGCGCTTTTCTCCAGGAGGACTCATAGTCACTTTACAGACATCAAAAACATAGTACATACAGTAGTACAAAGGAGTTAGTATTACAGCAAGTAGGAAAACCACACAGAAATAATCAGAAAAACAAACAGAACCTAGTGACCACAATAAGCAAAATGCAGGGTTTGTGCAGACATTTGTGTACAACTTCCACAGGTTATATATTCCATCCATGCAAGATACTAGTAGGGGCGTAGGGAGGGTGGAGCGGGTGGAGCTCGAGCTCCAGGCTCCGCTGGGGACAGAAGGCGTCGGCTCCCTGTAACACAGAGCTGGGAGCCGGGACTCTGAGTAGGAGGAGATGACTAGAAGAGAGGGAAGGGGTGGCCACCACACTGCCTGCATGTTTCATGTCACTGATTGCAGTGCAGAGAGTGCAGTGTAGCGTGTTGTTAAGGAAGTGGGGAGGTTTGGAGGCTTGTCAAAAGAAGCTTCCTGGCTGTCAGGTATCTGCATTCAGTGATCTGGAACATGCAGGCAGTGTGGTGGCCACCCCTTCCCTTTCCTCAGTCCTTTCCTTCTACTCAGGGAGGCCCAGCCAGTCAATCACATGGAAGCTCCACCCCTCCAGGCTAGAACGAGGAGCTGCTCAGTTGATGCCCACTTGGTGAGAATTAATGTGTGTTTACTGGGTGTCATTCCGAGTTGATCGCTAGCTGCCATTGTTCGCAGCGCAGTGATCAGGCAAAAATCAGCATTTCTGCACATGCGTATGAACCGCAATGCGCACGTGTGACGTTCGGGTACAAAGACCTTTGTGGTTTTGCACAGGTCCTAGCAAAGCTTTAAGTCGCACGGCACAACGCAAGAAGATTGACAGGAATGGAGCGTTTCTGGGTGTCAACTGACCGTTTCCAGGGAGTGTTTGGAAAAGTGCAGGCGTACCGGGGAAAACGCAGGCGTGGCTGGGCGAACGCTGGGCGGGTGTGTGACGTCAAAAGCTAACCCTCCAATGTTAGAATCTACGCACACAAAGTCCAAGGCTGGTCTTGTTTTGCACAAAATGTTTTTGCAGGCGCTCTGCTGCACAGGCGTTCGCACTTCTGCTAAGAGAAAATACACTCCCCGGTGGACGGCGCCAATGCGTTTGCACGGCTGCTAAAACCTGCTAGCGAGCGATCAACTCGGAATGACCCCCACTATGTGTATATGTGTGTGTGTGTTTATGTCTGTATACTGTGTGTTTATGTTTAAATGTGTGTATATGTCTGTGTACATATGTGTGTTTATGTGTATATATCTTTGTATACAGTATGTGTGAGTATATTTGTGTGTTTATGTATGTTTCTATGTATGTATATGTGTATATTTGTGTGTTTATGTGTGTGTATGTGTATATATCTGTGTTTATGTATGTCTGTGTATATCTGTGTGCAGTGGCGGATTTAGGGGGGGGGCACCAAGGCACGTGCCCCCCCTGTCATTTTTAGTGCAGACTGACATGCGGACTAGCGTCCGCATGTCAGTCTGCGGTCTCGTTTCCTCCCCTGCTGTTAGGAGGGACACGGAGGGCACAGTGCACGCCTCTCCTGTGTCCCTCCTGGGTCTCCGGCGGCCGCTGGTCTCATAAAGGAAGTGCCGTTCGTGAGCACTTCCTTTATTACAGTGACCCGCGGCCGCCGGAGACACAGGAGGGACACAGGGAGGCGTGCACTGTGCCCTCCGTGTCCCTCCTAACAGCAGGGGAGCGGGGGGAGCAGCGGCGGCGGCGGCGGAGGAAGGGGGGGGGACGACGCACTGGGGGGAATATCTGGCACTGGGGGCATATTTGGCAGGGAGGGGGGGGGGAGAATATCTGGCACTGGGGACATATATGGCACTTGGGAGGGAATATCTGGCACTGGGGGCATATTTGGCACTGGGGGCATATATGGCACTGGGGGGGGGGAATATCTGGCACTGGGGGCATATGTGGCACTGGGGGCATATGTGGCACTGGGGGGGAATATCTGGCACTGGGGCATATGTGGCACTGGGGGCATATATAGCACTGGGGGGGGCGATATCTGGCACTGGGGGCATATGTGGCACTGTCGGGGAATATCTGGCACTGGGGGTATATGTGTACCTGGCACATGGGGGGGGGGCTATATTTGGCACTGGGGGCATGTGAGTACCTGGCACCGTGGGGGAATATCTGGCACTGGGGACATATGTGGCACTGGGAGCACAGCCCTAGCAACAAGGACTACCTCCTAGCAACGAGCATGACACCCAGTGCATGAAACCCCTGGCAACGAGCATGACACCCAGTGCATGAAACCCCTGGCAACGAGCATGACACCCAGTGCATGAAACCCCTGGCAATGAGCATGACACCCTGAGCATGAAAACCCCTGGCACCGTGCATGGAACCAAGAGCATGAAACCCCTGGCAACGAGCAGGTATTTGAAAAGTAATTAGAAGCCTTACTGTAGGACTTAATGTGTAATGGGCATTACGGTGTGTGGCATAATGTATCACGGACATTGCGGTGTGTGTCATAATGTGTCACAGGCATTACGGTGTATGGTATACTATATCGCTGGCATTGTGATATGTGGTATAATGTCTCAGGGTCATTGCAGTGTGTGGCATAATGTATCACGGACATTGCGGTGTGTGTCATAATGTGTCAGGCATTACGGTGTGTGGTATACTATATCACGGGCATTGTGGTATGTGGTATAATGTCTCAGGGTCATTGCAGTGTGGCATAATATATAACGGGCATTGCGGTGTGTGGCATAGGGTATAACGGGCATTGCGGTATGTGTCACAGGCATTACGGTGTATGGTATACTATATCACGGGCATTGTGGTATAATGTCTCAAGGTCATTGCAGTGTGTGGCATAATGTGTCACAGACATTGTATGTGCTATAATGTATCAGGGGCAGTGCAGTGTGTAGCATAATGTATAACGGGCATTGCGATTCCTGTCATAATGTGTCACAGGCATTACGGTGTGTGGCATAATGTGTCTGGGGCATTACAGTGTGTGCATATTGTGTCATGTGCATTATTGTGTGTGGAATAATGTCTAAGGGCCATTGCAGTATGTGGAATAATGTATACTGGGCATTACTATAAGGAGGAAAAATGACAAATAATGTAAGGGGCATGAATCAGGATTATTTTTCTTTCCTGTGGTGGCCAACGTCTGGGCGTGCAGGTTGCAAAACTGGGGTATAAGGTAGTCTTTTCCTGCAATACCACGCCCATTCCAACGAAGCCACGCCCATTCCAATGAAGCCACGCCCCTTATGGTGCCCCCCTGTAATTTTTTTCTGGATCCGCCCCTGTCTGTGTGTATATTTGTGTGTTTATATATGAGTGTGTATATATCTGTATATCTGTGTGTGTTTATGTATGTCTGTGGTGTATATTTGTGTGTTTATATGAGAGTGTGTATATATCTGTGTATATGTGTGTTTATGTATGTGTGTGTGTATCTATCTGTGTATATGTGTGTGTTTATGTATATCTGTGTGTATATTTGTGTGTTTATGTGTGTCTATATGTGTATATATCTGTGTATATGTGTTTGTTTGTTTATGTATGTATGTGCCTAAATGTGTGTGAATCTATGTATGTATGTATGTATGTATGTATGTATGTATGTGTGGTGGGTCGTGACATGACCCTGCTCCAGGTGTCATATCTCCACGCTACACCTCTGGGTACCAGATGAGGCAGCCATCTTGGGCTCACTACGTAAGATTACCCTGGGTGGAATAGGTCACAACTAGAAGAGATGACACTATGTAGGTTGTTGCAGCATCCTAACGTTAGGAGTAGGGTCCCAACATCAGGACTATTGGATAAAGATGCTTCATTTGCTAAACTGAACTAAAAGAGTAGCAATTTATATCTAGTAGCTGGCCGTATATCTTAAGATTTTCTGTCCAACCAACTAACCAATTTGTTGTACGAAAATATGGCAATGTGTGGGAGCAAATGACAATCGCCATTTGCTCCCGAAGGACAGAAAATGAACCAAAACAGATGTTCAGACAAATTGGTTAAATCAAATGGATCAAACAGATTTAACCAATTTGGGAGCAATTGGGAGCAATTTGTCGATTGTCATTTGCTCCTATCCATTACCAGATTGGTTGGGCAGAAAATTTTTGAAAACCATGGGCAAGACCACCTGATTCCACCGCATTATTGTTTTTTAATGTCCCCCATGAGGTTGTAATGAAGATGGAAATGGTAAATCATAGAATATATTGTTTTTCTTGCAACAGTCCAACAATTGCATTCCATCTATAAGCAGAGAGTTCATGGAAATGTATTGGGTAGCATGAAGAATCTTTCATTTGTCATGCTGTGTGACCACTGTACATGGTGACAAGGTCACAGCACGCCAAGGCATTCACATATTCATCAGGAATGTACAAGTAAATCTGTTCAGTTTTTTGGTACACAAGATGATTAAAGATTATTATTAAAAGATTGTTCAATTAACCACATGAACTATATAATTGTTAATAAATATGCAGTGATTGATGCTGACTTGGATGCAATTGCACTGCAAGTCAAAGTTGTCAATTGTATTCACTTAGAAAGCCACAATAGCTGCATATACAAAACTGCAGCTATCGCAAGATGCATACACATTTTCCCAAGCAGGTTTTTCAGGCATGCACAGTTTAGGTCATTTACTTTAGGCAAACTGCCCTAGCTCTCACTCTGCATCAGCCTCTCCATGACTGCTTGTGTGATATCAATTGCTCTGTCACAAATGTTATTGCCCCTTCATCAAATGCATCCTTTACAGATGAGTCTTCACTTACTGTGCCTCCATACGCACATTCCTGGGAATAAGAAATTAAGTGCAGCCGACATGAATTATTAAATGCATGCAGGGACAGGGCCAGGGGCTACAATAGATGCCCGTCCCTGTGATGTGTAAAAGTACAGTCATTAAATTAACAATCACTCTACTTTCAGTTTTCCTGGCCTGCTGCAATACTGCACATGCAATAGAGGAGAGAGACAGGGAGGGATCTTATGGATCCCTCTCCTGGTACTTTTTATGCACTGTAGCCTATAGGCTACATTGGCTATAATGGCAATATAGGGTGACATCCATAGAACCCCTTTTGGAAAATAGGGGAACGCAGCACATAACTCCAATATTTGCTTGCAGTGGTCCACCATAGATATTTGCGGGTAACCCCTCCCCCCCACCAGGTTTTTTTGGGGGAAATCACATAAATATTAATTGATAAATAGGCCCATTTGGCACATGACCAACTAAACTTCAACCTTGTCTTCGCACAAATAGGACCATTATGCATGTTTCCTTGCATAAGGTCATATAGGGGTATATTTACTAAAGTGCGGGTGTATGGAAGTGGAGGTGTTGCGCATAGCAACCAATCAGATTCTAGCTGTTATACTCTTGAAGGTGCTAGATAAATGATAAATAGAATGTGATTGGTTGCTATGGCCAACATCTCCATTTCTATAAAACCACACTTTAGTAAATATACCCCATAGAATGTTACAGCTGTTGTCACCTTGATCTGCTCTAACTGCAGTTGCACCACAATAGGCATGTGACAGCATTTGCAGTGTGTTTTTTGCACATTTATATTTGACTTTTCTAAATTTTTCAGTACATCAGTTAGAAAAATGTTATTACTGATTCATACAAAATGTTGCTTATTAGCAGCCTTAGGGCCTAATTCAAGATTGATTCCAAAACAACATTTTCCTCTAATGGGCAAAACCATGTGCACTGCAGGGGGGACAGATATAACATGTGCAGAGAGAGTTAGATTTGGGTGGGTTGTGTTCAACTTCAAACTGAAATCTAAATTGCAGTGTAAAAATAAAGCAGCCAGTATTTACCCTGCACAGAAATAATATAACCCACCCAAATCTAACTCTCTCTGCACATGTTATATTTACCTCACCTGCAGTGCAACATGGTTTTGCCCATTAGGGGAAAATGTTATTTTGCAATCAACCTTGAATTAGGCCTTAATCTACATACTTTCAATTTTCTACTTTTTAATATTCTGTAAAATAATTTGTTAGAAAATAAATATTTCATATAGAAGCTTGTTCAGCAAGTACATTTTTAAATTCACAAGTTAATTTTTAGAATAACTGTCACAAACTATCAGCATAATTTCACTTACTCATAGCCCTGTGCCATTATAAGTACCTATGAATTCATATGTTCCGCCTTAGAAATATTCCATTCATTGTAATGAAGGGGTTAAGAATGATTTGCCCTGTATAATAACCTGCCAGTCTGTGTCCATGAGTGTTTTAATTAACAATGTCAAAATATCTAGCGCAGTTATCATTCTTTGTGCCGTTCTATCTAGTGCAGAACCCTGATTTATATCATTAAGCAAACACTCACTAGAATTGCATGGGTGAGGGAGGAAATTAATATTATAAACCTGTCATAAAATATTTTAATCGAAAGCAAGCCAAAGAGATTTGAATGTTTTGCATGGCTGAAAGAAAATGATCTAATTCTCCACAGGATTTACCGTACTGTGGCTTTAATATGTCCCAATCTTTAGACTTGCAATTATTGAAAGACTCCATTCAAAATGAAGCCGTTAGGCATATTCACACATTCATCATGTGATAATTACCTTGTCCACGTAATTACACAGTTAGAGTTTTGTCATGTAAATTTACAGCTGCTGGAGTTGATACATAAAGGATCTATTTCTGTCAAACTTTTATCTATGATATCGATGACAGTAAGCCTGCAGAACGCGTCGTATAGACTGTTGCAAAGGTGCTTCGGTAAAGAACCGGCTCCCCCAAGCAGGCTCTTAAGTGCTGTCAAAATAAGTATGAATGCCGATTAATTATAATTATAGTTTTTCATTGACGGTTCAGAAATGTACTAACCAGCTTAAGTTATAAGCAACATACAACGCCATTTTCCAAATCTACACAACCAAACACATATCTATACTTCTTTAGTAGTACAAGGCTGTGACATATTCAAATTATTTATACCTAATTTAGCAGAAAATCTCAATATATATTAATGATGTTGCCATTTGTTCATACTTTCTGCTTTGTGCAGGTACAATAAACCCTACTGAACATCTTAGCAACCAGTAGGCAGCACAGATGGTGTAGTGGTTAGCACTGCTGCCTTACAGTCCTGAGGTCATCAGTGTAATTCCTTACCACTGTCTGTGTGGAGTTTGCATGTCATGTCAGTGTTTCCATGGGTTTTCTCCAAAACAAGGACACATACTGGTAGAATAATTGGTTTCTGACAAGAAAATCTAACCCTAGTGTAATACCTGGTGTGATAAGGGTACTGGTATAGGTTGAAGCTACCTTGAAGTGGTATTCCTCATTCAGCAGTAGCTTTTCCCTATACCATACCAGGACAGAGAGGCAAGGATTTCCCAGACAGACACAAAGAAAGGCAGACTTGCATAAAGGAATAAAACAGTTTATTCCATAACCTGGAAAAGGAATAGGTTATGGTAACAAAGAGAAATAATGGATACAGCTAAATTATTTAAACCTACAATCTAATTAAATCACAGACACTTTGGGTGAAATTCAATTGTCTGAGAAGTCGGTTGGGTGTCTGTTTTTTCCTGTCTATTAGAAAAAACAGACTCCCAACTGACTTTTCAAACATTTGAATCTCCCCCTATTTACATTAAGGTCATCACACATATGGCATATATATACTGTATATAATAACATTTTAGCCTAATATTACATTAATGAATAATATAATCAATCTACATTATGCAGACACATTAGTAAAGTCCATGATAACTTTGGTGTAGCCCAGGATACTAAAGGAGATCTTTATTATGTGCATGCTGGGGCCCGAATAGCTTGTTAAGCAGTAGGATTGAGGTGCAAAACGCCTGTTAGCAATGGACATAATATTGTATAATCCGAATTTTGCATGGTGGTGTGGTTTGACCAGGATTACGTATTTCCTATATTTGACCTTCTCAGGGCCATGGAGTTCTGTATGATGGCCACCAACTACCGAAGGCCATGGAATTTTCACGTTATGTGATACCACTTCCCCCCATGCATTAGTGTGGCAGTGTGTGCCACATGACAGGGGCCATATGTGCCTCTATCATTATCAGCGCAGCTCTCTTTAAGATAGAGCGCCAATGTACAGGGCACTGTATGAACAGTCACTGGCACTGACTGCTCCGACATCTGCAGCTAGCGATTTTGACAGCTGCAGGTGTCGTTGCCTATTCCTAGCCACTATAGTGGCTGCTGAATCTACCGGGCTCCGGGCTGCATGTGAGAGCTTGCAAGGCTTGCGAGATCTTGCGCATGAAACTGAAGCCAGGTCGGGGGCTGATGCGCTGTGGGGTGTGTAGCAGGTAGGGGGGAGTTTTCACTCCAGCACATGAGACGTTCATGCATCTTGTCACTAGTGTTTCCTGCTTTGCTTTGAGAAGAATCTACTGTCACACTGCACCTACACTAGTATGGTCTCCACTCTCCACTGTTGGTTTGCAGAGATTTCTGCTCAGCAATTATTTCTCTTCTGCAGTGATTTATGAAAATGCAGTGATTTTACCCTCCTGATATACCCACTGCAAACAGTCAGAGAATGCCAAAGGCTAAAGGCCTTGCTACAATATGGGTAAGCTTGTCTATGTCTCTATCTTGATCTCTTGTCTTAGTAACTCAGTCAAAAACAATCAATTTGTTTCTAGTAAATCTGCTTGGATGTGAAATTTAAACTTTTCTTTCAACAGTATTTCCATTAATATTCCTACTATTGATGACAGCTCACTGATCTGTAGTTTCCAGCCCCTCTTTAAATTTGGTGAAACAATGACATATTTGCTCTTTTCCAGTCCTCTGAGGTTTCTTCTGTTAATGGTGACTGGTGAGATAATTCAGTGAAGGTGTGGGCCTTAGACTTTGCAGACTCTTTTTGCTTAGAGCAGAATGTATCAAAGGCAAAATGCAGTAAATAGTCAGAAAACTCCCGCTATCGGAGGTTTGACCGCATTCTCTATGTGTTTCAAGCTCTTCAAAGCAAAACTTTCTGAAGCTTGTTCTCGACAGGCAACGCCATGTGCCTAAAAGTGTTATTTCACATTACTCCCTGAGAGGGATCCAATAGAATCCCTCCCACTGCCCCCTGTGGCTCAAGCATGCGTAGCAGGACTCCCGGGTTATAAACGCTTAAGTCTTCTCATCACAAAGGACTAGTGATGTGCACCGGAAATTTTTCGGGTTATGTGTTTTGGTTTAGGATTTGGTTCTGCGGCCGTGTTTTGGATTCGGACGCATTTTGGCAAAACCTCCCTGAAAATTTTTCGTCGGATTCGGGTGTGTTTTGGATTCGGGTGTTTTTTTACAAAAAACCATCAAAAACAGCTTAAATCATAGAATTTGGGGGTCATTTTGATCCCATAGTATTATTAACCTCAATAAAAATAATTTACACTCATTTCCAGTCTATTCTGAACACCTCACACCTCACAATATTATTTTTAGTCCTAAAATTTGCACCGAGGTCACTGGATGACTAAGCTAAGCGACCCAAGTGGCCGACACAAACACCTGGCCCATCTAGGAGTGGCACTGCCGTGTCAGACAGGATGGCACTTCAAAAAAATTGTCCCCAAACAGCACATGATGCAAAGAAAAAAAGGAGGCGCACCAAGGTCGCTGTGTGACTAAGCTAAGCGACCCAAATGGCCGACACAAACACCTGGCCCATCTAGGAGTGGCACTGCAGTGTCAGACAGGATGGCACTTCAAAAAAATAGTCCCCAAACAGCACATGATGCAAAGAAAAGAAGAGGCGCAATGAGGTAGCTGTGTGACTAAGCTAAGCGACCCAAGTGGCCGACACAAACACCTGGCCCATCTAGGAGTGGCACTGCAATGTCAGACAGGATGGCAGATTAAAATAATTGTCCCCAAACAGCACATGATGCAAAGAAAAAAAGAGGCACAATGAGGTCGCTGGATGACTAAGCTAAGCGACCCAAGTGGCTGACACAAACACCTGGCCCATCTAGGAGTGGCACTGCAGTGTCAGACAGGATGGCAGATTAAAAAAATTGTCCCCAAACAGCACATGATGCAAAGAAAAGAAGAGGCGCAATGAGGTAGCTGTGTGACTAAGCTAAGCGACCCAAGTGGCTGACACAAACACCTGGCCCATCTAGGAGTGGCACTGCAGTGTCACACAGGATGGCACTTCAAAAAAATAGTCCCCAAACAGCACATGATGCAAAGAAAAAAAGAGGCGCAATGAGGTAGCTGTGTGACTAAGCTAAGCGAACCAAGTGGCCTACACAAACACCTGGCCCATCTAGGAGTGGCACTGCAGTGTCAGACAGGATGGCACTTAAAAAAAATAGTCCCCAAACAGCACATGATGCAAAGAAAAAAAGAGGCGCAATGAGGTAGCTATGTGACTAAGCTAAGCGACCCAAGTGGCCGACACAAACACCTGGCCCATCTAGGAGTGGCACTGCAGTGTCAGACAGGATGGCAGATTAAAAAAATTGTCCCCAAACAGCACATGATGCAAAGAAAAAAAGAGGCGCAATGAGGTAGCTGTGTGACTAAGCTAAGCGACCCAAGTGGCCGACACAAACACCTGGCCCATCTAGGAGTGGCACTGTAGTGTCAGACAGGATGGCACTTCAAAAAATAGTCCCCAAACAGCACATGATGCAAAGAAAAATGAAAGAAAAAAGAGGTGCAAGATGGAATTATCCTTGGGCCCTCCCACCCACCCTTATGTTGTATAAACAGGACATGCACACTTTAACAAACCCATCATTTCAGCGACAGGGTCTGCCACACAACTGTGACTGAAATGACTGGTTGGCCCCCACCAAAAAAGAAGCAATCAATCTCTCCTTGCACAAACTGGCTCTACAGAGGCAAGATGTCCACCTCCTCCTCATCGTCCGATTCCTCACCCCTTTCACTGTGTACATCCCCCTCCTCACAGATTATTAATTCGTCCCCACTGGAATCCACCATCTCAGGTCCCTGTGTACTTTCTGGAGGCAATTGCTGCTGGTGAATGTCTCCACGGAGGAATTGATTATAATTCATTTTGATGAACATCATCTTCTCCACATTTTCTGGAAGTAACCTCGTACGCCGATTGCTGACAAGGTGAGCGGCTGCACTAAACACTTTTTCGGAGTACACACTGGAGGGGGGGCAAATTAGGTAAAATAAAGCCAGTTTGTGCAAGGGCCTCCAAATTGCCTCTTTTTCCTGCCAGTATACGTACGGACTGTCTGACGTGCCTACTTGGATGCGGTCACTCATATAATCCTCCACCATTCTTTCAATGGGGAGAGAATCATATGCAGTCACAGTAGACGACATGTCCGTAATCGTTGTCAGGTCCTTCAGTCCGGACCAGATGTCAGCACTCGCTCCAGACTGCCCTGCATCACCGCCAGCGGGTGAGCTCAGAATTCTTAGCCTTTTCCTCGCAGCCCCTGTTGCGGGAGAATGTGAAGGAGGAGCTGTTGACGGGTCATGTTCAGCTTGACTTGACAATTTTCTCACCAGCAGGTCTTTGAACCTCTGCAGACTTGTGTCTGCCGGAAAGAGAGATACAACGTAGGTTTTAAATCTAGGATCGAGCACAGTGGCCAAAATGTAGTGCTCTGATTTCAACAGATTGACCACCCGTGAATCCTGGTTAAGCGAATTAAGGGCTCCATCCACAAGTCCCACATGCCTAGCGGAATCGCTCTGTTTTAGCTCCTCCTTCAATCTCTCCAGCTTCTTCTGCAAAAGCCTGATGAGGGGAATGACCTGACTCAGGCTGGCAGTGTCTGAACTGACTTCACATGTGGCAAGTTCAAAGGGTTGCAGAACCTTGCACAACGTTGAAATCATTCTCCACTGCGCTTGAGTCAGGTGCATTCCCCCTCCTTTGCCTATATCGTAGGTAGCTGTATAGGCTTGAATGGCCTTTTGCTGCTCCTCCATCCTCTGAAGCATATAGAGGGTTGAATTCCACCTCGTTACCACCTCTTGCTTCAGATGATGGCAGGGCATGTTCAGGAGTGTTTGCTGGTGCTCCAGTCTTCGGCATGCGGTGGCTGAATGCCGAAAGTGGCCCGCAATTCTTCGGGCCACCGACAGCATCTCTTGCACGCCCCTGTCGTTTTTTAAATAATTCTGCACCACCAAATTCAATGTATGTGTAAAACATGGGACGTGCTGGAATTTGCCCACATGTAATGCACGCACAATATTGGTGGCGTTGTCCGATGTCACAAATCCCCAGGAGAGTCCAATTGGGGTAAGCCATTCTCCGATGATGTTCCTCAGTTTCCGTAAGAGGTTGTCAGCTGTGTGCCTCTTATGGAAAGCGGTGATACAAAGCGTAGCCTGCCTAGGAACGAGTTGGCGTTTGCGAGATGCTGCTACTGGTGCCGCCGCTGCTGTTCTTGCTGCGGGAGGCAATACATCTACCCAGTGGGCTGTCACAGTCATATAGTCCTGAGTCTGCCCTGGTCCACTTGTCCACATGTCCGTGGTTAAGTGGACATTGGGTACAACTGCATTTTTTAGGACACTGGTTACTCTTTTTCTGACGTCTGTGTACATTTTCGGTATCGCCTGCCTAGAGAAATGGAACCTAGATGGTATTTGGTACCGGGGATACAGTACCTCAATCAATTCTCTAGTTCCCTGTGAATTAATGGTGGATACCGGAACCACGTTTCTCACCACCAAAGCTGCCAAGGCCTGAGTTATCCGCTTTGCAGCAGGATGACTGCTGCAATATTTCATCTTCCTCGCAAAGGACTGTTGGACAGTCAATTGCTTACTGGAAGTAGTACAAGTGGTCTTCCGACTTCCCCTCTGGGATGATGATCGACTCCCAGCAGCAACAACAGCAGCGCCAGCAGCAGTAGGCGTTACACTCAAGGATGCATCGGAGGAATCCCAGGTAGGAGAGGACTCGTCAGACTTGACAGTGACATGGCCTGTAGGACTATTGGCTTTCCTGTCTAAGGAGGAAATTGACACTGAGGGAGTTGGTGGTGTGGTTTGCAGGAGCTTGGTTACAAGAGGAAGGGATTTAGTTGGCAGTGGACTGCTTCCGCTGTCACCCAAAGTTTTTGAACTTTTCAATGACTTCTGATGAATGCGCTCCAGGTGACGTATAAGGGAGGATGTTCCTAGGTGGTTAACGTCCTTACCCCTACTTATTACAGCTTGACAAAGGCAACACACGGCTAGACACCAGTTGTCCGCATTTCTGTTGAAATTATTCCACACCGAAGAAGTGATTTTTTTTTTGTATTTTGACCAGGCATGTCAATGGCCATATTCGTCCCACAGACAACAGGTGTCTCCCGGGTGCCTGACTTAAACAAACCACCTCACCATCAGAATCCTCCTTGTCAATTTCCTCCCCAGCGCCAGCAACACCCATATCCTCATCCTGGTGTACTTCAACAGTGACATCTTCAATTTGACTATCAGGAACTGGACTGCGGGTGCTCCTTCCAGCACTTGCAGGGGGGCGTGCAAATGGTGGAAGGCGCCACCTCTTCCCGTCCAGTGTTGGGAAGGTCAGGCATCGCAACCGACACAATTGGACTCTCCTTGGGGATTTGTGGTTTAGAAGAACGCACAGTTCTTTCCTGTGCTATTGCCATCTTAACTCTTTTAAGTTTTCTAGCAGGAGGATAAGTGCTTCCATCCTCATGTGAAGCTGAACCACTAGCCATGAACATAGGCCAGGCCTCAGCCGTTCCTTGCAACTCCGTGTCGTAAATGGCACATTGGCAAGTTTACGCTTCTCCTCCGACGATTTTGATTTAGATTTTTGGGTCATTTTACTGAGCTTTATTTTTTTTATTTTACATGCTCTCTACTATGACATTGGGCATCGGCCTTGGCAGACGATGTTGATGGCATTTCATCGTCTCGGCCATGACTAGTGGCAGCAGCTTTAGCACGAGGTGGAAGTGGATCTTGATCTTTCCCTATTTTTTTAACCTCCACATTTTTGTTCTCCATATTTTAATGCGCACAACTAAAAGACACCACAGGTATACAATGTAGATGGATGGATACTATAGTATACTTATGGACGACGAGTGACGACACAGAGGTAGGTACAGCAGTGGCCTACCGTACTGCTATATACAGTATAATGGACCTGGTGGACACTGTCAGCAGACTGCGTTTATAGTATAAAAAAAAGACACCACAGGTATACAATGTAGATGGATGGATACTATAGTATACTTATGGACGACGAGTGACAACACAGAGGTAGGTACAGCAGTGGCCTACCGTACTGCTATATACAGTATAATGGACCTGGTGGACACTGTCAGCAGACTGCGTTTATAGTATAAAAAAAAAAAAGACACCACAGGTATACAATGTAGATGGATGGATACTATGGTATACTTATGGACGACGAGTGACAACACAGAGGTAGGTACAGCAGTGGCCTACCATGCTACTATATACAGTATAATGGACCTGGTGGACACTGTCAGCAGACTGCGTTTATAGTCTAAAAAAAAATACACCACAGGTATACAATGTAGATGGATGGATACTATAGTATACTTATGGACGACGAGTGACGACACAGAGGTAGGTACAGCAGTGGCCTACCGTACTGCTATATACAGTATAATGGACCTGGTGGACACTGTCAGCAGACTGCGTTTATAGTATAAAAAAAATACACCACAGGTATACAATGTAGATGGATGGATACTATAGTATACTTATGGACGACGAGTGACGACACAGAGGTAGGTACAGCAGTGGCCTACCGTACTGCTATATACAGTATAATGGACCTGGTGGACACTATCAGCAGACTGCGTTTATAGTATAAAAAAAAAGACACCACAGGTATACAATGTAGATGGATGGATACTATAGTATACTTATGGACGATGAGTGACGACACAGAGGTAGGTACAGCAGTGGCCTACCGTACTGCTATATACAGTATAATGGACCTGGTGGACACTGTCAGCAGACTGCGTTTATAGTATAAAAAAAAGACACCACAGGTATACAATGTAGATGGATGGATACTATGGTATACTTATGGACGACGAGTGACAACACAGAGGTAGGTACAGCAGTGGCCTACCGTACTGCTATATACAGTATAATGGACCTGGTGGACACTGTCAGCAGACTGCGTTTATAGTCTAAAAAAAAAAAGACACCACAGGTATACAATGTAGATGGATGGATACTATGGTATACTTATGGACGACGAGTGACAACACAGAGGTAGGTACAGCAGTGGCCTACCGTGCTGCTATATACAGTATAATGGACCTGGTGGACACTGTCAGCAGACTGCGTTTATAGTCTAAAAAAAAAATACACCACAGGTATACAATGTAGATGGATGGATACTATAGTATACTTATGGACGACGAGTGACGACACAGAGGTAGGTACAGCAGTGGCCTACCGTACTGCTATATACAGTATAATGGACCTGGTGGACACTGTCAGCAGACTGCGTTTATAGTCTAAAAAAAAAATACACCACAGGTATACAATGTAGATGGATGGATACTATAGTATACTTATGGACGACGAGTGACGACACAGAGGTAGGTACAGCAGTGGCCTACCGTACTGCTACATACAGTATAATGGACCTGGTGGACACTGTCAGCAGACTGCGTTTATAGTATAAAAAAAAAAGACACCACAGGTATACAATGTAGATGGATGGATACTATAGTATACTTATGGACGACGAGTGACGACACAGAGGTAGGTACAGCAGTGGCCTACCGTACTGCTATATACAGTATAATGGACCTGGTGGACACTGTCAGCAGACTGCGTTTATAGTATAAAAAAAAAAAGACACCACAGGTATACAATGCAGATGGATGGATACTATGGTATACTTATGGACGACGAGTGACAACACAGAGGTAGGTACAGCAGTGGCCTACCGTGCTGCTATATACAGTATAATGGACCTGGTGGACACTGTCAGCAGACTGCGTTTATAGTCTAAAAAAAAAATACAAAACAGGTATACAATGTTGATGGATGGATACTATAGTATACTTATTGACGACGAGTGACGACACAGAGGTAGGTACAGCAGTGGCCTACCGTACTGCTATATACAGTATAATGGACCTGGTGGACACTGTCAGCAGACTGCGTTTATAGTATAAAAAAAAAAGACACCACAGGTATACAATGTAGATGGATGGATACTATAGTATACTTATGGACGACGAGTGACGACACAGAGGTAGGTACAGCAGTGGCCTACCGTACTGCTATATACAGTATAATGGACCTGGTGGACACTATCAGCAGACTGCGTTTATAGTATAAAAAAAAAGACACCACAGGTATACAATGTAGATGGATGGATACTATAGTATATTTATGGACGACGAGTGATGACACAGAGGTAGGTACAGCAGTGGCCTACCGTACTGCTATATACAGTATAATGGACCTGGTGGACACTGTCAGCAGACTGCTAAACTAGTATAAAAAAAAGCCACCACAGGAGTGTTTTTCAGGCAGACAAACGTATTGGTCACTGTCAGCAAAACTGTGCACTGTACTCCTGATATACCTGCTCCCCAGTACCCACAATTAGGCAGTGTGAGCACTCAGCACAGATATATATCATGCAGCACACTGAGCACAGATATGGTATGGAGCGTTTTTTTCAGGCAGAGAACGGATAAAAAACTAGCAAAACTCTGCACTGTACTCCTCCTAACAGCTGCTCCCCAGTCCCCAATCCTCCCCACAATAAGCTAAGCAATCAGATCAATTGTGTAGTATACTATTAATAATTAACTATATAAACGGAGAGGACGCCAGCCACGTCCTCTCCCTATCAATCTCAATGCACGTGTGAAAATGGCGGCAACGCGCGGCTGCTTATATAGAATCCGAATCTCGCGAGAATCCGACAGCGGGATGATGACGTTCGGGCGCGCTCGGGTTAGCCGAGCAAGGCGGGAGGATCCGAGTCTGCTCGGACCGGTGTAAAAAAGGTAAAGCTCGGGTGGGTTCGGTTTCTCGGAAACCGAACCCGCTCATCACTAGTAATTATATGCCAGTAATATATCAATAGCAATGGCCTACTATATATATACTGCGCACAACTGAAATGCACCACAGGTATGGATGGATAGTATACTTGACGACACAGAGGTAGGTAGAGCAGTGGCCTACTGTACCGTACTGCTATATATTATATACTGGTGGTCAGCAAAATTATGCACTGTCCTCCTACTATATATATACTGTGCAAACTTAAATGCACCACAGGTATGGATGGGATAGTATACTTGATGACACAGAGGTAGGTAGAGCAGTGGCCTACTGTACCGTACTGCTATATATTATATACTGGTGGTCAGCAAAATTATGCACTGTCCTCCTACTATATATATACTGTGCAAAACTTAAATACACCACAGGTATGGATGTATAGTATACTTGACGACACAGAGATAGGTAGAGCAATGGCCTACTGTACCGTACTGCTATATATTATATACTGGTGGTCAGCAAAATTATGCACTGTCCTACTATATATATACTGTGCAAAACTTAAATGCACCACAGGTATGGATGGGATAGTATACTTGACGACACAGAGGTAGGTAGAGCAGTGGCCTACTGTACCGTACTGCTATATATTATATACTGGTGGTCATCAAAATTATACACTGTCCTCCTACTATATATATACTGTGCAAAACTTAAATGCACCACAGGTATGGATGGATAGTATACTTGATGACACAGAGGTAGGTAGAGCAGTGGACTACTATACCGTACTGCTATATATTATATACTGGTGGTCAGCAAAATTATGCACTGTCCTCCTACTATATATATATACTGTGCAAAACTTAAATGCACCACAGGTATGGATGGGATAGTATACTTGACGACACAGAGGTAGGTAGAGCAGTGGCCTACTGAACCGTACTGCTATATATTATATACTGATGGTCAGCAAAATTATGCACTGTCCTGCTACTATATATATACTGTGCAAAACTTAAATGCACCACAGGTATGGATGGGATAGTATACTTGACGACACAGAGGTAGAGCAGTGGCCTACTGTACCGTACTGCTATATATATACTGGTGGTCAGCAAAATTCTGCACTGTCCTCCTACTATACACTACAATGCAGCACAGATATGGAGCGTTTTTCAGGCAGAGAAATAAAACTGGTGGTCACTGGTCAGCAAAACTCTGCACTGTCCTCCTACTATATAATACTGCTGATCCCCAGTCCCCACAATAAAGCTATTAGCACACTAAGAACAGATATTTGCAGCACACTGAGCACAGATATGGAGTGTTTTTCAGGCAGGGAACGTAGATATTTGCAGCACACTGAGCACAGATATTTGCAGCACACTGAGCACAGATATTTGCAGCACACTGAACATAGAAACTGAGAGGATGCCAGCCACGTCCTCTCACGATCATCTCCAATGCACGAGTGAAAAATGGCGGCGACGCGCGGCTCCTTATATAGAATACAAATCTCGTGAGAATCCGACCGCGGGATGATGCCGTTCGGGCACGCTCGGATTAACCGAGCAAGGCGGGAGGATCCGAGTAACCTCAACCGCTGACCGCAAAGTTCCCACCATTGGATACAATGGAGCGCCTATGCGCTACATTGTATCTCTGCCGTGCGCAGCCTGACTGACAGCTCAGGAGCGCACAGCCAATCAGGAGAGTGCCACGACATGGCGCTCCCTGATTGGCTGAAGGGACCCTCTTTGACAGGAGTCACGGGGGGTCCTGGCAGTCGGGGAAAGGGGTCCCATGTGTAAACATGGGGCCCCTTTCAGTGCGTGTTTCGGGTTTTTCGGTTTGTTTTTTTGACAAGTACGTGGATTACAAGTAGAAGAGGACTGATCAACACTGGATTGTGTGAGTATAATTTTATTCACAGGTACCCCGTGGATTCTACATGGAGAAGTGGACCGACCCTCGTGTGAACATAGGTAAGTATATATGTATGTATGTATGTATGTATGTATGTATGTAGGTGTGCATGTATGTAATAAAGTTTTACTATCACGGTGTGTGTTCTGTGTTTTGTTGGGTATTTTTTTTGTAGTAGTACTACAGGTTCCAGCGGCCCCTGTCAATTTTTCCCCCATATTTTTTCAACCAGGACCCGCTCAAAGAGCCCGAGGCTGGTTATGCTTAGGAGGGGGACCCCACGCATTTTTTTTCTTGATTTTTAACACTTTTTTTTTTTTAAAGGTGCACAATGAAGCCCTGCACGGATCTCACAGATCCGGCCGAGATTCATTGTGTTAATGTTGGCAGTGTTTTACTATTCACTCCCGTAAAACACTGTCCAAAAATACGAATGACATCGACATCGGAAAACTCTAAAATGCAGAATACGACAGCATAGTAAATGAGGCGTAAAAAATTCAAAAAGTTGCAATTTCACACATTCGATGTCATTCGTGTTTGAACTTTAACCTCATTCAGAAAAATAAGAATTTTAGTACATATACCCCCATATCAGCACAGGAAGTTACCCATGTGGGAGTTGTAAAATATGTAGTCACATTCTCAAAACAGATATGGTGAGGGGCAAATAAGGTTATATAATACCATCAAGATAAAAAAATGTCTTTAATTGAAAAAGTTCCAATGTTATCTATTGTATCACTTGTACCTGCATGTTGAAACATTTCCGAATGACCACACGTATGCTCAAGCAGAGTGCAATAGAGCATATTGGCAATGTGAGGAATGCCAAGAAAATGCTATCTCAAAAGAAACAACTCACTATGGTGGCAAGACATTTTTACCAAGTACAGTCAAGCTCATGCCACGATTTAAAAGTCTTTGGCCTAGAAAAAATACAGGTTGAGTATCCCTTATCCAAAATGCTTGGGACCAGAGGTATTTTGGATATCGTATTTTTCCGTATTTTGGAATAATTGCATACCATAATGAGATATCATGGCGATGGGACTCAAGTCTAAGCACAGAATGCATTTATGTTTCATATACACCTTATACACACAGCCTGAAGGTAATTTTAGCCAGTATTTTTAATAACTTTGTGCATTAAACAAAGTGTGTGTACATTCACACAATTCATTTATGTTTTATATACACCTTATACACACAGCCTGAAGGTCATTTAATACAATATTTTTTAATAACGTTGTGTATTAAACAAAGTTTGAGTACATTGAGCCACAGAAAACAAAGATTTCTCTATCTCACTCTCACTCAAAAAAGTCCGTATTTCGGAATATTCCGTATTTCAGAATATTTGGATATGGGATACTCAACCTGTAATTGGGTCTCAGACGGGCAATGTCACCAAGGTACTCAAGGAAAGAAAGTGAGTGGACTTTCAGATTGGGAACAATAGCACCCAAAGGATTCAACGAGATGATTAACTTTAGCATCTTTTTGGAAGACTAAACAACATAATAGTAGGGATATCAGAAACGAAGACTCATGGAGTCATAATTAAATAATGTACACATAAGATGAGTGCATACTGTATACAATAATAAACCCCTTCTGATTGATGCCAAGCAAGGGGGATATAAATACAGTATATTAAACATAACCTGTATAGTATTTACATTTAACCTTATTTGTTTTATTTACATAGCCTGGTTATATACAGTGGCAAATTTCCCACTATGCATGCAAGGCACGTGACTAGAGGCGGCACTTGTTTGGGGGCGGCACTTGAATGATTGTGTTGGTAATATCAGCCTAAAAATTACCAGTAGCTCTCATAATATTTCTACTGAACTGTACCATATGCCATCTTTAATGGAGTGTAAATGGGTGGGATATGCACATACTGCCCCTGTAAGCTGTCCTACTTAGTAAATATGTACATATAATTAAACTGTCATAGTTAGTAGATGTTTTTTTATTTATTAAATTGGATATCATCAAATGATGGCTGATAACCGATCAGTAAAATTAATATAATTAGGCAGGCGGGGGGCGGCCGTTATCTTTTCATTGTCAGAAGGAGGCCACTTTACTATCCCTTTAAGCTGATGCTATGAAGCAATATTAATACATTTATTCTTAAAGGGTAATTAATTATTTCTCCAGCTGGCATTTAGATGGAATATAATTTACTGGAGGAACCATACTCATTTTCTGTTTGAAAGAAACAAAGATACAGATGATGTTTAATATGGTTTATTAAACATAAACATCCCCATATAATTTTAGAGGTATAATAATATTAAAAGTAATGTTTGAAATTACATGTGCAATACAACACAAAGAGTGCCCCACAAAGAATTTTCTATCTTCTGCATCTAAGCAATTTGAGTAATTAGTTAGTTACTTGTATTTTCTTAACAGCTGGAGAGCCACAGGTTGGCCAGGCCTGCATTGTGTGATTTTATGTCCTGGCCTTTGATGATGTCACCCTTTGTAAGTTAGTAAGATAAAAATATATTATCTGTGAGTGGGCTCTGCCACCTGCTTGAGAGAAGGCACCTACAGGGAACTAGTGTTGCTCCAGCGTCTGCTTGTAGCAGACCCACTCTAGATCTCCTCAGACAGGTTAAACCCTTTCATAATGATCACCTCTCTATTAGAACCATGTCCAATTCCTCTTCTGGTTCTGAAGGTCTGTAGATCACCCAGCATGAAGAGCAGCCTTTCCTTATGGGGTTATAGAAAGAGTACAAGATTTATTATTGGTTGGAATATTTAATGCTGGCTGTACATAAGAACGATATCGTTCCAACCATCCAACTAGTTGGCTGGTTGGAATGGACATTGGCCAGTGTGTAGGAGCAAATGATAGTCATTAGTTTGCTCCAATACACTGAGAAATTTAAAAAAAATGGTCACTGCAACTACAGTAGTTGGGGATATTAAACGTGTTTGATTTTACCCAACCAATTGATTGATTGATTGATTGATTGATTGATTGATTGATAGATAGAAAGATAGTAGACAGACACTGGCTGGTAGATCTACTGTATATTTCTGTGCCTTAACTACAGTAGCAACCCCCTTGCAGCGATCACCCCCCCCCCCCACACACACCTCCTCTTTGCGATTGCACCATACACCCCTCCCAATTACAGGGTGCAAGACATAATATTTAATATCTTTGTACTGGTGGCCTATGCAAAAGCCATGTAATAGGATACATTTATTTATATGGAGCCATACCTGCAGGCATGTAGGGGTAATATGTACCTGTGGTACCTGTGGCTACCTGTGGGGGTAATATGACAGTGTGAAGACATAGGCTGGTTTATTGAGCACTGGTATAAATAGGTGGCATTAGCCACTGGTACGGTAAGGGGGTACAGACTGGCATGGGTTGCACTGGCATAGTGATAATGGTATATACAATCTGCTATGATGCAGTAATGTTAGTACACTGAAGTACAGATTTATGTGGGGGGACTGGTGATGCTGGCATACCATGTAGGTACAGGGTGGTTTAAGATGTAGTGATGTAGTCATGCTAGTGACACTGTGGGGGTAGAAGCAGGACATTTTTTTCTTTAAAAAAACCCAAACAAATGTTTCTGTATTCAAAACATGCAGAAGTACTGTGAGTCAGTGTCCGCCTGCTTCTGTGACATTACAAGTTGAAGAGAGGTTGGTTAGTCTGATGAAAAATGTAACTGGTTGGCTGGTCTGATGAAAAAGTCGGTTAGATGCGTGAGGTAGCAATTTATTTAGACAAGATAAGTTGGTAAGTTGGATGGTTGGAGGAAAGTTGGTCTGGTTTATGGCCAGCTTTAGTTCATCTAAAGCTTCCTATAGCCTGTTCCCACTGCACTTCCATTTCTTCAAGTCTGTCCATGTCATTTGTCCCCATGTGAATAGTAATGCCTCATGCCCCTGTCTTTGTTGCATTTATAATATCTACAGTGCTCATGTTATCCCTTAGTAGTACCTCCCGGTCAGCACATTTAGAGGCACCAAAAGGTTGTCTAAGAGCCAGTAGGGTGCTGATCTACTAGGGAGATGCATCCATCATCCACATACTGATGTGACTATGCCCTCTTCAGAGTGTCATAGTTTTAGTGACGGCGCTTGGCCACAGTCTCCCACTTGGCCATAGCCTGTAACACTGAGGCCTGGAAAATGTACTGGCAGTCCTTGACTACATCGCCTCCTTCTTCATTACATACAGTACGGAATACCCAGACTCCTGAATGGATTTGATTTCAGTGCTTTAATTGGTTATGTCTCCATGGGGAAGATGTATTAACCTGGAGAAGTGATAAAGCAGTGAGAAGCGCAAGGTGATAATGCACCAGCCATGCATTACAGATCTGAAAAATGACAGTAAGGAGCTGATTTGCTGGTGCGTTATCACCTTTCACTTATCACTGCTTTATCACTTCTTTATCCCTTCTCCAAGCTTAATACATCTGCTCCCATGTTACTGATTGATGCTACTGATTGTTCATTGCTGACAGTTACATGATCATATATTTTTTCCTTTTCTGACAATTGATAGGTGTTCAAAGAGCATGTACATGTGGTGGCACTGTGGAGGAGATGTACTAAGCCTTGAAAAGTGATAACTTTCACGGGGGCAGATGTAATACGCCTGTAGAAGTGATAAAGCAGAGATAAAGCAGTGATAAGTGGAAGGTGATAACGCACCACCCATGGTTTTGAAAAATTTCAGTTAGGAGCTGATTGGCTGGTGCGTTATCACCTTCGACTTATCACTGCATTATCACTACTTTATCACTTTTCCAGGCTTAATACATCTGCCCTACGGTGTTAAAGTACCAGCCAATCGGCTCGTAACTGCCCTGTCACAGGCTGGGTTTGAAAAATGACAGGAGCTGGTTGGTTGGTACTTTATCACCGTGAAATTTATGACTTTTCAAGGCTTAGTACCTCTGGCCCACAGTATGAGGCAAATACAATAGGGCGACTAAAAGGATAAAAATCAGATAGGTCAGGTCAATGGCCAAGAAGCAATAAAGCCCAACATTGTTGGACAGGGGCAGGTGAATGATCAGATTAATATCAGGACATTCAGCGAGTCAGGAAAAGCGCAGATCTGTGATGAGTACTCAGAAGGAATAGTTAAGGCCCATATAGACAGGAGAGATGTGTGCTGAGCGATGCGGGGGAGGACGGGGGGCCGCTCATTTCACCCAGTGGCTGAAATGAGTGACGTGCTAGATTGGCCTGCATGCAGGCCAATCTAGCTCCGGCGATAGCGATGTGCGGGGCCGCACATCGCTATCGCTGAGGGGAGTACACACGAGTGATCTGTGCTTAAAATCTAAGCAATCTAGTCAGATTGCTTAGATTTTAAGCATGAATCTCTCCGTGAGTACCCCCTTAAGAGACAGTCTCAGTCAGAGGCAAAACTGTGGGATGCAATGGAGGCGGCTGCCGTTGAGCTCCTGCTCTGTAGGGGGGCACATCTGCTCCTGTTTTCTGTGACATTATTACGTTAGTTAATAAAGATTAATTAAGATTGCTCTTAGGTGCATTTTGCTTTACCATTAGTTGATGCGGTTCCGGTATGAATGGTCAACCATTGACATTGACATGGTCGAAACGTGAAAATGGACGACACATGAAAAGGTGGACATGAGTTTTCAAACTTTTTTTGGTGTCGTTTTCTTTGTAAAGTGATGGGGAACCCCAATTAGTGCACTGTGTTCGCTCGCCATGCTTCGGGCAAGGTGCCTCGCTCCGCTACCGCTGGATCGGCACAGGTCCCGTTCCCAGTCATAGTCCACGTGTATCGTAAAGTATGGAAAAGTTCCACAAAATGTTTTTTTTTTTAAAAACTCATGTCGGCCCTTTCATGTGTCGATCATTTGCATGTGTCGACCCTGTGTCCATTTCGACCATGTCAATGTCGACCAATAGTGGTCAACCTAATGACTGTCGACCATAACATGGTCGACCATCCAAACGGATACCAGTTGATGCAGCGCATGGTCACTGCTTTATATGTTTTGACCATTACAGACTGCATTATTCTGTTTGGGCTCACACCATTATTGAATATGGCCATTATGAGGTTATGGGTCCTGGACCCTGCTGCATAGACTTTGTTACTGTCTTCCTTTCTACAGTTGATTAATTGATAAGTGTTTCTAAGCAGTCTCCCTTATGTCAGTAATTAATGCGCTGTGATCGCCAGCTTATTTTTACATCATACTTTTGTATTTCTCCAGCCGCTTGTTGTTTCTATGGTGATAGCACACACTTGTTTTGGACCGCGCCCCCTAGTGATGCCGGGTCGCCGGCGCCATCGTGCGCCTATGACGTCATTGGGTCTCCCTGGGCGCATATTGCATGAGGTGAATTTGGTAATGTATATATATCTGTTTCTTTTTTATGTACAGTTGGTCTTGATAAAAGGGTTTAAGCCCTGAAATGTTGGCATAAGATACTGTGGGGGACATTTACTAAGCAGTGATAAGAGCGGAGAAGTGAGCCAGTGGAGAAGTTTCCCCATCAACCAATCAGCAGCTCTGTATAATTTTATAGCATGCAAATTATAGATGTTACTTTACTTCAGTGCTGATTGGTTGCCATGGACAACTTCTCCACTGGCTCACTTCTCCACTCTGATCACTGCTTAGTAAATGTACCCCTGTGTCATCTATTTATTTAGTCTGAGCGAGTGCCAGCTACAACTTGCTCTCTCTATCTATATATATATATATATATATATATATATATATATATATATATACATACATACATACATATATTCATATATAGGGGGAGCACCAATATTTATCTTGCCTCTGGGTAACTGAGACAAACTTACGCCACTGGTCTCAGTCAACAGTTCTCTCAACAAATACAGTATGCTGACATCAAAAATGACAATAGACAGGACACAACAGGACAAGACACAGAACTGATAAGAAGCAGATTGAGATGTTATTGCAACCAACAACAGGAGGTCAGGCTTTATGAATGCTGCTGAAAGAATAGCTACCACCTGGTGATTTTACATTACAAGCAGGTGATATGAATTGACAGCGTTTTCACAACAAGAAGACAATGGAATACACAGTCTGTGTACAGCTGGAGAAGCAGATTACCCACTACTGTTATACTGATTATAGTGCAGTAGAACAGGCGCATAATAAATATTTCATTGTTTTATTAAATGTACAAAAAAACAACAACTTTATTTTAAATGAGTAAACATTTTAAGTATTCCTAACTGCTTGATGGAGGATCAAACTTAACCATTATTATCGGGAAGCTACTGAACACATGTACCATCACACATCATTAATTAACAATTTCTCTCATTTTAGAGGCCATTTGAACAAAATATTGCAACCGTAGCTGAAACCATAACGATTTGGGAGCGAGATTTACGGGTGAGAGATCTGATTGATTTACTTTGACTAATCTTCTTAGATATGTATAAAGGCCCTGGCAGCAGATCCCTAGACTTTATAGCCTATTCCTTGAACAACAGTGGATTCGTAAACAATATTGGATTCATCTTTGCTCTAGGGGGCGTAGAAATATATCCAGGAGAGATACCACGATCGTCACAGGGCTGACATTGTTGGAAGGAAACTCCAAAAAGCCTGAAGATTAAGAGGAAAAATTGAGCTTGTCGTAGTCAGTGCTGTGAAGAAAGGACAGCTCAATCCATGTGATAGTGTTTCTGATCTTACTCGTGAAGACTTTTTTTCTACTTCACTGAAATCACAACAGTTTTATACAAATCCCTTTATGTTTTCAATTGAAAGTGAGTCATCCGTTAGACCCTGGAGTCTAGTTGATCACAGTGCTAACAATCCGATAGGAACAAATAGACTTGTCTTCTCTATCCAAACAGCTCGTTAATAGTGCAAACACAAATACTCTTGATACAGTATATACCGGAAGCTGATTACATATATATTCATATTCATCAGTTCTTCATCATTCTGTATCATGGGCCAGAG
The DNA here is from genome assembly GCF_028390025.1 of Pseudophryne corroboree. Lineage (NCBI taxonomy): Eukaryota > Metazoa > Chordata > Amphibia > Anura > Myobatrachidae > Pseudophryne > Pseudophryne corroboree. The sequence goes on along the minus strand of NC_086454.1, from coordinate 280,721,078 downwards.
ATCCCTGGTAGTATTACGTATAATATTATGTGCAGTATTATATTGTTGTACCCAATGTAATACATCCCGTTGGAGAATTTTATCTTTATGTTGTAATGTTTCATTCCGAGAGAGGGAATTCACTTTAGTGTGTGCCCCCTGTAGGATCTCAGCACTATAACCTCTCTCCTTGAACTTAGCTTCCATGATATCCATACTACTTGTATAGTTATCTTCATTGCTGCTAATTCTTTTTACCCTTAGCATCTGGGAAAATGGAAAACTGTTAGTGGTTGCTCTAGGATGGGAACTATCGGCTCTCAGCAAAGTATTCTGATCTTGTGAACAATTTTGTATCAATTTTATGTTCCACTATTATGGTCACGGCAAGAAATTATATTTCCTCCAAGCTAAGATTATTGGTAAACTTAATTGGGATATCTCGGGAATTAATGTCCTCCATAAGGGAATTAAATTCATCAAAGTTGCCTCTCCACAATAACAGTACATCTTCTATGTACCTGGTGTAGTAAACTAGTTTGTCCCGAATTTCTCATGTGAAGAATTCCCTCTCCAGTTGTGCCATATAGGCATTGGCATAGGTTGGAGCGACTGGAGAACCCATTGCGCAACCAGAGACTTGAACATAATACTGAGCATTGAAATAAAAATAATTCCGTTCCAAGACCAGTTCTAGGAGTTTGAAAATTTTAATATCTGGACCTGTATATAGCATATTATTCTCAATCAAAGTTTTGATGGCAGCTATACCCCTTTTATGTCCCTTTAATTCAGAGGTGGCCAACCCGCGGCTCTCGAGCCGCATGCGGCTCTCTCCTTGTTGTGATGCGGCTCCCGCTCTCTCTCATTCAAGTGACGCGGCTCTTGACTCGCACCGGCACTTGTCTCAGCCTTCCAACAGCCTGCCTCCGTCACAGGAGGCTTGGGAGGCGCCGGCACTGCTCCGCTCTATGCGGGATGTGAAGTTAGGACGTCACATCGCTTAATGAGAGGCGGAGCCGCTGCCACAGGAGAGGATGCAGCTGCGGGACTCGTGGACGCCATTGTAAGTATGCAGTCTAGGCTGCGGCTGGTGTCTAAATGCCACAGCGGAGGAGGGGGTGGTGGTGGAGCCTGGAGCCTGCCATGAGAGCCTGTCTGCATGATGAGGGGGACCCAGGTGCCGCTGTCATCTGTGCGGTGAGGGGGACCCAGGCGCCGCTGTCATCTGTGCGGTGAGGGGGACCCAGGCGCCGCTGTCATCTGTGCGGTGAGGGCGGCCCAGCCAGCACCACGCGCCGTGCGGTGAGGAGATCAGATGCTAAATACCTGCGGGGAGTGAGAGGGGAGGAGGAGGGAATACTCGGGTCTTGGATGTTATGCTGTGTGTGGAGCTGGGGGGAATGCTGACTACTGTGTTTGGATCTGGGGGGGATGCTGGGAACTGTGTTTGGATCTGGGGGGGATGCTGGCTACTGTGTGTGGAGCTGGGGGGATGCTGGCTACAGTGTTTGGAGCTGGGGGGAATGCTGACTACTGTGTTTGGATCTGGGGGGGATGCTGGGAACTGTGTTTGGATCTGGGGGGATGCTGGCTACTGTGTGTAGAGCTGGGGGGATGCTGGCTACAGTGTTTGGAGCTGGGGGGGATGCTGGCTACTGTGTGTGGAGCTGGGGGGGATGCTGGCTACTGGGTTTGGAGCTGGGGGGTATGCTTGATACTGTATGTGGAGCTGAGGGGATGCTGGATAGTGGATACTGTGTCCCCTGTCACACCACCTATAATCTGTCCCTGGGCTGGAATGACATGGGAGGGGCTAAAGTGACACATGGAGACGTGTACTATGTGAATCTGACTTTTTCAATTAATTTATGTGGTTTTGAATTTCAAAATTTATTTTATGTTTGTGGGTTTTAAAAAAAACATTTTATGTGGAAGTGTATTTTTCCAGTGTATTTTCTTGTGGAGTGTATTTTATGTGAAACTGGCTTTTTTCTGTGTATTTTCTTTTTATCTGGCTTGTTTCAGTGTATTTTATGTGAATATGGCTTTCTCTATGTTTGCAAAGTAAAAAGGTAAACAAAGTTTTATACTGGGAAGATTGTGTGCAGATGATGTGTTATTTTCTATGTGCTGGGCTCACCACCTGCGTGATTAAAAATGGGGGAGAACGATACACACGGTCATGCTCCTACGAACATCATACTGAAGGCATACACACAAAAATGGGGCGTAGCCTTGTGCCAGCTAGGCCACGCCCCATTATTTGGGCGCGCCTTCGGCGCGCACATGACAGTGGCTCTTTCGCTTGACTACAGATATTTTTTGGCTCTTTGCCTCTAACTGGTTGGCCACCCCTGCTTTAATTAATCCATATTTCTTTACTAAAGTATGAGATGAATAAAGATATTATATCAGGATCATCTATTTGATAGGATGCTTTTGCTCGAGTTAGTTTGTATATATATGTTTTTCTGTACATGTTTAGGTGTGCGTACAATGTATTGCACTATGGAGGTAATTCCAAGTTGATCGCAGCAGGAAATTTTTTAGCAGTTGGGCAAAACCATGTGCACTGCAGGGGAGGCAGATATAACATGTGCAGAGAGAGTTAGATTTGGGTGTGGTGAGTTCAATCTGCAATCTAAATTGCAGTGTAAACATAAAGCAGCCAGTATTTATTCTGCACAGAAATAAAATAACCCACCCAAATCTAACTCTCTCTGCAAATGTTATATCTGCCTCCCCTGCAGTGCACATGGTTTTGCCCAACTGCTAAAAAATTTCCTGCTGCGATCAACTTGGAATTACCCCCTATGTTCTTTTGTCCCGCTAGCCGGTGTCGGGTCTCCATCGCAACCCTGATGCTTGCGCTGGCCGGAAACAGCGGATTCTCCGAACTTCCTGTCCTGACAGCAGGGGAAAATGGTGGGCTGTCGGCAGCCGGCAGGAACATGTAAGGTATTTAAGACACTTCTTGGTGATGTATGTGTTCATAATATGTATGCTGCCTGACGATGTGTAATAAACCCGAAACGTTGCAAATCATGGTTGTAATTTGACTATTTCTTTGTAAAAGTCCACTGAGTGCCGTTTCTTTGTTGCTATATATATATATATATATATATATGTACTGTGTATATATATATATATATATATATATAATTCATTTGTTATGTGCTCAGTGGAAATATTCTCTTGTTTATGTTGCAAATTCCAGATGACATAGGAATGAGTGATCAGCTTTTGTAGTTGTCAGCTGTGGTGCCAGCGGTTAGACACAGCAGGAGTGATAATCCGTCCTAGGAAATTATATGCCTTGAAAACAGTAGAAAATCAGAGAGACTGGGAGAGAGATGTACAGACACAGGAAGAAGATAAAGCAAAATGATGAGGTCTATTTACTAATGTTTAAAGTGCAACCAGAATGTGGTTCAGCTTCTGAGCAACTGTTTCCTTATTAGTATGGACCTTTAAAGTCAGCCCTCACAGATACTAGTGATGAGCACCGGAAATTTTTCGGGTTATGTGTTTTGGTTTTGGGTTCGGTTCCGCGGCCGTGTTTTGGGTTCGAAGGCATTTTGGCAAAACCTCACCGAATTTTTTTTGTCGGATTCGGGTGTGTTTTGGATTCGGGTGTTTTTTTCAAAAAACCCTCAAAAACAGCTTAAATCATAGAATTTGGGGGTCATTTTGATCCCAAAGTATTATTAACCTCAATAACCATAATTTCCACTCATTTTCAGTCTATTCTGAACACCTCACACCTCACAATATTATTTTTAGTCCTAAAATTTGCACCGAGGTCGCTGGATGGCTAAGCTAAGCGACCCAAGTGGCCGACACAAACACCTGGCCCATCTAGGAGTGGCACTGCAGTGTCATGCAGGATGGCCCTTCCAAAAAACACTCCCCAAACAGCACATGACGCAAAGAAAAAAGAGGCGCAATGAGGTAGCTGTGTGAGTAAGCTAAGCGACCCTAGTGGCCGACACAAACACCTGGCCCATCTAGGAGTGGCACTGCAGTGTCACGCAGGATGGCCCTTCCAAAAAACACTCCCCAAACAGCACATGACGCAAAGAAAAAAAGAGGCGCAATGAGGTAGCTGTGTGACTAAGATAAGCGACCCTAGTGGCCGACACAAACACCTGGCCCATCTAGGAGTGGCACTGCAGTGTCACGCAGGATGGCCCTTCCAAAAAACACCCCCCAAACAGCACATGATGCAAAGAAAAAAAGAGGCGCAATGAGGTAGCTGTGTGAGTAAGCTAAGCGACCCTAGTGGCCGACACAAACACCTGGCCCATCTAGGAGTGGCACTGCAGTGTCACGCAGGATGGCCCTTCCAAAAAACACTCCCCAAACAGCACATGACGCAAAGAAAAAAAGAGGCGCAATGAGGTAGCTGTGTGAGTAAGCTAAGCGACCCTAGTGGCCGACACAAACACCTGGCCCATCTAGGAGTGGCACTGAAGTGTCACGCAGGATGGCCCTTCCAAAAAACACCCCCCAAACAGCACATGACGCAAAGAAAAATGAAAGAAAAAAGAGGTGCAAGATGGAATTGTCCTTGGGCCCTCCCACCCACCCTTATGTTGTATAAACAGGACATGCACACTTTAACCAACCCATCATTTCAGTGACAGGGTCTGCCACACGACTGTGACTGAAATGACGGGTTGGTTTGGACCCCCACCAAAAAAGAAGCAATTAATCTCTCCTTGCACAAACTGGCTCTACAGAGGCAAGATGTCCACCTCATCATCATCCTCCGATATATCACCGTGTACATCCCCCTCCTCACAGATTATCAATTCGTCCCCACTGGAATCCACCATCTCAGCTCCCTGTGTACTTTGTGGAGGCAATTGCTGCTGGTCAATGTCTCCACGGAGGAATTGATTATAATTCATTTTAATGAACATCATCTTCTCCACATTTTCTGGATGTAACCTCGTACGCCGATTGCTGACAAGGTGAGCGGCGGCACTAAACACTCTTTCGGAGAACACACTTGTGGGAGGGCAACTTAGGTAGAATAAAGCCAGTTTGTGCAAGGGCCTCCAAATTGCCTCTTTTTCCTGCCTGTATAAGTACGGACTGTCTGACGTGCCTACTTGGATGCGGTCACTCATATAATCCTCCACCATTCTTTCAATGGGGAGAGAATCATATGCAGTGACAGTAGACGACATGTCAGTAATCGTTGGCAGGTCCTTCAGTCCGGACCAGATGTCAGCATCAGCAGTCGCTCCAGACTGCCCTGCATCACCGCCAGCGGGTGGGCTCGGAATTCTGAGCCTTTTCCTCGCACCCCCAGTTGCGGGAGAATGTGAAGGAGGAGATGTTGACAGGTCGCGTTCCGCTTGACTTGACAATTTTGTCACCAGCAGTTCTTTGAACCCCAGCAGACTTGTGTCTGCCGGAAAGAGAAATCCAAGGTAGGTTTTAAATCTAGGATCGAGCACGGTGGCCAAAATGTAGTGCTCTGATTTCAACAGATTGACCACCCGTGAATCCTTGTTAAGCGAATTAAGGGCTCCATCCACAAGTCCCAAATGCCTAGCGGAATCGCTCTGTGTTAGCTCCTCCTTCAATGTCTCCAGCTTCTTCTGCAAAAGCCTGATGAGGGGAATGACCTGACTCAGGCTGGCAGTGTCTGAACTGACTTCACGTGTGGCAAGTTCAAAAGGTTGCAGAACCTTGCACAACGTTGAAATCATTCTCCACTGCGCTTGAGACAGGTGCATTCCACCTCCTATATCATGGTCAGTTGTATAGGCTTGTATGGCCTTTTGCTGCTCCTCCAACCTCTGAAGCATATAGAGGGTTGAATTCCACCTCGTTACCACTTCTTGCTTCAGATGATGGCAGGGCAGGTTCAGGCGTTTTTGGTGGTGCTCCAGTCTTCTGTACGTGGTGCCTGTACGCCGAAAGTGTCCTGCAATTCTTCTGGCCACCGAAAGCATTTTTTAAATAATTCTGCACCACCAAATTCAAGGTATGTACAAAACATGGGACGTGCTGGAATTTGCCCATATTTAATGCACACACAATATTGCTGGCGTTGTCCGATGCCACAAATCCACAGGAGAGTCCAATTGGGGTAAGCCATTCTGCGATGATCTTCCTCAGTTGCCGTAAGAGGTTTTTAGCTGTGTGCGTATTCTGGAAAACGGTGATACAAAGCGTAGCCTGCCTAGGAAAGAGTTGGCGTTTTCGAGATGCTGCTACTGGTGCCGCCGCTGCTGTTCTTGCGGCGGGAGTCCATACATCTACCCAGTGGGCTGTCACAGTCATATAGTCCTGAGCCTGCCCTGCTCCACTTGTCCACATGTCCGTGGTTAAGTGGACATTGGGTACAACTGCATTTTTTAGGACACTGGTGAGTCTTTTTCTGAGGTCTGTGTACATTTTCGGTATCGCCTGCCTAGAGAAATGGAACCTAGATGGTATTTGGTACCGGGGACACAGTACCTCCAACAAGTCTCTAGTTGCCTCTGCAGTAATGATGGATACCGGAACCACGTTTCTCACCGCCCAGGATGCCAAGGCCTCAGTTATCCGCTTTGCAGCAGGATGACTGCTGTGATATTTCATCTTCTTCGCAAAGGACTGTTGGACAGTCAATTGCTTGGTGGAAGTAGTAAAAGTGGTCTTACGAGTACGACTTCCCCTCTGGGATGACCATCGACTCCCAGCAGCAACAACAGCAGAGCCAGCAGCAGTAGGCGTTACACGCAAGGATGCATCGGAGGAATCCCAGGCAGGAGAGGACTCGTCAGAATTGCCAGTGACATGGCCTGCAGGACTATTGGCATTCCTGGGGTAGGAGGAAATTGACACTGAGGGAGTTGGTGGGGTGGTTTGCGTGAGCTTGGTTACAAGAGGAAGGGATTTACTGGTCAGTGGACTGCTTCTGCTGTCGCCCAAAGTTTTTGAACTTGTCACTGACTTATGATGAATGCGCTGTAGGTGATGTATAAGGGAGGATGTTCCGAGGTGGTTAACGTCCTTACCCCTACTTATTACAGCTTGACAAAGGCAACACACGGCTTGACAAATGTTGTCCGCATTTCTGTTGAAATACTTCCACACCGAAGAGTTGATTTTTTTGGTATTTTCACCAGGCATGTCAATGGCCCTATTCCTCCCACGGACAACAGGTGTCTCCCCGGGTGCCTGACTTAAACAAACCACCTCACCATCAGAATCCTCCTGGTCAATTTCCTCCCCAGCGCCAGCAACAACCATATCCTCCTCATCCTGGTGTACTTCAACACTGACATCTTCAATCTGACTATCAGGAACTGGACTGCGGGTGCTCCTTCCAGCACTTGCAGGGGGCGTGCAAATGGTGGAAGGTGCATGCTCTTCACGTCCAGTGTTGGGAAGGTCAGGCATCGCAAACGACACAATTGGACTCTCCTTGTGGATTTGTGATTTCGAAGAACGCACAGTTCTTTGCTGTGCTTTTGCCAGCTTGAGTCTTTTCATTTTTCTAGCGAGAGGCTGAGTGCTTCCATCCTCATGTGAAGCTGAACCACTAGCCATGAACATAGGCCAGGGCCTCAGCCGTTCCTTGCCACTCCGTGTGGTAAATGGCATATTGGCAAGTTTACGCTTCTCCTCTGACAATTTTATTTTAGATTTTTGAGTCCTTTTTTTACTGATATTTGGTGTTTTGGATTTTACATGCTCTGTACTATGACATTGGGCATCGGCCTTGGCAGACGACGTTGCTGGCATTTCATTGTCTCGGCCATGACTAGTGGCAGCAGCTTCAGCACGAGGTGGAAGTCGATCTTGATCTTTCCCTATTTTTGGAACCTCAACATTTTTGTTCTCCATATTTTAATAGGCACAACTAAAATGCACCTCAGGTAAACAATGGAGATGGATGGATACCAGTATACTTATGGATGGACGAGCGACTGCCGACACAGAGGTAGCTACAGCCGTGGACTACCGTACTGCGTCTGCTGCTAATATAGACTGGATGATAATGATATAAAAAATATATATATATCACTACTGCAGCCGGACAGGTATATATTATATAATGACGGACCTGCTGGACACTGTCAGCTCAGCACTGCAGACTCCTAAAGTAAGCTACTAGTATCAAGAAGATAGAAAAAAAAAAAACACCACGGGTAGGTGGTATACAATTATGGATGGACGAGCGACTGCCGACACAGAGGTAGCTACAGCCGTGGACTACCGTACTGCGTCTGCTGCTAATATAGACTGGATGATAATGATATAAAAAATATATATATATCACTACTGCAGCCGGACAGGTGTATATTATATAATGACGGACCTGCTGGACACTGTCAGCTCAGCACTGCAGACTCCTAAAGTAAGCTACTAGTATCAAGAAGATAGAAAAAAAAAAAAACACCACGGGTAGGTGGTATACAATTATGGATGGACGAGCGACTGCCGACACAGAGGTAGCTACAGCCGTGGACTACCGTACTGCGTCTGCTGCTAATATAGACTGGATGATAATGATATAAAAAATATATATATATCACTACTGCAGCCGGACAGGTATATATTATATAATGACGGACCTGCTGGACACTGTCAGCTCAGCACTGCAGACTCCTAAAGTAAGCTACTAGTATCAAGAATATATAAAAAAAAAAAAAAACACCACGGGTAGGTGGTATACAATTATGGATGGACGAGCGACTGCCGACACAGAGGTAGCTACAGCCGTGGACTACCGTACTGCATCTGCTGCTAAAATAGACTGGATGATAATGAGATATAAAATATATATATATATATATCACTACTGCAGCCGGACAGGTATATATTATATAATGACGGACCTGCTGGACACTGTCAGCTCAGCACTGCAGACTCCTAAAGTAAGCTACTAGTATCAAGAAGATAGAAAAAAAAAAAACACCACGGGTAGGTGGTATACAATTATGGATGGACGAGCGACTGCCGACACAGAGGTAGCTACAGCCGTGGACTACTGTACTGCGTCTGCTGCTAATATAGACTGGATGATAATGATATAAAAAATATATATATATCACTACTGCAGCCGGACAGGTGTATATTATATAATGACGGACCTGCTGGACACTGTCAGCTCAGCACTGCAGACTCCTAAAGTAAGCTACTAGTATCAAGAAGATAGAAAAAAAAAAAAACACCACGGGTAGGTGGTATACAATTACGGATGGACGAGCGACTGCCGACACAGAGGTAGCTACAGCCGTGGACTACCGTACTGCGTCTGCTGCAGTGCTAATATAGACTGGATGATAATGATATAAAAAGTATATATATATCACTACTGCAGCCGGACAGGTATATATTATATAATGACGGACCTGCTGGACACTGTCAGCAGAATGCGTTTATAGAATAAAAACACCACACGACGAGTGTTTAACTTTTTCAGGCAGACAATCACAATATACTGGTGGTCAGTGGTCACTGGTCAGTCACACTGGCAGTGGCACTCTGGCAGCAAAAGTGTGCACTGTTAAAATATGTACTCCTGCTATAACTGCTCCCCAGTCTCCCCCACAATTAAGCTGTGTGAGCAGTGAGCACTCAGCACAGTCAGATATACAGTATTACATAGATGATGCAGCACACTGAGGCTGAGCACAGATATGGTATGTGACTGTGTCACACTGTGTATCGTTTTTTTTCAGGCAGAGAACGGATTAATTAAACTGGTGGTCACTGGTCACACTATCAGCAAGTAGTACTCCTAATATGCTCCCCAAAATTAGTAAATCAAGTGTCTCTACTACTCTCTAGTCTACTCTAAACGGAGAGGACGCCAGCCACGTCCTCTCCCTATCAATCTCAATGCACGTGTGAAAATGGCGGCGACGCGCGGCTCCTTATATAGAATCCGAGTCTCGCGATAGAATCCGAGCCTCGCGAGAACCCGACAGCGGGATGATGACGTTCGGGCGCGCTCGGGTTAACCGAGCAAGGCGGGAGGATCCGAGCCTGCTCGGACCCGTGTAAAAAAAGCTGAAGTTCGGGGGGGTTCGGTTTCCGAGAAACCGAACCCGCTCATCACTAACAGATACATCATCCAGCTTTAAAAGACAAGGAGAAAAAAAACAAAACAGAAGAATAAATATAATTTAGGTTTTAAAAACATAGAGTCCCATGTAATAATAAGTGACATGCTTTTTATCATTCGCTACAAATCTCAAATGGTGCGCCAACCTATAAGCTCCTAACTGCCATGTTACTGACTGTTTGTAAAATGATAGATAACAGCTGATTGGATCGAGGATTATTCGAGCAGAGCAGCAGAACACACAAGGCGCCCCATGGGGAGGGGGGGGGGGGGGGGCTGTGCAGCTGCTGTGACTGATCAGTTGCTGCCAGCACTAAGGTTACCAGTGACATGCAACGAGATCAATGGCTGGGGAGGCACTGGCTAGTATCACTAAAGTATCATAGCCAGATTTACACACACATATATGAACCTGATGGCTTACGTGGACATTATACAAATGTGTGTGTGTGTGTGTGTGTGTGTGTGTGTGTGTGTGTGTGTGTGTGTGTGTGTATATATATATATCTATATATATTTATATATATATATATATATACAGGTTGAGTATCCCATATCCAAATATTCCGAAATACTGACTTTTTTGAGTGAGAGAGAGATAGTGAAACCTTTGTTTTTTGATGGCTCAATGTACACAAACTTTGTTTAATACACAAAGTTATTAAAAATATTGTATTAAATGACCTTCAGGCTGTGTGTATAAGGGGGGTAATTCCAAGTTGATCGCAGCAGGATATTTGATAGCAATTGGGCAAAACCATGTGCACGGCAGGGGAGGCAGATATAACATGTGCAGAAAGAGTTAGATATGGGTGGGTTATTTTATTTCTGTGCAGGGTAAATACTGGCTGCTTTATTTTTACACTGCAAATTAGATTGCAGATTGAATACACCACACCCAAATCTAACTCTCTCTGCACATGTTATATCTGCCTCCCCTGCAGTGAACATGGTTTTGCCCAATTGCTAACAAAATTCCTGCTGCGATCAACTTGGAATTACCCCCAAGGTGTATATACCCCTAGAATGTAAGCTCTCACGAGTAGGGCCCTCTTCCCTCATGTGCTCACCCTTTTCTTCTTTAATAATTCTCAACTGCCCAAATCACAGTTTTTGGGCCACCTGGAACTTATCTCTGTCATTTACTGGTGTAGTTATGCTTAGTTACCCTGTACTTGTCCAAAATTGATTTCAACTGTAAGTCACTGTTTTGATTATGTGCATATGTACTCTGTAATTGGGCGCTGCGGAACCCTTGTGGCGCCATATAAATAAATGATAATAATAATAATAATAATAATAATAATAATAATATGAAACATAAATGAATTGTGTGAATGTAGACACACTTTGTTTAATGCACAAAGTTATAAAAAATATTGGCTAAAATTACCTTCAGGCTGTGTGTATAAGGTGTATATGTAACATAAATGCATTCTGTGCTTAGATTTAGGTCCCATCACCATGATATCTCATTATGGTATGCAATTATTCCAAAATACGGAAAAATCCCATATCCAAAATACCTCTGGTCCCAAGCATTTTGGATAAGGGAGACTCAACCTGTACATGATAATGTTGATTCTCAGGATCTCTCGGAGTTTGCTGAATATTAGGCAGCCCTATGGGTCCCAAATAATGAATGGGCTTATTACATAAAACATTACCGAAAACGTGTGGAAAATATCATCCAGGAACATGTTATATGTATAGATGAGCGGGTTCGGTTCCCTGAGAACCGAACCCTACCGGACTTCATGTCACGAGCCCGGCTCGGGATTTCCCGCCTGACTCGGAAACCGTAACGAGGCAAAACGTCATCATCCCGCTGTCGGATTCTCTCGGGTTTTGGATTCCATATAAGGAGCTGGGCGTCGCCACCATTTTCACTACGGAATTAGAGAGTGTAACGAGAGGACGTGTCTCCGTCCTCAGTGTCTGTGCGGGAGGGAAAGTGGGGTGGTGATTCCAGTGCTGTCTTGTGCTGCTCAGTCCAGTGTAGTGTTTTATACTGCATCAGTCCAGTCACAGTGGTGGTGTCCTCTGCTGCCATATGTCCAGTTTAGCTGTATAAGTCCACTGCAGTGGTGCTGTGTTGTCCTGCATCAGTACAGTGGTAGTGTCTTGTGCTGCTTCAGTCCAGTCACAGTGGTGGTGTCCTCTGCTGCCATATGTCCAGTGCTGCTGTATAAGTCCAGTCCAGTGGTGCTGTGTTGTGCTGCATCAGTACAGTGGTGGTGTCCCTGTGCTGCCGTATAAGTCCAGTGATACTGCCTTATAAGTCCAGTGATACTGCCATATATGTCCAGTGATACTGCCGTATAAGTCCAGTGATACCGCCGTATATATATCCAGTCCACTGGTACTGCCGTATATGTCCAGTGATACTGCCGTATATGTCCAGTGGTACTGCCGTATAAATCCAGTGATACTGCTGTATATGTCCAGTGGTACTGCTGTATAAATCCAGTGGTACTGGTGTATAAATCCAGTCCAGTGATACTGCCGTATAAGTCCAGTGATACTGCCATATAAATCCAGTGATACTGCTGTATGTGTCCATTGGTACTGCCCTATAAATCCAGTGATATTGCCATATATGTCCAGTTGTACTGCCATATAATTCCAGTGGTACTGCTGTTTATGTCCAGTGGTACTGATATATAAATCCAGTGGCACTGGCGTATAAATCCAGTCCAGTGATACTGCTGTATATATAAAGTATACCAGTGCTGGCTGTTTGATGAAAAATTAATTCAAGATGGCCTGTTTAAAAATTGTAACACATTTATTTATACAACTTAAACATATAAAATACTATTATATAATTCACATATTGCATTATGCCCAAATTAAATGTCTGGAATATTATTTAATCAATAGTCCACAGCTAGGACCCACTTGTAAAAGAATAATCACAAGGATAATGTTTGTGGAACACACCGGATAAATCACCAAGAGTCGGCAAAGGGTGAATGGAAAATTACCGGTAGACCAGAGCTGAATTGCATTCCCATGTATATCAGCTGGATGAATTCCTTTTTGTTGCTGAAGGGGTCTGCTCCTGAAGAAGCTGGACACATACCACCAGCGAAACGCCTTGTTTGCCACTAGGCCCTGATCCGGATAACCCCTGCATCACTGGCGATATTTGGACCACTTGTTTGCAACCGTGGGAGTTTATAAGCACCATTTGAGAGAACTGAACAAAAAGGAATTCATCCAGCTGGTATACATGGGAATGCAATTCAGCTCTGGCCTACCGGTAATCTTCCGTTCACCCTTTGCCGATTCTTGGTGTCCTGGCAAGGAAGAGAAACAGGTTATATATTTCTGACCAGCACGCTGAGTGGAGGTGGGCAGTGGAGCGAGCTGCCGTTATCTGACGCTTGACCTGGTTACAGGCTCAGGTTTCTGACCTAGAGTTTCGCATACTGCAACAAACTGAGATCACGTTCCTGAAAAGGGAACGTGGTTTCTGCAAAATGTACCCCTGTGTCTTTCAAAGCACTATGGGAAAATAGTTAAATTTTGTGCTAGAAACAGAGTTATTCTATAGATGGATAGAGTCTCATAACAGATGAATGTGCAGAGGACACGTAAAGAAGAGAACATTAGATCTGCCACACCAAATTGGCTTTCCCAAGCTGTTGGATAAATGGTAGAATTTACCATTACTGTTCTTTATGGCAGTCTGCAAGCTTTCAAAGGTTTTTACTCATGTCTGTTGAAAAATGAAAGTAATGGAATGGAAAGAAGAGTCAGCAAGCAGGAGACAGCAGATTGTTTATATAATAATTATATTCACCGTGACGAATAGACAAAACTTACACATACTGTATTAGCATTGTAAAAATACTATTATTTTGAATATAATGAAGGCTAAGTGAATAGAGAGTTATAGTATATGAGACAGAATCAACTTCAAAGGATAAGGCCACTTTTTTTCATTATTATTATTATTATTATTATTTAAACCAAGATTGTCAATTAATAGTTAATTAATAGTTAGAAACACTCTTCAAGCAGATGTATCTAACTATCTATCATTACTTGTAGCCAAGGATCTGTCTTGCTCTTAGTTAAATCAACCTACAGTACATTGGTGTATTATGTCTAGGTACACCAAGTCCGCAAAGGTAATATTATCATATATTTTTTTCACTATTGCTTTACTTAGGGATAGTTATGCTTGTATTATAAATTAATTAGCAGTACGCAGACATATTATAAACACACCTTAATAATAATGTCATAATATGATGTTTATGTATATATATATATATATATATATATATATATACATACACACTTGGGGTCCAGAAAGTCCCACCGCACTGAGCGCTGTCTCAGGCTGCAACTGTCCTCTGCAGCCAGAGATGGTCTTTTAACACTTCCTGTAGATAGGTACATAATTTACATGTAATAAAATATAATTCATTGAATGTTTTTAAAAAAAATGATGCCATATTTCTTAGCACTTATTCTATGCAGGAAGACTTGTTTAGCACACAGTCACTGCAGAGGGACTCCCTGTATATATAAGCCCACAACCCAGTAAGGTCCCACCACAATCTGCAACATCATCAGAACACAAGTAACCATTTCTAGATTGTAAAGTAGCTCCAATTACCAGCCTGGAGAAATTTGTAAACAAAAAACAACAACAACAAAACCCACCAGGCCACATTGGGTGTATGACTTAAAAATAGTGATGTGCACCGGACATTTTTCGGGTTTTGTGTTTTGGTTTTGGATTCGGTTCCGCGGCCGTGTTTTGGATTCGGACGCGTTTTGGCAAAACCTCACTGAAAATTTTTTGTCGGATTCGGGTGTTTTTTTCAAAAAACCCTAAAAAACAGCTTAAATCATAGAATTTGGGGGTCATTTTGATCCCATAGTATTAATAACCTCAATAACCATAATTTCCACTCATTTCCAGTCTATTCTGAACACCTCACACCTCACATATTATTTTTAGTCTTAAAATTTGCACCGAGGTCGCTGGATGGCTAAGCTAAGCGACACAAGTGGCCGACACAAACACCTGGCCCATTTGGGAGTGGCACTGCAGTGTCAGACAGGATGGCACTTCAAAAAATAGTCCCCAAACAGCACATGATGCAAAGAAAAAAAGAGGTGCACCAAGGTCGCAGGATGGCTAAGCTAAGCGACCCAAGTGGCCGACACAAACACCTGGCCCATCTAGGAGTGGCACTGCAGTGTCAGGCAGGATGGCACTTCAAAAAAATAGTCCCCAAACAGCACATGATGCAAAGAAAAAAAGAGGCGCACCAAGGTCGCTGTGTGACTAAGCTAAGCGACACAAGTGGCCGACACAAAGACCCGGCTAATCTAGGAGTGGCACTGCAGTGTCAGGCAGGATGGCACTTCAAAAAAATTGTCCCCAAACAGCACATGATGCACAGAAAAATGAAAGAAAAAAGAGGTGCAAGATGGAATTGTCTTTGGGCCCTCCCACCCACCCTTATGTTGCATAAACAGGACATGCACACTTTAACGAACCCATCATTTCAGCGACAGGGTCTGCCACACGACTGTGACTGAAATGACTGGTTGGTTTGGGCCCCCACCAAAAAAAAAAGCAATCAATCTCTCCTTGCACAAACTGGCTCTACAGAGGCAAGATGTCCACCACATCATCATCCTCCGATTCCTCACCCCTTTCACTGTGTACATCCCCCTCCTCACAGATTATTAATTCGTCCCCACTGGAATCCACCATCTCAGGTCCCTGTGTACTTTGTGGAGGCAATTGCTGCTGGTGAATGTCTCCACGGAGGAATTGATTATAATTCATTTTGATGAACATCATCTTCTCCACATTTTCTGGAAGTAACCTCGTACGCCGATTGCTGACAAGGTGAGCGGCTGCACTAAACACTCTTTCGGAGTACACACTGGAGGGAGGGCAACTTAGGTAGAATAAAGCCAGTTTGTGCAAGGGCCTCCAAATTGCCTCTTTTTCCTGCCAGTATACGTACGGACTGTCTGACGTGCCTACTTGGATGGGGTCACTCATATAATCCTCCACCATTCTTTCAATGGTGAGAGAATCATGTGAATTGACAGTAGACGACATGTCAGTAATCGTTGTCAGGTCCTTCAGTCGGACCAGATGTCAGCACTCGCTCCAGACTGCCCTGCATCACCGCCAGTGGGTGGGCTCGGAATTCTTAGCCTTTTCCTCGCACCCCCAGTTGCGGGAGAATGTGAAGGAGGAGATGTTGACGGGTCACGTTCCGCTTGACTTGACAATTTTCTCACCAGCAGGTCTTTGAACCTCTGCAGACTTGTGTCTGCCGGAAAGAGAGATACAACGTAGGTTTTAAATCTAGGATCGAGCGCGGTGGCCAAAATGTAGTGCTCTGATTTCAACAGATTGACCACCCGTGAATCCTGGTTAAGCGAATTAAGGGCTCCATCCACAAGTCCCACATGCCTAGCGGAATCGCTCTATTTTAGCTCCTCCTTCAATGTCTCCAGCTACTTCTGCAAAAGCCTGATGAGGGGAATGACCTGACTCAGGCTGGAAGTGTCTGAACTGACTTTACGTGTGGCAAGTTCAAAGGGTTGCAGAACCTTGCACAACGTTGAAATCATTCTCCACTGCGCTTGAGTCAGGTGCATTCCCCCTCCTTTGCCTATATCGTGGCCAGATGTATAGGCTTGAATGGCCTTTTTCTGCTCCTCCATCCTCTGAAGCATATAGAGGGTTGAATTCCACCTCGTTACCACCTCTTGCTTCAGATGATGGCAGGGCAGGTTCAGGATTGTTTGGTGGTGCTCCAGTCTTCTGTACGTGGTGGCTGAATGCCGAAAGTGGCCCGCAATTCTTCAGGCCACCGACAGCATCTCTTGCACGCCCCTGTCGTTTTTTAAATAATTCTGCACCACCAAATTCAATGTATGTGCAAAACATGGGACGTGCTGGAATTTGCCCAGATGTAGTGCACGCACAATATTGCTGGCGTTGTCCGATGTCACAAATCCCCAGGAGAGTCCAATTGGGGTAAGCCATTCTGCGATGATCTTCCTCAGTTTCCGTAAGAGGTTGTCAGCTGTGTGCCTCTACTGGAAAGCGGTGATACAAAGCGTAGCCTGCCTAGGAACGAGTTGGCGTTTGCGAGATGCTGCTACTGGTGCCGCCGCTGCTGTTCTTGCTGCGGGAGGCAATACATCTACCCAGTGGGCTGTCACAGTCATATAGTCCTGAGTCTGCCCTGCTCCACTTGTCCACATGTCCGTGGTTAAGTGGACATTGAGTACAACTGCATATTTTAGGACACTGGTGAGTCTTTTTCTGAGGTCTGTGTACATTTTCGGTATCGCCTGCCTAGAGAAATGGAACCTAGATGGTATTTGGTACCGGGGACACAGTACCTCAATCAAGTCTCTAGTTGCCTCTGAATTAACGGTGGATACCGGAACCACGTTTCTCACCGCCCAGGCTACCAAGGCCTGAGTTATCTGCTTTGCAGCAGGATGACTGCTGTGATATTTGATCTTCCTCGCAAAGGACTGTTGGACAGTCAATTGCTTACTGGAAGTAGTACAAGTGGTCTTCCGACTTCCCCTCTGGGATGACGATCGACTCCCAGCAGCTACAACAGTAGCGCCAGCAGCAGTAGGCGTTACACTCAAGGATGCATCGGAGGAATCCCAGGCAGGAGAGGACTCGTCAGACTTGCCAGTGACATGGCCTGCAGGACTATTGGCTTTCCTGGGTAAGGAGGAAATTGACACTGAGGGAGTTGGTGGTGTTGTTTGCAGGAGCTTGGTTACAAGAGGAAGGGATTTAGTGGTCAGTGGACTGCTTCCGCTGTCACCCAAAGTTTTTGAACTTGTCACTGACTTATGATGAATGCGCTGCAGGTGACGTATAAGGGAGGATGTTCCGAGGTGGTTATCGTCCTTACCCCTACTTATTACAGCTTGACAAAGGCAACACACGGCTTGACACCTGTTGTCCGCATTTGTGTTGAAATAATTCCACACCGAAGAGCTGATTTTTTTTGTATTTTGACCAGGCATGTCAATGGCCATATTCGTCCCACGGACAACAGGTGTCTCTCCGGGTGCCTGACTTAAACAAACCACCTCACCATCAGAATCCTCCTTGTCAATTTCCTCCCCAGCGCCAGCAACACCCATATCCTCATCCTGGTGTACTTCAACAGTGACATCTTCAATTTGACGATCAGGAACTGGACTGCGGGTGCTCCTTCCAGCACTTGCAGGGGGCGTGCAAATGGTGGAAGGCGCAAGCTCTTCCCGTCCAGTGTTGGGAAGGTCAGGCATCGCAACCGACACAATTGGACTCTCCTTGGGTATTTGTGATTTAGAAGAATGCACAGTTCTTTGCTGTGCTTTTGCCAGCTTAAGTCTTTTCATTTTTCTAGCGAGAGGATGAGTGCTTCCATCCTCATGTGAAGCTGAACCACTAGCCATGAACATAGGCCAGGGCCTCAGCCGTTCCTTGCCACTCCGTGTCATAAATGGCATATTGGCAAGTTTACGCTTCTCCTCAGACGCTTTTAATTTTAAGTTTTGGGTCATTTTACTGAACTTTTGTTTTTTTGATTTTACATGCTCTCTACTATGACATTGGGCATCGGCCTTGGCAGATGACGTTGATGGCATTTCATCATCTCGGCCATGACTAGTGGCAGCAGCTTCAGCACGAGGTGGAAGTGGATCTTGATCTTTCCCTATTTTAACCTCCACATTTTTGTTCTCCATATTTTAATGTGTGGAATTATATGCCAGTATCAATAGCAATGGCCTACTACTATATATACTGCGCACAACTAAAATGCACCACAGGTATAGAATGTAGATGGATAGTATACTTAATGACGACACAGAGGTAGGTACAGCAGTGGCCTTCTGTACCGTACTGCTATATATAGTATACTGGTGGTCACTGTGTCAGCAAACTGCAAAACTAAAATGCACCACAGGTATAGAATGTAGATGGATAGTATACTTAATGACGACACAGAGGTAGGTACAGCAGTGGCCTTCCGTACCGTACTGCTATATATAGTATACTGGTGGTCAGTGTGTCAGCGAAACACTGCACTGTACTCCTCCTATATAATATTATACTGGTGGTCCCGACTCCCCAGTCCCCACAATAAAGCAGCACACTGAGCACAGATATGGAGTGTTTTTCAGGCAGACAACGTATAATGGTGGTCACTGTCAGCAAAACTCTGCACTGTACTCCTCCTATATAATATTAATTATACTGGTGGTCCCCAGTCCCCACATTAAAATAAAGCAGCACACTGAGCACAGATATGGAGTGTTTTTCAGGCAGACAACGTATACTGGTGGTCACTGTCAGCAAAATTCTGCACTGTACTCCTGCTATATAATACAGCTGCTCCCCAGTACCCACAATTAAGCAGTGTGAGCACAGATATATATGCAGCACACTGAGCACAGATATGGAGCATTTTTTTCAGGCAGAGAACGGATAACTGGTAGTCACTGATCAGCAAAACTCTGCACTGTACTCCTCCTATATTATACAGCTGCTCCCCAGTCCTCCCCACAATGAATTAAGCAATAATGCACAATCAAATTCAACAATAACGGAGAGGACGCCAGCCACGTCCTCTCCCTAACATTTGCAATGCACGAGTGAAAATGGCGGCGACGCGCGGCTGCTTATATAGAATCCAAATCTCGCGAGAATCCGACAGCGGGATGATGACGTTCGGGCGCGCTCGGGTTACCCGAGCCATACGGGAGAATCCGAGTATGGCTCGGACCCGTGTAAAAAGGGTGAAGTTCGGGGGGGTTCGGTTTCCGAGAAACCGAACCCGCTCATCACTACTTAAAAATGTTAATAAATTCAAGGAACAATAGTAAACTTTGGAATAAGTCTAGTTCTCCATCACAAGATTCAATTATTATTAATACTACATAATAATAGTAATGATGGTAATAATATAGCACTCTTTTTCCCATAGGACTCAAGGTGCTTTACAGACATCACAGACACAGCATATAGTACATGATTACAGCAAGTAAAAAAACACTGAAATAAGAAAAGAAAAGAGAGCACAATCAGCATAATGTATGGTTGGAGCAGTCATTTTGTGTAATAAATTTCACAGGTTATATATTTCCCCCATGAAACGTACCGGGTGATTCAGCCATATTGAGCGCACCTACATAGGATTACCCTGGGTGGAATTGGTCATGCCCAGAAGAGATGACACAAAATGGGGTAATTGCAGCACCCTAAAGATAGGAGTAGGGTTTTTGTCTGACAGGTGGTTCATTTCTAAACTGTCCCAAGGCAAGATTCCCCCTACCAATGGATGACTACATTATTTTAATTAAAAATCCTCATTGAAATTATTGAATATAAAATACTCAAGGATACTAAATAATAATATAAATAATAATTCTAAATATATACAAAAAATTCAAAACCATAATTGGAAAATAGAAAATGGTTTGATATATATATATATATATATATATGTATACCAACGGATTGGCACTCACCCTACACAGTGTATACGGCCCCGGTGCCTTCTGGAATGAGTAGTATAAATTGCGGCTCCTAGCATGCAGCGGCACTCAGGGAAATAATTCATGGAGATTCCAAACAAACGATTTTTATTCCATGATAGTGCAAATAGAGATCCAACGTTTCGGGGTGCTACCACCCCTTTGTCAAGGTGAACACAACAAAAGTGTTGTGTTCACCTTGACAAAGGGGTGGTAGCACCCCGAAACGTTGGATCTCTATTTGCACTATCATGGAATAAAAATCGTTTGTTTGGAATCTCCATGAATTATTTCCCTGAGTGCCGCTGCATGCTAGGAGCCGCAATTTATATATATATATATATATATATATATATACTGCTCAAAAAAAATAGGGAACACTAAAATAACACATCCTAGATTTGAATGAATGAAATATTCTTATTAAATACTTTGTTCTTTACATAGTTGAATGTGCTGACAACAAAATCACACAAAAATTATCAACGGAAATCAAATTTATTAGCCCATGGAGGTCTGGATTTGGAGTGACCCTCAAAATTAAAGTGGAAAAACACACTACAGGCTGATCCAACTTTGATGTAATGTCCTTAAAATAAGTCAAAATGAGGCTCAGTAGTGTGTGTTGCCTCCACGTGCCTGTGTGACCTTCCTACAATGCCTGGGCATGCTCCTGATGAGGTGGCGGATGGTCTCCTGAGGGATCTCCTCCCAGACCTGGACTAAAGCATCCGCCAACTCCTGGACAGTCTGTGGTGCAACGTGGCATTGGTGGATGGAGCGAGACATGATGTCCCAGATGTGCTCAATTGGATTCAGGTCTGGGGAATGGGCGGGCCAGTCCATAGCATCAATGCCTTCGTCTTGCAGGAACTGCTGACACACTCCAGCCACATGAGGTCTAGCATTGTCTTGCATTAGGAGGAACCCTTGGCTAACTGCACCAGCATATGGTCTCACAAGGGGTCTGAGGATCTCATCTCGGTACCTAATGGCAGTCAGGCTACCTCTGGCGAGCACATGGAGGGCTGTGCGGCCCCCAAAAGAAATGCCACCCCACACCATTACTGACCCACTGCCAAACCGGTCATGCTGGAGGATGTTGCAGGCAGCAGAACGTTCTCCTTGGTGTCTCCAGACTCTGTCACGTCTGTCACATGTGTTCAGTGAGAACCTGCTTTCATCTGTGAAGAGCACAGGGCGCCAGTGGCGAATTTGCCAATCTTGGTGTTCTCTGGCAAATGCCAAACGTCCTGCACGGTGTTGGGCTGTAAGCACAACCCCCACCTGTGGACGTCGGGCCCTCATACCACCCTCATGGAGTCTGTTTCTGATCGTTTGAGTAGACACATGCACATTTTGCAGGGCTCTGGCAGTGCTCCTCCAGTTCCTCCTTGCACAAAGGCGGAGGTAGCGGTCCTGCTGCAGGGTTGTTGCCCTCCTACGGCCTCCTCCATATCTCCTGATGTACTGGCCTGTCTCCTGGTAGCGCCTCCATGCTCTGGACACTATGCTGACAGACACAGCAAACCTTCTTGCCACAGCTCGCATTGATGTGCCATCCTGGATGAGCTGCACTACCTGAGCCACTTGTGTGGGTTGTAGGGAGATCATACAGGCACGTGGAGGCCACACACACTACTGAGCCTCATTGTGACTTGTTTTAAGGACATTACATCAAAGTTGGATCAGCCTGCAGTGTGTTTTTCCACTTTAATTTTGAGGGTGACTCCAAATCCAGACCTCCACGGGTTAATAAATTTGATTTCCATTGATAATTTTTGTGTGATTTTGTTGTCAGCACATTCAACTATATAAAGAACAAAGTATTTAATAAGAATATTTCATTCATTCAGAACTAGGATGTGTTATTTTAGTGTTCCCTTTATTTTTTTGAGCAGTGTATATATGATGTAATAAATTACTTGCAAAACATTTTATGCAAATCATTAGTGTGTGTATTAAATAAGTTAAAGTAAATTGCACAAAATAGAGAATTTGTATTTAAAATTCTTCAATATTTATCAAATTTACTTCTGGACGACGTTGCAAGCTGTTGCCTGGAAACTGTGCAAAGTTACCTTTTCTGTTGTACTGTATCTAAAGCAGATAAGCAAAATGATTTATATAAAAAATGTATCATGAACATGAAGCCCCAGCCGATCATGTGTGAGACAAGAAAGTGCCAGTTTATATAATGATAAGCATATTGCTATAATTATATGGGACCCATATCCTGTAAATGTCCATGCTGTTTAAGCTAAACAGGAATGCTTTCCAAAAAAACTGTCAAGGAAAAAAAAACGCATGCAGGGCAGTGGTCTAATCTCAGCTAAAACCAAACACTGGAGATTAATTTATTGATCAACAGAAGCTTAGAAAGTCATTTGGGGACAGTGCGCCCAGATGAGATGAGTTCTGAATTAAATGTTTATTTATGCTCCTTAAGCGTATAATGTAGAACACTTGAAGGAGAAATATATATAGGTTCAGGAAAGCTCTCTTTAACACTCACATGCAGAATTGCAATTCATTCTACTGTCTCTTAATACAACTGAAATCCACTTACTATTAAATGGTAACAGCACTAACACCAGTGGCAGAAATGGTTAGCATTACTGTCTCATATAGGAGCACTGGGGGCTTGGGTGGGTTTGAAATCAACCAAGGCACTAAAGTGTGGACTTTGCCTGCAAGTTGACCACAATTGCTCTTGCCTGCAAATTGACCACAATTGCTCTTGCCTGCAAATTGACCACAATTGCTCTTGCCTGCAAGTTGACCACAATTGCTCTTGAACTGCTTGCACAGAGCTAAATGCAGATAGTCTAAATACCCTATCTTTGGAATTCTCTACCTCTCCCCATCCGACTCTCCACCTCTCTACAAAACTTCAAACGGGCTCTCAAGATCCACTTATTCACCAAACCCAGTCAACTCTCCTCCTAACCCTCTTGTCTATGCTCACTGTCTACCCTTTCTGTGTCACTCTGGTCTATTAGCACCTCACCTTTTAGATTGTAAGCTCGCAAGAGCAGGGACTTCTCTCCTCATGTGCCTTTCCTTTTCTTACTTACACTATCTCATACTCCATACTCCCTTTGATGGCACCTAACCCCGGGTTATCTATACCTGTCCTATTTTGTCATGTACTGTAAGTGCAGTTTTCTTGTTTGCTCATATGATTATGTACTGTGTAATGGGCGCTGCGGATCCCTTGTGGCGCCATATAAATAAAGGATAATAATTATAATAATAATCGTCATCGGTAAGTAGAGTTGCAAAGCATCTACGCGACCTCACCGGGTTGGAGATGGAATCCTGGCTTCCAGGATCCCAGAGATTAGTATATCGCCACCGGGATTCCGGGCATCAGAATGCCGGAAGCGGGGCAAGCGATAGAAAGTGGGAATAGCCCTGGCGCAGCTGTCGGCATTCTCGGCTGTTGAGATCCCGGTGACGATATTCTGACTGCCGGGATCCCGAAAGCCGGGATATTAACTACATCCCACCTTACCACCCATGTAAATCCACTTACTCAAAGAGCGGTTCTTATTATCAACATGCATTTGCACCAACCAAATACCTGGTGCAAGAGATATGTGGCAAATCAAAGAGACCTCTGCAAGCACATGCACATCCAATACCACCTACATGCCCACAACATCCACTCACTGAAATTAGATGAAGATATGGGAACCTGAAGTAATGATTATGCTGATCAGTTTGCCAGGGTGCCCAACCTCTGTTGCAAACAATTCAAGGTGGTGGTGGTGGTGCTGGGAAGGGGGAATGAGCTCTCTTTTTAGTTTTCATTGTATGCTGTCATCAGTAAAGCTCCATTTTTATTTATTGAACTTGGAAAAGCTGCACGTTGACCCCGATTTGTGCACCTGAACAGTGCACCACTAAACACTCTACTGAGCCTCTAAAGGATGTGGGTGCACGTCACAAGTGGGCCCGGAATATGAACCTCAGTATGTATAAACACTGAAAAGCAAGGTGTGACTCGTGTGTAATATCCTATGGAGAATACATGGAAAACAAGTAGAGCATATACCCACGGAAATAGATATACATTATTTCCAATCTTCTGGTATTAATCCAACTGTATACCCATCCATGAACTGCATGAAGACTTAAAGCAGACTGTATAGGATCTTTACCAAGGGACATAGGAACTAATTCAGGTTGGACTGCAGTGTGCGATCCAACCAGAATTTTTGAAAAAAAGATGTGGGCGCATGCGCAACGCCCGTCCTGTGCATGCGCCTGCATTTTCTGTGGAGGGTCGCAGGAAATGCGATTGCCTCTGCCTGTCAATCAGGCAGAGGCAGTCACGGGGTGGGGGGGGGGGGGAATGGGGGGTCAGGCAACGCTTCGTTTCCAGGGAGGAGAAGAAGCATTTTGGGGGTTGAGCCAGATGAATGGGGGGGCGGGGCAGTGCGAACAGGGGCTGTTGAGGGCATGATTGCGGCGGCTGCGTGACATCACATGCAGCTGCCGCAATCTGGAAGATTGCGGCAGGTCTCCTGCAGGCTCAGCTATCCGCGCCAGCAGGAGGCTTCATCTATTTCTGCTAATGTCATCATCCCGCTGTCGGATTCTCGCAGGGTTTGGATTCCATATAGGGAGCCGTGCGCCGCCGCCATTTTCACTCCGGCATTGGAGAGTGCACTGAGAGGACGTGTCTCCATCCTCAGTGTCCTGCATCAGTACAGTGGTACTGTCTTGTGCTGCATCAGTCCAGCCACAGTGGTGGTGTACTTTGCTGCCATATGTCCAGTGCTGCTGTATAAGTCCAGTCCAGTGATGCTGTGTTGTCCTGCATCAGTCCAGTGGTGGTGTTCCTGTGCTGCTGTATATGTCCAGTGGTACTACCGTATATGTCCAGTGATACTGCCATATATGTCCAGTGATACTGCCGTATATGTCCAGCGGTACTGCAGTATAAATCCAGTGATACTGCCGTATATGTCCAGCAGTACAGCCGTAGTAATCCAGTGATACTGCCGTATATGTCCAGTGGTACTGCCATATAATTCCGGTGATACTGCCATATATGTCCAGTGATACCGCTGTATATGTCCAGTGGTACTGATGTATATGTCCAGTGGTACTACCGTATATGTCCAGTGATACTGCCATATATGTCCAGTGATACTGCCGTATATGTCCAGCGGTACTGCAGTATAAATCCAGTGATACTGCCGTATATGTCCAGCAGTATAGCCGTAGTAATCCAGTGATACTGCCGTATATGTCCAGTGGTACTGCCATATAATTCCAGTGATACTGCCATATATGTCCAGTGATACCGCTGTATATGTCCAGTGGTACTGATGTATATGTCCAGTGGTACTGCCGTATATGTCCAGTGGTACTGCCGTATAAATCCAGTGGTATTGGCATATAAGTCCAGTGATACTGCCGTATATGTCCAGTGGTACTGCTGTATATGTCCAGTGGTACTACCGTATAAGTCCAGTGGTACTGCCGTATAATTCCAGTGATACTGCCGTATAATTCCAGTAGTACTGGTGTATAAGTCCAGTGTTACTGCCGTATAATTCCAGTGATACTGCTGTGTATGTCCAGTGGTACTGCCATATATGTCCAGTGATACTGCCGTATAAATCCAGTGGTACTGGCATATAAATCCATTCCAGTGATACTGCGTATATGTCCAGTGGTACTGCCATATAATTCCAGTGATACTACTGTATATATCCAGTGGTACTGCCGTATAAATCCAGTGGTACTGCCGTATAAATCCAGTCCAGTGATACTGCTGTATATTCCAGTGGTACTGCCGTATAAATCCAGTGATACTGCCATATATATGACCAGTGGTAGTGCCATATAAAACCAGTGATACTGCCGTATATATGATTAGTGGTACTGCCATATAATTCCAGTGATACTGCCAAATATATATACCCTGTTGCAAAGCGGATTACTGAGGCCATAACATCTATGCTGGTGTTAGACGTGCGTCCAGTATCCGCCATTAGTGTAGTGGGACTGCAATGCTACTGCTAGATGTGCAAGGTGTTTGTGCCGCACACTTGTGTCGCTTAGCTTAGTCATACAGCTACCTCATTGCACCTCTTTTACTTCTTTGCATGATGTGCTGTTTGGGGACTATTTTTTTTTTAAGTGCCATCCTGTCTGCCACTGCAGTGCCACTCCTAGATGGGCCAGGTGTTTGTACCGCACACTTGTGTCGCTTAGCTTAGTCATACAGCTACCTCATTGCACCTCTTTTTCTTCTTTGCATGATGTGCTGTTTGGGGCCTATGTTTTAAATCTGCCATCCTGTCTGCCACTGCAGTGCCACTCCTAGATGGGCCAGGTGTTTGTGCCGCACACTTGTGTCGCTTACCTTAGTCATTCAGCCACCTCGGTGCAACCTTTTGGCCTAAAAACAATAGTGTGAGGTGTTCAGAATAGACTGGAAATGTGTGGAAATGAATGTTATTGAGGTTAATAATACTATAGGACCAAAATTAACCCCAAATTCTGTGATTTTAGCTGTTTTTAAAAAAAATCTTCCAGATCCAAAACCAAAACCAAAACACGAAAGGGTGGTTTTGGCAAAACCGATCCAGATCCAAAACACGAGCATGGAACCAGAACCAAAACCAAAACATAAAACACGAAAAGTGCCCGCCGCACATCTATAGTTTATTTTGTAAACTTCCATCTCCAATTCTGCAGTTAAATGGTACTCAGAACAAACAAGTAAATTTAGGAATAAAACGATTCTTCTGTCTGAATGAATGGTGCAGTTCAGCACTAACTAAATAAATATCTTGAAAAATAGGATTTTTGTACCTATCGGTTAATCCTTTTCTCGTAGTCCGTCGAGGATGCTGGGGTCCACATTAGTACTATGGGGTATAGAAGGGTCCACCAGGAGCCATTGGCATTTTAAGAGTTTGAGAGTGTGGGCTGGCTTCTCCCTCTATGCCCCTCCACCAGACTCAGTCTAGAAACTGTGCCCGAGGAGACCACATACTTTGAGAGAAGGATATTACACAGATAGTGGTGAGATTCATACCAGCTCACACATACAAGGCCCGTCAAGTCAACTAGCTTGAACTACTCAGCAACAGCTGAAACATTACTTACCAAGTAACAAAGCAGTACTCAACTAAAATGAAGTTGTACTGTACCACATAACAATTGCAGGAAAATGAAGCGCTGGGCGAGCGCCCAGCATCCTCTACGGACTACGAGAAAAGGATTTACCGGTAGGTACCAAAATCCTATTTTCTCTTACATCCTAGAGGATGCTGGGGTCCACATTAGTAACATGGGGATGCACCAAAGCTTCCCGAACAGGAGGGAGAGCGCGGAGGCTCCTGCAGAACTGATTGACTGAACTTTAGATCATCAGCAGCCAAAGTATCGAACTTGTAAAACTTTGCAAACGTGTTCGACCCCGACCAAGTTGCAGCTCGGCAAAGTTGATATGCCGAGACACCCCGGGCAGCCGCCCAGGAAGACCCCACTTTACGAGTAAAGTGGGTCTTAACAGATTTTAGACACAGCAGTCCTGCCATAGAAGTAGCGTGCTGGATAGTGAACCTGATCAAGCGAGAAATAGTCTGCTTAGAAGTAGTGATGAGCGGGTTTGGTTCCTCGGAAACCGAATTCCCCCGAACTTCACCCATTTTACACGGGTCCGAGGCATACTCGGATTCTCCCGTATGGCTCGGTTAACCCGAGCGCGCCCGAACGTCATCATCCCGCTGTCGGATTCTCGCGAGATTCGGATTCTATATAAGCAGCCGCGCATCGCCGCCATTTTCACTCGTGCATTGGAAATGTTAGGGAGAGGACGTGGCTGGCGTCCTCTCCGTTTATTGTTGAACTTGATTGTGCTTTATTGCTTAATTGTGGGGAGGACTGGGGAGCAGCTGTATAATATAGGAGGAGTACAGTGCAGAGTTTTGCTGACCAGTGACCACCAGTATTATCCGTTCTCTGCATGAAAAAAACGCTCCTTATCTGTGCTCAGTGTGCTGCATATATCTGTGCTCACACTGCTTAATTGTGGGGACTGGGGAGCAGCTGTAATATATAGGAGGAGTACAGTGCAAAGTTTTGCTGAAAGTGACCACCAGTATACTTTGTCTGCCTGAAAAACACTCCATATCTGTGCTCAGTGTGCTGCATATATCTGTGCTCACACTTCTTTATTGTGCGGACTGGGGAGCAGCTGTATTATATAGGAGGAGTACAGTGCAGAGTTTTGCTGACAGTGACCACCAGTATACGTTGTCTGCCTGAAAAACACTCCATATCTGTGCTCAGTGTGCTGCATATGCATATATCTGTGCTCACACTGCTTTATTGTGGGCACTGGGGACCACCAGTATATTATATAGGAGGAGTACAGTGCAGAATTTTGCTGACCAGTGACCACCAGTATATGTTGTCTGCCTGAAAAACACTCCATATCTGTGCTGCATTGTAGTATATAGTAGGAGTACAGTGCATAATTTTGCTGACCACCAGTATATAATATATAGGAGTACAGTACAGAAGGCCACTGCTGTACCTACCTCTGTGTCGTCAAGTATACTATCCATCCATACCTGTGGTGTATTTCAGTTTTGCACAGTTTGCTGATTACCAGTATATAATATATATAGCAGTACGGTACAGTAGGCCACTGCTATACCTACATCTGTGTCGTCAAGTATACTATCCATCCATACCTGTGGTGCATTTCAGTTTTGCACAGTTTGCTGACATCCAGTATATAATATATATAGCAGTACGGTACAGTAGGCCACTGCTGTACCTACATCTGTGTCGTTAAGTATACTATCCATCCATACCTGTGGTGCATTTCAGTTTTGCACAGTTTGCTGACCACCAGTATATAATATATATAGCAGTACGATACAGTAGGCCACTGCTGTACCTACCTCTGTGTCGTCAAGTATACTATCCATCCATACCTGTGGTGCATTTCAGTTTTGCACAGTTTGCTGACCACCAGTATATAATATATATAGCAGTACGGTTCAGTAGGCCACTGCTGTACTTACCTCTGTGTCGTCAAGTATACTATCCATCCATACCTGTGGTGCATTTCAGTTTTGCACAGTTTGCTGACCACCAGTATATAATATATATAGCAGTACGGTACAGTAGGCCACTGCTGTACCTACCTCTGTGTCGTCAAGTATACTATCCATCCATACCTGTGGTGCATTTCAGTTTTGCACAGTTTGCTGACCACCAGTATATAATATATATAGCAGTACGGTACAGTAGGCCACTGCTGTACCTACCTCTGTGTCGTCAAGTATACTATCCATCCATACCTGTGGTGCATTTCAGTTTTGCACAGTTTGCTGACCACCAGTATATAATATATATAGCAGTACGGTACAGTAGGCCACTGCTGTACCTACCTCTGTGTCGTCAAGTATACTATCTATCCATACCTGTGGTGTATTTCAGTTTTGCACAGTTTGCTGACCACCAGTATATAATATATATAGCAGTACGGTACAGTAGGCCACTGCTGTACCTACATATGTGTCGTCAAGTATACTATCCATCCATACCTGTGGTGCATTTCAGTTTGGCACAGTTTTTGACCACCAGTATATAATATATATAGCAGTACGATACAGTAGGCCACTGCTGTACCTACCTATGTGTCGTCAAGTATACTATCCATCCATACCTGTGGTGCATTTCAGTTTTGCACAGTTTGCTGACCACCAGTATATAATATATATAGCAGTACGGTTCAGTAGGCCACTGCTGTACCTACCTCTGTGTCGTCAAGTATACTATCCATCCATACCTGTGGTGCATTTCAGTTTTGCACAGTTTGCTGACCACCAGTATATAATATATATAGCAGTACGGTACAGTAGGCCACTGCTGTACCTACCTCTGTGTCGTCAAGTATACTATCCATCCATACCTGTGGTGCATTTCAGTTTTGCACAGTTTGCTGACCACCAGTATATAATATATATAGCAGTACGATACAGTAGGCCACTGCTGTACCTACCTCTGTGTCGTCAAGTATACTATCCATCCATACCTGTGGTGCATTTCAGTTTTGCACAGTTTGCTGACCACCAGTATAAAATATATAGCATTACGGTACAGTAGGCCACTGCTCTACCTACCTCTGTGTCGTCAAGTATACTATCCATCCATACCTGTGGTGCATTTAAGTTTTTGTGCGCAGTATATATAGTAGTAGGCCATTGCTATTGATACTAGCATATAATTCCACACATTAATAAATGGAGAACAATAATGTGGAGGTTAAAATAGGGAGAGATCAAGATCCACTTCCACCTCGTGCTGAAGCTGCTGCCACTAGTCATGGCCGAGACAATGAAATGCCATCAACGTCATCTGCCAAGGCCGATGCCCAATGTCATAGTAGAGAGCATGTAAAATCAAAAAAACAAAAGTTCAATAAAATGACCCAAAAATCAAAATTGAAAGCGTCTGATGAGAAGCGTAAACTTGCCAATATGCCATTTACGACACGGAGTGGCAAATAACGGCTGAGGCCCTGGCCTATGTTCATGGCTAGTGGTTCAGATTCACGTGAGGATGGAAGCACTCATCCTCTCGCTAGAAAAATGAAAAGACTTAAGCTGGCAAAAGCACAGCAAAGAACTGTGCGTTCTTCTAAATCACAAATCCCCAAGGAGAGTCCAATTGTGTCGGTTGCGATGCCTGACCTTCCCAACACTGGACGGGAAGAGCTTGCGCCTTCCACCATTTGCACGCCCCCTGCAAGTGCTGGAAGGAGCACCCGCAGTCCAGTTCCTGATAGTCAAATTGAAGATGTCACTGTTGAAGTACACCAGGATGAGGATATGGGTGTTGCTGGCGCTGGGGAGGAAATTGACCAGGAGGATTCTGATGGTGAGGTGGTTTGTTTAAGTCAGGCACCCGGGGAGACACCTGTTGTCCGTGGGACGAATATGGCCATTGACATGCCTGGTCAAAATACAAAAAAAATCAGCTCTTCGGTGTGGAATTATTTCAACACAAATGCGGACAACAGGTTTCAAGCCGTGTGTTGCCTTTGTCAAGCTGTAATAAGTAGGGGTAAGGACGTTAACCACCTAGGAACATCCTCCCTTATACGTCACCTGTACCGCATTCATCAGAAGTCAGTGACAAGTTCAAAAACTTTGGATGACAGCGGAAGCAGTCCACTGACCACTAAATCCCTTCCTCTTGTAACCAAGCTCCTGCAAACCACACCACCAACTCCCTCAGTGTCAATTTCCACCTTACACAGGAAAGCCATTAGTCCTGCAGGCCATGTCACTGGCAAGTATGACGAGTCCTCTCCTGCCTGGGATTCCTCCGAGGCATCCTTGAGTGTAACGCCTACTGCTGCTGGCACTGCTGTTGTTGCTGCTGGGAGTCGATCGTCATCCCAGAGGGGAAGTCGGAAGACCACTTGTACTACTTCCAGTAAGCAATTGACTGTCCAACAGTCCTTTGCGAGGAAGATGAAATATCACAGCAGTCATCCTGCTGCAAAGCGGATAACTCAGGCCTTGGCAGCCTGGGCGGTGAGAAACGTGGTTCCGGTATCCACCGTTAATTCAGAGGCAACTAGAGACTTGATTGAGGTACTGTGTCCCCGGTACTAAATACCATCTACGTTCCATTTCTCTAGGCAGGCGATACCGAAAATGTACACAGACCTCAGAAAGAGTCACCAGTGTCCTAAATATGCAGTTGTACCCAATGTCCACTTAACCATGGACATGTGGACAAGTGGAGCAGGGCAGACTCAGGACTATATGACTGTGACAGCCCACTGGGTAGATGTATTGCCTCCCGCAGCAAGAACAGCAGCGGCAGCACCAGTAGCAGCATCTCGCAAACGCCAACTCGTTCCTAGGCAGGCTACGCTTTGTATCACCGCTTTCCAGAAGAGGCACACAGCTGACAACCTCTTACGGAAACTGAGGAACATCATCGCAGAATGGCTTACCCCAATTGGACTCTCCTGGGGATTTGTGACATCGGACAATGCCAGCAATATTGTGCGTGCATTACATCTGGGCAAATTCCAGCACGTCCCATGTTTTGCACATACATTGAATTTGGTGGTGCAGAATTATTTAAAAAACGTCAGGGGCGTGCAAGAGATGCTGTCGGTGGCCCGAAGAATTGCGGGCCACTTTCGGCATTCAGCCACCTCGTGCCGAAGACTGGAGCACCAGCAAACACTCCTGAACATGCCATGCCATCATCTGAAGCAAGAGGTGGTAACGAGGTGGAATTCAACCCTCTTTGAAATTCCAGCCTGTATCCCTGAGACACAATATCTACTACCCAGGGATCCAGGCTGGAAGATACCCAGACATGACTGAACTGTCTGAGTATCGCTCCCACAGGCCCCACCACTGGGCCGTACAGTCCACCATCATGTGGAGGACTTTGGGGTACCTGAAGCAGGCTTTTGTTCCTGGGAACCTGCAGTGGCAGGTTTCTTGGACTTAACCCTACCTCCTCTAAAGAAGGTATTGGATGATCTGGTCTTTCTAGGCTTGTTAGGCCAAAAGGACTGCTGTGCAGCTGAGAAGGATTTTTTCGGTGCAGGTGCTGCTGAGGGATGAAACGGAGACTTACCCGCTGAAGAGGTGGATATCCACACGTCAAGAGCTTCCCCAAAGAGAGCCTGACCTCCACGCATCTTCTGGATTCCACGTCGGCCAACCACTGGAGCAGCCACAATACCCGACGAGCTGAAACAGACATGTAAGAAATTCCCGAAGCCATGGAACCCAGGTCTTTCATGGATTCTACCTGCAGAATCATGTATGTTGCATAAATATAATGCAACGTCATCCCTATCCATCGTATCCCAATCCTCAAGCAAGGTAGCCGACCAATTCACTATTGCCTTTGCAATCCACGCATAGCAATAGTGGGACGTAATATGGCCCCAGAGGCAGTATACAGTGATTTAAGTGTGTTATCAATCTTTCTATCTGCCGGCTCCTTTAAGGCGGTAGATCCCGGAACAGGTAAAACCACCTTTTTTGAGAGTCTGGATACAGATGCGTCAACAATCAACGGGTTTTCCCACTTTTTCCTGTCCTCCTCAGGGAAAGGAAAGGCCACCAGAACCCTCTTAGGGATCTGAAACTTCTTTTCAGGGTTAACCCATGCTTTTTATAGCATTCAGCTCCTTTGACGCAGGGAAGGTTAGCGAGGCTTTCTTGTTTTCAGTGAAAAAAAGTCTCCTCAACCTGCTCAGGTGTGGTATCATTAACATTTAATACATCCCTGATAGCCTCTATCAACAATTGCACCCCCCCTTGCAAGAGATGCAGACCCCCGCAACACATCCCCATTACCATCTGTAGTGTCAGAATCGGTATCCGTGTCGTCTTGTGCGACATGCACCAGCACACGTTTGTGGGGGTATATACCGGGTGTCCTGAGGTAGCAGACATGGGCCATACAGCCATAGAGCTCTGCAATACCTGGGTTGCAGATTCATTACTAGCAACCCTGTCAGAAATCTGAGAAATCCAAGTTTTGATAGAGGAAAACCACTCTGGTTCCCTTGCTGGTATCTGTGCTAAACCAGTGCTAACCTGATTACATGGAATGGGATCATCCTGGGAGGATAAATCCTCTGCAGCATTTGACACAGTATCCCTGGACATAGCTAAAGGACAGTAGCGGATCTTGCCACGGGCAAGCAGGACTTTTGCCCGGGGCACCGCCTTCCGGAGGGCGCCGGCGCCAAGGGCGCCGCACCATGGCAAGCTCCGCTGCTGCTGTGTTGCCCCCCGGCTGCCGCTGCCCGCTGTCCCGCTGTCCGCTGTGAAGGGAAACTAGATGCTATGCGTCTAGATTCCCTTCGTGGGCTGCCCGCTGTGAAGGGAAACTAGACGCTACGCGTCTAGTTTCCCTTCCTGGAGAGGACCTTCACTGTAATGATGTGCGGTGCGCGTTGACATCATCGCGCACCGCACAGCAAAGGTCCTCTCCACGAAGGGAACTAGACGCTTAGCGTCTAGTTTACCTTCATGGAGAGGACCTTTGCTCTGCGGTGCGCGATGACGTCATCGCGCACCGCACATCCTACAACAGTACAGGGGGCGTAACTGACAACGCCCCCTGTATGAAGCCATGCCCCCTAATGCCGCCCGGGGCGCCAGAAGCCCCGGAACCGGCCCTGCTAAAGGAGACCACCAAACACTCCACACACACACAGGTGGGGGCAGACAGAGTTCCCCCCCCCCAAGAATGGCAAGAGAGAGACAGAGATTGGAGCCAACCCAACACACAGCACTTTCTAGCAAAGGGAGACCCCTTGTTAGCACTGACTGTGCTCCTTAATAGAACACACAGTCTAATTACAGCCTCCCCTCCCTTCTACAACTCCCTGGTACCGTGTACTGACAGTTGGAGCTGCTGCGGAGGGACCTGTTCTTCCTCCCAATGCTGTGCAGGCAGGAAAATGGCGCTGGAACGCTGCTGGGTCCGCTCTGAGGAGAAGCTCCGCCCCCTTAATGGCGCTGTCTTCCCGCTCTTCAGATGCTTATACTGGCCTGAGGACTTTTGCTGGCTGAGCTCCGCTGACCCCGACAGGCTTGCTGACCAGTGTGGGTGGGGGGGGGGGGGTAATCGCTGGCCCAGGGCGCCCCTCACCTTGCCGCACTATGTGCCTCTGGTACCTTCCTGGAGCACAGTTAATACTGCGCTCCCTCCCCGTTGCCACCATCTTCACCCCCCCCCCCCCCACTTGCTAGGGGGGTCGGTGACTCACTCACCACTTCTTCAGCTCTGTAAGGGGTTGGCGGCATGCTGCTGGGGCGAGCGGTTCTCCTGTGACGGAGACCGATCAGACCCCTCTGGAGCTCAGTGTCCAGTCAGCGGAGTCAGTGGCTCAGACCCGGCAGGGCGGACACTGCTCCCCCCCTTAGTCCCTCGCTGCAGGCAGGCTGTTGCCAACAGCCTCCTGTAAAAAAACAAACTCTAAATATAACTTTTACTAGAAAAGCTCAGGAGAGCTCCCCTAGCTGTGACCGTCTCCTCCGGGCACATTTTCTAAACTGAGTCTGGTGGGAGGGGCATAGAGGGAGGAGCCAGCCCACAGTCTCAAACTCTTAAAGTGCCAATGGCTCCTGGTGGACCCATCTATACCCCATGGTACTAATGTGGACCCCAGCATCCTCTAGGACGTAAGAGAAAATGAGTTTCAGACCAATACAAGAACTACAATGATTATATGAATGAAAGCATAATCCCCCCACTCAACCAACCCCTCACCCCCCACCCCACCCCCCTTTACCCCAGATGCATAAAGGCATGTCCTTGTCCAAGGAATCTTTCTGTTACTTGAAATTTCAAAACAGGACATATAGTAACTATAGCTCGGAGCAGAAGGACTTCATCAAACAGATAAAAAAAACACAAGTTGCATATTTATTAATAATTTTTTTTTTTACTAAAATAATCTGAAAAAGGTTGTTTTCACACCCTTTTCACATTGTTTTAGTATAACTGTAATGTATGAATCGGCAATAGGAGGAGAATTCGTTAAATTCTTCAATTCACATTTTTTAGTAATGGAAATGCGATCTGTTCAAATTTAACAAAGTTAATATGTAAAAAAATTATGGAGGAAGCCTTGTGAAAATAACGCCATCTTCAGATGGTACTATCTGCTGCCGGGCTCCCTGCGCGATACTGCACATGTGCAGTCACCAGAGTTCCCGGTCACTGTACGGGGAAATAACACCAAAAAAACATTAAAAACTCATTTTTGCCATTTTGTCCTGTCGACCTAGAGACCCTGTCAACCTAGAGACCCTGTCGACCTAGTTACTGTCGACCAATAGTGATCGACCTAGACACTGTCGACCTAGTTACTATCGACCTTCCATACCACACCCCACGATGAGGCTGATTCAGAGGTGGACACTACACACTAGTCACACCTTGCTTTTCAGTGTTTATACGTACTGAGATTCATATTCCGGGCTCACTCCCAATCATTTATAAAAACTGGCTCCAGTGGGCAAGTGGTGACAGGAATGGGGAGCGGGTGTTACTTAAGTGCCATTGTAGCGAGGGTGCTCTAATTTCATTGGGAGGTTTTCTTTTGTTGAAAGTGGAGTCCATATCCCAAACTATAACTCCTGCAGGAAAGGTGGCATTGTTGCTACATTTATTTCCTACAGTATAACCAATACACGTATGACAATGACATATAACCAATACTTGTACTACATATATTTAATATATTGGCAGATTTATTTTAGAGTTTGACTATAATTTGTGTCTTAAAGCAGAGCTGGAGTTATTTTACCAAAACATTCAAGTCTTAACCTTTTTAATGGCACATTTTCTATACGCATTCACGATTCTAAATGTGTCTGGTCCATTAGAGTCAGAAACGCCTTCCAGTCCTCGCAGAGTCTACCCTTCCAGCTCATTAAGACATCTTGTTCTGTAAAACGAAATCCCTTTTCCACAGGTTTGCTGTTAATGTACTTCGTATACCTAGGAAATAAATATGCCAGGGCTTGGCTACATTTTTCCTGAGGGAACCATCTGCCTGGCAGTATAAATAAATTAAGTATACCACATTGATACTTAAAAAAACAACATCATTTTTTGTCAGCTGTTTTGCTCAAAAACTTTTAAGACTGCAAACCAATGTTAAAGGTCCGTATTTCTTGCTCACAAGGGGCTTGTGTAAGGTTGGTCGAAAGATGGATTTAAATGACCCACAATAAAGACTACATAAATAAAATATTTCAGCCCATTTATCGGCTCAAGATACCTTTTGCTCGACAACAGTACCATATGCGTCTGGTACACGTCATATTAGAGAGTGCTCTGTGCTGTCTCCTAAGAGCTGTGTCATTGCGACCTGTGAGCCAGCCTGCGTGTCGATATTCCCAGCCATAGGTTCTTCCAATAAGTCAGGCATACTGTATTTCAGTCACTTATGTCCCACTTGTGACCATGCTGTAAAGCTTTTATTTACTGTGCAAAAAACATTCATTATTAAGCATCAATTAAACAGCAAAACCTGTCTAACACAGCAGGATCAACTCTCCGTCTTGCTTATATGCAAACAATAAAAATATATTTCCTGCAATAAACAAAGCACCACGTTGTGTCAGCGGAGCACTCACAGACATCCAATCATTGGTAATTTGCTAGTGCTGGTAAGCGTAATCACCATCATCCAATATGTGTGCTTGCCACTGATCATCCGCCAATAATTTTGAAAGAGGGCTCCAGTCTTCCTGTTCTGCAGGGAGGCTTCATGCCCTATCCCAAGATGGCCACCAAGATCTCTCCTTAGCAAGTACAGAGTCCATCTTATCTTTTTACTGTGTATAGTGACATGGTGGACGACATAAGTCTCCTACTTAGCTCCTATGAGAGACCTGGTTAATACCTTCTATACAGCATCCCTGCATAGTATAAGTATATACTCACCGACTTATGAGTCTTATGAAACACTGTTATGCTCAAGCTCCACTCCATCAGCAGTGGTCATGTAACAATGGATTTACCTGCTTTCTATCAATACACCAACACAATTGGTTAAGTAACTTGGCTTTTCATAATTTGAGTCATCCACTGGTGTGTACCTATATAACTCTTGCAATATCAATATTTATTTATTAACAGTTTCTTATATAGTGCAGCAAATAACGTTATGCTTTACAATTGGACACAATGATAAAACAAACTGGATAATAACAAACAGTCATTGAGGTAGAAAGGCCCTGCTCGCAAGCTTACACGCTATAGCACTGGTTCCCAACCTCGGTCCCCAGGTAACCCCAACAGTTCATGTTTTCCAGGTCACCTAGCAGTTGAACAGGTGTATTCATTACTCACTGACATATTTTAAAAGACCCACAGTAGGAGCTAATTATTTCACTTGAAATCCTGTGAGGAGACCTGGAAAACATGAACTGTTGGAGGTACTTGAGTACCGAGGATGGGAACCACTGCTCTATAGGAACCTACACATGCATTATTTTCAGCAAATAATATGGCTTTACCAGAAATATCAGATGTGATTTCTCTGTGGTCTCAAAGTGTTTCAGTCACGCAAACATGCCCTCATTGTAGCTGGTCTACTACATTACAGTACTATTTTTCACCCGATGCAGGCACAGGTAGGCATAAGTGACAGAACCACTCATATCTGCATATGTCCACTCATGGTGTTCAAAGTATACTCATTGAAAATTCTCTCAGATTATGCCACACAAACTGGCATAGTGCTCCCGCTGCATCAGGCTGTGAGGCATACATAAACCTCTGTCTCCTATAATCAAACTGTTATTTCAATTATGTTTCAATAAGTCTGCGGCAGGCCATGTATTTGCTTATACTTTTGCAACAGCTGGACAGTTATCCAGTCTGCTCCAATCTATGAAAATGTGTAGAAAAGGCCCTTACAGAGTGGCACAAGAGTTATGTGTATGAATTATACATGCTAGAGCTATACACTAAGCCACAAGGCTCAAAACTGAAATCCACATTTCAACCAATAAGCCGTTAACAAGCTCAATTTGGTTTCTGCAGAGATTTTCAGTAAGATCAGAACTCCTGGCCCATATCATGCAGCGGCTTCTATTCTCTATTCCTGTCATTGTCAGGTCTCTTATTTTTGTCTGGTCCATGGTTGTAGTTTTCTGCAGTTTTCAAGACATGCTATATATTGCCTGATTGCCAGATGACTTTGGGATTGTACACCCAAACTGTGCAGACACATGACCGACACCCAGTGACGTGCGGTGAGCTCAGTGGCTGGGGAGGCACTGGCAGCTAAACAAACGCTACCCCCCCCCCCCCCCATAGAGGAAACAAAAAAAGTGTAGTCCCTCATATTTCACTAAAACCAGCACCAGGCAGAACCAGACAGGGGGGGGGGGGGGGTGTTATGCCATAGCAGGGGAGACACTCAGTGTGGGGTCCCCCTGCCATAACATTAATCAGTCCTCCCAAGCCAGTCAGCCCAGGGCTGGAATTCCTCGGAAAAAGGGTCCTTCAAAAAATAAAAATGGGGTCCCCCCTCCCGAGCAACAACCAGCACTGGGTGCCCCGCAGGTGGCCTATAGGTCCCAGAAGGCCTTCCCCAGCATACCGGAATTTGGAAAATCACAAGTGCCAGCATGCCCAAACACAAAGGGCCCGCTGGCACCTGTAGTCCGCCTGTAAAAAAAATATTAAAATAAAACACCACACGTTTAAAAAAAAAAGTTTTATTAGTCAGGGTCTTGACCTGGGGTGGCGGCCTTTAAGCTCTTTTGCATGGCCACCGCCTTCCCAGGGTTTCCGGAGTCTTCCTCCAGTGTCTTCACCTGGGAGGTGGCCGCCGCCTTCCCAGGGCTTCCGGCATCTTCACCTGGGAGGCGGCGGCCTTTAAGCTCTTTAGCATAGCCGCGGCCCATCCAGGACTTCCACAGCGTCTTCTATCTTCAGGAGCTCTTCACTGCTCCTCCTCCCCCATCAGACTGACGCCGCTGCCTTGCACTGACTTATATAAGTCAGCAAGAGGGGATGCCTATCGAGAAAGTCACCGGAAGTGACGAAACACGTCTAGGACTCCTACTAGTCACCGGCCAGTACTGGGGATCTATCTGGAGTCTCCCGGTCGCATACGGCCCCGACTGCTAACACAGGACACAACCGCAGATCTCATTGGCAGCCACACGAGCCGTTGTCCGCATCAAGCCGCTGCACCTGGGGACGCCCGGTTAGCGACTACCTCCTCTCACCTTGGAATAGGTCCCCAACATCGGGATAGAGTGAGCAACAGCATTGTACACGGCCCATGATCATACAATTCTACCTGCAGTCATTAATGGATCACCTTTGATTATGAACATAACAAGTCATTATGATTGCTGGACTCCAGTCTCGAATCGATCCCTATTTTTTACACCTGGCATCTAACCAATTAGTATTTAATCTGGGACTTTAGCAGTTCTTAATATACACACTCATGGAATGAACTGCAACATAGTAGCATAAACTAAGCCAACTTCTTCTGATCGCTACATTTTTTTTCACATTGTTACTGTTTATTTATCTATTAAGTGTTGCTTGCCATATTCAGAATTGTACATTTGAATAGTGTGATTTTGGGAGCATAAATTTTATATAATAAATTGTTGTTAATTTTATAGGACCACTGGTATTGTTGTTTATGATGGCTCTTTAGCGCGGCCCTTCTAATCATTTATCTGGTTTTTGTATTTGAAGCCTCTGCAGATAGGCTTCTAGGGTTGGTCGCAATCGAACCATTGTACGAATATAGTAATTTTTTAACCATTATAAAATGTATTTACCTATTCGTGCTATCAGGTCTATTGTTGTTCTTTGGCGATGACGCGGCAAGCCGTGATTGGCTCATGGCGGCCATCTTGAAATAAAAAAATGACACTGAGGCGCCATTTTTGAAACTGGTACTGCTCCGCTGCCAAACTCTGCAGAATGACAGGCAGGGATCTCTGATCCCTGCCTGCTGCTAATACTATCACCTCTGCTGCATCTTGCCACCACCGCCGCCCACACCTCCACCATGATCCGCCGCCCGCATCTCCGCCACGTCCCACCGCCACCGTTGCCCGCACCTCCGCCACGCCCACACAGTGATGACAGCGGAACCAGTGACGGATACACTGGCCAATCACTCTTGCCTCACTGACAGGGGCGTGCTTTCATGGCTATTTCTCCCTCTAGTGCTTAACCCTAACTCCTCCCCCGGTACTAACCCTAACCGTCCCCTGATACTTACCTTCGGGATGTTGGCGGTCGATGTTCCAGCACCGGGATTCCGAGTGGTGTCAGGATACTAGCATCAGTCACATGACTAGTCAATCAGACAGAGGTGGTCATGGGGCGGGGGGGGGGGGCTTGCAATGATCCGTTTCCAGGGAGGAGACGGAGCGTTGCTAGGGTGGTGCGTCATGAACGGGGGTGGAGGCGGCCAAACAGGGGGGGTGTCAGGGGGGCGTGATCATGGCAGCTATGTGACTTCACACACAGCCACCATGATAGATAACATGGCAGTGGGACTCCTGAGGCACAGCTAAGCTGCGCCGGCAGGAGGCTTCCTTAGTTTTTGCTAACAAGCAGAAATTGCGATGCAGTATGGACAGAGGGAGGTCGCTAGTCATTGTATGCAGGCTAGCACAAAGCTCAAACCCATGCACTCTGTCACCATTACACTGCATCAGGATATTGTAACACCCCGGGGTTGGCGGGTATGTCTAAGTGGTTGGAAAAGGTATCACAGATGTTGTACGGCTATGTGACAGACTTTTTCCCTAAAATGTTCTTCCCCGTACCTTGTTCATAGTACCTTACTCATAGAGGAAGGGTAAATTGATACTAAACAGGAGTGAGACAGCAATTCCAACAGGGTGTCTATTTATTGAGCTGCAATGAACTCTGGATTAAAGAGAATGATTAGTTGTTTGGCAAAAATAAAATAATCACAAAAATGACATGGCATCAAAGAAGACTGGTAGATCACTGAAATCATGGTTGACTTTATCTAATAGCTTGCAGAAAACAATTAGTAATTCAATAGGACAATCAATCTAATCACAGATATATTCTTATTCCAATACGGCACAATATTAATGTGGTGATGAGAACAGTGATTAAAAATACAATTCACATGTACAGTCTCTAAATTCATAACTTTCCCTAACAAGGATGTTTCAATCTTTACCGGCAAACAACATTGCAGCTCTCTTTAAATCCTGTGGTGCCACAGTTTTACAATGGGGGAATGGCACATGTGAATACAATGAATCTTGGG
Organism: Pseudophryne corroboree; assembly: GCF_028390025.1. NCBI lineage: Eukaryota > Metazoa > Chordata > Amphibia > Anura > Myobatrachidae > Pseudophryne > Pseudophryne corroboree. The sequence goes on along the minus strand of NC_086454.1, from coordinate 280,678,608 downwards.
TTAGCAAGAATGTCACTTTAACTCAGTCTATTCAAAGAGGATGAAACTAGTGAAGGTATTGTAGTGTCTTTCAACAAATACAGCTTATTTGGTAGTAAGGGTTTATTGGGCAAATATGCTCAGTCCTTTCCAGATAAAGTACTCAATTTTACTTGCATAAATTACTCAATCTCTTTCTCCTCAGCAGTCACTAAATTTGTCTCTCAGTAGTTTTTGAACAGGGGGTGTCTTAGCTGTACTAAAACAACGTCTGGTTTGTAAGTTGTTGCGTTGTAGGGCTGTAGTACACTGCTTGTTCTATTTACAATGTGCAGTGTGTGACAAATGGACACTTGGGCTTGGCACTTTATTTGCCTGTGGCTCATAACAATAACAGTCTCTGTGTACTCACTTGGAACCTCTATGGTAGAGGTATTCACTAGCTGGCCCAGTCTCAGCAGTTCCTTGCTGCACAAGATGGCCGCAGCGTCCGCGCCTTTCAGAAGGCCTGACTGTGTCTGGTCTCTGGCTGTGACATCTCACATTTGCTCAACTGGCTTTCTTCTTCCCAGTAGCACCCCGCTGCTTCTGCTCTGTAGCACTGCTCTCACCACCCAGCATCACCATGCGGTTTTCATCTGTTACTCAGCTCCTGCTCCGCTCCTCAGTCAGCATGTCCAGCACCTCCAACCACTTCCCTCAGACTCCTCCTTCATCTTTCCACATGGCTCCTCTGCTCCCAGACTGCCTTGTCTAATCCGCACTTACCATCAGGTCCACAAGATCGGACCACTGTCCGTGCTTAACTCCTGCTGTACCAGCACTTCACCTTTACTGCGGCAAACACTGTAAGTTAGCTTTCCAGGGTGCCACAGAATCAAGGGATGTGCCTTGTGTCTCTTACCCCTGCTTGTAACCAATGTGTCACTGCAATGTATGCATACAGTGCTGACCCATATAGCAGTCTATCTTCTTTCTTCTGTCACATGTCTAGAAGGCCGCCATACTGCTAACCTTATAATATTGCTAATTAATTAATATTAACATCACAGCGCTGCTTCAGAAATTCATCTGAGCCTCCGTTTATGTATACATACAGCTTAAACTTTAGCCTTGAGTAGCAGTCTGTGAGGTGTCAGGGAGTTGGCTTGTATTTATACAGAGGCAATAATTAGGTAAAACTAGTTAGTTCTGAAATTATTGCTTCTTTAAAAATACGGGCTAACTCACCTGAATTGCACCCGTCCCTTCATCTCGCAGACTATTACATGAGGCCCATAGACTAAAAATGTCCTGTTTTTTTCTGTTGTATTCTACTGCTGTCACTGGGGGTAATTCTGAGTTGATCGCAGCAGGAAATTTGTTAGCAGTTGGGCAAAACCATGTGCACTGCAGGGGAGGCAGATATAACATGTGCAGAGAGAGTTAGATTTGGGTGGGTCATATTGTTTCTGTGCAGGGTAAATACTGGCTGCTTTATTTTGACACTGCAATTTAGATTGCAGATTGAACACACCCACCAAAATCTAACTCTCTCTGCACATGTTATATCTGCCCACCCCTGCAGTGCACATGGTTTTGCCCAACTGCTAACAAAGTTCCTGCTGCGATCAACTCAGAATTACCCCCACTATGCATTAAAAAATTATAAACTTGCATTAAATGTGCAGATTCGTTGAAGTGTTTGCAGTAAATTCAGTTACAGCATTCTTCAATGAGTGTGCCAGAAGCGATTCAAAACCATGGCCCTCATTCCGAGTTGTTCGCTCGTTATTATTGTTTGCATCGATGCGATTTTCCGCTAACTGCGCATGTGCAATGTTCGCACTGCGCCTGCGTCAAGTAAATTTGCTAAGAAGTTTGGTATTTTACTCACGGCATTACAAGGTTTTTTTCTTCGTTCTGGTGATCGGAGTGTGATTGACAGGAAGTGGGTGTTTCTGGGCGGAAACTGACCGTTTTATGGGTGTGTGTGAAAAAACGCTGCCGTTTCTGGGAAAAACGCGGGAGTGGCTGGAGAAATGGGGGAGTGTCTGGATGAACGCTGGGTGTGTTTGTGACGTCAAACCAGGAACGAAACTGACAGAACTGATCGCAGTGGCAGAGTAAGTGTCGAGCTACTCAGAAACTGCAAAGAAATTTCTATTCGCAATATTGCGAATCTTTCGTTCGCAATTCTGCTAAGCTAAGATACACTCCCAGAGGGCGGCGGCTTAGCGTGTGCAATGCTGCTAAAAGCAGCTTGCGAGCGAACAACTCGGAATGAGGGCCCATGTGCACTGTGGGGGGGGGGGGGGGTGCGGGGCAGATATAACATGTGCAGAGAGAGTTAGATTTGGGTGGGGTGTGTTCAAAGTGAAATCTAAATTGCAGTGTAAAAATAAAGCAGCCATTATTTACCCTGCACAGAAACAAAATAACCCACCCAAATCTAACTGTCTCTGCACATGTTACATCTGCCCCACCTGCAGTGCACACAGTGGCGTAACTAGAAATTTTTCTCCCGCAAGCCAAAAAATTCTTTGGCGCCCGCCCCCATAATTGGCACTAGTAAAGGGACAAACATGCACGCCGAAGGTGCGCTCCGCCCAAAAGGGGCGTGGCTTCATTTAAATGGGCGTGGCTTCACATACAGGGGCGTAGCATTGCAGGAAAAGACTACCTTATACCCCAGTTTTGCAACCTGCACGCCCAGACGTTGGCCACCACAGGAAAGAAAAATAATCATGATTCATGCCCCTTACATTATTTGTCATTTTTCCTCCTTATAGTAATGCCCAGTATACATTATGCCACATACTGCAAAGGCCCTCAGACATTATGCCACACACAATAATGGACATGACACAATATGCACACACTGTAATGCCCCCAACACATTATGCCACACACCGTAATGCCTGTGACACATTATGACAGGAATCGCAATGCCCATTATACATTATGCTACACACTGCAATGCCCGATACATTATAGCGCATACAATGTCTGTGACACAGTATGACACACACCACAATGATCCTGAGACATTATACCACATACCACAATACCCGTGATATAGTATACAACACACCGTAATGCCTGACATATTATGACACACACCGCAATGTCCGTGATACATTATGCCACACACCATAATGCCCATTACACATTAAGTTCTACAGTAAGGCTTCTAATTACTTTTAAATTACCTGCTCATTGCCAGCGGTTTCATGCTCTTGGTTCCATGCACGGTGCCAGGGATTTTCATGCTCAGGGTGTCATGCTCGTTGCCAGGGGTTTCATGCACTGGGTGTCATGCTTGTTGCTAGGGCCGTGCTCCCAGTGTCACATATGCCCCCAGTGCCAGATATTCCCCCACAGTGCCAGGTACATGCCCCCAGTGCCAAATATACCCCCCCAGTGCCACATATGCCCCCAGTGCCAGATATTCCCCCACAGTGCCAGGTACATGCCCCCAGTGCCAAATATACCCCCCCAGTGCCAGATATTCCCCCACAGTGCCAGGTATATGCCCCCAGTCCCAGATATTCCCCCACAGTGCTAGGTACATGCCCCCAGTGCCAAATATACCCCCCCAGTGCCACATATGCCCCCTCAGTGCCTGCTCCCCTCAGTGCCAGATATTCCCCCACAGTGCCAGGTATATGCCCCCAGTGCCAGATATTCCCCCACAGTGCCACATATGCCCTCTCAGTGCCTGCTCCCCCCAGTGCCAGATATTCCCCCACAGTGCCACATATGCCCCCTCAGTGCCTGCTCCCCCCAGTGCCAGATATTCCCCCACAGTGTCAGGTATATGCCCCCATTGCCAGATATTCCCCCACAGTGCCACATATGCCCCCTCAGTGCCTGCTCCCCCCAGTGCCAAATATTCCCCCACAGTGCCAGGTATATGCCCCCAGTGCCAGATATTCCCCCACAGTGCCACATATGCCCCCTCAGTGTCTGCTCCCCCCAGTGCCAGATATTCCCTCACAGTGCCACATATGCCCCCTCAGTGCCTGCTCCCCCCAGTGCCAGATATTCCCCCACAGTGTCAGGTATATGCCCCCATTGCCAGATATTCCCCCACAGTGCCACATATGCCCCCTCAGTGCCTGCTCCCCCCAGTGCCAAATATTCCCCCACAGTGCCAGGTATATGCCCCCAGTGCCAGATATTCCCCCACAGTGCCACATATGCCCCCTCAGTGTCTGCTCCCCCCAGTGCCAGATATTCCCTCACAGTGCCAGGTATATGCCCCCAGTCCCAGATATTCCCCCACAGTGCCAGGTACATGCCCCCAGTGCCAAATATACCCCCCCAGTGCCACATATGCCCCCAGTGCCAGATATTCCCCCACAGTGCCAGATATATGCCCCCAGTGCCAGATATTCCCCCACAGTGCCACAAATGCCCCCTCAGTGCCTGCTCCCCCCAGTGCCAGATATTCCCCCACAGTGTCAGGTATATGCCCCCAGTGCCAGATATTCCCCCACAGTGCCACATATGCCCCCTCAGTGCCTGCTCCCCCCAGTGCCAGATATTCCCCCACAGTGCCAGGTATATGCCCCCAGTCCCAGATATTCCCCCACAGTGCCAGGTACATGCCCCCAGTGCCAAATATACCCCCCCAGTGCCACATATGCCCCCAGTGCCAGATATTCCCCCACTGTGCCACATATGCCCCCTCAGTGCCAGATATTCCCCCACAGTGCCAGGTATATGCCCCCAGTGCCAGATATTCCCCCACAGTGCCACATATGCCCCCTCAGTGCCTGCTCCCCCCAGTGCCAGATATTCCCCCACAGTGCCAGGTATATGCCCCCAGTGCCAGATATTCCCCCACAGTGCCACATATGCCCCCTCAGTGCCTGCTCCCCCCAGTGCCAGATATTCCCCCACAGTGCCACATATGCCCTCCTCAGTGCCTGCTCCCCCCCCCCCCCGCTCCTTTGTGTTGGAGGGACACGGAGCGCATAGCGTGCACCTCTCCCGTGTCCCTCCTGGCTCTCTGGCCGGTCTAATAAAGGAAGTGCCGGTTCGTGAGTCAATCAGAGCTCACGAACGGCACTTCCTTTATTAGACCGTCCGGAGAGCCAGGAGGGACACGGGAGAGGCGCGCGCTGTGCCCTCCGTGTCCCTCCAACACAGCAGCGGAGGGAAGGAGACCGCAGATTGACATGCGGACGCTCGTCCGCATGTCAATCTGTGCTAAGTCAGTGGCGCCCCCGCAGCCCCTCGCCCCCAAGCCACCGCGAGGACTGCGGGGGCAGTAGTTACGCCACTGAGTGCACATGGTTTTGCCCAACTGCTAACAAATTTGCTGCTGCAATCCCCATAGTTTTCTCATAATTGTCAGCGAAGGGTTAGCATGTGGATAGCTATTCTACACAGAAGGCATCCAACATCGCTGGTCCCACAGTGAAGTTATCCATGATCAAGAAGCTTCTGTATGCTTTTGGACGCATGTTTGAGTCAGCCTGTCGCCTCCATAGAGGCCTATGTGGATGGCGGAAAAAGAAGGGGAAATCTATGATTTTTCTATTTTTGCCCATTTGTTTATTGAGAGAAGTGATGATACTCCCATAATTTACTTAAAGAAAAAAGTTTAAAACGCTGCAATGTACTAAATTCATTATTTACACCTCATCTGAATATCAAATCATTCAAACAAGTGTACCTAATGCTGAACCAAAAACAAATCCCAATTGGCATATCTGCCCTTATTCCGAGTTGTTTGCTCGCTAGCTGCTTTTAGCAGCATTGCACACGCTAGGCCGTCGCCCTCTGGGAGTGTATCTTAGCTTAGCAGAATTGCGAACGAAAGATTGGCAGAATTGCTACTAAATAATTCTTTGCAGTTTCTGAGTAGCTCCAGACCTACTCACAGATTGCGATCAGCTCAGTCCGTTTAGTTCCTGGTTTGACATCACAAACACGCCCTGCATTTCTCCAGCCACTCCCCTGTTTCTCCAGCCACTCTCGCGTTTTTCCCTGACACGCCTGCGTTTTCTTGTAAACGCCGGGAAATCGCCGAGTTACCACCCATAAACGTCCCTTTCCTGTCAATCATTTACCGAAAAGCAGTGCGACTTAAAAGCACCACAGAATCCACGGCAAATCTGCTAAGTTTTTAGTTAAATAACTAAGCGCATGCGCAGTTTGCAACAAATCGCAGCATAGCGAAAATCGGCAACGAGCGAACAACTCGGAATGACCCCCATTAATATGATTCAGAAGTGAAACAAATGTATTCTTTAATATTGGTCAATATATTCTGGAAGAAATAACTCTACACCCTTAATACTGAATGGCAAACAAATCGAAAAAGGTTTCTACAAAACGACTTTTTCCTATTTGCTTCCTGAATGGACCATTTGCCTAATTAAAATGAGAAAAGCAACAAAAGTATCTACAAAACATAAAATAAAATGCTTTAAAAATATGTAAATCGACTGACCATTTCAGAATATATAAATGACAGTGTACAGAGATCAGAGGACATGAATATCTCTGTGTCGTGGTTATTTCGCTTCTTATCGTATTGTGGGATTGCATAGAGCATTCAATCCATCAGCATCTGAAGGCCGTTAATAGCATTTTGGACTTACTGACTTTGGGTGTCAAAAAGAGAATTGCGGAATGTGTTACATCACACACATTATAATGAGACAGAACAGGCTGTGTCCCTATATGTGTCATTTTAGCTTGCATTATTTTTTCCACATTGGCCCTCATTCCGAGTCGTTCGCTCGGAAATAATCTTCGCATCGCAGCGTTTTTCTGCTTAGTACGCATGCGCAATGTTCGCACTGCGACTGCGCCAAGTAATTTTGCTATGAAGATAGTATTTTTACTCACGGCTTTTTCTTCGCTCCGGCGATCGTAGTGTGATTGACAGGAAATGGGTGTTACTGGGCGGAAACACGGCGTTTTATAGGCGTGTGGATAAAAACGCTACCATTTCCGGAAAAAACGCGGGAGTGGCTGGAGAAACGGGGGAGTGTCTGTGCGAACGCTGGGTGTGTTTGTGACGTCAAACCAGGAACGACAAGCACTGAACTGATCGCAGATGCCGAGTAAGTCTGAAGCTACTCTGAAACTGCTAAGTAGTTTGTAATCGCAATATTGCGAATACATCGTTCGCAATTTTAAGAAGCTAAGATTCACTCCCAGTAGGCGGCGGCTTAGCGTGTGTAACTCTGCTAAAATCGCCTTGCGAGCGAACAACTCGGAATGAGGGCCATTATAAAAGATGCCACGTCAGGAATGACTAAAGCATTCTGTCTGCAATATAGAATCTATATAGGCAGACTGGAGCAAGTACATGCTGTACAGATGTGCCTTCATGCACCGTTGCTTCAATTGCACCAAACAGCCCCTCTTGATGTGCAAAGAATCCAGGACACTCAAAATGTGCATCTTAAATAAAACAACAAATCTACATTGCTAATTGCTAGATTACACTGATCAATTTGATGTGTGACGTTTGTTCATCTGTGTGCGATTAAATCTCTGTAAGAAGTGTTTCGATGCAGCAGCTGTAGCTTTATCTCACACCAAGTTCTGTTGTGCTTCATCCTTGTACATGTCAAAAACTGACTCCTGTGCGGTCAGCGGCATAACTTCATATCAGAGGCCCAGATGTGAAATAGATGGCGGTGCACAGCCCCCCCCCCCCCCCCCCCCCTCACCCAGTGGCTCTGGCTATCACATGTGTTGATGTGCCAATGACTTGCCAATGGTACATCTGGGAGTATAAATATCCCTTATTGCAGCTAATTGTGGTGATAAGGAATCTTTATTTTTGGGTGCTGTCTGCAAATGATAATTACTAGAGCCCTGAGGGGGTTTTTTAACAAAGCTCGGAGAGAGATAAAAATGTGAGAGATAAAGTACCAACCAAGCAGCTTCTACCTTATATTTTACAGGCTGTGTTTGAAAAATGACAGGAGCGGATTGGTTGGTACTTTAGCTCTTACAATTTTATCTCTCTCCAAGCTTTGATAACCCTCCCCTAAAAGTTTTATTATAATAATTAGTGAATTTCCTTAAAACAACTAATGCTCTCTTTTCTTTCTTTGTATAAGATGCAACAGCAGAGCTGTAGCTCACTATATACAGTACACACTATAATCTTTTATCACACAGTCACATTCCAAGACTCTTCAGCTGAAGTGGGCTGCAAAGGAGGTTTGCGAACTTGGACAACAGTCAGCAGTAACTGAAGCAAATCACTATTAAATGAGTGGAGAGAGATCTGTCCAAAATCAGCAGCCCCCTTGTCTTTCTTTTTCGGTGCCCTGCTGACAGCTGGAGCCCAGCACCCAATGCCTCCACAGTCTCTAGGAGTTAAGGCACTGGGTGTGATTAAAGGTACAGCCCAGTGTCGCTAGTACACTTTGATTGGTGTTTTGCTACATCTATGATGTGATAAGATGCAAAATATGAAGGAGCAGACGGTACGCTACACCTCTAGGAGCAGCTCATTCACGCCGGCCCATCGCAGCATATGGCTTATTCACTCTAGGTGTATGAGAACACTAGAGGCAGATGTACTAAGCCTTGGAGAGTGATAAAGGGGAGAGAGATAATGTACCAGCCAATCAGCTCCTAACTGCCATGTTACAGGCTGCGTAATAAAAATAGCAGGAGCTGATTAGTTGGTACTTTATCTCTCTTCACTTTATCAATCCCCAAAGCTTAGTATATCTGCCCTCTGTACCTTATTTAACAGCTTGTGAGATTAATCAGATTTGCAGATAGATCATGCATTGAAGATGGTCGCACTCTTTTAAGAGCCATTTAGCGGTATATTCAATTGAAGTCGGATCCATTCCGACATTCATTTGTCGGAATGGATCCGACCTGGACTATTTAAATGACATCTCAATTCGACTTTTAAAAAAGTCGTATTGAGATGCGCGCGTGGGGGGGGGGGGAGACAGGGGGGATACGCGGACAGACGGGGGAGAGCAGCGCTACAGCAACGGCTATATATCCGCTGCTGTAGCGCTGCTCTCCCCCGTCTGCCCGCGGCTCTCCCCCGTCTCCCCCCCAGTCTCTCTGCCTCTCCAGTACCTCCTCTCTGTCCCTGCATCACAGCCGCCGCTCACGGCAGTGTCCATCCGGCTCCAGCAAGCGAGGTCTGGCTTGCTGGAGCCGGGTGGACGCTGCTATGAGCGGCGGCTGTGACATCCTCCAGAGCTGCTCACCCGGTCCCCGCCTCAGCTCTCCCCGTCCCCGCCTCAGCTCTGCCCGTCCCCGCCTCGGCTCTGCCCGTCCCCACCTCGGCTCTGCCTGTCCCCGCTCGGCACTCCAGTACCGGCGCTGCTCTCCCCATCTCACTTCGACTTTTTTTTAAGTCGAAGTGAGATGGTCGAAAAGGGGGCCAAAACCATTTTCGACACAAGCACGTGAATCGGCAGCTATTCCGCCGATCCACGTGCTTTTCGACAAGTCAAATTCCTCGACTTGTCAAAAAATTTGGGGTTTCATTGAATACGTTGAATCATGATTCGACCTTAAAAAGTCGAAAACTGCAGCTTTCGACTTCAATTGAATATACCCCTTAGAGTTGTTCCTATCTCAGTTGCTTCTCCCTTGTGGTTGAATGGACACATCCAGACATCCACTTGTAGGATAAGCTCACTGAGGGAGTGTCTTGGCCATATAGGTGGAATTGCAGGCTATTTAGAGTTGTACATATGCAGACAGTCGGCTGATTTCAGGTGGATCTCCTACTCCAGGGATGTGCACTGATAGTGATGATGGCTGCTTTCACAGGCAGTAGGATGGTAGCCATATGGCTACATAGGCGAGCACCACCTTCAGTACATGGTCACATTCATTTCCAAATATGCAGTACATACGCATTTGTGGCTGACTGGCATGCAAGTGTGCTGTGATCCATAGAAGCCTACCAGACTTTCTTATACCCCTTTTCCACTGCCGCAATGACCCAGGTCAACCCGGTTTTCTGCTCAGTTGCAAAGGGTCCCTTAAAAATAACCTAGGTCTAGTGACCTGGGAATATGACCTGGGTAGCTACCAGAGTCGGTCCCAGGAAGTACCCAGGTAAGGGTGCAGTGTAGACTGTTGACCTGGGTCATCAATCCAGGTCATGTTAAAAATATAAAGAGAGTTGACTCAGCAGCTCTTGGAGATGATGTCATCACCGAGCATTGGCAGAGGGAACACCCACCACTACCCTGGGTGTATCCTGCGGTGTGATTGATGTTTAAAGCCAATTGAAACACGTGTTCAATTGGACAAATGGGAACTAAACATGATTAATTGCAGCCCTCCACCCTATAATCGGAACCCGTAACACAAAGTGTTACATTGTGCTTTCCTCATATTTCAACTATTTGAGTTAACATAAAAACATTGTTTCAGTGGTCCAATTGCTGTTTACAGAAGTCTTCACTGTAAATAGACTTTTACTCTGCTCATAATCATATATTATTTCAGAGGCCAGTGCATTTTTTTTTTACGGCAGAACAAAAAGCAATCACTAAATACCCACTGGCAAATGACCACTGCCTTCTCTCCAGTTCATGTTTCCAAAATCAGCGCGGCAAAGGAGCTGAAGGCAAGAAAACATTAAACTAATGTGTGCTCTGCCGCTGAGCTGATGAACAAATCAAAGCGGATAGTCAAACAAAATTACCTATGAAGGAATACTGTAGATTTTCAAGTCTTCAGAATCATTTTTGTGAGAAGAGATGCTACAATGACAGCTTGAATTTGCCTGCAGATTAAAATGTGTGAGCCTATCTACATGTCAATTAACTCTATTATTCTGTGTTAGAAATTTCTGCAATGGCATCTGGACAATGATATATTATCTGTTAATTAGGGACACGGAGTTCTGTTCACCGGAGCAAAAATTGCAGAAGAAGCGTGAACTTTAGTAATACTAAAATTATTTACTGAAAGATTTCACAGTGTTTTCTCATGTTGACCTTTTTCATGATGATCTTCAGTCCATGTCGATTTTTTTCAGGTGTCCACCTTATGCATGTTGGCCAAAAGTGGTCGACCTAGTGACTGCGGACCTAGACAGGGTTGACCCAATGAACCACACCTGCCTATGGTAACCATGCTAGACCTACACACAAGGGAGTAACAAGGGGTGTGCCATCAGTGTGCCATCCGGTGTAACGGTCCAAGGGGCGGCACGGTAACTGCCATGACAGCACCACTTTCCAGCTTACTTTTTTTTTTAAATATAAGAATTTTGAATTGCCCTTTAAAGGGTCACCTTCTCACAGTTATTTTGTAGCTGGTATAGAATGCAATCAATTACGTAGCTAGGGACGTACAGCATCACTGAGGCACGGGGCACTTTGGTTAATAAGAGAGTGAGTTTATGATTCATGTAAGTCCTTAATTCTTTCGCTACATTTCTATGGGGTATATGCAATTGTGGTCGAATTCCCGAAATTGTCGAATTTCGGGTCATTTTCGACCAAAAAAAAAAATTCCCCTATGCAATCCAGTGCTTTCCGACCAAAAAACGGACTTTCAAAATTCGACTTTTTGAAATTCGAATTTTTGCAAATTCGACTTTTCTGCAATGATACAAGTGCTGCAATTCGACCAAAGCATATTCAATTCAAGTTTGGAAATTCGACAGCAGTGCTTTTAGACAGCAAATTCGTCATTTTCAATCCGCCACACTTTGGAGGGTGAAAACAAATAAAAAAAATTTAAACATGTTTTTTTTGGTGGTTTTTTTTTTTGGGAATAGCAGATCTATTTATATTAGAAGGGATTAGGTACTTTTTTTTTTTTTTTGGGAGGCACAAATATTATTTATATATTTTTTAAAATATTATTTTTTTTATTTTTATTTTTTTTTTATGCTGGAAGGGTAAAATCATAAAAAAAAATGGCGTGGGGTCCCCCCTCCAAAGCATAACCAGCCTCGGGCTCATTGAGATGGTCCTGGTTCTAAAAATGCGGGGAAAAAATTGACAGGGGATCCCCCGTATTTTTAAAACCAGCACCGGGCTCTGCGCCTGGTGCTGGTGCCAAAAATACGGGGGACAAAAAGAGTAGGGGTCCCCCGTATTTTTAACACCAGCATCGGGCTCCACTAGCTGGACAGATAATGCCACAGCCGGGGGTCACTTTTATGCCGTGCCCTGCGGCCGTGGCATCAAATATCCAACTAGTCACCCCTGGCCGGGGTACCCTGGGGGAGTGGGGACCCCTTCAATCAAGGGGTCCCCCCCCCCAGCCACCCAAGGGCCAGGGGTGAAGCCCGAGGCTGTCCCCCCCCATCCAATGGGCTGCGGATGGGGGGGCTGATAGCCTTTGTGATAATAAAAAGATATTGTTTTTTCCAATAGTACTACAAGTCCCAGCAAGCCTCCCCCGCAAGCTGGTACTTGGAGAACCACAAGTACCAGCATGCGGGAGAAAAACGGGCCCGCTGGTACCTGTAGTACTACTGGGAAAAAAATACCCAAATAAAAACAGGACACACACACCGTCGACAGTAAAACTTTATTTCATACGTCGACACACACATACTTACCTATGTTCACACGCCGACATCGGTCCTCTTCTCCATGTAGAATCCACGGATACCTGTAAAGAAAAGTTCAAAATACTCACCTCAACCATGGTTCAGAGATAAATCCACGGACTTGGCAAAATAAGAAAACGCAAATACCCGCACCAAAAACGGACTGAAAGGGGTCCCATGCTGACACATGGGACACCTTTCCACGAATGAGACCTGTCAGTGACAGCTGTCACTGACAGGTCTCTAAGCCAATCAGGAAGCGCAACTTCGTTGCGCTCACCTGATTGGCTGAGCGCTGTCTGCACTGTGACAGCGCATCGCACAGCTCCCTCCATTATATTCAATGGTGGGAACTTAGCGGCTAGCGGTGAGGTCACCCGCCGGTCAGCGGCTGACCGGCGGGTGACCCCACCGCTACCCGCAAAGTTCCCACCATTGAAAGTAATGGAGCGGCTTTGCGATGCGCTGTCACAGTACAGACAGCGGACAGCCAATCAGGTGAGCGCCACGGAAGTAGCGCTTCCTGATTGGCTGAAGGGACGTCAGTGACAGGAGTCACGTGATGTCCCGGCATTGCCAGTGCTGGAGGATCAGTGCTGGACTCATGGAGTTATTCAGATGCAGTGATTGTACAGTGTATCTGGGGGATGCAGCTGCTTATGCACTGATTGTTAATAATATATTAACATAGATTCAGTGTTATGTTGATATATTATTAACCACTTATTGCATACTAGTTACAGCAGGCATTCCCAACCGCGGTCCTCAAGGCACACCAACAGTGCAGGTTTTAGAGATATCCAGGCTTCAGCACAGATGGTTAAATCAAAAGAACTGAGGTACTAATTAAGTCACCTGTGTTCAAGCCTGGATATCACTAAAACCAGGACTGTTAGTGTGCCTTGAGGACCGAGGTTGGGAAACACTGAGTTACAGAATATGCACATTACTTCTGGGTGAGGAGAGAAAGCTTAACAGCCATGAAACACATCATTCAGTCTGTAACTAAACCAAATAAAAACATTTATTTTTACTTTGCATACTTTGCTAATTGGATGATTTTAGGTGGGCTTTTTTTAGGTGGACTTGGATTAATTATATTATCCACTATCTAGCGTCCAGGGAGTTTGCCACCCACAATCACACTGAGCAGGATCAGTGAGCACTGAGCTGAGGGTTGAGGCTAGATCCAAGTGGCCTAAGGGACCTTTTCCGTCAGGGGGAGGAGCCACGACACAAGGGGGAGGAGCTACACCAGCGGGACAGTTGCTCTAGTATCCACGCCACCAACTATTACCTTTAGTAATTAGGTGGCGAGCGAAGCGAGCCACCGTGCCCGAAGCGTGGCGAGCAAAGCGAGCCCGCGAGGGTACTTTTTGGGTACCTTGTTTGGCCGTAGCTCCTCCCCCTGGTGACGGGTCTCCTCCCCTAGGTACGTCAGAAGGACCCTTCTCCCACTCCGATATAGAATCAACCCTGAGCGCAGAGCCCTGTACCACAGGGGCTCCACCTCCTGCAGGCTTATGCTGCATGAATCAGATCCATCCACTGAGTCACTGAGTCTACACAGTGTACAACTGTCTCAACTGACTGGCAGACTCAGGATGAATCATGATTCATGACATGACTCAGGCACAGCAGCACAGCACTCACTGACTGGTGAGTCGTGACTGCTCCCTCCCCCCTCCCACTGGGTGTCACCTGGTATAGCCTCTGGCCAATCACAGCTAAAGACACTCAGCAGAACACACTGACTGAACGATACACTGAGTTTCCTCCCTCTGGCTGAGAGAAGCTGCTGCTGCAGCTGTCTCGACTCATTAAACAGTGAGTGACTCGAATCATTCACACTTCCTGATGACTCGAGTCACTGTGTTGAGACAGTGAGTCAGTAGCCATCTCTATTCGGGAGAAAGGGGTCTGATGTGAAAACATTGGACCCCTTTCTAGTCCGGTATGGATCGGTGTTCGGTTTGTTTTTTTGCCAAGAACGTGGATTTACCTCTGGACGTGGATGTACCTCTGGACGCTGGAAGGTGAGTATAATTTTTTCACAGGTACCCTCGGATCGTCGGCGACCGTGGCAGTCGGCGTGTCAACATAGGTAAGTATGTGTGTGTCGGCAGTATGTAATAAAGTTGTACAAGTCACGGTGTCTGTGTCCTGTTTTTATTTGGGTATTTTTTTTCCAGTAGCACTACAGGTACCAGCGGGCCCGTTTTTCTCCCGCATGCTGGTACTTGTGGTTCTCCAAGTACCAGCTTGCGGGGGAGGCTTGCTGGGACTTGTAGTACTAATGGAAAAAACAATATCTTTTTATTATCACAAAGGCTATCAGCCCCCCCATCCGCAGCCCATTGGATGGGGGGGGACAGCCTCGGGCTTCACCCCTGGCCCTTGGGTGGCTGGGGGGGGGGGGGACCCCTTGATTGAAGGGGTCCCCACTCCCCCAGGGTACCCCGGCCAGGGGTGACTAGTTGGATATTTGATGCCACGGCCGCAGGGCACGGCATAAAAGTGACCCCCGGCTGTGGCATTATCTGTCCAGCTAGTGGAGCCCGATGCTGGTGTTAAAAATACGGGGGACCCCTACTCTTTTTGTCCCCCGTATTTTTGGCACCAGCATCAGGCGCAGAGCCCGGTGCTGGTTTTAAAAATACGGGGGATCCCTGGCAAATTTTTCCCCTGCATTTTTAGAACCAGGACCAGCTCAAAGAGCCCGAGGCTGGTTATGCTTTGGAGGGGGGACCCCACGCCATTTTTTTTTCGGGTTTTTCACGTTTTTTTCCCGTTTTTTAAAATCGCGGCAAAATCCGCCAAATCGGCCGATTTTCACCCGCGATTCTGGCGAATCCGTTTTTCATTGAATATGGTGAATCCCGGCAGGCACCTGCCGGGATTCACCTGGCGAATTTGGTCGAATTAAAAAACGGCGATAATTGCCGCGAATTCGACCGCAATTGCATATACCCCTATGACTTTTACAGTGTGTTTCACAATTTGCATCTACTGATGGGAGTTGAGTCAAATTGTTGTGTATACATAGTCCTTATACAGAACCACACAGAGTCTGAGTTAGACACCATAGGGTGCTAGGCAAGATACTGGTTTGGCCCCAGTGTTGGACTAGGGCATGAAGGGTCCATCAGTAGAATATACTGGTAAGGGCCCATTTTTAAGGGAGTGGCCCTTTTCCAGATGGGGTGTGGCCAGCAACCATATTGGTTTGACTAACCATTAGAAAGTGCTTTGGCTGGGCCCCTTCATAAATATATACAGTGTATACAGCTAGTGCATACAATATAACGTACCAGATTAATAACAGCAATTCACCTACTGGGGAAATTTCCTGCTTAGTAGTTACAGGTGCTGAGGAGGTGCCAATTATCATGATTCATCAATGGCTGTAGAAGGTGCACCTACTGGGGATATTTCCTGCTTAGTGGCTACAGGTCCTGAGGAGGTGCCAGTTATCAGGACTCATCAATGGCTGCAGAAGGTGCACCTACTGGGGTTATTTCCTGCTTAGTAGTTACAGGTGCTGAGGAGGTGCCAGTTATCAAGAATCATCAAGGGCTGCAGAAGGTTCACCTACTGGGGTTATTTCCTGCTTAGTAGTTACAGGTGCTGAGGAGATGTCAGTTATCAGAAATCATCAATGGCTGCAGAAGGTGCACCTACTGGGGTTATTTCCTGCTTAGTAGTTACAGGTGCTGAGGAGGTGCCAGTTATCAGGACTCATCAATGGCTACCGAAGGTGCACCTACTGGGGTTATTTCCTGCTTAGTAGTTACAGGTGCTGAGGAGGTGTCACTTATCAGAAATCATCAATGGCTGCAGAAGGTGCACCTACTGGGGTTAGTTCCTGCTTATTATTTACAGGTGCTGAGGAGGTGCCAATTATCAGGACTCATCAAGGGCTGCAGAAGGTGTACCTACTGCGGTTAGTTCCTGCTTATTAGTTATAGGCGCTGAGGAGGTGCCAATTATCAAGAATCATCAAGGGCTGCAGAAGGTGCACCTACTGTACTGGGGTTATTTCCTGCTTAGTAGTTACAGGTGCTGAGGAGGTGTCACTTATCAGAAATCATCAATGGCTGCAGAAGGTGCACCTACTGGGGTTATTTCCTGCTTAGTAGTTACAGGTGCTGAGGAGGTGTCAGTTATCAGAAATCATCAATGGCTGCAGAAGGTGCACCTACTGCGGTTAGTTCCTGCTTATTAGTTATAGGCGCTGAGGAGGTGCCAATTATCAGGAATCATCAAGGGCTGCAGAAGGTGCACCTACTGTACTGGGGTTATTTCCTGCTTAGTAGTTACAGGTGCTGAGGAGGTGCCAGTTATCAGGACTAATCAATGGCTGCAGAAGGTACACCTACTGGCGTTATTTTCTGCTTAGTAGTTACAGGTGCTGAGCAGGTGTCAGTTATCAGAAATCATCAACGGCTGCAGAAGGTGCACCTACTGGGGATATTTCCTGCTCAGTAGTTACAGGTGCTGAGGAGGTGCCAGTTATCAGGACTCATCAATAAAAAAAGACAAAACAGATAGGAACCGCGCTTAGTATCCAATATAATTTTTTTTTTTTATATTTCTAATACAGTTTAATATAATTTAAACAATTACCGGACGGATTTCATAAAAAAATATATATATAATATAACATATATATACTTATACAGATTCCTAACACTATTATAACACTAGGAGCGTGCGGCTAATATCCAATTTAAACATCAGCGCCCCATTTTTTGCTTTTTTCTGTTAGGACTCATCAATGGCTGCAGAAGGTGCACCTACTGGGGTTATTTCCTGCTTAGTAGTTACAGGTGCTGAGGAGGTGCCAGTTATCAGGACTCATCAATGGCTGCAGAAGGTGCACCTACTGGGGTTATTTCCTGCTTAGTAGTTACAGGTGCTGAGGAGGTGCCAGTTATTGGGAATCATCAATGGCTGCAGAAGGTGCACCTACTGGGGTTATTTCCAGCTTAGTAGTTACAGGTGCTGAGGAGGTGTCAATTATCAGGACTCATCAATGGCTGCAGAAGGTGCACCTACTGGGGTTATTTCCTGCTTAGTAGTTACAGGTGCTGAGGAGGTGCCAATTATCAGGAATAATCCTCTATGTAAAAGATGATACATACCCAAGTACATTAATAAATACATTAAAACTTTGACATGTAATTAAGACAGTTCCAATTTCCCCTCATCCTCCTGATTAATTAAAGACAGCAATTATGCTGGGAAGAACAATATTTCAAGAGAAAAGTGAAAAAGGTCAAATGAATAACGTTACTAGAATTAAATAATAGGTCGGGATTTGAAGTGGCAATGTTATATTTTTCATTATGTACTTATTTTCTGTGGAGACCAGGCCCACCTGGCCAAGATGGCGGTCATGTCACTGAAGCAGTTAAACACTTGTGCTTCTGCTCCATTTTTTAATGGGACAATCAGCGCAGAGGTTCCATCTGTACATGTGATAGACATTGGTAAGGAGCAAGACTACAGCTAGGAATGCTTAGACCCAGGCTGCAGCGTAAGGTGGGCCTTCGCTTAATGCTGGGACAAGGCATAGACAAGTTCCAGTGTTATAGTATACCGTATAAAAAAATATATATTGTTGTGAAGTACTGCAAAGCATTGATGTATAAATAGTGATGTGCAGCGGAAATTTTTCGGGTTTTGTGTTTTGGTTTTGGATTCGGTTCCGCGGCCGTGTTTTGGATTCGGACGCGTTTTGCCAAAACCTCCCTTAAATTTTTTTGTCGGATTCGGGTGTGTTCTGTATTCGGGTGCTTTTTTTCAAAAAACTCTCAAAAACAGCTTAAATCATAGAATTTGGGGGTAATTTCGATCCTATAGTATTATTAACCTCAATACCCATAATTTCCACTCATTTCCAGTCTATTCTGAACACCTCACACCTCACAATATTATTTTTAGTCCTAAAATTTGCACCGAGGTCGCTGGATGACTAAGCTAAGCGACCCAAGTGGCCGGCACAAACACCTGGCCCATCTAGGAGTGGCACTGCAGTGTCAGACAGGATGGCACTTAAAAAAATTGGCCCCAAACAGCACATGATGCAAAGAAAAGAGAAAAAGAGGTGCACTGTGGTCGCTGGATGGCTAAGCTAAGCAACACAAACACATCAATATCACAGGAATTATTAGTTCTAATCAATGGTATTATTGGTCCAAATCACTGGAAGAAAATGACAAAATCACTGGAATTATTCGTTCTAATCAATGGTATTATTGGTCCAAATCACTGGACGAAAATGACAAATCACTGGAATTATTTGGCAAGATCACTGTAATTAATAATTATAAATCACTGATATTAATTGGTAAAATCTCGCTATCGCCTGCCTAGTGAAGTGGAATCTAGATGGGATTTTGTACCAGGGACACAATAACTTCATTAATTGTCAAAATCCCAATGCACTAATGGCGGAAAACGGGCGCACGTCTAACAGCTCACTGATTATACTGAGAACTGATTATACTGATCACTGATGATACGGAGAACTGACACTGAGCAGCGAGAACAGCACTGGACTATTGTACTGTAGTATACTGGTCACCACAATGCAGCACTGACACTGAGCACAATATTAAGCACTGATCAGGATACTAGAAGTGACACGGTGCAGCAAGATAACGCCATTGTCACCACAATGCAGCACTGTACTACTATATACTGGTCCCCACAATGCAGCACAGATATTGAGCACTGATCCGGAGAATAGAACTGAGTCTGACACGGAGCTGCAAGATACAGCAAT
This sequence comes from Pseudophryne corroboree, assembly GCF_028390025.1. Classification (NCBI taxonomy): domain Eukaryota; kingdom Metazoa; phylum Chordata; class Amphibia; order Anura; family Myobatrachidae; genus Pseudophryne; species Pseudophryne corroboree. The sequence goes on along the minus strand of NC_086454.1, from coordinate 280,659,316 downwards.
GACCTACTGTACTGTACTACTATATACTGGTGGTCACCACAATGCAGCACTGTACTACTATATACTGTTCCCCACAATGCAGCACAGATATTGAGCACTGATTAGGAGAATAGAACTGAGTCTGACACGGAGCTGCAAGATACAGCAATGGACAACTGTACTGTACTACTATATACTGGTGGTCACCACAATGCAGCACTGTACTACTATATACTGGTCCCCACAATGCAGCACAGATATTGAGCACTGATCCGGAGAATAGAACTGAGTCTGACACGGAGCTGCAAGATACAGCAATGGACAACTGTACTGTACTACTATATACTGGTTGTCACCACAATGCAGCACTGCACTACTATATACTGGTCCCCACAATGCAGCAAAGATATTGAGCACTGATCCGGAGAATAGAACTGAGTCTGACACGGAGCTGCAAGATACAGCAATGGACAACTGTACTGTACTACTACTACCACTGGTGGTCCCCACAATGCAGCAGACTGAGCACAGATATTGAGCTTTTCAGGCAGAGACCATAGCCACGTCCTCTCCGCTCAATCGACAATGCACGAGTGAAAATGGCAGCGACGCGCGGCTCTTTATATGGAATCCGAATCTCACGAGAATCCGACAGTGGGATGATGACGTTTTCCCCCGTTGGGGTTTTGCGTGTTAGGCGGGAAGAACCGAGGCTGCCTCGGACCCGTGTATACCACGTGAAGTTCGGGTGGGGTTCGGATCTCGGCGAACCGAACCCGCTCATCTCTATGTATAAAGTAGAGTATATTTAATAGTCTATGCCATTTTTAAATGTATATATATTTAAGATGTTTGTATTTCTGCCATTTTTTTGGTATTTGATTTTAAAAGCTATCTTGTGTGACTAGGAAAAGGGATGCTAATTGCCATGTCCTAGCAGGAGGTCTAGTGAGGCCTTTGATATTGGCCAGTACATAACATGTAAAATACTTGAATTTTGCAGTTCCTGTGGGAAAGATGTTAATGATGGGGGACTTTTGTGTTTCTCTATGTAAAGTGTCAAGTAGGTTTGGAATCAGAAGTGTCGCCGGGTGTGGTGACACCCGGTGCGCATCCCTGATCACCCGGCGCGCTCTCTGCAAAAAGGGATGTGGCCTTATATATGTGCGTGGCCTTGCGGAGATCCAGAAAATCGTCACTCTGAGACAGTCTCTTTGCGCTGTCGGCTCCTCTGATGACAGGAGCCGGGTGCTGTAGGAGACTTTCACACTGGAGCATCTGGCTCCGGTCACTGTGGAGGAGCCGACATTTTGGTGTCACCCCCTCCAGGTGTGGCACCCGGGTGTGGCCCGCACCCATCTTGTGACGCCACTGTTTGGAATCAATGATTTCCTGTAAATTTGGTAAAGATATACTATATGAAGAGAAGAAACAAATTGGGTTACCCCTGTGAAATGTAATCTATATTTATGTATGTGTTATAAGATAGCTGCTCTGATTGATACAGGTTGAGTATCCCATATCCAAATATTCCGAAATACGGAATATTCCGAAATACGGACTTTTTTGAGTGAGAGTGAGATAGTGAAACCTTTGTTTTTTGATGACTCAATGTACTCAAACTTTATTTAATACACAAAGTTATTAAAAATATTGTATTAAATGACCTTCAGGCTGTGTTTATAAGGTGTATATGAAACATACATGAATTGTGTGAATGTAGACACACTTTGTTTAATGTACAAAGTTATAAAAAATATTGGCTAAAATGACCTTCAGGCTGTGTGTATAAGGTGTATATGAAACATAAATGCATGTGTTTCATATACACATGCATGTGCTTAGATTTAGGTCCCATCACCATGATATCTCATTATTGTATGCAATTATTCCAAAATACGGAAAAATCCGATATCCAAAATACCTCTGGTCCCAAGCATTTTGGATAAGGGAGACTCAACCTGTATACAAATCCTAAAGGTATGTGCGGGAGGATTTCACCATGCTATTGTGTCTTCTGGCTATAGAAATAGGGCTGTGAGCCCTGAGTGGGAGAGAGAGTTTTTCTCTGACTAATGGCGGGATGTATTAACATACATCGCCACCCATCGCAGCAATGTACTAACATATGCAATTAGCATTGCAATGCGATGACAGAGGCCCCTTGCGATACCCGTGAGAAGGTTAGCAGAGGGTCTCTGTGTGGTTCGTCACCTCCCAGCCCCGGGAGGTGACGTGTGCAGGGAGTCCCTGGGCTCCTCCTCCTCCCTGCAGCCGGAAGGAGATATGGCTGTGATGCAGAGGAGGAGGACGTTGGGGGAACATGAAGCCGCACCACAGGCTGACCAGATGCAGGTAAGGGGGGTCAGTGGGAGCGATGTGGGGTGGCATGGGGCGGCGGAGGTTGCGGGATGCGGTAAGAAGCCCATAGGCTTCTATAGACTATCGCCATAAAAAGATGGCGATACGCTATGCATCGATACACGTGCGGCCGGGGGTTAATACATTTCAAAATGCAGTAAAACCCCTGAAAATGTGGGTTTTCCTACATTTTTCCTTTAGTACATCCCGCCATAAGAGACATCTGTTGTAAAGATCTTCTATGCTGTACCCTCTGAGAAATGCTTTTACAGAGCAATAAACATCTTGCCTTCTGGACAACTGCCTTTATCTTGCGACCAACAGGTATGCAACACATGCAGTCCCGTTCTCCGCCTGTTCTGGGCTGAGCCCAGTGTATCTAAGATCCACCCTCTGCCAGCTACTGTACAGGGCCTGCTCCAGGTCAGTGACCACTGACCAGTGGAAGTCAACTGATGTCAGTCAGGAGGTGTGTCAGCAGCATGTCCACTTATACACAGCAGCAAGCAGATACAGGTGCGAATGGTAGGAGCTTGGGTGTAAATCAGCGGTTCCAGGTGCCGTGTTAGTAGCAAAATACCTGCCCACTGCACAGTTGGTGGAGGCAGTACAGGTGGTTACTGACAGTAGGAGGGAATCCCCTATTGGCCAGGTCCTGTGAGACCCAAATCCAATCTATGATCGCTTGACGCGGGCAGGGATGCGCATCCAGTCACAACCATGTTATGGGTGAGCTGTCAAAATCAGAAAGTGTCTGTGCACCTTATCAGGGCCGTAACAATAGGGCATTGTCCAGGGTGCGGGGCCCAAGAAGTCGCACCACTGCTATGCTGCAGCACTTGCATTTAAAGGTGGGTACACACTGATAGATATATCTGCCGATCAATTGATCGGCAGATATATCTATGGACAGATCGGGCAGTGTGCTGTGCATACACACTGCCCAATCCGTCGGGGACTGACGTCATGAACTGGGCGGGCGTGTGTACACGCCCGCCCAGTTCAGCTGTCAATCACCACCGGCCGCCGCAGCATGTGTACGGGCAGAGCCGGTCCTAACCAATATGATGCCCTAGGCAAGATTTTGACTGGTGCCCCCTAGCACCGCCGCTAGTTCTGCAGGACATGCCTGGCATGAGTCAGCTGGAAGCTTTGCTAACGTTGGGACACCTTTTGTTTATGAAAATGCGTCTTATTTGCATTACTATGTGGTTAGGGTGCACAAGCAGCTTCTGCTGATTAAAATGATATGCAGCATGCCTATATTCTGTGTGCGACTACGGCTGTATCTGCATACATTACAGTGATTTCCAGGAATACACTGCAACGTAGCATTTCGTATGCAGATACAGCCTCAGTTACACACAGAATATAGGCATGCCACATATCATTTTAATCAGCAGAAGCTGCTGGTGCCCCTAAGCATACCAAATGCCCTAGGCATTTGCCTAGTTTGCCTATGCCTAGGGCCGGCTCTGTGTACGGGTGGCCGACTGGTCCCCGTACACATACAGCGATGCGCCAATATATTGGTAGATATATTGGCCGTCGGCTGTGCTGTGGGGCCGACGCTATATGTCTGTGAACGACGGAGTTCACAGACATGTCGCCCGTACACACTGGCCGACGGACCCGCGATATATCGGTCAGTGTGTACCCATCTTAACATAAACAGTACCTGGAACATCATGCTGCAGCTCTTTAGCACTCTACTTCCTAGTGTCAGCAGCCAATCCCCATTGTTGTGAAGTCATGATGTCACTGACTCAGTGGGCGGGGCTGGCACAGGGAAGCATAGAGCCCTGTTCCAGCCTTGCACCTTATTATGCTTATTGTGCTTAGTCCTGTAAATATGACTGTGTCGCACAAGATCAGCAGACTCACATACTAAAATATATTATGTGCTACTGTGATCTGATTAGCCGTTAGTTGCTATGTTTCTGCCTTACACACGGACACACAGAAGATGAATAACAACAGGTGCTCTGACCTTAGTCAAAAATGATTCATTATAATTCGAATCCTTTGTCAGACTGAAATGATTACCCAAACGTATCTGGGTTTAACTGATTCCACGAACCAGCATGTCTAAAAGATTATTAAGCAGTTATATCAGACATGCACAGCACAATTGCATCCAAATACACAAATATGGTATTTGTTTCTCCAAGCAGAAAAGCAGCCTCAGAATAAACTTGTAAGAACAGGGTTACTTAATTTCCTGCTTATGAAGATATGGTGTAGCGTACTGTGGTGTTCTTTGCATTGTACAGCACAACTCAATAACTGGGCTGATATAGATAAGGAATGGCAGATGTTCCCGTTCAAAATTGGCATTAGGACTCTGTAGACAGACACAGATTCATTAGTCATGTACAAGAATCTAATGATGTCTGGGGATAGGAGTAAGAATCCAGGCACTGCAAAATCTGCTGAATTTCTGAATATTTAAGCGCACATAGATAGATTCAACACATAACTTGACATTTCGGATGGGGAGAGGGTAAATTAGACAATGGCATTAAGATTAGGTCATCTTATTTCACCTATATTTATTATAAGTGATACTGATGTGTTATGAATAGTGACGGGATGGTGACAGAGCCATTTCGCTAAATGGTTGCTGAGCACTAAACCTGATTGTACTTATTTCTCAAAAACATAAACCATTAATTTGCAAGATCAGATTTTTGCTGGACTGCAACTTTGTACAACAAAGTTCTTCAGTAATTTCTTATATAAATGCAATTGTTTGCTCATCAGAAAAATAATGGTAGCTGTCCAAGATGGTTTCCATTTTACAGGTATTTCACTGATTTTCTTCATATAGTACAGGCAGCCATTTTGAGGGCTGGATCAATGTGGTTAAGAATGCTATATCAAGTTACTGGAAAGAAACTTGTGAAATCATTGAGGTAAAATAAGAAAGTGCCTTATTTATTAGTAAGTACATTTGTTTCTAGTGAATTTCTTTTTTAATTTTTAAAGACATTGGTTCAGCCCTCAAGATATCTGCAGCCATTGTACACAATATAAATGCTGGAGGTTCACTACACACATCCCTTGTGTCTTAGCATATCTAGAATATCCACCCAGCATACTTCAAGCAGCATGCGCACAACTCACTCATAAGAAATACCTCAGTAAACTAGAAGAGTGCTTACAAGGTATACAGGAGGAGATGTATCAAAGCTTGGAGAAAGATAACTTGAACAGAGATAAAGTACAGACCAATTAGCCTCTGTTAAAAAGTAGTTAGAAGCTGTATGGCTGGTATTTTATCTCTCCCCACTTTATCTCGCTCCAAAGTTTGATATATCTCCCCCACAAAGAGGTAGCGAATCTGTAGGGGCTCACTGTGCAAAAGAATAATTGCACCATAAAAGGCCAAACATCTACTAATTATAAAATCTCTATAATATTGCTTATTTTAGCTATACTGTATGGATTAGATCAGTGTTTTCCAACTCCTGTCCTTAGGACAGGTCCAGTGCAAGGTCTTTCTGCACCCTAGGCAAAGCTTCAGCCTAGCGCCCCCTAACCTGCAATCCCCACTACCACCAACTCCCGGATGGGACATGCAGGTGGACTGTGGTGAATTGCATTATTTTACAAATACAGATAAAAGGGACAACACTCAAGGACTTTTACAATGAAAAAGTTTATTATAAACAAAGTCACAAAAGGTTACGCCGGGTTCACTATGGTATGCCGGCGGTCGGGCTCCCGGCGACCAGCATACCGGCGTCGGGAGCCCGACCGCCGGCTTACCTACAGTGTGGTGAGCGCAAATGAGCCCCTTGCGGGCTCGCTGCGCTCGCCACGCTACGGGCACGGTGGGAGAATAAGTGTCGGTATGCCGGCTGTCGGGATCCCGGCGCCGGTATACTGTGCGCCGGGATCCCGTCAGTCGGCATACTGAAGACCACCCGTTACGCCTATATATGCTAGCTGGCATGTTGGTCATTGTGTAGGACACCGATGCCAACTTCAAATGTTTTACTGAGTGCCGGAATTATATATACAGTGTGTGCACACACACACACACACACACACACACACACACACACACACACACACACACACACACACACACACACACACACACACACACACACACACACACACACACACACACACACACACTAGATAGATGGACAGATAGATAGATAGATAGATAGATAGATAGATAGATAGATAGATAGATAGATAGATAGATAGATAGATAGATAGATAGATAGACACACTGTATGTATACTGCATCTGCATCTGGGGTTTGGTGGGGATATTTAATTGTATATGTAAACATACATATATACACACATTCATATATTTAAGTAGGCAAGGGTTGGATAGACCTGAGAATACATAAGAGTCCTGATATTTCTCTGACGTCCTAGTGGATGCTGGTAACTCCGTAAGGACCATGGGGAATAGCGGCTCCGCAGGAGACTGGGCACAAAAGTAAAAGCTTTAGGACTACCTGGTGTGCACTGGCTCCTCCCCCTATGACCCTCCTCCAAGCCTCAGTTAGATTTTTGTGCCCGGCCGAGAAGAGTGCACACTAGGGGCTCTCCTGAGCTTCTTAGTGAAAAGTTTAGTTTTAGGTTTTTTATTTTCAGTGAGACCTGCTGGCAACAGGCTCAGTGCATCGAGGGACTAAGGGGAGAAGAAGCGAACTCACCTGCGTGCAGAGTGGATTGGGCTTCTTAGGCTACTGGACACCATTAGCTCCAGAGGGACCGAACACAGGCCCAGCCTCGGAGCTCGGTCCCGGAGCCGCGCCGCCGGCCCCCTTACAGAGCCAGAAGCAAGAAACGGTCCGGAAAAATCGGCGGCAGAAGACATCAGTCTTCAACAAGGTAGCGCACAGCACTGCAGCTGTGCGCCATTGTTACTCAGGCACACTTCACACTCCGGTCACTGAGGGTGCAGGGCGCTAGGGGGGGGCGCCCTGAGCAGCAATGTAAAACACCTTGGCTGGCATAAATACACCACATATAACCCCCCGGGGCTATATGGGTGTATTTTAACCCCTGCCAGATTCCACAGAAAAACGGGAGAAATGGCCGCCGAGAAGGGGGCGGAGCCTATCTCCTCAGCACACTGGCGCCATTTTCTCTCACAGCTCCGTTGGAGGGAAGCTCCCTGGCTCTCCCCTGCAGTTACTACACTACAGAAAGGGGTTAAAAAAGAGAGGGGGGCACTAATTAGGCGCAGTATAACAATACAGCAGCTATAAGGGGAAAAACACTTATATAAGGTTATCCCTGTATATATATATAGCGCTCTGGTGTGTGCTGGCATACTCTCCCTCTGTCTCCCCAAAGGGCTAGTGGGGTCCTGTCCTCTATCAGAGCATTCCCTGTGTGTGTGCTGTGTGTCGGTACGTTGTGTCGACATGTATGAGGAGGAAAATGAGGTGGAGGCGGAGCAATTGCCTGTAACAGAGATGTCACCCCCTAGGGAGTCGACACCTGAGTGGATGAGCTTATGGAAGGAATTATGTGACAGTGTCAGCTCTTTACAAAAGATTGATGACATGAGACGGCCGGCGACTCAGTCTGTGCCTGTCCAGGTGTCTCAAAAGCCATCTGGGGCTCTAAAACGCCCGTTACCGCAGATGGCAGATACAGACGCCGACACGGATACTGACTCCAGTGTCGACGATTAAGAGACGAATGTGACTTCCAGTAGGGCCACACGTTACATGATTGAGGCTATGGAAAATGTTTTTACACATTTCTGATAATACCAGTACCACTAAAAAGGGTATTATGTTGGGTGAGAAAAAACTGCCTGTAGTTTTTCCTGCATCTGAGGAATTAAATGAAGTGTGTGATGATGCGTGGGTTTCCCCCGATAAAAAAGTTATTGGCATCATACCCCTTCCCGCCAGAGGATAGGGCACGTTGGGAAACACCCTTTAGGGTGAATAAAGCGCTCACACGCTTGTCTAAACAGGTGGCACTACCGTCCCCGGATACGGCCGCCCTTAAGGAACCTACTGACAGAAAGCAGTAAAATATCCTAAAATGTATATACACTTACACGGGTGTGATACTGCGACCAGCAATCGCCTCAGCCTGGATGTGCAGTGCTGGGGTGGCTTGGTCGGATTCCCTGACTGACAATATTGATACCCTAGATAGGGACAGTATATTACTAACTATAGAGCATTTAAAAGATGCATTTCTATATATGCGTGATGCACAGAGGGATATTTGCCGACTGGCATCAAGAGTAAGTGCGCTGTCCATTTCTGCCAGAAGAAGGTTATGGACAAGACAGTGGTCAGGTGATGCTGATCCCAAAAGGCATATAGAAGTATCTCCTTATAAAAGGGAAGAGTTATTTGGGGTAGGTCTAACAGACCTGGTGGCCACGGCAACGGCTGGAAAATCCACATTTTTACCCCAGGTAGCTTCTCAACCTAAGAAGACGCCGTATTATCAGGCGCAGTCCTTTCGGCCCCATAAAGCGGGCAAAAGGCGCCTCATTTCTGCCCCGTGGCAGAGGGAGAGGAAAAAGGCTGCAGCAAACAGCCAATTCCCACAAAAGCCCTCTCCCGCCTCCGCAAAGTCCTCAGCATGACGCTGGGGCTTTACAAGCGGTCTCAGGCACGGTGGGGGCCCGTCTCAAGAAATTCGAGACGTCTTCCCCTCGCCGTTTCATAAAGTCTGCTTTACCGACGTCTCCCTCAGACAGGGAGACAGTATTGCAAGCCATTCACAGGCTGTATTCCCAGCAGGTGATAATCAAGGTACCCCTCCTGCAACAGGGAAAGGGGTACTATTCCACACTATTGGTGGTACCGAAGCCGGACGGCTCGGTGAGACCAATTTTAAATCTAAAATCCTTGAACACTTACATACAAAGGTTCAAATTCAAGATGGAGTCACTCAGAGCAGTGATTGCAAACCTGGAAGAAGGGGACTATATGGTCTCTCTGGACATCAAAGATGCTTACCTACATGTCCCAATTTACCCTTCTCCAAGGGTACCTCAGGTTTGTGGTACAGAACTGTCACTATCAGTTTCAGACGCTGCCGTTTGGATTGTCCACGGCACCACGGGTCTTTACCAAGGTAATGGCCGAAATGATGATACTCCTTCGAAAGAAGGGAGTTTTTAGTTATCCCTTACTTGGACGATCTCCTGATAAGGGCAAGATCCAGGGAACAGTTGGAAGTCGGGGTAGCACTAACTCAGATAGTGCTGCGGTAGCACGGTTGGATTCTCAATATTCCAAAATCGCAGCTGATCCTGACGACACGCCTTCTATTCCTAGGGATGATCCTGGACACAGTCCAGAAAAAGGTGTTTTCTCCCGGAGGAGAAAGCCAGGGAGTTATCCGAACTAGTCAGAAACCTCCTAAACCAGGCCAAGTGTCAGTGCATCGGTGCACAAGGGTCCTGGGGAAAAGGGTGGCTTCCTACGAAGCAATTCCATTCGGCAGATTCCACGCAAGAACTTTCCAGTGGGACCTGCTGGACAAATGGTCCGGATCGCATCTTCAGATGCATCAGCGGATAACCCTGTCACCAAAGACAAGGGTGTCTCTCCTGTGGTGGTTGCAGAGTGCTCATCTTCTAGAGGGCCGCAGATTCGGCATTCAGGACTGGGTCCTGGTGACCACGGATGCCAGCCTGCGAGGCTGGAGAGCAGTCACACAGGGAAGAAATTTCCAGGGCTTGTGGTCAAGCCTGGAGACATCACTTCACATAAATATTTTGGAGCTAAGGGCCATTTACAATGCCCAAAGCCAAGCAAGACCTCTGCTTCAAGGTCAGCCGGTGCTGATCCAGTCGGACAACATCACGGCAGTCGCCCACGTAAACAGACAGGGCGGCACAAGAAGCAGGAGGGCAATGGCAGAAGCTGCAAGGATTTTTCGCTGGGCGGAAAATCATGTGATAGCACTGTCAGCAGTGTTCATTCCGGGAGTGGACAACTGGGAAGCAGACTTCCTCAGCAGGCACGACCTCCACCCGGGAGAGTGGGGACTTCACCCAGAAGTCTTCCACATGATTGTAAACCATTGGGAAAAACCAAAGGTGGACATGATGGCGTCCCGCCTAAACAAAAAATTGGACAGGTATTGCGCCAGGTCAAGGGACCCTCAGGCAATAGCTGTGGACGCTCTGGTAACACCGTGGGTGTACCAGTCAGTGTATGTGTTCCCTCCTCTTCCTCTCATACCAAAAGTACTGAGAATTATAAGACGGAGGGGAGTAAGAACTATACTCGTGGCTCCGGATTGGCCAAGAAGGACTTGGTACCCGGAACTTCAAGAGATGCTCACGGAGGACCCGTGGCCTCTACCTCTAAGAAGGGACCTGCTCCAGCAAGGACCCTGTCTATTCCAAGACTTACCGCGGCTGCGTTTGACGGCAGGGCGGTTGAACGCCGGATCCTGAAGGAAAAAGGCATTCCGGATGAAGTCATCCCTACCCTGATCAAGCCAGGAAGGATGTAACCGCAAAGCATTATCACCGCATTTGGCGAAAATATGTTGCGGGGTGCGAGGCCAGTAAGGCCCCGATGGAGGAATTTTCAACTAGGTCGATTCCTGCATTTCCTGTAAACAGGAGTGTCTATGGGCCTAAAATTGGGGTCCATTAAGGTTCAAATTTCGGCCCTGTCAATTTTCTTCCAGAAAGAACTAGCTTCAGTTCCTGAAGTTCAGACGTTTGTAAAAGGGGTACTGCATATACAGCCTCCTTTTGTGCCTCCAGTGGCACCTTGGGATCTTAATGTAGTTTTGGGGTTCCTAAAGTCACATTGGTTTGAACCACTTGAATCTGTGGAGTTAAAATATCTCACATGGAAAGTGGTCATGTTGTTGGCCCTGGCCTCGGCCAGGCGCGTGTCAGAATTGGCGGGCTTTATCCTGTAAAAGCCCTTATCTGATCTTCCATTCAGACAGGGCGGAATTGAGGACTCGTCCTCAATTTCTCCCTAAGGTGGTTTCAGCGTTTCACTTGAACCAGCCTATTGTGGTACCTGCGGCTACTAGGGACTTGGAGGACTCCAAGTTGCTGGACGTAGTCAGGGCCCTGAAAATATATGTTTCCAGGGCGGCTGGAGTCAGAAAATCTGACTCGCTGTTTATCCTGTATGCACCCAACAAGCTGGGTGCTCCTGCTTCTAAGCAGACTATTGCTCGTTGGATTCGTAGTACAATTCAGCTTGCACATTCTGTGGCAGGCCTGCCACAGCCAAAATCTGTAAAAGCCCATTCCACAAGGAAGGTGGGCTCATCTTGGGCGGCTGCCTGAGGGGTCTCGGCTTTACAACTTTGCCGAGCAGCTACTTGGTCAGGGGCAAACACGTTTGCTAAATTCTACAAATTTGATACCCTGGCTGAGGAGGACCTGGAGTTCTCTCATTCGGTGCTGCAGAGTCATCCGCACTCTCCCGCCCGTTTGGGAGCTTTGGTATAATCCCCATGGTCCTTACGGAGTTCCCAGCATCCACTAGGACGTCAGAGAAAATAAGAATTTACTTACCGATAATTCTATTTCTCGTAGTCCGTAGTGGATGCTGGGCGCCCATCCCAAGTGCGGATTGTCTGCAATACTTGTACATAGTTATTGTTACAAAAATCGGGTTATTATTGTTGTGAGACATCTTTTCAGAGGCTCCTCTGTTATCATGCTGTTAACTGGGTTCAGATCACAGGTTGTACGGTGTGATTGGTGTGGCTGGTATGAGTCTTACCCGGGATTCAAAATCCTTCCTTATTGTGTACGCTCGTCCGGGCACAGTATCCTAACTGAGACTTGGAGGAGGGTCATAGGGGGAGGAGCCAGTGCACACCAGGTAGTCCTAAAGCTTTTACTTTTGTGCCCAGTCTCCTGCGGAGCCGCTATTCCCCATGGTCCTTACGGAGTTCCCAGCATCCACTACGGACTACGAGAAATAGAATTATCGGTAAGTAAATTCTTATTTTTTGTTATTGGTCAATCTTTGGAACCTGTTGCTAGGTAGATGTTGGGAGTAAGGGTTTTTTTCTTATTGGTTACAAAGTCTGGCAATTTGAATTTTAGTGGGAGTGGTTTAGTGACAGTATATATAGTGGCATCCATTTTACTTGCCACCTTTCACTATTTGGAAGGTCCACCCTCCCACCCATTCAATCAATAGAATACTGTATTTCATCATTCTTTAATAAAATTTTACAGATGACAAGCAGCCAGGCGGGAAGGCGCTGCAGATCAGCTGCCACATGTGATGCAAGAGGTCGCTGTGGCTCACTTACCCCTTTGAATAAAGGCCAGGTGTCCTACCTCCGCGGGGGGACCTGGGCGCCTTTCGCGAGGTGCTCAGACTGTGCTCGAGTAAGGGGAGGTGAGTCCTTCACAGCCCAGTTGTGTCTTTGCAAGGGGCGTTTTAGTCGTCCCTCATTTTCGATGTTTATTTCAGTTTGGCTGGAGCTGATCTTGTGGCGCCATCTTGGCCACCTTTGAGAGATTCTAATTCGGTCATGATTAATAAAAGCTGTGACCTTCAATCCAAGCAGTTGTTGTCCAAGTCGTTATTTCATCTAGGGTTATAAGGTTATTTAATTGTGGCTAATAAGCAATAATGAATGGACGCCTTATCTTATTACTATTGATTCCAATTGTAAAGCGCAATGGAATATGCTGTGCTATATAGCAAACTGTAACTAAATAAAATAAATAAATACATAAATAAATAAGATCTGTACTGTCTGTGGTCCCGCGGAAACCCCATGGGTTACCTACCTAAAAGTTGTTTCCTTGTTTTACCTCAGAGTTGGCATGGTTCCTCTTACAGGCAGCAGCAGCAGCATTACAGCGATGCTGCTGGGTGCAGACATGTAGTCAGGTTCTGCTTGCTGCTAGAGAGCCAGGATCCAGGAGGATGGAGTAGGTGCATCAGGGCTATGATGAGCGACTGTGGGGGCACCCCTCGGGAGCTATAGCTACATTCGCCTCCTATGTGCCTACACGTGACTGGATGTTACTTGTGTTAGCACGGAGGAGACACAGGCACAGCCTGATAGTGGCGGCTGTACTTGATTAGACCCATAGCAGCAGCCAGGGCAGTGAAATAAGAGGCCGCGTGCAGAGAGGTATCCAGGTGATAGATAGATAGATAGATAGATAGATAGATAGATAGATAGATAGATAGATAGATAGACAGTGTCTAGTTAAACAGTCAGTAGATAGACACATTGAGGGGAATTCAATTGTTTGAAAAAGTCGGTTGGGTGTCTGTTTTTTCCTGTCTATTAGATAGTAAAAAACAGACATCCAACTGACTTTTCAAACAATTGAATATCCCCCCATATGTTAGACAGACATTAGGGTGACAGGGTCAAAAGGTCGACAGGGTCAAAAGGTCGACATGAAAACGGTAGACAATACATAAGGTAGACAGTGTCAAAAGGTCGACATGAAAATGATCGACATAAAATAGGTACTGTAGATAGGTTCTTTTTTAAATTTTACATGTTTTTTGGACTATTTCATACCTTCTCTATCCATGTCGGCATAGAGTTGGTTATAAACCTTGTGGCGAGTGAAGCAACCCCCTTGAGGGGATGACTTTCTACAATTAGGGGTCCCAGATGACAAAACTATCCACACAAACCACAAAAATGCAAAAAAAATAAATGGTGTCTACCATTTTTATGTTGACCATTTTCATGTTGACCTTTTGACCCTGTCTACCTTTTGGCCCGGTCGACCTTTTGTACTGTCTACTTTTTTCATGTCTACCTTTTGACCCTGTCGACCTTTTGACTGTCTAACATGTGGGGGTATATTTACTAAGGTCCCGATTTTGTCCGAGTTTTTTTTCCTAAGTGTCATCTCGGGAATTTACTAAACGCAAATCTCGGGAGTGTTGGGGCTATACGTATTGTTTTCCCCGGCTAAGTTCACAAATACGAATAAATAACCATCGGTCAAACACGGCTGTTATTTGATACAACTCGGTAATTTACTAAGAATTTGTATTCTCAATCACTGCCGGCAATAGTCAAACACTGCCTGGAAAGCACAGACTTGCTTTTTCCTGGCATGTTTAGATAGTTTTGCACTGATCAGTGAGATCCGTGCATGCTTATCTGTGGAAAGGGGTGTGAAAGTGTTAAAAATCAAAGAAAGCATAACCAGCCTCGGGCTCTTTGAGCCGGTCCTGGTTGTAAAAATACAGGGGAAAAATTGCGTAGGGTCCCCAATATTTATACAACCAGCACCGGGCTCTGCGTCCGGTCCTGGTTAAAAAAATATGGGGTACAAAAGACGTAGGGGTCCCCCGTATTTTTTAAACCAGCACCGGGCTCCACTAGCCGGAGAGATAATGCCACAGCCGGGCACTCACCCGGCTCCATAGCAGTGCAGGCAAATATGGACGAGATCGTCCATATTGGCCTGCATGCACAAGCGATGGGGCACCAGCGATGAACGAGCATGGGGCCACGTATCGTTCATCACTGGAGCCTCCACACTGAAAGATATGAACGGTATCTAGTTCATTAATGAACAAGATCGTTCATATCTTTCAGTAACATCGCCCAGTGTGTAGGGCTTATAAGCCTAAGCACACAAATGTAAGTTGAGCTGAGTCAAAATTGTTCACATTACTGTATATTATGAGAAAACAAACTTGTTATTTGAAAATAGAATGAGGGTCATTTCAATTTCAATTGTCTTCCTTCCAATAAACAAAACAATTTTCTGATCCTTACATTGGTATAATGCCGTTATTGAAACACTGTATTTGCCATTTTATGCCTGCCACACCATGGCCTCAGTGGTCAATAAGGACATTTCACCATCATTGTAGCAGGTATAAGTGATCCAAATCAATCACAGTGACCAAAAGAATATCTGATAATAACAAATAAAATACTATTAATACTTAATATGTGTGTATGGGGCTGAAAAACCAATCCATGTGTGGACATTAGGCAGATAATGCATTGTATAAAATACATTGTTGCACATTCATCAGGCGCTGATGTATTGGTTTGGGACACTGGGTAAATCTTGCCTCTGTCCTGAAGGAGACAATGTGACAGGTCCTGATGAAGAAGGGTAAAAAGCCCCTCTATAGGTAGAGCCAGTAGACATGAGCTAGAGAAAAGATTAATAGTCAGTAAACACAGGCAACATTCAAGATCCACAAGATCAGCCAGGCAGAAAATCAGAGTGCCTTATAACTCAGACGGACAGGACTTGTACAAAGAAATCAAATGCATGCCACAGCAGTAAATGATTGGAAAACTGTCCCTTAAAAAGGTTAGGAAAAGGTACGGGAGATTGTTTATTTACACCGTCAGTGATGGACAGGGAAACAGAGCAACAGTCAAAACAACAAAGGAATTTTTATGCATTTTTGAAATGTTTTTCAATATTTAATGTGCACAAAACCACATAATGGGGGTCATTCCGAGTTGATCGGACGTAGCAACTTTTTGCTGCCCATGCGATCAACTAGATGCCGCCTATGGGGAGGGTTTTTTTACATAGCAAGGCATAGGCAAACACAGGGGGGGTTTCCGGTTGCCCAGAAACCTCCCTCCTCTTGGCAAGTGGCTCAAATTATGACAACAATAGTAATGGTATATAATATGATTACTATAATATGATTACTAGAGCTGCCACCACATCATACAGTTTAAGGGACAGAGCATAGTTGCTGCAAGTGCCCAGTGGTAGCAGCTTCTACCAAATAGCGGTGTGTGTGCATGTGAGTCCTGGACCAGAGAGTAAGAAGACCAGGAAGAAGAGACAGGTGCCTTACCATGATGTGGGAGAATGTGTGCTTAGAAAGTGCAGTACTGGATCTATTATACTTGTATATTTATTTTAGTGATGAGCGGGTTCGGTTCGTCAGAATCCGAACCCCCCCGTACTTCACCCTTTTTACACGGTTCCGAGGCAGACTCGGATCCTCCCGCCTTGCTCGGTTAACCCGAGAGCGCCCGAACGTCATCATCCCGCGGTCGGAATCTCGCGAGATTCGTATTCTATATAAGGAGCCGCGCGTCGCCGCCATTTTTCACTCGTGCATTGGAAATGATAGTGAGAGGACGTGGCTGGCGTCCTCTCAGTTTTATTCAGGTGGCTGCAAATATCTGTGCTCACTGCTTTATTGTGGGGACTGGGGATCACCAGTATTATATAGGAGGAGTACAGTGCAGAGTTTTGCTGACCAGTGACCACCAGTATTATACGTTCTCTGCCTGAAAAACGCTCCATATCTGTGCTCAGTGTGCTGCATATATCTGTGCTCACACTGCTTTATTGTGGGGACTGGGGACCACCAGTATTATATAGGAGGAGTACAGTGCAGAGTTTTGCTGACCAGTGACCACCAGTATTATACGTTCTCTGCCTGAAAAACGCTCCATATCTGTGCTCAGTGTGCTGCATATATCTGTGCTCACACTGCTTTATTGTGGGGACTGGGGACCACCAGTATTATATAGGAGGAGTACAGTGCAGAGTTTTGCTGACCAGTGACCACCAGTATTATACGTTCTCTGCCTGAAAAACGCTCCATATCTGTGCTCAGTGTGCTGCATATATCTGTGCTCACACTGCTTTATTGTGGGGACTGGGGACCAGCAGTATTATATAGGAGGAGTACAGTGCAGAGTTTTGCTGACCAGTGACCACCAGTATTATACGTTCTCTGCCTGAAAAACGCTACATATCTGTGCTCAGTGTGCTGCATATATCTGTGCTCACACTGCTTTATTGTGGGGACTGGGGACTAGCAGTATTATATAGGAGGAGTACAGTGTAGCGTTTTGCTGACCAGTGACCACTAGTATTATACGTTCTCTGCCTGAAAAACGCTCCATATCTGTGCTGCATTGTAGTATATAGTAGGAGTACAGTGCATAATTTTACTGACCACCAGTATATAATATATAGCAGTACGGTACAGAAGGCCACTGCTCTACCTACCTCTGTGTCGTCAATTATACTATCCATCCATACCTGTGGTGCATTTCAGTTGTGCGCAGTATATATAGTAGTAGGCCATTGCTGTTGATACTGGCATATAATTCCACACATTAAAAAATGGAGAACAAAAATGTGGAGGGTAAAATAGGGAAAGATCAAGATCCACTTCCACCTCGTGCTGAAGCTGCTGCCACTAGTCATGGCCGAGACGATGAAATGCCATCAACGTCGTCTGCCAAGGCTGATGCCCAATGTCATAGTAGAGAGCATGTAAAATCCAAAAAAATAAAGCTCAGTAAAATGACCCAAAAATCTAAATCAAAATCGTCTGAGGAGAAGCGTAAACTTGCCAATGTGCCATTTACGACACGGAGTGGCAAGGAACGGCTGAGGCACTGGCCTATGTTCAAGGATAGTGGGTCAGCTTCACCTGAGGATGGAAGCACTCATCCTCCTGCTAGAAAACTTAAAAGAGTTAAGATGGCAAAAGCACAGCAAACAAATGTGCGTTCTTCTAAATCACAAATCCCCAAGGAGAGTCCAATTGTGTCGGTTGCGATGCCTGACCTTCCCAACACTGGACGGGAAGAGGTTGCGCCTTCCACCATTTGCACGCCCCCTGCAATTGCTGGAAGGAGCACCCATAGTCCAGTTCCTGATAGTCAAATTGAAGATGTCACTGTTGAAGTACACCAGGATGAGGATATGGGTGTTGCTGGCGCTGGGGAGGAAATTGACAAGGAGGATTCTGATCGTGAGGTGGTTTGTTTAAGTCAGGCATCCGGGGAGACACCTGTTGTCCGTGGGACGAATATGTCCATTGACATGCCTGGTCAAAATACAAAAAAAATCACCTCTTCGGTGTGGAATTATTTCAACAGAAATACGGACAACTGGTGTCAAGCCGTGTGTTGCCTTTGTCAAGCTGTAATAAGTAGGGGTAAGGACGTTAACCACATAGGAACATCCTCCCTTATACGTCACCTGGACCGCATTCATCAGAAGTCAGTGACAAGTTCAAAAACTTTGGATGACAGCGGAAGCAGTCCACTGACCACTAAATCCCTTCCTCTTGTAACCAAGCTCCTGCAAACCACACCACCAACTCCCTCAGTGTCAATTTCCTCCTTACACAGGAAAGCCAATAGTCCTGCAGGCCATGTCACTATCAAGTCCGACAAGTCCTCTCCTGCCTGGGATTCCTCCGATGCATCCTTGAGTGTAATGCCTACTGCTGCTGCTGTTGTTGCTGCTGGGAGTCGATCGTCATTCCAAAGGGGAAGTCGGAAGACCACTTGTACTACTTCCAGTAAGCAATTGACTGTCCAACAGTCCTTTGCGAGGAAGATGAAATATCACAGCAGTCATCCTGCTGCAAAGCGGATAACTCAGGCCTTGGCAGCCTGGGTGGTGAGAAACGTGTTTCCGGTATCCACCGTTAATTCACAGGCAACTACAGACTTGATTGAGGTACTGTGTCCCCGGTACCAAATACCATCTAAGTTCCATTTCTCTAGGCAGGCGATACCGAAAATGTACACAGACGTCAGAAAAAGAGTCACCAGTGTCCTAAAAAATGCAGTACTACCCAATGTCCACTTAACCACGGACATGTGGACAAGTGGAGCAGGGCAGACTCAGGACTATATGACTGTGACAGCCCACTGGGTAGATGTATTGCCTCCCGCAGCAAGAACAGCAGCAGCGGCACCAGTAGCAGCATCTCACAAACGCCAACTCGTTCCAAGGCAGGCTACGCTTTGTATTACCGCTTTCCATAAGAGGCACACAGCTGACAACCTCTTACGGAAACTGAGGAACATCATCGCAGAATGGCTTACCCCAATTGGACTCTCCTGGGGATTTGTGACATCGGACAATGCCAGCAATATTGTGCGTGCATTACATCTGGGCAAATTCCAGCACGTCCCATGTTTTGCACATACATTGAATTTGGTGGTGCAGAATTATTTAAAAAACGACAGGGGCGTGCAAGAGATGCTGTCGGTGGCCCGAAGAATTGCGGGCCACTTTCGGCATTCAGCCACCGCGTGCCGAAGACTGGAGCACCAGCAAACAGTCCTGAACCTGCCCTGCCATCATCTGAAGCAAGAGGTGGTAACGAGGTGTAATTCAACCCTCTATATGCTTCAGAGGATGGAGGAGCAGCAAAAGGCCATTCAACCCTATACATCTGCCTACGATATAGGCAAAGGAGGGGGAATGCACCTGACTCAAGCGCAGTGGAGAATGATTTCAACATTGTGCAAGGTTCTGCAACCCTTTGAACTTGCCACACGTGAAGTCAGTTCAGACACTGCCAGCCTGAGTCAGGTCATTCCCCTCATCAGGCTTTTGCAGAAGAAGCTGGAGACATTGAAGGAGGAGCTAAAACAGAGCGATTCCGCTAGGCATGTGGGATTTGTGGATGGAGCCCTTAATTCGCTTAACCAGGATTCACGGGTGGTCAATCTGTTGAAATCAGAGCACTACATTTTGGCCACCGTGCTCGATCCTAGATTTAAAACCTACGTTGTATCTCTCTTTCCGGCAGACACAAGTCTGCAGAGGTTCAAAGACCTGCTGATGAGAAAATTGTCAAGTCAAGCGGAACGTGACCCGTCAACAGCTCCTCCTTCACATTCTCCCGCAACTGGGGCTGCGAGGAAAATGCTAAGAATTCCGAGCCCACCCGCTGGTGGTGATGCAGGGCAGTCTGGAGCAAGTGCTGACATCTGGTCCGGACTGAAGGACCTGCCAACGATTACTGACATGTCGCCTACTGTCACTGCATATGATTCTGTCACCATTGAAAGAATGGTGGAGGATTATATGAGTGACCGCATACAAGTAGGCACGTCAGACAGTCCGTACGTATACTGGCAGGAAATAGAGGCAATTTGGAGGCCCTTGCAGAAACTGGCTTTAAGTTTCCCCCCTCCAGTGTGTACTCCGAAAGAGTGTATAGTGCAGCCGCTCACCTTGTCAGCAATCGGCGTACGAGGTTACTTCCAGAAAATGTGCAGAAGATGATGTTCATCAAAATGAATTATAATCAATTCCTCCATGGAGACATTCACCAGCAGCAATTGCCTCCAGAAAGTACACAGGGACCTGAGATGGTGGATTCCAGTGGGGACGAATTAATAATCTGTGAGGAGGGGGATGTACACAGTGAAAGGGGTGAGGAATCGGACGATGAGGAGGAGGTGGACATCTTGCCTCTGTAGAGCCAGTTTGTGCAAGGAGAGATTGATTGCTTCTTTTTTGGTGGGGGCCCAAACCAACCAGTCATTTCAGTCACAGTCATGTGGCAGACCCTGTGGCTGAAATGATGGGTTTGTTAAAGTGTGCATGTCCTGTTTATACAACATAAGGGTGGGTGGGAGGGCCCAAGGACAATTCCATCTTGCACCTCTTTTTTCTTTCACTTTTCTTGCATCATGTGCTGTTTGGGGACTATTATTTTGAAGTGCCATCCTGCCTGACACTGCAGTGCCACTCCTAGATGGGCCAGGTGTTTGTGTTGGCCACTTGTGATGCTTAGCTTAGCCCTCCAGCGACCTTGGTGCACCTCTTTTTTTCTTTGCATCATGTGCTGTTTGGGGACTATTTTTTAAATCTGCCATCCTGTCTGACACTGCAGTGCCACTCCTAGATGGGCCAGGTGTTTGTGTCGGCCACTTGGGTCGCTTAGCTTAGCCATCCAGCGGCCTTGGTGCACCTCTTTTTTTCTTTGCATCATGTGCTGTTTGGGGACTATTTTTTAAATCTGCCATCCTGTCTGACACTGCAGTGCCACTCCTAGATGGGCCAGGTGTTTGTGTCGGCCACTTGGGTCGCTTAGCTTAGTCACACAGCTACCTTAATGCGCCTCTTTTTTTCTTTGCATCATGTGCTGTTTGGGGACAATTTTTTTACTCTGCGATCCTGTCTGACACTGCAGTGCCACTCCTAGATGGGCCAGGTGTTTGTGTCGGTCACTTGGGTCGCTAAGCTTAGTCATCCAGCGACCTCGGTGCAAATTTTAAGACTAAAAATAATATTGTGAGGTGTTCAGATAGACTGGAAATGAGTGTAAATTATGGTTATTGAGGTTAATAATACTATGGGATCAAAATGACCCCCAAATTCTATGATTTAAGCTGTTTTTGAGAGTTTTTTGTAAAAAAACACCCGAATCCAAAACACACCCGAATCCGACCAAAAATTTTTAGGGAGGTTTTGCCAAAATGCGTCCGAATCCAAAACACGGCTGCGGAACCGAATCCAAAACCAAAACACTAAACCCGAAAAATGTCCGGTGCACATCACTAATTTATTTATTATAGTATATTTAACCTTTTCCTGGACACTTATTTATATTATGTAAATATGTTTAATACAGCCTATACTATAGACCATCTGTAGTGTTAAATATTAATGCTGTATTCCATGTTCTGCAGAGTGGGAGACTGTGGATTGCATTTGGAAACACCCCTTTAGCAATCCTGCGTTTCCCACTGCAAGGCTGCGAACGCTTGTGCAGCCGAGCTATGCAAAAACATTTTGTGCAGTTTCTGAGTAGCTCTGGAATTACTTACCCGTTGCGATGTCTTCAGCCTGTCAGGTCCCGGAATTGGCGTCAGACACCCGCCCTGCAAACGCCTGGACACGCCTGCGTTTGTCGCACCACTCCCAGAAAACGGTCAGTTGACCCCCCCGGAACGCCTTCCTCTTGTCAATCTTCTCGCGAACGCAGCAACTATATTTTTCTTCATTCTTCCTGTCGTTGCCCAGCGATGGCCGTCACTGGGCAACAACGTGCCTGCGCACTGCGGCCACCGCGCATGCGCAGAACCAACCCGTTCGCACCGCTGCAAAAAACAGCAGCATGCGAATGGGTCGGAATGACCCCCTATGCTCTTCACAGTCATCTTGGTATTTCAGACCATGGCACTTTGCACATGGGCTGGACCCATACTACAGCTGCAGATGGTCACTAAATGACAGTCTGCTGCAGTTTGAGGGCAGGGAGTGGGGCTGCAGCCAGGGCCTGGAACTCTGTTGGAAAACAGAGATTTCCAGCCTCTTTCTAGGAACTGTGACAATCAACATGCGTGACCCAATGGGTCACACAGACGGCCGATGTTGACACACGTGACCCAGTGCTGTGTCCTAGGATGCAGCAAGTAACACTAATGCAAGCATATGCATTTCTAATTCTATATGGGTGTAATGTGTGCGATGCACATGGGCCCCTGGATCCAGGGGGCCCCACGTTGCACACCATGCACCCATATATTATACTTTCTTCTCTGGAGTACCGAGCGGCGGACCTGCAGTGCTGTGACACAAATCACTTGGAAAATGGCTGCCGCAGCCATTTCCATGTATTTAGCACATATGCACTGGAGATATCCCCGGGAACAAGGCGGGTGCCATGTTCCCAGAGACCTGCACATGCACAGTAGACTCTGGCATTATGCCAGAGTCTACTTGCTGCCGGAGAGGAAGGAGCCTGCAACGGAGGCTGCATGTGGGTCCCCTTCTCTTTGAAAACGCCCCTAGCAGGAAGCTTGTACTTATATCAGACTCTTCCTGCTGCTTTACCATATAAGTGCATCACTGCTGCTTCCATGTAAGCAGCAGCAATTGCACCTCCAACCACGTCTGAATTAGAGATGAGCGGGTTCGGTTTCTCTGAATCCGAACCCGCACGAACTTCATGTTTTTTTTCACGGGTCCGAGCGACTCGGATCTTCCCGCCTTGCTCGGTTAACCCGAGCGCGCCCGAACGTCATCATGACGCTGTCGGATTCTCGCGAGACTCGGATTCTATATAAGGACTCGAGCCGCGCGTCGCCGCCATTTTCACACGTGCATTGAGATTGATAGGGAGAGGACGTGGCTGGCGTCCTCTCCATTTAGATTAGGAGAGAGAGAGAGAGATTGACCTGAGGCTGATACTGTAGAAGAGAGTGCAGAGTTTAGTGACTGACCACAGTGACCACCAGCAGTGCAGTTGTTTTATTTAATATATCCGTTCTCTGCCTGAAAAAAACGGTACACACAGTGACTCAGTCACATACCATATCTGTGTGCACTGCTCAGCCCAGTGTGCTGCATGCCTGCATCATCTATGTATATATTATATATCTGACTGTGCTCAGCTCACACAGCTTATAATTGTGGGGGAGACTGGGGAGCACTGCAGTGCCAGTTATAGGTTATAGCAGGAGCCAGGAGTACAAGACAGTCACATACCATATCTGTGTGCACTGCTCAGCCCAGTGTGCTGCATCATCTATGTATATATTATATATCTGACTGTGCTCAGCTCACACAGCTTATAATTGTGGGGGAGACTGGGGAGCACTGCAGTGCCAGTTATAGGTTATAGCAGGAGCCAGGAGTACATATTATATTAAAATTAAACAGTGCACACTTTTGCTGCAGGAGTGCCACTGCCAGTGTGACTGACCAGTGACCTGACCACACTGACCACCAGTATAGTTAGTAGTATACTATATTGTGATTGCCTGAAAAAGTTAAACACTCGTCGTGTGACTTCACTTGTGTGGTGTTTTTTTTTTTATTCTATAAAAAACTCATTCTGCTGACAGACAGTGTCCAGCAGGTCCGTCATTATATAATATATATACCTGTCCGGCTGCAGTAGTGATATATATATATTTTTTATATCATTATTTATCATCCAGTCGCAGCAGACACAGTACGGTAGTTCACGGCTGTAGCTACCTCTGTGTCGGCACTCGGCAGTCCATCCATAATTGTATACCACCTACCCGTGGTTTTTTTTTCTTTCTTCTTTATACATACATACTACTACATCTCTTTATCAACCAGTCTATATTAGCAGCAGACACAGTACAGTACGGTAGTTCACGGCTGTGGCTACCTCTGTGTCGGCACTCGGCAGTCCGTCCATAATTGTATACCACCTAACCGTGGTTTTTTTTTTCTTTCTTCTTTATACATACATACTACGACATCTCTTTATCAACCAGTCTATATTAGCAGCAGACACAGTACAGTACGGTAGTTCACGGCTGTGGCTACCTCTGTGTCGGCACTCGGCAGTCCGTCCATAATTGTATACCACCTAACCGTGGTTTTTTTTTCTTTCTTCTTCATACATACATACTACGACATCTCTTTATCAACCAGTCTATATTAGCAGCAGACACAGTACAGTACGGTAGTTCACGGCTGTGGCTACCTCTGTGTCGGCACTCGGCAGTCCGTCCATAATTGTATACCACCTAACCGTGTTTTTTTTTTCTTTCTTCTTTATACATACATACTACGACATCTCTTTATCAACCAGTCTATATTAGCAGCAGACACAGTACAGTACGGTAGTTCACGGCTGTGGCTACCTCTGTGTCGGCACTCGGCAGTCCGTCCATAATTGTATACCACCTACCCCGTGTTTTTTTTTTCTTTCTTCTTTATACATACATACTACTACATCTCTTTATCAACCAGTCTATATTAGCAGCAGACACAGTACAGTACGGTAGTTCACGGCTGTGGCTACCTCTGTGTCGGCACTCGGCAGTCCGTCCATAATTGTATACCACCTAACCGTGGTTTTTTTCTTTCTTCTTTATACATACATACTACGACATCTCTTTATCAACCAGTCTATATTAGCAGCAGGCACAGTACAGTACGGTAGTTCACGGCTGTGGCTACCTCTGTGTCGGAACTCGGCAGTCCGTCCATAATTGTATACCACCTACCCGTGGTTTTTTTTTCTTTCTTCTTCATACATACATACTACGACATCTCTTTATCAACCAGTCTATATTAGCAGCAGACACAGTACAGTACGGTAGTTCACGGCTGTGGCTACCTCTGTGTCGGCACTCGGCAGTCCGTCCATAATTGTATACCACCTAACCGTGGTTTTTTTTTCTTTCTTCTTCATACATACATACTACGACATCTCTTTATCAACCAGTCTATATTAGCAGCAGACACAGTACGGTACGGTAGTTCACGGCTGTGGCTACCTCTGTGTCGGCACTCGGCAGTCCGTCCATAATTGTATACTAGTATCCATCCTTCTCCATTGTTTACCTGAGGTGCCTTTTAGTTGTGCCTATTAAAATATGGAGAACAAAAATGTTGAGGTTCCAAAATTAGGGAAAGATCAAGATCCACTTCCACCTCGTGCTGAAGCTGCTGCCACTAGTCATGGCCGAGACGATGAAATGCCAGCAACGTCGTCTGCCAAGGCCGATGCCCAATGTCATAGTACAGAGCATGTCAAATCCAAAACACCAAATATCAGTAAAAAAAGGACTCCAAAACCTAAAATAAAATTGTCGGAGGAGAAGCGTAAACTTGCCAATATGCCATTTACCACACGGAGTGGCAAGGAACGGCTGAGGCCCTGGCCTATGTTCATGGCTAGTGGTTCAGCTTCACATGAGGATGGAAGCACTCAGCCTCTCGCTAGAAAAATGAAAAGACTCAAGCTGGCAAAAGCACAGCAAAGAACTGTGCATTCTTCGAAATCCCAAATCCACAAGGAGAGTCCAATTGTGTCGGTTGCGATGCCTGACCTTCCCAACACTGGACGTGAAGAGCATGCGCCTTCCACCATTTGCACGCCCCCTGCAAGTGCTGGAAGGAGCACCCGCAGTCCAGTTCCTGATAGTCAGATTGAAGATGTCAGTGTTGAAGTACACCAGGATGAGGAGGATATGGGTGTTGCTGGCGCTGGGGAGGAAATTGACCAGGAGGATTCTGATGGTGAGGTGGTTTGTTTAAGTCAGGCACCCAGGGAGACACCTGTTGTCGGTGGGAGGAATATGGCCGTTGACATGCCAGGTGAAAATACCAAAAAAATCAGCTCTTCGGTGTGGAGGTATTTCAACAGAAATGCGGACAACAGGTGTCAAGCCGTGTGTTCCCTTTGTCAAGCTGTAATAAGTAGGGGTAAGGACGTTAACCACCTCGGAACATCCTCCCTTATACGTCACCTGCAGCGCATTCATAATAAGACAGTGACAAGTTCAAAAACTTTGGGTGACAGCGGAAGCAGTCCACTGACCAGTAAATCCCTTCCTCTTGTAACCAAGCTCACGCAAACCACCCCACCAACTCCCTCAGTGTCAATTTCCTCCTTCCCCAGGAATGCCAATAGTCCTGCAGGCCATGTCACTGGCAATTCTGACGATTCCTCTCCTGCCTGGGATTCCTCCGATGCATCCTTGCGTGTAACGCCTACTGCTGCTGGCGCTGCTGTTGTTGCTGCTGGGAGTCGATGGTCATCCCAGAGGGGAAGTCGTAAGCCCACTTGAACTACTTCCAGTAAGCAATTGACTGTTCAACAGTCCTTTGCGAGGAAGATGAAATATCACAGCAGTCATCCTGCTGCAAAGCGGATAACTGAGGCCTTGACAACTATGTTGGTGTTAGACGTGCGTCCGGTATCCGCCGTTAGTTCACAGGGAACTAGACAATTTATTGAGGCAGTGTGCCCCCGTTACCAAATACCATCTAGGTTCCACTTCTCTAGGCAGGCGATACCGAGAATGTACACGGACGTCAGAAAAAGACTCACCAGTGTCCTAAAAAATGCAGTTGTACCCAATGTCCACTTAACCACGGACATGTGGACAAGTGGAGCAGGGCAGGGTCAGGACTATATGACTGTGACAGCCCACTGGGTAGATGTATGGACTCCCGCCGCAAGAACAGCAGCGGCGGCACCAGTAGCAGCATCTCGCAAACGCCAACTCTTTCCTAGGCAGGCTACGCTTTGTATCACCGGTTTCCAGAATACGCACACAGCTGAAAACCTCTTACGGCAACTGAGGAAGATCATCGCGGAATGGCTTACCCCAATTGGACTCTCCTGTGGATTTGTGGCATCGGACAACGCCAGCAATATTGTGTGTGCATTAAATATGGGCAAATTCCAGCACGTCCCATGTTTTGCACATACCTTGAATTTGGTGGTGCAGAATTATTTAAAAAACGACAGGGGCATGCAAGAGATGCTGTCGGTGGCCAGAAAAATTGCGGGACACTTTCGGCGTACAGGCACCACGTACAGAAGACTGGAGCACCACCAAAAACTACTGAACCTGCCCTGCCATCATCTGAAGCAAGAAGTGGTAACGAGGTGTAATTCAACCCTCTATATGCTTCAGAGGTTGGAGGAGCAGCAAAAGGCCATTCAAACCTATACAATTGAGCACGATATAGGAGGTGGAATGCACCTGTCTCAAGCGCAGTGGAGAATGATTTCAACGTTGTGCAAGGTTCTGATGCCCTTTGAACTTGCCACACGTGAAGTCAGTTCAGACACTGCCAGCCTGAGTCAGGTCATTCCCCTCATCAGGCTTTTGCAGAAGAAGCTGGAGACATTGAAGGAGGAGCTAACACGGAGCGATTCCGCTAGGCATGTGGGACTTGTGGATGGAGCCCTTAATTCGCTTAACAAGGATTCACGGGTGGTCAATCTGTTGAAATCAGAGCACTACATTTTGGCCACCGTGCTCGATCCTAGATTTAAAGCCTACCTTGGATCTCTCTTTCCGGCAGACACAAGTCTGCTGGGGTTGAAAGACCTGCTGGTGAGAAAATTGTCAAGTCAAGCGGAACGCGACCTGTCAACATCTCCTCCTTCACATTCTCCCGCAACTGGGGGTGCGAGGAAAAGGCTCAGAATTCCGAGCCCACCCGCTGGCGGTGATGCAGGGCAGTCTGGAGCGACTGCTGATGCTGACATCTGGTCCGGACTGAAGGACCTGACAACGATTACGGACATGTCGTCTACTGTCACTGCATATGATTCTCTCACCATTGAAAGAATGGTGGAGGATTATATGAGTGACCGCATCCAAGTAGGCACGTCACACAGTCCATACTTATACTGGCAGGAAAAAGAGGCAATTTGGAGGCCATTGCACAAACTGGCTTTATTCTACCTAAGTTGCCCTCCCACAAGTGTGTACTCCGAAAGAGTGTTTAGTGCCGCCGCTCACCTTGTCAGCAATAGGCGTACGAGGTTACATCCAGAAAATGTGGAGAAGATGATGTTCATTAAAATGAATTATAATCAATTCCTCCGCGGAGACATTGAACAGCAGCAATTGCCTCCACAAAGTACACAGGGAGCTGAGATGGTGGATTCCAGTGGGGACGAATTGATAATCTGTGAGGAGGGGGATGTACACGGTGATATATCGGAGGGTGATGATGAGGTGGACATCTTGCCTCTGTAGAGCCAGTTTGTGCAAGGAGAGATTAATTGCTTCTTTTTTGGGGGGGGTCCAAACCAACCCGTCATATCAGTCACAGTCGTGTGGCAGACCCAGTCACTGAAATGATGGGTTGGTTAAAGTGTGCATGTCCTGTTTTGTTTATACAACATAAGGGTGGGTGGGAGGGCCCAAGGACAATTCCATCTTGCACCTCTTTTTTCTTTTATTTTTCTTTGCGTCATGTGCTGTTTGGGGAGGGTTTTTTGGAAGGGACATCCTGCGTGACACTGCAGTGCCACTCCTAAATGGGCCCGGTGTTTGTGTCGGCCACTAGGGTCGCTAATCTTACTCACACAGTCAGCTACCTCATTGCGCCTCTTTTTTTCTTTGCGTCATGTGCTGATTGGGGAGGGTTTTTTGGAAGGGACATCCTGCGTGACACTGCAGTGCCACTCCTAAATGGGCCCGGTGTTTGTGTCGGCCACTAGGGTCGCTAATCTTACTCACACAGTCAGCTACCTCATTGCGCCTCTTTTTTTCTTTGCGTCATGTGCTGATTGGGGAGGGTTTTTTGGAAGGGACATCCTGCGTGACACTGCAGTGCCACTCCTAAATGGGCCCGGTGTTTGTGTCGGCCACTAGGGTCGCTAATCTTACTCACACAGTCAGCTACCTCATTGCGCCTCTTTTTTTCTTTGCGTCATGTGCTGATTGGGGAGGGTTTTTTGGAAGGGACATCCTGCGTGACACTGCAGTGCCACTCCTAAATGGGCCCGGTGTTTGTGTCGGCCACTAGGGTCGCTAATCTTACTCACACAGTCAGCTACCTCATTGCGCCTCTTTTTTTCTTTGCGTCATGTGCTGATTGGGGAGGGTTTTTTGGAAGGGACATCCTGCGTGACACTGCAGTGCCACTCCTAAATGGGCCCGGTGTTTGTGTCGGCCACTAGGGTCGCTTATCTTACTCACACAGTCAGCTACCTCATTGCGCCTCTTTTTTTCTTTGCGTCATGTGCTGATTGGGGAGGGTTTTTTGGAAGGGACATCCTGCGTGACACTGCAGTGCCACTCCTAGATGGGCCAGGTGTTTGTGTCGGCCACTAGTGTCGCTTAGCTTAGTCATCCAGCGACCTTGGTGCAAATTTTAGGACTAAAAATAATATTGTGAGGTGTGAGGTATTCAGAATAGACTGAAAATGAGTGGAAATTATGGTTTTTGAGGTTAATAATAATATGGGATCAAAATGACCCCCAAATTCTATGATTTAAGCTGTTTTTTAGTGTTTTTTTAAAAAAACACCCGAATCCAAAACACACCCGAATCCGACAAAAAAAAATTCGGTGAGGTTTTGCCAAAACGCGGTCGAACCCAAAACACGGCCGCGGAACCGAACCCAAAACCAAAACACAAAACCCGAAAAATTTCAGGCGCTCATCTCTAGTCTGAATATGGCCCACTATTCTTTACCTACTGTACATACAGCAGCACAAACCGGTTGCAGCACAGTCAGGGCCGGTTCTACATTTTGTGGCGCCCCCCCCCCCCCCTGCTGCAAAACAGGGGTGTGGCTTCATAGGGGAGGGTCGTGGCCACAGTCATACCCCAGTAGCTGTGCCCCCAGATTTGCCCCAAGTAGTTGTGCCCCCCAGTTGATTTGCCCCCAGTAGATTTGCCCCCTGTAGCTGTGCCCCCAGTAGTTGTGCCCCCTGTACTTGTGCCCCTCTGTAGATTTGCCCCCTGTACTTGTGCCCCCCTGTAAATTTGCCCCCAGTAGTTGTGCCCCCAACAGTTGTGCCCCCAGCAGCTGTGCCCCCAGTTAAGTTGCCCCCAGTAGCTGTTCCCCTGTAGCAGTGCCCCCTGTAGTTGTGCCCCTAGTAGTTGTGCCCCCTGTAGCTGTGCCCCTTGTAGCAGTGCCCCCTGTAGTAGTGCCCCCTGTAGATGTGCCCCTTGTAGCCGTGCCCCCTGTATGTGCCCCCAGTAGTAGTGCCCCTTGTAGCTGTGCCCCCTGTATGTGCCCCCAGTATGTGCCCCCCTGTAGTAGCGCTGCTTTGAAACCGTAAAAGAAAAATCACAATACTTATCTGCCTCGCTCCTGCTTCCGGACTGCTACTGCCGCTGCTGTCTCCGGCCACCTGCTCCTCTCTATGGGAGAGACGTCATGACGTCTCTCCCATAGCAGCGCCGCAGCTACTGACATTAGAGGTCAATTTTGACCTCTAGCATGAGTCAGCGACGCCGGCTGCAGCGGGCGCACATGGCGCTCGCTGCAGCCGTTGGCCGGGAGCCGGGGAGCGTGGAAGGAGGGAGGATCATTAGTAGCGGCTCTTGCCATGGCGGCGCCCTCAAGGAAGCGGCGCCCCGGGCAAAAATCCTACTTGCCCGTGGCAAGAGCCGCTACTGAGCACAGTGTGAAATATTGCTTGTCGCTGTTCTGGAGAGAAGATGACATTGTGTGGAGCAAGATATTTGTAATAACATAAGTCGGTGGATAGGAGGTACTCCATACGGGAAGCGGTTAAGATACTGCCGCATGGGATCTCGGCGATCACAATGCCAATGCCGGAATCCCGCACAGCGGTACAATGCCGGCGCCAGCATACCGGCGAGACAGGCTATTCTCCCTCTGTGGGTGTCCACAAAAGGGACTTTCTAGCGCTCGCTCCGCTGGCGGCATACCAAGTGCCGGCTTCTTGACCACCGGTAATTCATACTGAACTCCTCCATACAGTCTGGAAAGTCATACAGCTGCTTCCACCTTGTAAACTACTTGGTTTATGTATTTCATCCTGTCAGTATAAATATGCTGCTTATAAGCAATAGCAGACTTTCACACTGAAGTGCATTAAGCAGGATAACAAATCAGCGCACTTCTAGATATATAGATTTAGGGGTCTATGTACAGTGCTAAGCCTAGGAGAGAGAGAGAAAGTGGAGAGAGATAAAGTACCAGCCAAGCAGCTACTGTCATGTTACAGACTCTCTTTGAAAAATGTCAAAAGCTGGTTGGCTCTTACTTTATCTTTCCCTCCACTTTATATCTCTCCAAGGTTTAGTTCATAGACCTTGTAGTCTAGTGGTAGCATGTACAGATGTGTCCTTATTCAATTAGCATTTTAGCAAGATACAGTACGGCGCCAGACACTCAATGCGACTTATATGCTCCGCCACAGGCATGGCTGCCATTAGAAATTGTGGTGCCCACATTTGAGTAAATAGGCAGCCCCCTCCCCTATGTTTGGTGTGGAAGACGGCGCTGTTGTTTTTATTTGTAGTATCTGTGCAAGAGAATAGGGGAAAGGAGGCTTATAGCCCTCTTTCTATTGTGACAAGGGACCGGGTAGTGATAACAAAATTTGAGGGAATTTATACTTATCCTTTATTAGTGGATATGTCCCTTCCCTTTCTACTTCTGTCTGATGTGATATTGATGTTTCCTCTCGGTATCATCGGTACATGGAATGAAATGTAATGAGTTACCTGTGAAAGAAGGGGCAAGAAGAGGGGTTTTAACGGGGGAAAGCTGATCTATAGTAATAAAACTCTTTGGAAAACAGCTTTAGCTGTATGCTGGAGGCTTTTAGCTGCTTCTGAAAGTCATGTGAGATGAAGAGGTGTTGTAATAGAAGTAATATTTCCACTGGGGTCCGAGTCAGGACTTCTCCTTTAGCCTCCACGTTAAATTCCTTTCTTTGCTGCCTTAGATATAGCTGTAGATCCAACAACGCTTAGTTCCCAGAGACTGAATTCATTAAATACTGTCCATTAATAACGTCTGAGCTGCTTGCACGTTGTCCATCAGATTAAATGAAGCAGGCACAAACTAATGTAATGACAGCTCTACGGGATTTCTCTCCTCTTCCCTTATGATTATGACCAAACATCCGTACTGCATCTATCACATGGTCCAGGAAATGCTCGATTTTTCTTCAAGGCTTTTAGCATTGAAATTCAGGCGACGATTAATAAACATTTAGAGCCAAATGTAATATAGTGAGAGTTTCAGAAAGTGAGAGATTTGGTAAGATTTTTCTTTTTTTTTTTAAGTGGCAATCATTTACACTGCAAAACCAGATTGATCTTGCTGTGTAAATGATTGACGCTTTAAAAAAAAACCCTGCAAAACCTTACCAAATCTCTCACTTTTTGCAACTCTCTTACATTTGGCCCTCACTGTACCTAACACTTTCTGCAACCGTCCCTGTTTTCTTGTATCTGTGAAAATCCTTAAAAATCTAATTCTGAAATTGACGTGTTCAGAGAAATGACAATGTTTAAATGATACACTGAAATTGAGCAAAAAAAAAAATGTTTTTCTCTTTTTCTTTTTTTAAGTTAAAGTAGACATTTTGGGAAATTTAAAGCTTTTGACCTGTCGTTATTTCTTTCTCCCAGATGACACTTATTCAGCACTCTCTTGGTAATAGATCTCTTTAGACATGAATCATGAGTCTTGTGAAGAAGACTGTGATTATCCTCCCTCTCACATCTTGCAACTTCTAAAAAAGTGTTTAGTTTAAATAACCAGTTACACAAAACAGGTCAGGGTAATATCTAGAAGCCGATCTGTTTTTTCTTTTTTTTAAAGGCAGTCAGGGGATAATAAAGCTAAATAAATAAAAATATATACATATAAAACTAGACACCAGTCTTAGAATAGCTATTTAGCTGGATATTTGCCACTTATCCCCTAATGCAGAAAAATGAACACATGTCAAAGAGAATGGCACTAGCGATTAACCACCTGAGTGCCAGCTTCATAATTCTATATCGGCGCAATTCACGTCATCACGCAGCTGAAGGGTAGGGCTATGATGAGGCAGTTTGCGTCATAAAGCTCTGATCACTATTGCAGACATGTCTCCATGCAGCAGTGGCAAAGCCTAATTACACAAATCTCGTCATCATTGTCCCCGTCCTGTGCACTTCAAGGTAGAGAAGTGGGATCCAGGAGGTGGCCTACTCTTGTGTGAGTCCACAAAATTAATCTGAAAAATATGTTCCAAAGTAGAAAGTGTATCTAACCTATTGCAAAAGACAAAGATCATTATTGCAAAATTATGTTGAGTCTACTTAAAATGCAAAAATTATAAATTATGTAGAGAAGAGGGGAGAGGACCCTGCTCATGTGATCTTATAACCTATTAGAGATATGTGTGATTAAATGGAAAGAAGAAGGTAGAGGAGGGCTGAGACTGCAGAGTTAGGAGAAGAAGTGCAAGCAAGAATAAAAAAGTGGGCTTTGAGGGCACTCTTTAATGCTGGATGACAAACAAATGGCTTGAGGGCATAGGTTAGGAGAAACCAGGGGAAAGTGAAGGAAGGACATAAGGCAGCATTCATGAGCAGAGCGAAGAGAGTGGAAGGGAGTATGTGAGGAAATAAGTCTATAAAGCCTATAAAGCTATGTAGAAAGAAGTTTGAATTTAATTCTGAGTGGTATAGGTGAGACAGTGGACTGACTGGCAGAGAGATACTTCAGTGGTAGAGCATTGATAGAGTTAAATGTGGTAGGCATCTTTGAGGATACGCTGGAGAGGAGCTAGATGGGAGCTGGCAAAGCCAGAGAGGAGCAGATAATATTATCAAGGTAGGAAATTATGAAAGCATGAATAGGAGTTTTAGTAGCCTTTCAGAAGCACCTGATTCTGGAACTATTGTGGAAGTCAGAATTGGGAAACAGCAAAATGAAATGTGAAACCTAGACATTAGACTTGGAAAGCAGAGGAGGGAAAGATAATGTCAGCAGAGAGGGTGGTATTAGATGGGGCCTTGACTGAGAGACAGGCCATGAGTTCAATTTTTGAGACTGTGCGTTTTCATAAGCATTGTGCCATCCATGGTGAGATTGGAGAAGAGTGGCAAATTTGGCTATCATCAGAATATAGGTGGTAGTTAAGTCCAAAAGAACTGATAAACTTGCAGATGAGAAAGCATGTAAAAGAGAAAGAGAAGTAAGCCAAGGACAGACACTTGGTGATACCAATAGGAACAGGAAGTGGAAGGAAGGTAGAGTTGGGTGTAGATACAGAGCTGGAATGCTGTGACAAGTAGGAAGCATATTAGGAGAGATCCGAGTCATGAAGCCAAATGGAGTGAGGATTTGGAGGTGATGGGGGTGGTCAATGGTGACAAATTAGATCGAAGAGTATAAGAAAAGAGCACTGGCCTTTATATTTGGTGCTAATGACTCATTTATGACCTTGGTGAGAACAGTTTCTGTGAAATTAAATGACCAAAAGCCATATTTTAATGGGTCTGAGGAGTGGGTGGAAAGAAAAAAGTAGCTTGAAGGCAACGTGTAGAAGAGACATGAGAAACAAGAGACAGAATGGAGACTAAAGCTTGATTGAACTACGAAGAGAAGTTTCCAGAGGTGAGAGATAAGATGGCCAGGTGGTCAATGTGGGAGAATGCTTAAGGGGGAGAGATCAGGGAATATTAGAGGGAATTGGGTCAAGGGGTTAGGTGCAGTGTGGAGAGGAGGTCAAGGACATCAGTGCAGGAGACCAGTGCAAAGGACAACAAGGTTGACAGTCTCGGTCAGAGAGTAGTGTGGGAGTGAGGTAGGCCTTATGTGATAATAGGTTATGGATCTATTTTGGAGGTAAAGTGGGTGTCAAAATCAAGCATACTGAGGGAGGATAGAAGAGGAGGGGTGGAGGTGGGAGAGATGGGAGCTAAAGGTGGTGAAGAGGGTTGGAGGCCTAGATGATGGCTTTAAATTGGGATTGAATAGGAAGTGCAATCATAGGATAAGAGTATAAACTTAAAGAGAAGGAAGTAGGCAATGAAAGTGCAGATCGAAAGCACTTTTAAAGAAATTGAGTCAAAGAACAGTGCCAGTTATGGGAGGAGGAATGTTGAAGATTGAGTTCAACAGCTGGGGCAGCAGAGCTAAGGGCAGTAATGGTCAAAGCAGAAGACAGCTGTATTTGGTAAGGTGAGAGTAGTGATAGTGAAGAGAGGGGAGTTAAGAGAGGAATATAAATTAACTATTCCATCAAGATTCTGTCTAGCAAAAGAGGTCTTAGGGGAGGGAGGTGGAGTTGGGGTAGGATATTGATGAAGGTGGTGGCTGTAAGAGAAGAAGAGTTTGTCAAAGTCAGAAACATTACAGAGATGAGGGAAGACAAGTTAAATAATGTAACTGTTGATGTGAGAGGGAGAGGAAGTCCGTTGAGAAAAGCCAAATAAGGAGAAGAGGGGGAGGAAGTTTGGAAGTAGCAGTATTTGAGTGATCGTCATTTGGAATGTAATTGCTTTATAGGCTCGTGCATCTGCAATTCGGTCAACATAAAATCATGTTTTATCTTAAAAAAATCAGACGGGCAACAGGGCTGTGCACTAATAATTAGAAAAACAATAAGAAATTTAAATGGTCTATAATGCTGCCATTCATAAATAGGCCCTTTAAAATAATGTTTTCTATTTAGCACATTACTGCCATGCACTGCAACACATTCTTGAAATATTCAGCTTATACCCACTCAATCCATTCAGTAAATATTTTGTTTTGTTCATAAAAATGGTCAGTACCTACTGAATTCTGATTGTACATAGAACATAAAATGCAGTGCGTATTGAATAGAGTATAATAGTAATATTTATTTGTAATGACTGGTTGGTGATTTATTGAGAAAGTGTTTCTATTTGAGAAAATCAGGATATATAACAGGGTCTGTAATTGAGATCTTTGACAGGAAATACTATAATGTTTCACCAGCTTTAAACACAAAAGCTAAAGGTCTTTGTAGCAGTGTAAAATGTTAAATACCTGCTGAGTGAGATGCAGTCAAATAGAGTAGTGTGATTCTAAACTTAGAAACCTATATTGACACAACCTTTTAAGTCACTGTGCCACTTTCTTTTATATAAATGTAGTGTTTGTTTTTTGTTGTTTTTTTGCTATCTTAAAGGAAAACTGCATTTAAAAAACTGAAACACACGAGGTTGTTTCAATTAACACATAAGGTTCCATTGGAACATCGTGTAAGATGTGTCCTCATACTTTGCAGACTAGCTGCCCCACGTTTAGTCAAGGTCGAAGAAGTGAGTTTGTGCCCTGAATGATGGGGGCTAGGCGCTTGTTATTTTATGTTCATGTGTGTTGAATGCTGCCATTATTTCATTTATTCACCGGAAAAGTTGTCTGTAGATCCTGATTTAGCTTTTAGACACTGCACCAATACACCCCTCTACCTAGCTAAATACCCCGTACTGTTACCATATATCTAAATATATATATATATATATATATATATATATATATATGTGCATAGAAAGCAAAAATCAGAGGGCGCACAATACACAATATAAGAGAACAATGTAATAATCAAATTAAAATTAGAATCCAACCAGCAACCAAATACATAAAATTATATTAAAATTCATTTATCACAAAAACATGACAAATGGACATATAAATAGACCCCTACATGACTGGTATTTTCTGGGGCTTGCTCTTCTTTAAGAAGATAATTAAACTCTGGTCCCGACGCATTTCGTCTTTATAAGGACTTCATCAGGGGGAATCGGTTTGGACAGGAAACTTTTTAGAAGCCACCATCCCAAAAATTATGTAAACAGTTCTCAAATGATGAGGCAAATCCACAGTGGAGCTGGATGATCTAGTGCTACTGATAAATTGAAAGGGATAGGCTCATGGAAGTAACCCCACTTCACCAGATCCAGAACTTTATGGTGAACAAAAGGTGATAATGTACATAGTGTGATTAGTGGAACGTCCTTTTTTATAAATTCAGAAATAGTAGCTCATGAACATGGCTCCAGCAGGATGTGAGTCTATCTCCTCCCAAATGGTAATATATATATATATATATATATATATACAGGGTTTGATAGCGGCACTCAGGACACAGGCACGGTGACAACGAGGTGTAGATCAACGTTTCAAACCTTTATTGGTTTGTCATCAGGATACAGATATATATATATATATATATATACACAAAAAGGGGACACTCTCAAAGATCACATACATCAATGGTTGTGGAAAGTTTAATTGATAAAAGATACGTCTGAATAGTTACATGGAAGAGGACAAATTTAAACATATACTATCCATGGTAACATTACAAAGACTAAACAGAGTTAAAATAAAATGGATGGGGAATGGATGGTCCGAGGGAAAGGAAAAAAGAAGGGGGGGGGGAATGTATTACAGCAAATGTGGTTTCTAACTTGCTAACCTTGCTAACAGGCAAGTACGACTGTACAGTACTTGGTGATATAAAGAGCTGGACATATAGAGCCGATATTGAATCAGTGGAATGAATTCTTAGATAACCCGCTGTAGGAGGTACTAGGTTTTATTTTCGAAGACTCTACTAATTGTGGTTTGCACTGAGACAGAAGATAATGTTCCCATTTTTTGTAAAATCGCGTCACACCATATTCAATACCGAAAAGAGCATTATGTCTATCGCAGTAGTGGAATATTTATTAATAGCCATCTGTATTGAGATCTTCCTACAAAAATGGTGCCTTTTTTCGTAAATAGGAAATATACAGTACTTTGTCTAAACACTTATACACTTTTAGAATTTATATAGTTTGTAACGATATGAGTTAAATATACGCACTTTAGATACACTTATTAAGCCCTATTAGGTACTCTTATGCATACATTTGATCACCATTTGACTTGCTATTTCTGATTTAAGTTTAAAGCTGGGTATACGCTACGCAAATATTAATTCTCCAGTGTTTGGGAGAAAATAGTTGATTGTCATTTGCTCTCATCCATTACTAGATTTTAATTCCAACCAGCCAGATCTGGCAGATGATCTGCCAGATTATTGTATAATGTATGCCCAGGTTAAGGAACATGAACTCTTGTGCACTGTGGTGTTGGTTTCATAATTGTATGGGTATATTATAACCATTGGTGCAATGATTAGAGAGCGAGAGAGAAAAAAAACAAAAGGCAGTGATCCACTGCACCCGCCTCTTCTAGATCTGGGGGGTATGTGGTATGTGACAACATTGTTTAACCACTTGCATGGCATGGCCGCATTGTTTGTGACCCCACCATGCAGTGCGTTATAGCATTTGGTCTACATGATATGACAGTCAAATACACAGTTTGTGTGGCTGCAAGAAGAGACTCTTCCTGCAACTGCTGCTATCAGAGGAACCCCTTCCCCAGTGTCTGTCATGCTGCCGATCACTGCTGACATTAGCAGCCACTGGCAAAATGTAAATGAACACCCCCCAGCCCTCCTGTTGTGTACCTGGTGACTGCTCAGATGAACATGCCGCTGGGAAAGTCAACATCGCGATTGTCGCAATGTTCCAAATGTACTGATGGTGACAATTCGATATCCCGATGTTTGAAAAAAACTTTTTTTTTTTCTAATTTATAATTTTTTTTATAAAATCATTTTGGATAATTTAAAAAATATGTTCTTCACCTAATTCACTCATAAAAAAACCCCCTACAAATTCTGATCAGTTTTTAGAAAATAAAATTACCAGTTAAGTGGTTAAATAGAAAGCACAGCACTCTCTGAAAGTTCCACCAGGCATATCCATACACTAAGCATTCATATATACTGTACATACATACATACTTACATACGTACTGTACATACATACATACATACATACATACATACATACTAGAGATGTGCGGCGGGCACTTTTCGCGTTTTGTGTTTTGGTTTTGGATCTGGATCCCCGCTCGTGTTTTGGATCTGTATTGATTTTGCCAAAACCACCCTTTTCGGGTTTTGGTTTTGGATCTGGATGATTATTGAAAAAAACATAAAAATGGCTAAAATCACAGAATTTGGGGATAATTTTGATCCTACGGTATTATTTACCTCAATAACATTCATTTCCACTCATTTCCAGTCTATTATGAACACCTCACAAGATTGTTTTTAGGCCAAAAGGTTGCACCAAGGTCGATGGATGACTAAGCAAAGTGAAACAAGTGGGCGGCACAAACACCTGGCCCATCTAAGAGTGGCACTGCAGTGGCAGACAGGACGGCAGATTTAAAAAATAGGCCCCAAAGAGCTATTAATGCAAAGAAAAAGAAGAAGTGCAAGATACAAACTGTCTTGGGCCCTCCCACCCACCCTTATGTTGTTTAAACAGGACATGCACAGTTTAATAAACCCATCATTTCAGTGACAGGTGATCTCCATGGAAAAAGCTTGCCAAGTTCTCCGAATCATAGCTAGCTACAAACATACTACCTCCATATTTGATGACTTTTCACATTATGAGAAGAGGCAAGAGGAAGAGGACAGTGTCAAGAAGGTGATTAAAAATTAGAGAGGCACACGCAAACAGGAACAACACACAGGCTTTCACCTCCACTCCTATATTGATGTGGAACAGAAAGGACTTCAACCAAGCAAATATATATAATTATTAATTACCACAATACTGGACAAACTGAAAAACTAGGGGCCAAAGCCTTCAAAATTGTAGCCCCTT
Source organism: Pseudophryne corroboree (assembly GCF_028390025.1). Lineage (NCBI taxonomy): Eukaryota > Metazoa > Chordata > Amphibia > Anura > Myobatrachidae > Pseudophryne > Pseudophryne corroboree. The sequence continues at coordinate 280,619,323 of NC_086454.1, read as the reverse complement.
CTCCATTTTCAGAGATTAAGATAATCTCGGATTTAATGCTGGGATGCAAATAAACTGTTGTATACCACAGGATCAAGATTGGATATTTTCCCCTCCATGGAGTCTGGAGACTTATTTTGTGAAAATCTCGAAGGTTTCTTTTTAAAAAAAAAATGTATTGCATTTTTATTTACATATTTTGTGGCAGATGCCTTATTTTTGTTTTTGAAAGCTCCCAGTTACATGCATGTAAGCATACCTGTGTGTCCCAGTTACACGCATGTGAGCATACCTGTGTGTCTTGTTTATTTTATTCATATTTTTTTTTTTATAAATCAGCCCCTTAGATGTTTTAGCAGCTCCTCCTGAGCACCCACAGCAGCCCCGGATGGGGAAAGTTGAGTTCGGATGGGTTCGGTAAAGTACTAAGCACGACTGTCAAGTAATTTTTTTTGTTATTCAGCCCCTGCCCTAGTAGAGATTACCACTTTACAGTCTAAACTCATTTCATACTACAAGTAGAACTGTGGGAGGAAGCAATGCTAACCTCTGTGCCCACAGCATGCCTCAGCCTGGCAAGCCAGACATCTTCCTGGCTGTAAGCCACCATGAGACTCCATACTGGGCCTTATTCAGTAACTGTTTGTGCCTCACAGGAGCTTCTGGCCCATCTAGTGCTGCAGTGCAATGGAAAGCTGATGCAATGCAAGATCACTGAAACTCTGTTCTTCTAATACCGCAAGGTCTTGCGATAACCCTATGCAACCCTTAGGAAAAGAAGATCCCTGTACAACAAATGCGCATCTTCTAAATAAATAATCCCAAAATGTGGAACATCAATAATAAATCAAAATTAAGGTTGACTAAGTGGAGCCATTCATTTGAGTGAGTCCCTAACATGAAATAATTGAGAAGAACCCCTCTCTAATGCTCTAGAAGAAAATATAACTTTTACCTCTCCGGCAGTTGCGTTGTATTATGATTCAGTCTCTTCTGAGTCACACTGACTTTGGCCACAAATATGGTCTCTCCCCACTTTATTTAAAAACACTTCGGCATTTTCCATTTCCACCTTTGTGGCTAGTTTTCACAAATCTGTTTGTGATGTTGAAGCTTGTTTCATATCCACTCTAGGCTTTAATTTAAACCTAGGATCAAGTACAGCAGCATCCTTGGAATTATACGGCAGCACCCCATGACTTATACAGCATAGGCAGCACCCCTTGGGAATTACACAGCACAGCAGACAGACAACAGCACCCCTGTACTTAAACGGCATTGGCACAGCATCCCTGGACTGATAGGGCAGAGGTTCAGCACCCCATATAGGGCTGCACCCCTGGAATGATGTGGCAGAGAAAAGACATGCAAGATGTAATTGTCTTTGGACCCTCCTACCCACCCTTATGTTGTGTAAACAGGACATGTACACATTAACAAACCAATCATTTTAGCGACAGGGTCAGCCACATGATTGTGGCTGAAATGATTGGTTTGTTTGGGCCCCCACTAAATAAGAAGCAATGAATCTTTCCTTGCACAAACTGGCTCTACGGTGGCAAGATGTTGTCCTCATCCTCAGATCCCCCCTTCAGTGTTTACATCCTCATCCTCACAGAGAAATACTATACAAACAAAGAAATTACATCATTTAGGTGTCAGAGGACTGCTTACGCTATTATGCAAAGACAAGGCCAGTGTACATTTATTTTCACTGCACTTCTGTATTTTTACAGCATACAGGACCAGTGTACTTTTATTTTAGCAACAGCACCTCTGAATTGTTACAATATACAGGGCCAGTGTACATTTATTTTCACTGCACTTCTGAATTTTTACAGCATACAAGACAGGGCCAGTGTACATTGATTTTCACTGCACCCTAGATTTATTAAAGCATACAAGACAGGGCCAGTGTACATTTACTTTCACTGCACCCCTGAATTTTTACAGCATATAGGGCCAATGTACATTTATTTTCACTGCACCCCTGAATTTTTACAGCATACAAGACAGGCCAGTGTACATTGATTTTCACTGTACCCTAGAATTATTACAGTATAAAAGACAGGGCCAGTGTACATTTATTTTTACTACACCCCTGAATTTTTACAGCATACAGGGCCATTGTGCATTTATTTTCACTGCACTGCAGAATTTCTATAGCATACAAGACAGGGCCAGTGTACATTGATTTTACTGCACCCCTGAATTTTTACAGCACACAGGGCTAGTGTAATATTATTTTAACAGCAGCACCCCTATATTTTTACAGCATACAGTACCAGTGTGCTTTTAATTTTTAACAACTGCACCCCTGAATTTTTACAGCATACAGGGCCAGTGTAATGTTATTTTTACAGCAACAACCCTATATTTTACAGCATACAGAAGGACAGCTACACCCATGTACAGCTGCAGCACCTGTAACAGCACATGAAACACCAGTAAGTATACCACAGTGACTGCAGCAGCACCCGTACAGATCACACACTAACCCCACCCGACACCACCACACACAGAGAGACAGAGGTCTGTCTCCCTCGCTCTCCAAGTCCAGAGTAAAAATGGCGGTGATGCGCAGCTGTTTAAATGGAATTCAAAACCCGCCAGAATCTGACAGCGGGATAATGACATTTTGCCTCGTTCTGGTTTCCGAGTGTGGCAGGAAGTCCCGAGCTGGACTCGGATCCGGGCTCAGAACAGGATGTTTGGGTGGGGGGGGGGTTGGAATTCTGAGAACTGAACCCGCTCATCTCTAATACATACATACACTGGGCAGTCCAAAGTTGCACTGGAAAATGCAGAATGCCCAAGTAAATTTTTGGGCATTCTGGGATTATCCTGATTTTTTTTTTATTAATGTTGAAAGTTTCAGAACTGACATAAATATGAAAACAACCTTGTCACGTGCTTCACTTTAGCGATCTCAGTGATCTACTGAGCAAACTGCATTTCTGGGGGTACTTAAGCAAGCAGGACATATACAAGGGCACATGCAAAACATTTTAAATATACTATGGATACATTATTTATTTATTTGGGATACATACATAATCCCAGCAGGTGGGATGCCGGCTGTCAATATCCCATCAACGGCATCCCACTCGCCAGAATGCCGGCAGTGGGGCAAACGCTACGAGTCCCCTTGCGGCTTGCTGCACTCGCTACGCTGCGGCTTTGTGTTGTGGACACCCACGAGTGGGAATAGCCATGGTGCATCTGGATTCCGGCTGCCGGCATTGTCGGCTGTCAGGATTTTGGCGTCAGTATCCTAAACGCTGGGATCCCGACAGCCAGCATTGTAACTGCAACCCCATTATTTTACTTTCCAAAGGTGCAAAGAAGCTAAAAGTTACACTCTTCTCCAATGCTAATCTGACATTTAGCTCAACCATCACATAGCACTCTTTGATGTTTGAAAGCATTGGGTTGTCAGCAATTGGTATTACCATCTGTTCTGACGACCTTATAGAATCGCCCACTAAATCAAACCACCATTAGCACATTCACTCCTGTGTCGATGACAGATCAGTTAATCCACAATTTTACAATGGTTAAACTGTTCCAGTGATCTGTGGTATAAATGTCACCTATCACATATCATTCAAATCTATGAATCTCAGGGGGGCTACATGTGTTTATGTTCTATAATATTCCAGATAACGTACACCAGAGTTTTCTCATATTTCAGTCATTTCATTTTAAACCGCATTCCTGATTTACAGTCATAACAAAGATTTCCCTAAAGGGGACACAAAAAGAATCATACCGCAGATTTAAATGAATTCTAAATGTCCTCTTCAGTGTAATTATTACATTTTCAAGTGTTAACTGTACCATTCTACCTTTACTTATTTTTTAACATTGGTTTGCTTGGCATATTCCACAGTGTTTTGCAATTGGGAATAATCACAATAATGACATAAATGTACAATATTTCTGCTCCTAAGATATACACAGGGGTGGATTGGGATGGAAAACCAGCCTGTTAAATTAATGGAAGCAGCAATAATGGGAGCAGGGTCTGTTGTGGGGATGGAGTCTGTTGAGGATGCATGATTCCTCCTCATAGGGTCTGATTCTTGTTAGAGAATAGAGCACTCAGCATCTGTCTCCGTCCCAGCGCTAGAGGCAGCTTCCCTGCTCTAGCGTTTACCCTCTAGTGTCAGCTCAATGCGGGAGGAGGTGCCTGATGTAGCTGTTCGGGCGGGGCCGCGCACTTTTTTCAGAGTTCTTCCTGGGAGAGACAAACTGCATGGACATGCAGCTTATTCTCTCCTGCATAGTGTGTCCTTGTCTGCCTGCAGCTGCATCCTGCATATGTGTAGCGGCTGTGTAAACCACTGTACTACACTGTCACTCTGATGTAAGTTCCTGCTGCTGCAGAACCTCATAGGTGTATAACGAACTGTTACCTCTGTTCTCTGAATAAACCTCCAATCTGGTTAAGTGCCATTGTGACACTGCAACTGTTACCTCTGTTCTCTGAATAAACCTCCAATCTGGTTAAGTGCCATATCTGACACTGCAACACTCTGCCAACAGGTTATGGGCCAAAGACCCCAAGTCGGAAAGGCATACTAAAACGGAGGTACACAAAAATAAAAGGCAGCTGATTAAGAAAGGCGTACTTTTACTAAACATAAGAAAGAATGTACAGCACAGGGAACAACGTGAACTTTCAAAAACGAAAAGACTCAGAAAATTACACTACGTGGAAATTCGCCATGGAAATGCAGCTTAAGCGGGAAAAGTTGTGGAAAGTCACAACTGAGCCAGGAGCAGATCCAAACCCTGTTGAAGTGGTTAGAGCCATTAGGGCAATAGGATTGGCTGTGGAACAACATGTCTACTAAATTATCAGCTGTAAAGTGTAAGCCAAAGACTTGTTGGCAGCTCTGCAAATGGTGTATGAGGACAAAGGTCTGATGAGAAGATTAAACTTGAGGCGTATGCTGTATGGGACAAAGTTAAGTGCCTGTAAAGATATGAACAATTATATTGATAAAATACTGTCAATATCTCAGCAGTTGGCATCTGTAGGAGCACAGGTAGATGATGAGGAAGTACAAATGGCTATGTTACAAAATCTGACACCAGAGTTCGATTTTCTGGTATTAACTTTGGAGTCTAATGGTACCAAACTGACAACAGAAGCTGTGTAAGAGCCAAGCTGCTGCAGTTCAAAGAATGTATTCCTGTCGAGACACATGCTGAGGGTTCTGCCTTATTCATTAAAGGTACTAAGACCAAAAAGCTCAAGTTTAAGTGCTTTGTATTTCACAAGGTGGGGCACAAGGCCTCAGATTGCAGATTGAGAAATTGCAGTGGTACACAAATAAAGCGTGACAAACCAAATGAGTCAGCATTGAATGTATCAGATAGTCACGAGAAGGATAACTGGTACTTGGACTAGGGGGCCACTAGGCATTTCAATTGTAATCAGGATTCAAGGTTCATTTCACTGACAGCATGTGAACCCATTACAGCAGAGGTTCTCAAACTCGGTCCTCGGGGGCACACACAGTGCATGTTTTGCAGGTCTCCTCACAGAATCGCAAGTGAAATAATTAGCTCCACCTGTGGACCTTTTAAAATGTGTCAGTGAGTAATTAATAAACCTGTGCACCTGCTGGGTTACCTGCAAAACGTGCACTGTGTGTGCCCCCGAGGACCAAGTTTGAGAACCTCTGGATTACAGTTAAAGGGATTGGAGACAAAGTCCTTACTTCTTCAAAATTTGGGACAATCACAGTGCGTCTATGAATTAAAGGTGAATCAGTTATTACAGATATCCAAGACATCTTGTTCATTCCAGATTTGGGGAGCAATCTTATTGCTGTAAGCATCCTGGAGAAAAAGGGTTACAGAGTCCACAATATGTATCGCTGGATGTACAGGCAGCGGAAAGCGTGTCCTAACCTGAAAGTGTTCATTTGGACGCCCAATCATGAAACAGGAGTTCCATGAGGAGTAATAAAGGTGTGCCATCTAAGAGATACAGTGAGGAATATGCAAATATAGCTTACTGTGAACTCCAAAATATACAGGAAGCAAAATCAAGTAGCGACTGGAAAGAATGGAAGTCTGTAATAGATACAGAGCTGTCAGCACTGGATGGGAACAGAACGTGGACTGTAGTTGACAGGCCAAATAACCGTAAGACAATCAAGAACAAGTGGGTCTTTTGCAGAAAGCTGAATGCGGACGGGACTATTACTCATTTTAAAGTCTGCCTTGTTACTAAAGGATACACACAAAGATCTGGGATCGACTGCGGAGAGATATTTTCACCTGTTGCAAGGTACAGCACCTTGAGGTTAGTCATTGCCATTGCTACACTTCATGATCTATTGTTATACCAGTTAGACTTTGAGTCTGCATTCCTAAATGGAGAGATAATTGAGGAGATTTATATAGAACCACCTGAGCATTATGATGAGAGTATATTCCAAGAGGGAAAAGTTTGTCTCTTAAAGAAATCTTTATACAGCCTAAAGCAAAGTGGTCATTGTTGGTACATAAAGCTGGATGCTGTGCTGCTGGAAATTAACTTTGTTAGGCCAGAGACTGATCACTGCTTATTGTATATCACAAAACTATAGAGGAAAAATGGTTCGTCATAGTTGTATATGTGGATGATCTATTGCTAGCAAGTCAAGAAGAGCACATTACTGATGTAAAACAGCAGCTGAAGCAAAGAATCAAACTAAAGGATTTAGGCCCTGCAAATCATTTGTTATGCATGAGGATTGTACAAACCTAAAAGATGGTACTATTACAATTGATCAACAGACATACATTGAGGCAATACTTCACAAGTATGGAATGTCTGATGCAAAACCAGTGAGCACTCCTATTGATAAAAGCATAAAGATGGTAAAGGCCATGTCACCAATCAACCAGGAGGAGATGGCTGAAATGAGAGAGATTCCTTATCAAAATGCGGTCGGTTGCTTGATGTATGCAAGTATTGGGACTCACCCCGACATCACATATGCAGTGAGCCAGGCAAGCAAATTTGCAATCAACACTGGGAGGCAACACTGGATTGAAGTCAAAAGAATCTTAAGATACCTGAAAGGTACAAGTTCATTAAAGTTGGTATTTACAAAATCAGAAAGTTCAACTTTAAAAGTTTTCTGTGATACCAATTGGGGATACTGAGCGTCATTCCTTTATGGGATACTTGTTCAGCATCATTCCTTTATGGGATAAGGATGAGCGTCATTCCTTTATGGGATACTTGTTCATTTTGGCAGGAGCAGCCATTCGCTGGGCGGGCAGAAAGCCACCCACTGATATCCTATCCACCACTGAGGCGGAGTACATGGAACTTACAGAAACTGCAAATGAAGCTTTATGGTTAAAGGAGACTTTATATGAGCTTAGCCTTATTACCACAGTGAGACCATCAACATTGCGTGTGATAGCAAGGGTGCAATTGATTTGTCTTCCAGCATCAAGCATTATGGACGGTCCAAACACATTGCCATTAGACATAACTTTATCCGTGAGTTAGTGCAAAATAAGTCTGTCAATGTGGATTACATAGCAAGCGAGAACAATGCTGCTGATATGTTAACTAAGGGACTGTCATCACACCTGCTAAATATGTTCCTGACAAAATGTGAACTGGAATACTTTTGAGAAATGTTGATTTGTTTTACTGTTTGCTTACCATGCTTTATTAATATGTTTTCGGTTACAGGAAAATGTAATTGAAATTTTTTTTTGATAAAGTGTTGTTTATATATGTGACCAGAGACAGCCTTGAGCGAGGGGTGGGTGTTAGAGAATAGAGCACTCAATCTCTGTCTCCGTCCCAGTGCTAGAGGCAGCTTCTCTGCTCTAGCATTTACCCTCTAGTGTTAGCTCATTGCGGGAGGAGGTGCCTGATGTAGCTGTCCGGGCGAGACTGCACCCTTCTTCCCGAGTTCTTCCTGGGAGAGACAAACTTCATGAACATGCAGCTTATGCTCTCCTGCATATGTGACCTTGTCTGCCCGCAGCCGCATCCTGTATATGTGTAGCCGCTGTACTGCGCTGTCACTCTGATGTAAGTTCCTGTTGCTGCAGAACCTCTTATGTGTATAACAAACTGTTACCTCTGTTCTCTGAAAAAACCTCCAATCTGGTTAAGTGCCATTGTGTGGACTAACATCCATATCCGACACCGCAACACTCTGCCAACAATTCTAAGTTGGATGCAGTTGCGGCCTTTCTTGAATCTTTTGCTGCAGTTGCGTCTGTGACTTTATGCTAATGATGCTACAATACCCTTCCCTGGTGTAAATGTGTGCTTCCAAATATGCAAGGACAGAGATGTCCACTTTCATTGTCTACAGATTCTGCAATCATGCTTTTTGCCTCTTTAGACGCTACCATTGGTTGCAACATTGTAATTTTCCACCATTGCAACTTTTACTAGCCCTATGCTAGGTGCAGATGATCTGAATATGGCCTCCAATGTGAGCAATTCAATATCTCTATATGTAACTACTTTCAGCAGCACTCCCATACTACGTTATAGCTGTGTCTGATTAGCCAACCTCCTGTAACCACGCCAAAATTAGCAAAAAAATGCGAATATACTTCATGGTGCATGTGTCTAACTCTGTATTGCAACTCTGTACGAACTCCATCGTGATGCATGCATGCGCGGTGCAAATCAGATGCCAGCGTGGATGAAAAATATTGCACAAGAAAAAAATTCAACACATTGGCCCCCAAAGGAAAAAACACACACATTGGCCCCCACAGAAAACAATAATATAAATTGGCCCTCACAGGGAAAAAAAGAAATGTATAATATAGCTTTTGGTATTGCAATTTGTTTCCACTGCTGTTTATGGGCCAGAAAATCCACCACTTTTCTGGACATGTGGGTAGGAGCATTGCAGGAATGAATGGTAAGCTATATGGCTCAGGAGGCACTGGCTAGTACCAGAGCCAGATTTACACACATTACTGTATATGAGGCCAAGGGGGCATGTGGGCATTATACACAGGTGCAGCAGTATATACTGCTGGAAATTTGGTGAGTTTTGATTGGAGATGTGCAGAAAAGATAGGCAGGTGAGTCACTGCCTCCCCTGTCATAGATTTTTACTCCAGAGGTTTGAGTATAAAAATGATTAAAATAATTCAAAGAAGATATTTCTAATATATTCTTTGTATTTTTCATATATGTAACACAGTCAAAACTCTGGCACAAATGTAAGAAAAGGAAAGGCTCTGCATTACCTGCCTCAACACACAGCATTCCACTGGTGCATTGTCATGATGGAGAAGAGACCATGAGCGTGATTTTTTGGACAGCACCTGAAAATAGCTTCTAGCACTTGTGGCAGGCATTGGTTGGCGTACCAGTCCCCAGTGATGGTGCTCATGAGGTGTATGGTAGCTACATGACCAGTCTTGGCCCAAAAAATGGCCACCACCTGATTGGTCAGGATGTGTTCCTGATGAAAATTCTGTGATGGCGCACCTCCAACTGGGGTCCACTGGTCCGACTAATGTTTGGTCTCAGGGTCTAATCTGTAGATCCAGGATTCATCACTACTGATGATCTCCAAGACAGAGTTTGAGTGATAGCCATAAAACTTGGCAGGCATGTTGCGGTATCAAGTCACCCGAGTCACCTTCTACTCTCGGCCCAGCTGGTGGGACACCCAGAAGGCAGAAACCTTGCTCAGGCCAAGCTTTTGTGGATTATCAGTGGATGGATCCCAATGCAATGACTATCTCTATCTGTAACTGGGCCATGGTTACCCTGATGTCCACCTCAGCTATGGCCCACATGACAGCAACATTGTCCTCGGTGATGGCAGACACATGTCGGCCGCAGTGCTACTTATCTTCCAGGGAACATCTCCCATGCTGAAATTCTGCAAACCACTCAAACACAGTGGTTCAGGACGGTGTTTCCTCTCCAAAAGCAACTTGCAGTCAGCCAAAACACTCCTGTTGTTGCAGACCACTCTTGTATTCATAGAAGATCATGGCTCTTCAGGTTGCCTCTGTTGTGCTCCATATCGAGTTTATGAATTAAGTGAACAAGCTGACTTCTTTGGTGTGTAGTGCTGATTATATACAGTTCTGTGCCTTAACATTTGACAAGAACTCTAATCAGAGATTACAGTTCAAAACCACACAGTCAGATTGTGTCTACTCTACCTATGCACTGCACATCTGGAAACCTATTGCACACCCCTTGTACAACAACTAGCGAGTCCATGAGAGATTGGGCTGCGAGGGTAGCTAGATGAGATGCAGTTGCTGGCATTTCTATACTGTTGCAATGGTAACTTGCCACCCTCAAGGCTAATTTAATTGACTCCTAAATGTTTCAGACCTATGTTAGTTAACTGCTACATGACTGCTAAAGCAATGTCTTCTTGGTAAATTAAATATTTTAGTTTGTTTTTAAGGTGTGCTCAGGCCTTTTTTTTATCATCTTTTAATTTACTGTACCTGTGTTCCCAATATAGAAGTTGGAGGAGATAGAACAAACTGTAAGTGATCTCAACATGAGATGAGTGTGCTCATTTTGGAACTTGAGGGCCTTATTGCCAGAACATTGCATCTTTTCATAACGTCCTCTTCAAATTTGAGTAACGCTGATCTACTGCACAACAGGAGGGTGACCTGTGGAAGGAAACATTACTGAAACATTAGGCTATGCGGGGAAAGCTCAGAATGTATACATTGCAGTTAAGCAGCACTGACACCTCTTTCTTGAGGTCTACACTGTTTGTTCTATGCTTACATGTGATGTTCTTGTCATGTGTACACAGGTGACAAGCTCATCACCTGTCTACACAGCTGCAGTAAATGTTTCAGCTGTCATGGGGTGAGAACAGTTTGTTTCAAAGACGTGGCCCTCAGCACTGTTTACATTATATGTGTGAGGTAAAAAGAAGGATTATTATAAATCAGCCCAAAAAAGGTATTTTTCTATATTAATATATTAAATATTTTAATTTTTTGGAGACTACCTCTTTGATGATAGTGATAAATAACACTGTAAGCTCATTGGAAATTTCCAGTTAGATATAAGACCTGCATTAGCTGTAACACTCATACGGTACATATATGAGTAAACTATTAAAGATGCCTTAGTAGCGTATCTAATCTTGTTATGTACTTCAAGTACGTCTGGAGCAAATTGAGGGCCTATTTCAGACCTGATTGCAGCAATTTGTTCTCTAATGGGCAAGACCATGTGAACTGCAGGGTGGGGGGAGAGGCAGATATAACATGTGCAGAGAGATTTGGGTGGGGGGTGTTCAAACCGAAATCTAAATTGCAGTGTAAAAATAAAGCAGCCGGTATTTACCCTGCACAGAAACAAAATAACCCACCCAAATCTATCTCTCTCTCTGCACATGTTAATCTGACCCCCCTCCCCCCCCCCCCCTGCAGTGAACATGGTTTTGCCCATTAGAGAAAAAAATTGCTGCTGTGATCAAATCTGAATTACTGTAGGCCCTGAGTTCTTTGCACAGAAAACTTTTTATGGTCTGCTCATCTCATGTGGACCTATTGCTAGACTAAATATAAAGATGATTAGGTACTGTACATCTTTGTGATTGATGCTGTTTATAGCCTTGTCCTCAGATCGGGGGCATTTTAACTGAAATTGTTACAGATTCCAAGCACTTTCAATGCTTTGTGCTACACCTGCTCACCTGTTCATTTTCTGAGACAATCAATTAAAAGACTTCATTTGCCCTGGCAGCTCAATACTTTTATCATTACAATCCACCCAATCCAATCTATCTTTAATCACATGAATTTAATAGCTATGCAGTTTTCTCCATCTTAACAAGCTAAGTTTATAAAGTAGAAACATATTTTGTGAAATAATCACTGAAACATTCATAAATTTGAATCAGTCGTAGGTATTCACCAAACCATTTCTATTCACACTTCAATAATGTTTAAAAGAAGACTCCACATATTTTTAATTATAATTCTTCAAATGGTAATTAAAGGAGTTTTCATGCATTGTAAAGCTTTTCTGTCATTTTTTGTGGGAAAATAAACATATACTGTATACTATAGGGCCAAATGTATCCGGACACCCCTTCTAATAATACCCCTTTTAGACATACTGTTCTCTACAATCCCGAGTTTTTGCTCGTGAATGCGTAGAAACTCAGGTTAAGTGTGAATGGTGCGACCCGGGAATTTTACTCCCAGGTCGCACTTAAAAGCCTCTGATAGGCTGTGCGGGCTGACTAGGGGGTGGGACTGCCTGGAGCGGGCAGGGTTTGTGATGCAGGGTGGGCGCTGTGGTCTGTGTGTGTGTGATTGCTTCAGTGTGTATGAGTCTGACATGTATGTGTATATGATTTGTATGTGTATGACGTGTGTGTGTGTGTGTGTGTGTGTGTGTGTGTGTGTGTGTGTGTGTGTGTGTGTGTGTGTGATTGTGACGTGTGTGTCTGAAATATATGCTGCCTGGCATCCCTGGCTTGTAGAATGCCAAATGACCCTGGTGCTCTAGTGGTGACTTTCCTGACTTCCGTTGAGTAAGCCTAACCCCTCTCACTAGTCCCTAACCCTACTCCTAGTGCCTAACTCAAATTTTCCCTCCCGTAGACAGTCCCTATCCTCCCTTCCCATAAATCTAACCCTAACATCTCGTCACGCACCCTAACCTTCCCTCTTGCAGCCTAACCCTAACCTTCCATTCTCAGCTCATGCAGAATTTCAGCATTTCACATGTCAACATTTTTACATCCCCAATACAATACATTTGTTTTTTTTTAAACCTTCTACAGGGGACAATCGGAGTGTTGATCGCTCGCTGCCATTTTTTCGCAGCACAGCGAACAGGGTACTACTGTGCATGCACCGCAATGCGCAGGCGCATTGTACGGGTACAAATCGAATCGTTGCTGGGCGATGGATTTAACGAAGAATCCATTCGCACAGCCGATCGCAAGGAGATTGACAGGAAGAGGACGTTTATGGGTGTCAACTGACCGTTTTCAGGGAGTGTTTGGAAAAACACAGGCATGTCCAGACGTTTGCAGGGCGGGTGCCTGACGTCAATTCCGAGACCAAAAAGACTGAAGTGATCGCAAGGGCTGAGTAAGTCTAGAGCTACTCAGAAACTGCAAAAAACGTTTTCGTCCCGATTGGCTGCACACGCGTTCCGCATACTTGCAAAGCGAAAATACACTCCCCCATGGGCGGAGACTATGCGTTTGCATGGCTGCTAAAAGTAGCTAGCGAGCAATCAACTCATAATAACCCCCCTGATTACTTACTATAAGCAAAATTTCTACCTGTCCTATATAGAAGGTTTGATAAATCCTCCCCTTTATATTATGGTATGGTAATTCCGGAATTTTGATAGTACCTGTTTGTCTAAGCTTCTGATGGTTGGAGTTTCCACATACTCATACCTCCCAACATTGACGGGACTTCTTTGCGGCAAAGCCGTGCCTGTGCCTGAAGAGAGGGGTGGCCTCACAGAAAGGGGTGGTGCTTCAGGGGGATTGACGCACTCGCAAGCCACACCTACCTATTTCATCACTGAGGGGCATGCTCAGCACTCTTTGACCTGCTGGCATGCCCTCACTCCCTCTGTCTCCTGTGAATAAATGCTGTGTATTCAACACTGCTCTGTTATGTAGAGCAATGAGTGACACGGAGACTCTCAACTGTCCCCCACCTCAAAACACTGTGGCCCGTGGGTGGGACAGCGAACAGTACCCAAAAAACGGGACTGTCCCGCGAAAATTGGGACAGTTGGGAGGTATGCATACTTTTTACCCTCTGGCCCAGGGGAATATGAGATATGACTATTCTGTGGAACAATGTTTATTCTTCCTTTAGTCTAATACTGGTATGCTATTTCACATTATATATGGATTGCACTTTTGATCACAAATGATCTAGTTAAGCCTCTGAATTATTTAAATGTCTTATATTTTTAAACTAATTTTTTTTATCAAGTAAAGGCTTGTCCTAATCTTTTACTAATAGCACAATGGCTATCAATAACTAGGATATGCCTTTGTCTATAGCTTATCAAATTTACAAATGCAGACATTTATAATAAATAAGATTCTTTGCGGTTTTATCACAAGGGTTAGATTAAATAGCAAACTGAAAGCCGTCACTAGGGTAATAAAGATTAATATATGTTAAAAAATAAATGTTTCTCATTTGGGGTATATTATCTTGCTTGATCCTCTAACAAAGGAGAAATATTCTATGTACAGGTATCTGATAGAGTCTTATTTCCCCCGACCAATGCATTGGAGTAACACAATAATAAAATGTGCAGTAACTTGATGTGTGTGGGTGTAAATATTAAGAACACAAAGAAACACAAGGGCCCTCATTCCGAGTTGATCGGTCGCAAGGCGAATTTAGCAGAGTTACACACGCTAAGCCGCCGCCTACTGGGAGTGTATCTTAGCTTCTTAAAATTGCGACCGATGTATTCGCAATATTGCGATTACTAACTACTTAGCAGTTTCAGAGTAGCTCCAGACTTACTCTGCCTGTGCGATCAGTTCTGTGCTTGTCGTTCCTGGTTGACGTCACAAACACACCCAGCGTTCGCCCAGGCACTCCCACCGTTTCCCCGGCCACTCCTGCGTTTTTTCCGGAAACGGTAGCGTTTTCAGCCACACGCCCTGAAACGCAGTGTTTCCGCCCAGTAACACCCATTTCCTGTCAATCACATTACGATCGCCGGAGCGAAGAAAAAGCCGTGAGTAAAAATACTTTCTTCATAGTAAAGTTACTTGGCGCAGTCGCAGTGCGAACATTGCGCATGCGTACTAAGCGGATTTTCATTGCGATGCGATGAAAAATACAGAGCGAACAACTCGGAATGAGGGCCAATGTTTTCCTTAACTCCAGTCTGCTATTACACTGATATGACAGGTCTCTCCAGCACTTAGGCTCTCATTCCGAGTTGATCGCTAGCTGTCGTTTTAAAAAAACTGCAAAAGTACGCATGTATATGGGCTGCAATGCGCACGCGCGGCATACGGGTACAGAGAGCATTGTGGTTTTGCATTGCTTCTAGCAATGATTCCATTCGCACAGCCGATCGCAAGGAGACTGACAGGAAGTGGGAGTTTATGGGTGTCAACTGACCATTTTCTGGGTGTGTTTGGAAAAACGCAGGCATGTCCAGGCGTTTGCAGGGCGGGTATCTGACGTCAATTCAGGGACCTTCGTCGCAGCCATCATCACACAGAATAAGTAACTACAGGGCTGGTCTTGTTTTGCACAAAATGTTTTTGTACCACTCGGCTGCACAGGCATTCGCACTTTTGCAAAATGAAAATACACTCCCCCGTGGGCGGCGACTATGCGTTTTCACGGCTGCTAATTATAGCTAGCGAGCGATCAACTCGGAATGACCACCTTTATGTGTATCTCCTAACACCATAAAAATGATTCCAGCAATCAGTATTGTCTATACTCTGTATGAAAAGGTAAAACAAAGGAATAAAGAATTTGTCAGGAACATGGAACTCACGGAGCCTAATGGGATCCCTCATATAGGAGCAAATGCATTATAATTACACTGCGCTATTGCAGCTTCTGCTCCGTCGCTTTTTCTCTGCAAAGCTGGAATCTATAGCGTCAGAAAGAATGATAATGCCAATTGCTGGAGTGTGAGAAAGAAAACTCGCATCTGCAGCGATTGCTACACACATCACATTAGCATAGCGCTGATGCAATACGTCAGGGTGGGCTGGCAACCTTTGGCACTCCAGCTGTTGTGGAACCACACATGCCACAGGTTGCCTACCCATGTGATTTGCAACAACCTGCAAGATGTCATTTTGGCCATATGGTGCATGTCCTGAGATAATGCTATGTGCTAGTGGACAGGCGACAAAAAGCTCAGAATACTGCTTAGTAAGTGCCTATCACTCGTGGCTACGGGTTGGGTATGGGTGACTACCAGGATTCCGGTGTTCAGATTGCCGGTGGTGGTGGTGGTGGTGGGGGGGGGGGGGTAGGAAGCGCAACGAAGCCCCTTGCGGGCTCGCTGCACTTGACACGCAGTGGGATCGGTGGCTTGATGCGCTCACCACAGGTACTATTCCCACTCTATGGGTGTCGCTGAGTGGGAATAGTCCCTGTCAGTCAGCATGCCAACTGTCGGGCTTTCCACCGGGTAGTATTCTGGGCGTTGGTATAGTGACCGCCGGTCTCCCAACTGCCAGTCACATAACCGCATCCCGTGGCTACCATAGATGGCTGTGACAACAAATTATTATCAGAGAAATTTTGGATTAATCAGCAGATTGCATATTAATACTATATTAATACTATACAGTTTGGTAAAAATGGAAATAACCCCTCTTCACTGTGAAGGCACCAAAAAAAGTTATCACCGCTTGCTACATTGTGATTATTTCAGTTTGTCCATTATTTTGCTTTAAGACAGATTGAGGTTTCCATTCTTCAATTATTATGTCATAAAACTGAAATGTAACACCAAAGGATTGCCACAAGACTGAGGTAAATGAAACTTCAAGGCTGTGGGCAAGGTCATAGTGTAGGTCAAGTTTTTTGGTACTGTAGCCTATCAGGGGCGTTTTAAGAGAGGGCCCACTTACAGCCTCCGGGCCCCCTCCTCTCTGACAGCGAGTAGACTTTGGCATTATGCCAGAGTTTACTGCACATGTCCCCTGGGAACATGGCGCCTGCGCCTTGTTCCAGGGGACATCTCCAGTGTGCATACAGAAATCACTTGGAAATGTCTGCAGCGGCCATTTTCCAAGGGATTTATGTCTCCAGAGGGGAAAATATAACATATGGGTGCAGGGTGTGCGGTGTAGGGCCCCCTGGACCCAGGGGGTCGTGTGCTTTGTACACCTTGCACCCATTATAGAAACGCCTTTGCCTTTGATGTTTCAGTGGTTGTGTGATACCCACTTAGTGTATCCACCTGTAATGATATATGGACATTTATTTAAAAAAATCAGTTGGGACACTGGGGTTCATGGCTGTTTCTTGAAAATGTCACTCCCAGTGCGAGCATTAAAAAAATGTGCCCCTCCCCCCATAGACATTAAAAAATGCACCTCCGCCTCCCCCAATAGACATAAAGGAAACCTATTTTTCGTGCGCCGAAGCTCCCGGTGAGGGGGTGTGGTCTCACAAAAATGGGAGTGGACTCACTAAAACGGGCATGGTCTCACTGGAAAATACTACCTTACACCCCAGTTTTTGACCCTGCAACAACAGACCTTGGCCACCACAGGAAAAAAAAATATTCCACCATATTAAATTTCACACAGTAATGCCCCTTGCACCATATTATGCACCCTGCACCATATTATGCCATACACCACAAAGCCCGTGATTCATTATGCCCTACAGTAAAGCTTCTAATTACTGTTAAATTACCTGCTCATTGCCAGGGGTTTCATGTGCTGGGTGTCATGCTTTTGCCAGGGGTTTCATGCACTGCGTATCAAGCTTGATGCCAGGGGTTTCATGCACTGGGTGTCATGCTCATTGCCAGGGGTTTCATGCACGTTGCCAGGATTTTAATGCTGTGGGATCCATGCACGTTGCCAAGGATAATGCTCATTGCCAAGGGTAATGCCTGTTGCCAAGGGTGTATATTTGCTGGCAGGCACCCATAGTACTCCACACTGCTGACATCACGAGGCAACCGTGTCATTCTGATAAACTCCGCCTCCTAAATAGAGTACTATGGAAGAGGGAGGAGCCACAAAGTGCTGTGGTGGGTGCCCCGTGCAGTCCACCGCTAGAACTGGCATAGATAGAGGTGGACAGGTATCCCTCACATATGGGAGATTCAGTGGCAGAGTTATACAGAGCAGTGTGTGTGTGTTCTGTCTCTGAGGAGAAGGGCAGAGTGATTTAGGCTAAGGGTGATGAGTCCTGTCAAGAGGACTCCTGAGGGAGTACGCAAGCAGAGGGCAGTCTCCATAGGTAATGGAGCAATGAAAAGTGAGTGTAGCGCTCTGTGTAAATTTACCTCAGGCTGCTGGCACAGTCTGAGTAAAATGGAGACAGGGACTTCCTTCGCATCCTCTAATTCAACCTGAGCCAATAGGAGTTGGTTGAGATGCCCCTGAAGCTGTCCCCTCCCATTGTGAGTGACAACCCTAGAAGGGAGGAGAGAGTACTTGTTCAGAGCCAGTAATGATGAATACACAGGGTCAGGTTTGCAAATTAATGTGAATGCACTATATCTCACATGTAACAAAGACACAGCGGGGGGGTATTCAATTGTTTGAAAAGTCAGTTGGGTGTCTATTTTTTCCCTATCTTATAGAAAGGAAAAAACAGACACCCAACTGACTTTTCAAACATTTGAATTCCTCCCAATAAGTCTGCAGTTAACGTACAGAAGCAAATCCTAGTTGTCCAATATAAAACTGGGACATCCCTAGGAGTCAGCTATCCTTTTCAAAGATTTAGTAAGTGGACGTTTGTTGTTATTAACGGTTGTTAGATAGCCTCTTTGGGACTACCATATAGGAATAAGAGGCAAGCATATTGTTCTTTCTGCTATTAAAGTAGCCATCTTGGGAACTGAGGCAGACTAGTAATAGACTTACAGTTCAACCATCCAGCATTTTAGTATATAGTTACCTATGTACCTTGGAGAGGAATATAAATTCTGCACCCATCCACATTTATGCAGGTTAACTTCAGTTAGATATGGCTAATGTTACAGCAGCCACCTCATAGAGTACAATGCATATTTGAGTAACCATTGCCCATATTTGGAGCTAAAAAGGGTACCAAGTGCAACATTATATTCCATCTAGACATCAGCACTTAGCATGACCAGGCCCAGGCTTGCGTCATACAAGGTCCACAGATTATCATGCACAAACCAATTTGTGCAGTAAAGAGATAACTACAGTGTAAGGGATGCCGTCTTGCCGCCATTAGCACAGTTCAGGATCGTATTCACCATAATCTGCTCTATCATAAGTTGTGACACTAGTTCTTAGCACCTGGCCGGCAACAAAAAACTTTGGGTAAATCTTAAATTTAGTACATTTAATAGAGATCTAAATTATTTGGTAAAGTTGAGTGTGTTACCTAAATGTTTCATTGTTATAACCGCTAACCTGATTGCCTCCGCAGCATGAGAGAAGAAGTTCTGACACAATAAATTTTACACTTGTGTTGATAATGTGCACAATAAGGTTTTAATAGTGATTAATTGTTATGCTTGATGTGCATTGCTATTGTACTTCAGCTGTGTTGGCTAACTTGAATGAGATTGCTACTCTGTTATAATAAAAGCTGATACATTTTCAAACATAAAAACTGTACTCGGTAAAGCTTAGTTTGCTGTGTCTGAATAAAGGTCTAACCTTCACCTCTCTGTCTGAACAAAAGAACCTGAGCAAAAAGGTAATTAACATGATCCTCTATAAGTGCAAGATAGCTGGAGTGTTACAGTTGGAGTTTATGTGTAACTGTTATAAAGCTCTGGCCTCCATGAACCTAACCCACCCTCCCTGTCCACATTTTGGTTGTTGTTTTTGTATGTCGTTGGCTATTTTGTGCAGGGAAAAGAATGTCTGGTTATCATCAACTCAGCTGCAATTATTTAATTTTGGGCGCACTTACTTTCGCTGACTGTACCACGGTGGGAGCAAGGGGAGCAGATACTACTTATCTGGGTCCAGGCAATCTGAAGAACCTATCAGGGGCCTAGATCAGTAGTGAATGAGGCAGGGAGAGAGAGGAGACTGCTGCTGCACAGTGGCAGAGGTCTGTCTTCCTAGACCCTCATACGCTGCTGTGAGCTAGACTGCAGAGGGTCGTGGTAGGGTACTGCCTCTCTCTCCCTGCAAGTGTTACAGGAAAGGGTTTGGGCAATAACACTGATTGCCCCCTTGGAACTGCTTCCTGGCCAACAGGCACAAATCTGCCCCCCTTTGCGGTGACACACATACAGGCATATTTATCACAATTGCATTGCGGATGGTATGTGATCGCAATGCGATATTTGACCACATATCAAGGATGTATCAAATATTGCATGCAAGGAAAGAACTTGCGAGAAAGCACTGTCCCTGCAAATTCTCAGGTTATTTTATGTGAAAACTACCCTGTGTGTGATCGCACACCTACTGCCGCTGCCAGCTACCGCCTGCAACACCCCCACCCCTTACACTTAGAGTACCTGCAGCCAGGACTGGTGAGTAGTGGCGTCGCAAGGGGGGTACATACTGCATCCAGGTGTCACCTGCTGAGGGGTGACACCAAAATGCTGGCTCCTGCTCAGTGACAGGAGCCGGGTGCTGCACTGTAACATTATGTGGAGGCAACACTGCAGCCACAGCACTCCCTGGGGCAGTCTGCATCTCCCGATCACCTGGAGTGACGAAAATGGGGTTCTGGATGCGAAGCCCCGCTCCTTCTGCGAAGTCATACCCTTTTCCATAAAGCCCCACCCTTTTACCATAAATCCCCACACCTTTCATGCGGCACCGCATTGGGTGTCACCTAGGTAAGTGACGCCTCTTCTGGGAGGGCAGCTGGACCTCTGATCATGTGCTCCTCTGTGACCCTCGGTTTACTGCACTGGGGTCACAGCAGGTGCACAGCGATCAGATGACCAATTGTCCTCCGGGATCCCCATCATCGGTCCCTGGGTGCAAGTATTACTCTTACTTTTTTCTAACTTTTTCTTCTTTTTGTTACACAGTGATCAGCCTGAAGTTTATCAGACACACATGGCTGATAACAGGGGCCAGATCCGAGCTCCCCCTTTACTGCCAGTAGAAAGAGACGGCTGTGCAGGAGTAGGAGTAGGGGAAAGCATGGATGCCCTTTAAATGCTGCAGATAGTGTTATTATCACAGGGCATGCTACAGTATTTTCTTACAATTTATTTTTAATAAATTTTAGCACATCGCATTTCCCATTACAAGTATGGGAAACGTGGCTGGTTACTAAAGAAATGCAAATTTAAGGGCTTGGAGGAAAGTTTTGCAAATTCTCCTCCAATTGCCCATTAGTACTGTACATTCAGGTGATACTAAAATAGTGTGGAAAGGGTGTGAAAACACCCCTTGCTGATAGTGTTTTTTTAAAGAATTGTGGGGTATTGGTCAGACATTCCTCTCCCTCTAGTACCCGATCTCGGGTGTAGTATGTGTTGCCAGCATACTGTCGCCGGAATCCTGACCGCTGGCATACCGACAGCTGGGCGAGCGCATGGTGGTGCGCTACATGCACCACGCTATCTATTCTCCCTCACGGGGGGTCGTGGACCCCCAAGAGGGAGAAAAGATGTTGGTATGCCGGTGGTCAGGATTCCGGCGCCGGTATGGCGGTCGTCGGGAGCCCGTCCGCCGGCAACCTGAAGACCACCCCCCGATCTCTACACCTTGCTCTCTTGGCTCAGACTGCGGTAGCATCACCACCCTTACATGTGCATAGTTATGTTAAAAGGTTGAGTTGAAAACCCTCTTTGTGTTGTGTTTGTTTAGTTGTTTGGCTCCCTTGGCAGTATCCTCCTGCAATGAATGTTGCTGTTTGTGGTGCATTTATGGGTTGCGTTGATTCTGGACATCCTTTTCTTTGCCTCAATACATTTGTTCTCCTTTTAGTTTTAATTTATCATTTCAAATGAATAGCCAACATTTTTTCTGATAAAGTACAGGCCTCTGTGTCTTTATTTCAGAGGTATAAGGGTTTATGTTATGCAGAACAACACATTGGAAGCACATCAGCCGTTCGCTTTATAAAAAATTAATACAGAAAAACACATAAGAATAAAAATTTTGAAAATGTATAGCAACAAAACAAGTCTTGCCTTAAACAAGACAATCCTAGAGGAATGGTCGTGCTTATAGCGTTCGATTAGATTGTTTGTCTGATGTTATAATGGAACTCATCATTTAGTGAATAGTTTAGAGAATAGAGACCTGATATTGGCACAAGGTCAAATCTATCCAGGCGATATCATTTTTTGTAAAAAAAAAAATGAAATACGTAACCTATTACAGTGGAAGGCTGGATGTAATTTTCTCTTACATCCACGAAGCTCTGGGATCCTGTGGTGCCCACTGCTCACAGCATATATCTTCCTTTGTGACAGCATCCCTGAGCTGTGTGTTTCCTTGTCTAACATGCTCTAATAAGCCTCTGGAAGGTGTAGTGGCACTGTAATATCTCATTCATTTTACCATTCAAGCTCTGATAAGAGAGGGATGGGTAATGATAGCACAATTTGCTTACTCAACAAATCCCAGATTTGCAGTGCCCATTAATCATTGTGCTACCATGACATATCTGCTGCACTGTGCTGTTCTGCAGAGCTAGCAATCAAAGCATTAAGTGGGGTTCTTTAGTGCAAATCATATCAGTGCTTAAGGATCCAATAATCAGGAACAGCACATTGCACAATTTTGGTTGTCTCTCTGAGAGAACAATACTTTGTTCTTCTGATATATAGCCTTATTTAGAGTTAGATGCAGCCGCTGTGTTTGCATGTAGCGGCTGCGTCCATAGGGTTTGCGCATGTGCACCAGCGATAGTGCTCGTGCGCAACCCTTCACCATGCCATCGCATTCACAAAGGATGGAGGTCGGGGAGGGGGGGTGGCAACGGCGATGGGGGGACAGGCTATGGGGGTCCGGGGGCAGTAACACAGTGTTAAGAGGGGAGGAGATTGTGAAACGCAGGTGTGTCATGACCGCCTTTGGGGTCGGCCTATGATGTCGCCTGCGTTTCCTGCATATGGAAACATGGTGGCGGTGCCCCTGTATACGCAGCCAGGCTGCACAGGCAGGGGTCTACCTCTATTCGTCACTTTCACAATTAGATTTTGTACATACAGCGAACACGCAGATGAGAATTTAGGCTTTGTTGTGTATGTCCTTCCTAATCTGAGTCTGACACAATGTGGCCGGATCTGATTTTCCATGATATAGGTCATTTCAGGAGGGTGTGAGCTGGGCAGTTGCAAAGCTGTTGCACATAAGCCCCCTGACTTGTGGGTGTGTCGTCAGCGTGTATCAGAAGCTCGGTGTGACCCCTGAATACAGGGAAGGGAAGTCTATTTCTGACAGATTCGCTTGCAGCTAGCACAGGTCTGGTACAGGTGCCAGTAGTAATGATGACAGTTGTGGCAGCCGGCATAAAATAAAATGAGTAGCATGGCTTTACACCCGCATGCGCTCGAACTACCGCATTAGTTGAATGGATTCCGGCATTAGCATAAGGTAACAAATCAGACTTCCATGGTTGCCCGTATACTGCCCCAGTGTGTGCATTGAAGTAAATGTGGACATTCACCAGTATGCTGAGTGGCAGGTAACTATGTAATGGCACTGCCACTATCCATACACCTTGTACAAATAGCTGCCGTCATTGTCAGGATGCACCAGCCCAATACCTAATGCAAGTCTGGAAACAGATGTCTCTCTACCCATGCACAAACCAGCATAGTGCGTATTTCCATCTACAAGCCTTTAACACATCCTCATTCAATTTAACCTCCGAGCAAAACCCTCTGTTGCTGCCCATTGCCCATTCAGTCGTAAATGGTATTCATGCACACATTGCATTATCTGTCAATGTTAAC
The DNA here is from genome assembly GCF_028390025.1 of Pseudophryne corroboree. NCBI lineage: Eukaryota > Metazoa > Chordata > Amphibia > Anura > Myobatrachidae > Pseudophryne > Pseudophryne corroboree. Next base: position 280,595,748 of record NC_086454.1, on the reverse strand, counting down.
AATGGGCCTAATTCAGCATGGACACTGCTCCGATAGCATTCGCATGCTGAAGCCCTGTGCAGTGTGCACAAGCAAAGAAGTCGCACTGCGCCTGCGCACACAGTGAGATGCGACGGCCTCTCACTGCAGCACATCTTCAACCCATGCCGAATTAGGCCCAATGTCAACAATGATTATGTAGACATTATGTGTACAGGTACACTATGTCAACAAGCACAATGTCGACTTGTAACAGGACGACACTGACAAAAAGGCGACATGTTTAAAATGTTGACACCCAATTTTAATACTAAGCATACACTTACCTAACGATAACCCTATAGTCAAAATTTTAAGTGTGTAGAAAATTTGCAGATATAGACATGTTTGATGTCCACATTTTAACCATGTCGGCTTCATAACATTTGACATTCAGGTGTCGATGTTTTGACTTACGACATTGTAATTGTCGACATGATGACTGCACAGCAAGCACTACTACTCACAGTGGGGCTAAATCAGATGTCGGCGAAGTTGCTATCAACTGGCCCCTTCCCTCCTCACCCATTTTAAGGAAACGGAGGCTGAGGTCGTCCCCTCCCCACCCCCAGACTGCTGCAGACTGTCAATCACTGACATCCTGCGTCCTGTTTCGCAGGACCTGCTCGAGCATGCTCAGAATGGGTCCTCCGCACGTGCAAAGTACTGATAATTAGTACTTTGCACATCAGGTTGCATCTCCGTCCACATGTGCATAACCCCAGTGAGCATATCACCTCCAGAACTCTCCCAGAGAGGTAAACTAAATAGTTGTTGAGTATGGTTTACTAGCTAAGACAAGGGGTGGTGGAGAAGAAATCACTTAACATAAGGTGCTTGAAATAACAAAAATACAAAGAAAGTAAATGGTTCATGTATATTTAAGATTTATATCAATAGGAATTATATGAGCCATACAATTATGAACTTGGTAATCATGGAGCCTATGCTGGTCATGTTTGCTTCACCAAGCTCAACATGAGATTCTGTATAGGATGCTATGCACTATGGGGGTCATGCAGACCCGATCGCATACTAGTTTTTTTTGCAGCGGTGCGATCGGGTCTGAACTGCGCATGCGTATGCTCCACAATGCGCAGGCACATCAGCCACCGGCAATGGGGATCGCCGGACAGCAACGGATTTAACGAAGAAAGCGATTGCACCGGTGATCGCAAGAAGATTGACAGGAGGAGGCCATTTGTGGGTGTCAACTAACCGTTTCTAGGGAGTGTCCGGAAAAACGCAGGCATGCCCAGCCGGTTGGAGGGAGGATTCCTGACGTCAGCTCCTGGCTGGATCATCGCAGCGGCTGAGTAAGTCCTGAGCTGTGCAGAGACTGCACAAGCGATCGCACCCCTGCACAGCGTTTACCCCCTCCTCCTTTAGGCGACAACTACCTGATCACAGCACTGCAAAAAAACGCCTGTGTGCGATCAGGTCTGAATCACCCCCTATGTCTCGCACTTAGGATGTGATATATCCCGCCACTTATCAGGCACATACCGGAGGTATGTACTGTACCTAAAAATTGCAAAGGACTGCTCTCCCGATAACGGCTGTCCTTGTGGCCACTGCCCTTCCTTGTGGCCACTGCCCTTCGGCGCATGCTGTCCTTTTAAGAATTGAATCCCGTCAAGGGGCACCAAAATCTAAATCTGCTTGCCACAAAAATTGTTCGCCCCCAACCGTGGTCACAGGGGACTCTAGGAGGGATCTGACTGGATTCAATCTCTCTAAGGGCATAATGTCAAAAGAAGCCCACAGGCTACAAATGGAATCGCCTACCAGGTCCAAGCTCTGGAGCTTGGTACGTACGGGAATGAGGCCAAAATTCCCCAAAATGTATGCATTTTCAGCTTTAGTACAGTAAGAAGGCTCCCCATGTGAGATTTTGGGGATGTACTGTAGTTGCAAGGTTGGTTTTGCTCCAGAACAGTTTGCTACTTTAGTGGCTACATCAGAAAAAAAAGCTGTTACATTTTGACCACTGGTTAAAAAAAAAAAAGGTAAATTGGGAAACAGTAACATTTTCCAGACTGCCTTAAAATGTAAAATGTAAAAACTAAAGATAAGCACCGACCCTTTTCTCAGGTTTTGGTTTTGATTTTGGATCTGTATTACCTTCATGTTTTGGATCTGTATTTGGTTTTTCCAAAACCACCCTTTCGGTTTTTGGTTTTGGTTCTGCAGTTTTCTTCCAAAAATCATAAAATCAGCTAAAATCACAGAATGTGAGCCTGTTTTTGTTCCTACAGTATTGTTAACTTCAATAACATTCATTTCCAGTCATTTCCAGTTAATTTTGACTACCTCACAGCTCATAATATTGTTTTCATCCAGTTAAGGCCAAAAGGTTGCACAGAGGTAGCTGGATGACTAAGCTAAGCGACAGCAGTGGGTGGCAAAAACATGTGGAGCTTAAACTTCCAACATGGCACATCTGGGAATGGCGCTGCAGTGCAGCAGTGGCAGAAGTGGCACTGCAGTGCAGCACTGCAGCACTACACGGTGGCAGTTTGATAAACTATGCAATAAAAATAAAAAAAGTCAGCAAAGCTCCAAACAGCACAAAATGCCAAGAAAAGGGTGCAAGTCCACCTTTATGTTGTATATATTAAACAATACATGCACAGTTTAACAAACCAATCACTTCAGCAACATGGACTGCCACTTTTTGCTAAAATGATTGGTTTGTTTGGGCACCCACAAAACAAGATGGCAATGGGCAGTGCACAAACTTGCTTTGCATAGGCAAGATGTCATCATCAGCATCCGATTCCTGATCCCCATCAGTGTGTACATCCTCTTCTTCACACAATATTAATTAGTCTCCATTGGAATCAACTGTGTTAGGTGCCTCTGTATTTTGTGGATGCGACTGTAAATGTCTTTCTTGTGGAACTGGTAATTAATTTTGAAGAAGTAACCTCCTATGCCGATCACTGAGAAGGTTCCCGGCTGCGCTGAAAACTTTTTGGGGCGGGATTTACTAAAGGAAAAATGCAGTAAAAACCCCTTTTGGGGATTTTTAGACCGCATTTTTGATGCAGAGGGTATTGCCAGCTTTTTATGACGATGCCCTATGGAAGCCTATGGGCATCTTACTGCATCCTGCCACCTCTGCCACCCAGCACCGCTTACACCGGCCCCGCTATACCCAGGGCCGGTGACAGAAATCTTGGGGCCTTTTACAGTGAGATCTTTGGGGCTCCCTCAATTTTATATACGTATATATTTTTGTATATATACATATACCCTATCCCAAAGCCCTGTATTCCCTCACCAAGCCACTATTACCTCGGGGAAAGACTCACCTGCGCTGCACTCCCCGGTGTCAAGACCCAAACACTGCATAGCAGGTACCATGTGGTCCTCACACTCCATCAGAAGATGCCGTCACAGGGTATAGGAATCCTGGCAAGCAGAGCTGCTGCCATGTCCTGTATCTGCCTGTAACAGGGCTGGATCCGTAATAGCAGGCGCACACTCTCGCCAGACAGTCACTGTGTGTGAGAGGCTCCTGTCACTCTGAGGCTGCACCCACACCACCTACAGCTCGCTGCCCTATTTGGACAAGACGGCTCACATCCCTGCTGGGATCTAAGTGGCATATCCTTGGGACCACTCTGATCCTTGGGGCCCGGTACAGGTGTCCCATTTGACCCGCCCTGTTGCTGGCCCTGGCCATACCTGACTGCGGGCAGCCTCTCCGTCGCAGTCCCAGATCCCAGCATTCTCCTCCCCCAGCAATATATCCAGCTGTCCTTCCGGGTGCAGGGAGGAGGAGCTCAGGACTGGCTGCAGATGTCATCTCCCAGGGCTGGGAGGTGACAGAAATCCTGGGAGACCCTTGCACACCTTCTCCTCCGGACCACCAGGTATCGCAGGGGGCCTCTGTAATCGCATATGTTAATACATATGCAATTAGCATCGATGCGATGGCCCGCAATGAGTATTAGTACATCCTGCCCTTTCTGAGTACACACTGGAGGGTGAACAACTTAAGTAAAGCAAAGCCAGTGTGTGCAAGGGCATCCAAATTGTCTTTTTTTCCTGCAGGTATTGAAACTGACTTTCTGACCGCCACATTGTATGAGTATGTGTACGAGTGCACTTTCATTTCATCAACAGTGTCGCACAATACATGTGTGAGTACGAAATAAAATATGTTACTGTGGTACCACCTTCACCCACAGTGTCACACAATACGTGTATGAGTCAGAAATAGTAATCTAACACTGTGGTTTAATTTCACCAACAGAGTCACACAATACGTGTATGAGTATGAAATAATAATATACTGCGGTCTGACCGGCAGAGTCACAGTAAGTATGAAAATAAAATAAAATTGTATAGTACACTGGGGTACAGCACAAACAAAACACTTTTTTTTATAAAAATTATATTTTAGGCTTTTTAGCTTTTATTATTTTAATTTTTCACTGGGGCAGAGCCCCTGAATGGAGAGCACCTCTGTACAGACACAGCAGCCCCTGGATGTATACTGGGGTACACCACAAGAAATCTATATATTTTTTAATTTAAATTAATAAATATTAGCTTTATTTTTTTACAGTGGGGCAGAGCCCCTGGATGGACGGACAGAGCACCCCTGTACAGACACAGCAGCCCCTGGATTAATACTGGGGTACAGCACAAAAAAAAATATTATTTTTATTTTAAATTTTAATAATTTTATTTTTTTAACACTGGAGCAGAGCCCCTGTATGGATGGACAGAGCACCCGTAGATGGACAGAGCACTCCTGAAGGACACAGTAGCAACCTCTGGATGGACAACACAGCACCGCTGGACAGACTCAGAACAGACACATCTGCACTGTACAAGCTCCACAGTCGATTGAAATGGCGTCGACCACCAGGGACCTTTAAAGAATCCGAAATCGCAAGAATCCGACATCAGGTGGATGACATTTTCCTTCATTTTGGGATCGAGTCAGACGGGAAAAGCCAAGCCGGACTGGGATCCCAGCTCTCAGAGAACCAGACCCGCTCATCTCTAGTACACAGGCGTAAAAATGCACAAACTTATGTCATTTGTAAACGACCGGCCGAGTAAAACACCAAACTGTGTATATATTTTCAGTAACCATGTAAGGAAGCTGTAGAAAGACAACAGCAATGATATCACCTCACAGCGTGTATTGTATTAGCTGATGTTTATATGAAAAGTATGACACATTTTTAGACAACATTGAAAGTCTTTTGTCCAGATATAATGACCCAAGGACAGCTTGGAGTGACTGTATATTATGGCTAGTGCACCAGAATTAGCTTCCAATTTGGATAAACACGTGAATGGTGAAATTGGACCAAGAGCATCATGCACCCTTTCCCTTTCCCTGGAAACAGCACGGAGAGTGATGTTAGTGCATTATTATTTATATACCGTGTGTTGAAGACTTTTTCTGTTTACAGTAATAATGATAATAGTTTGTTCATATTACTTTCTGTGTGATCTCAGTCTTATTCAGCATTGCATACTTCCCACAGATTATTCTGTTATGCGCAAAAAGCAGATAGAAATTTTACTATACAGTTTATTATTGTGTATTTATAGACTAAAATATATATTTTTCTACCTATTACTGTATATAATGCTATTAGTGTCTGTCTAAACAGTGGCACAGTAGAGAGCTGCATGGAGGCCTTGCCCCCTCTCTCCCCTCACAGCTCCAGGGCTGCCACCAGGGTAGGACTGCTGGGACTACAGTCCCAGGCAAGTACACACTGTGACAGGAATGGGGGGGGGGGGGGGGGGGGCAGTCCACTCCTACTTCCCACTTGCCTACTGCTGCACAGTGAAAGGAGGACCCAGTCCTACCGCCCACCAACCACTACTGCATGATAGTGCATGATACCGCCTGCTGCTAATGCTGCACAGTGAAAGAGGGCACCAGTGTTATTGGCCACTGCCTGCTGCCACCATAGGCGGATTGGCCAAAGGGTTTACAGGGAAGATTCCCGGTGGGCCGACGCACTCGTGGGGCCTGTTTTGTTTGACGACATGTGGTCATTTTTATAGACATAATGAATAAGATGCAAAATAATTTGCATATATGAAAATGTCTTTGGCCTGTGATTGCAGATGATCTAGTGTATGCTCTGTCTGCCTGCTTGGCTGACATATAAGATTGAGTGAATAGTGATTGGGATATGGTTGGTGTAATAAGTAAGAAAATATATCTTTCTAAAGAATTATATAGTTTCCTAAATTCTGAAGGTGTATCATATAATGTGCTCATAACATTTAATTTTATTTATTTTTTAACTTCCCCCTTGATGCTGGACATGCCCACTATCTGGAAAGTCTTGGGGGGAGGGTGCTGCTGCCATGGCCCATGGCCAGACCTTACACCTCTGGTGCTGCCCAAGTGGGGCCACTAGTACACATTTTTCCAGGGCCGCTTTTTGTTCCCAATCCGCCCCTGGCTGCCACCATACAATAAAATGTATTATCTGGGGTGCTTGACATAAGAACATCACACCGCACCACTGAAGGAGAGACAAGCCAAGTTGCCTGAGGATCAGCCTGGAACAGAAGAAGAAGGGTAAGTTTCATATCATGCTGGCTGAGACAGAAGGGTGCTGGAAACAAGACAGTACAGGGCACAATTTTTTTTTTTTGTGAAGAGGTAAGGTACCCAGGGAAAGGCTCCACCATCGTTCGCCCCATAGAAGATTGCCCCAGCCCTATGGCAGGTGCAGTTTCTCTGTCTAACTATCCTCCTACGCCTGTGGCTGTGCATCTGTGTCTGCTGTTGCTGTCATTGGCACGCCTGTGACACTCCCATAACACACCCACTGAGTGGACCATTTAACATGCACTATTAGCCACCTCCCAGCCACCACCAGAAACGCCCATCACTTTTCCACATTACTGAAACCATGTGTCACCATCACAGCAGCACCTTTGTGCCGACACTCTGTGTCTTACATGTGCCGTAGAAGTTTCTAGGAATCTTTAGGTATGCACAATAGAGAAAAATCACACAACTGCGTAAACATCGACATTGTGTGCGGTCTGCACGCAGCCATAAATCAGACCTATACCTGGTGTTTTACTGTATTCATGCATTTTCTACTATTAGAACAAACAAAGGGCAGGATGTACTGAAGTACGAGTTGGCCAGAGTTATGGATTCCCGGACGTGCTCTGATGTTTTTTTAAAGCGGCAATCATTTACAAGGGAAAACCATGCCTTGTACATGATTGAAGCTTTAAAAAAAATGTCCGAGTTTGGCCGGGAACTCGCACCTCTGGCCAACTTGGTCTTCATTACTTTCGGCCCAAAATGTTTTTTTCTTATGCTTATGACCTGGTTGTGTGTAAGTGTGATGCAACCCTGACACAAACCTTGAGCACATATTATATCACGATGTGCATCCAGCTCAACATAGGGGCATGGGGGAACTATTTTAAAGTGCTTATTTTTTAGAACGTCCTTGTAAGATAATTTACTAATGAAGTACTAAGATACCAAAGGTGATATTAGCAGAGGGCAGTGCTGCAGCAGGGGATATGTGACTTGGGCTCTGCACTCCTCCCCTCCCAGCTCATGTGACATCATAACATCACAGAATAAGCCCTGGGAGCAGGAAGATGGGTTCTGGGCATGTCCTAAGGACTCAACCTGTACCTTTCTATGTCGTAACATACCAAGACCAAGGAACTGTTACATGCAGCTTCGACTCTGCTGTTTCCCTTACATCTCCAGTGGAAATCCAAAAAAGAGGTTAAGCAGGAGAACCAATCATAAGTCATTATAAAGAGACAGTATCAAGTCTTTAGGGGCAATTCAATTAGGAGAGAATAAACACCGGGAGCGAAAAACTGTTCCCCGATGTTTATTGTGTATTTTTTTTTCAGGCTACCCAATTTGGCTGACCCCCACCCTCCCCCTTCCCCCCCCCCCCCCCCCCCAAAAAAAAAAAAAAAAACATTCCCGAAAACACACAGGTTTAGTGAAACAGCAAAGTTTCAGGAGAAACAGCAACCTTTTCGGATAAAAATGGGTCTGTTTTCGGGAATTTGTGTCTCCTGCCTGACTTATCAGGGATAACTGAATTTATCGGGGATAACTGAATAGCCCCGGTGCCAGCAACTATTGAATTCCCCCTTAGAGAGAGATAAAGTGAAGAGGGATAGTTTCACGGGACTTCCGGTTCCGGCAGCGCATGGAGTAGCCGCGCTCCCCTCAAGCTCCGGTGCCCGCCGCTTATATACCCGGCGTATTGCCTCCTTAGGCAACCCCACCACAAACCACTAACCCCCTCAAGCCTCCTTGGGGTCCCCCCTCTCTATATGGAGAGGTACCTGGCCGGCAGCATGCCTCAGAAGCAGCAGAAATCGGGAAGGGACGGGGACAGACCTGCCACATCCAAGATGGCCACAGCAGCTGCTACTAATCCTGGACATCCAGACACTGCTCATTCCGTGGAACTACAGGTACAAAAACAACCCCGCAAGGTTCCTGCCATAGACACAGCACCAAGTGCCACACTAAATCCTGCCTTATCCTATGCTGATATTATGCGGGCTGTTAAGGAGACAGTGCAACCTTTATTACAGGAGCAAGCTCAAACACAGGCAGCTGCATTACAGCAAGCAGTGCTAGATATAAAAAGCCAATATAAGCAACTCACTAAGAGGCTGGCACATGTGGAACAAACTGCAGGCTCTAATTTTCAAGATGTAGCTGATTTAAAAGACACTGTGGCCAGTCTGCAGAAATCTGATACGCAGGTTTGGGCGAAATTAGATGATTTGGAGAATCGCTCGCGCAGATGTAATCTGCGCCTCATAGGCTTGCCTGAGTCCATTCGCGGCCCTGAGTTGTACAAATTCCTGCGTCACACGCTACCCGAACTCCTGGATGTACAGGAAGTGTGTGCAGATTTAGTCTTAGAACGTGCTCATAGAACCGGCCCTTCCAGGCCCTCGGGCTCCGGCTCTAGACCGCGTGCGGTCTTATTTAAGTGCCTTAATTTCCTCCATAAGGAAGCGCTGTGGTCGGCATCTCGTCGCCTCAGGGATATCTCGTGGGACGGGAATAAACTATTACTGTTCCAGGACTATTCCCCGGAATTAACACGGCTGCGGAAAGCTATTACACCCATATGTTCATCACTGGTTTCGGCCGGTCGTAAATTTGCGCTGTTGTACCCTGCACGCTTACGAATCTTTGATGGAAACTCCTTTAAAGACTTCTCCACGCCTGCAGATGCTGAGAGTTTCCTATCGGAGGGAAATAACAGGATGGAAGAAGAAGAGAGCTAATCTATATATTCAGCTGTCATGCCCTGAATGCCTGTCGACTTAGGCTTTTGAACTGTGTGTCTGGATTCCTACTCTGATGCTGGACTTATGGCCCGGAATCTACCTTTCCCAACCCCCTTCCCCTCCCCTCCACTCCCCTCCCCTCCACCCCTTCCCCTCCCCTCCCATCACCCGGTGGATGCCAAACCTGCACTTTATACTAAGTAGATGGTGCAACTGATGGTTCTTATGAAGGGGCCTCCATCTCTTCCTCCCCCCCCCCTCCCTCCCCTCTCTCCCTTTCTGCTGCGGGCTCCAGATCATATCTATGCCCCATATGTTTTCAGTTATCTAGTTCTTAAATTGGTTGCGGTATTGATTTTATACCTCTTATCTGAAAAGTGGTTGAGGCTAGGAGCCTAAATACTCCCTGCTTTATCAACCTGCTTTGTTCACACTGTGAAGTCCATATTGGATATCTATGACAGAGACACATGTTTGGTGTTTCTGTTATATTGTTTGTTGTTTTTCTTGTTGTCTTGTGTCTCCCCCTCCCTCCCCTCCTAATGTGTCCTTGAGTTTTGATATTAGGTTACTGTTCCTGTTGGGTGTACATTGTTACTACTACTTGGTTTCCTTCTGGAAGCCTGATGGCAGGCCCTCGTTCCATTGGAGGGAAGCTTATACCATTAGATTTGTGATTTAATGTCTAGTTTCAAGGTGGCTACGTGGAATGTTGGGGGTATCCACTCCCCTGTAAAGAGGAAGAAAATACTCTTGTATCTTAACAAGCTGCGTAGAGATCTGGTTTTCTTGCAGGAGACCCACCTCCTCTCCCCAGAGGCTCAGAAATTAGGCACGCTCGGCTGGCGTGTTGTAGCTGATGCTCCCTACTCTTCGAAGGCCAGAGGAGTTCTCGTCCTGGCAAGGCGCTCCTTGGGATTGGAGGTGGTCTCTTCTGTGGTGGACCTGGCAGGCAGGTATCTTATTTTAGAAGTGACCATTTGGGATGCTAGATATGTGCTGTGTACGGTTTATGCTCCTAATCAGTATTCAAAAGCCTTTTTTCGTTCTCTACTTAATGCCTTATATCCTTATTCCACCTCATCCCTGATTATAGGGGGTGATTTTAATGTCATTGCTTCAAAGTATATGGATGTTCAGTCCTCCACCTCTACCCGTAATCCCCCTAAATTTGACATCCCTTATATGGAGCAACAGCTCCAGGTATCAGATATTTGGAGATTTTTACACCCCACGGATAGGGAGTACACCTGCCTCTCCGCTGCCCATCATTCCCTGTCCAGGATCGATTACTTGATGGTCTCTGATTCCCTGGTTCTACATGCCCTTGATTTCTCTATTGAACCAATGGCGTTGTCGGACCACATTGTTGTTTGGGCTTCCAGGTCCACTAAGGTAGATGTAGGTTCCTTTAGGCGCTGGCGTTTTCCCACAGATTTTTCCTCCTCTATAGAATTTCGTAAGGACCTGGAGTCATTTTGGGATGACTACTCCGCTGCTAATGCCCAAATGGCGCGAGATGATCCTTTGGTTTTCTGGCAGGCCTCTAAAGCGGTCATTAGGGGACGTCTCATTGAATATGTCTCCCGAAGGAAAGACATTCGCTTCTACTTTTAAGAACTCACAACAGTGACTGACTGAGGCCTATCAGAGATTCAAACAGAACCCCTCCCCCGCTATAAAATCCCAATATTTGGATGCTAAAGTGGCTTTTAATGCAGTTCTACAGGCGTTGGGAGATAAACACACATTTCATAAGAATCATAGATTTTACCGTTTTGGTAATAAGACAGGCAATTGTTATCACACTTATTGAAAGGATCTACTTCTAATTCTCTCATTCATCCACTTAAGCAATCAGATGGCACTCTGGCTTCTAAATCTAAAGACATAGCGAAAAGTCCTATCAGATTTTTTCGCTACTATTTATGAAACCTCCTCTGTTAATGAGAATGCTAAACAGTCGTTCTGGGATTCTATTTCTCAACCCCGGGTGGATCCTTCTTTGACAGAACGTCTCTACTCACTCATAACAGAGTCCGAGGTTGAGAAGGCCATTAAACACCTGAAACCCTTAAAATCCCCGGGGGCGGATGGCTACTCTGGGGAATATTACCGATTGCTCTCTGCAAAATTGATCCCCCCCCCCTTACTTCCCTTTTTAATGTCATCCTAATATCTCATAAAATACCCTCATATTTTAATGATGCTTTTATACGTCTCTTACCTAAACCAGGCAAAGATTTACAACTCCCTGGGTCCTATAGACTGATCTCGCTCTTAAATGTAGACTATAAATTGTTTACCAAGATTCTCGCAAACAGACTGAAACCCCTCCTCCCTTCTGTGGTCCACCCCGACCAAACGGGATTTATCTCTGGGAGACATTCCACTAGTAATATTCGCAAGATACTGGCGGCGGCGCACTGGCTGGGTCACACGGGGAATGTGGACCCACATTTTCTCTTCTCGCTAGATGCCGAAAAGGCCTTTGATCTGGTGAGCTGGGATCATTTATATACCACTCTGGCGAGGTTTGGGTTCCCGTCGGGCCTAGCCGGTGTGCTGCGGGCTTTGTACTCCAATTCGAGTTCTCGTATCCTATGTAATGGATTTCTCTCGGATCCTGTGCGGTTGGGAAGGGGCACCAGACAAGGTTGCCCATTATCGCCCCTATTATTTGCGCTGCCTGTAGAACCTCTAGCTCTGGCGCTGCGAGGGCTCCCTTCATTCTCAGGTATTTCAATTTATGACCAGGAACTTAAAATAAGTTTATTTGCAGATGATATGTTACTCTTTATATCCCGCCCTGAAGTCTCCATCCCAGCCATAATGGAAAAAATTCGAGAATTCGGCCTCTTTGCTGGTTATAAGGTGAATACTTTAAAATCCGAACTACTCCCTTTGACTCAGACAGCACTTAGTATGTCCTCCCTCCCTCTCCTCTCCCAATTTACTGTTAATAAAACTAAATTGAAGTATCTTGGGATTTATTTGCCACCCGATTTAACGGACCTTTACAAGATGAACTTTACACCCATACTACAGGCTATTTCTACCCAGCTCCAATCATGGTCAGCGCTCCCTCTATATTTGCTAGGACGCGCGGCGGTCCTCAAGAGCATTATTTTCCCAAAGATCTCTTATTCGCTCCAGTTACTGCCCCTTAAACTCTCCAGAGCGGATGCACTTGTTTATGATAAAATGTGCACAAAATTCCTGTGGACAAATAAAAAACCAAGAATAGCATTAGCTAAACTTAAGTTACGGAGGGAGGAGGGGGGCCTTGCGATCCCGGATCTGCTTACTTTCTCTAAATGACTGGCTTATGGCAAAAACCACATACACGAATTATCACATTGAGCAGGCTTTAGTGGCACCTCATGACTTGAAGGCCTTGTTACATACTCCGCTCACCCTGCTCCCTTCGCACGCGAAAACGAATCTATTATTTTGGGACGCTTATATCGCTTGGAAAATAATTAATAAAGCACTACACAGGAATTTTGGCCGTACTGATTTTATTCCTATCTGTGGGAATCCTTGTTTTACCCCTCCCTTGGAGAATGCAAAATTCGAGGTGTGGCGGACTAAGGGAATCAGTAGCATCAGAGATTTTTTTGATACTGGAGGTTTGGTGTATTCTTTTTCTGGGCTGGTGGAGAGGTATGGTGTGCATCGATCGGAATTCTTCATGTATCTCCAAGTTAGACATTATGTACAATCCCTCCCTGACCCATTACTCCACCCCGGTGGATCTGACTCCCTCACCTCCTTACTCACTCGAACTGCTAAGCTACCTTATAAAACAAAATGGTTATATTGGGACCTTCTCCCTAGTGTTTTGGATAAGTTATGGAGTCATATGTTCGAAAAATGGAAGGTAGACCTCTCTATGCAAGGGTCCCTAACTGATTTTTTCCGCCCTTTACCAGGTATTTTTAAAGCTTTACACTCCTCGAACCTACAGGAGATCCATGTAAAAATTTTAAACCGAGCATATATATCCCCTAGTCAGAGGAGTCATATGGTGCCTTTGGATTCAGGACAATGTCTTAAATGCAGAGCACCCCATGCAACCCTGATGCATGCATTTTGGAGTTGCCCCAAGATACAAAGATTTTGGAATAAAATTTTATGGTATTTAAACAGTAAATTTGGGTTGCGTCTCCCCTTATCACCTAAGGCACTGCTGGGTTTGCATCTCTCTTATGGGGAGTTACCAGCTGAGATCCTCCCATTGCGTCCCTTCCTTTACGTGTTTCTCACACTGGCAAAGAAGGCCATTCTGACGCAATGGATCCATAGATCCCCCCCCCCCCCCCAGATTAGAGCAACTTCTGGGTATGGTGAAGTCGACTATGTATTATGATAGACAATCTGCCTTTTACGATGTGGACAAGCATGCTCATTTGTTCTATAAGAAGTGGGGACCGTTTATTGAAGTTCTGGATCCCATGCTTAGGTCTCATATCCTTAAATTTTTCGACTCGCTGAAAAGAACGACCCTGAGAGAGAGATGCACCCCCCCCCCTCAACCCACTATATGGGTCCCTAGCTGGATTGATATATTTTGTGATTCTTGTCAACCTTAACACCACTACAGCTCCAACTCGATGTAGCTATTGGCTATGGTGCGCTATGTCATGTGGCCGTCCTGGCGGGAAATGTGTAGCCTGATTAAATGTTTGTGTTTCCCCCCCCCCCCCCTTGTCTTTGTCTTGTTGTTTGAATGTCTTGTTTATTAAGTATTGAATATGTATACTGTGTTATTTCTCCAATTCTGGGAATATTATGTGGCTACAAATGGTAGTGCTATGGAGACTATACCTTTTCAAACTGTCTGTTTATTATTGGAAAATTTGAATAAATACATTTTTTAAAAAAAAAGTGAAGAGGGATAAAGTGTCAACCAATCAGCCAATTTCTCAAGCACAGACTTTAAAAACTTAGGAGCTGATTGTCTGGTACTTTATCTCTCTCCAAGGCTTGATGTATCTCCCCCATTGTTTTTGGTTCTCCAACTCCCATCTCACTCTTCCATGATTTTAGGCTAGTTAACAAAATGTATTTGCCGATACCGTATTTTAGAATAATAGAAAAAATTGCTGCATACAGCAGATCCTGTAGCTCTCATTAGTGGAGGTACTCTCCGCCTTTACTAGGTAATAGTGGAAATATAATCTATTATCACCTATTTTATTCTCTTATTTGGCAACTAGCAGCTGCAACATAGTTAAGAGATGCTCAGTAATCTTTGAAACAACACCATCCCAATCCATTTTCAATTTCTCTCAGTGGACTATCCTGCTCAATGTATAGACATGACCTTGCTGCTGGGGACAATTGACAACGCTCTGGAAGAACTACTTTTTTTTTCTTCTAGTGAAAATAATAAAAATATATATATATTTTTCCCCAGCTAAATAGTTATAATTCCAATCTGGAATTCTTGTGAAGGTCAATCTGATGATGAGAGCCACAAGCACAGCCTAAAAAAAAAAAAAAAAAAAAAACATGTCTGAAAAGATTTTTGATATTTTCAGGGCAGAAGTATTTCTTGTGAATGACAAATAGTTTACAAGCAATCCGGCAGACATACAAAGGAAGTGAAATAATCAAAGACAATTCCAAAGTCACTCTCTGAAGAATTCAGTTTAAACATGTTTTTATTTATTCATTTATACATGCGTAGCTATTATATATATATATTTTATTATTTTATTATTATTATTATTATTCCTTTTTGTTTATATGCGGTTTAGTTCTAAATGCCATCTCAGCATAGCCATATGTTTTTAATGGAACAAAGCAGCCCCCCGACCCCCTATAGAGGAATTACTTGTGTTACTTATATTGTCACCATGTGTCTCTCTCTAAAGAACAAATGTCTCTTTGTGGCAGTGGCTACGTGGGTGTAGATTTTATACTGTAAAAACATACCATATTTATATCCGCTAATAAATATAAATGCAGTGACATTTTGCCAAGCGACGTCTAGTCTAGAATGAGCAGGTCCGAAGGGAAATTTACATATATTGATTGACAGCCTGATAAATAAAAGGTTAATCCACTTAATCAAAATGGTGAGGAGCGGGATGTTTGATTAGGGAATTCTGGCTCTGGGGCTTGGTTTGATGCAGTGTAATTTAACGGGTCAGTGAGCTACTTAACAATGACTTTAATTGTCCGTCATTTGTTTTGCAAGAATGTCAGAACATACATGGCGAAGGCAGTTGCTCATTTTAGTACACACTGTGTAAAGCAGTTAAAAAGCCCTGTTTATCCTCTGTAAATTGCTTGTGGAAAATGCATACATAACATCCCGCAATACATGTTGTGAAGGGAAATTTCCCAGCTGTCGGAGCTTATTAACTCGTTTCATGCTGTACAAGGGCTTAAACCTTAACAGAAAGGGGGCAGTTGGCTTGAATAATAATAACTTAAACGTATAGGTGTAACTAGTCTAAAATGTATGAGGTTACTTGGGTTGACACAAAAATAGAATGCTTCATTATGCCAACGTAGCCTCATATATCCACCCATATCCTTCTACCTCACCATATCACCCCATGATGCCACAATATAAGCCTCATGCTCATAGATTAAAAGCCCCACCACCTGTACTGAAACATGTTCCATTTTTGACACTTCTTCTGACTGTGTAGACTGGAAATATGCTGTAATTCCCATAATTTCTTTATTGTGATTAACATAATAGCTTTTAAGTAACTTATCAGTTGTAAAAGTAATGACGCTAACACGGCTGCACTGGATTAAAGTCACATATTTTATTATTTAAATGGACAGATTTTATTTCTTCAATGGTGGCAAAGATGAGGTTACAAAAGAACAGCTCCTGCCAATCTATTCTATTATAATAGGGGGTGACTAACCCTCCCCACCCCCTATATAGATGCAACCTATACTATGGAGGACTCACCACCCTTCACTATAGCACAGTATGGCACCACTGCAAATAAAAGCCCAATCAAAAGGGTAAGTGCCCATCAATGACCACTTACAGATGTGCCCTTGATATACCTAGGCTCAATACTCCATGGGGGTATATTTACTAAAAGTCAATTTTGAACGATTTTTGGTTGATGTTTGGTCTATTTTTGAACGTTTTTGTGTTTGAGGGTCTTAATTCCACATTTACTAAAAGATGAGTTTTGATAAAACATTTTTTAACCATGTCAAAAATCATCTGTTAGTAAATATACCCCTGTGTGGCGTGACACACCTGGGGCATCTAAGCTGCTCTGAGAGGTGTAGTGTACCGTTTCTTCTTTAAATTTAGGGTCTTATTTGAATTGCAGACACAGCAAAACACCACGCAAGGTACACTAAAGATGCTGAGCTGCAATTTTAACTGCACGGAGATTAGTTTTAAACTCGTACAGAGTCGCTGATGAAGCACAACCAAACTTGGGGGGTAATTGAGACTGCACTGCTGCAGCGGCAGCGATCGCAGTCTGTATTACTTCATGGAGTGCGCCGCACACCCCGGAAGCCTAGTGAGATGCTATCAGCATGATCACCTGATTGACAGGAATGGGGGTGTGCCAACGGTGTTCGATTGCCATTGGTGGAGCGGAGTCCGGACAACGGAGGCATATCCGGACTGTTGAGGGACTGGCCATGGCAGTTGAATGACATCACATGCAGCCGCTGCGACCCAGAATGCGGCGAGTAGCGGCCTGCCAGCACGCAGGAGCTGCCCTGGAAGGGTGCTACTTGTCAGGTACAAAAGCATCGCCGTTAGATCATGTTATATCTGCCTTCCCTGCAGTGCACATGGTTTTGCCCATTAGCTAACAAATTTGCTGCTGCAATCAGATCTGAATTAGGCCACAAGTTCAGTCACTTCCTCTTTACTTCAGGATTACCCGCCCACCTTTCCCTATGTGTTTTGTTGTTTGTAGATTGTGGTTGTTTCAGAAAAGGCTCAGCTTCACAGGAAAGCATTGTTTCTCAGCAGCCAAGTGGTAGCTATGGGGCATCTCAGCTTTCTCTGCCCAAAGTGGGAACCAACCTGAGGCTTCTTCATTAAGGTTGAGGTCCAGTAGTGCTATGCTACTAGAGAGACAAGTGTAGACAATTTCAGCTCAGTTTGTGTCTGGTGCATACATCTGCATATGCAGCCAGATCAGCGTCCATCTCCTCACATACTGGGGGCTGCCCAGCGCAGGGTATGGTCACCCAGCATGTGTGATGGGCTGCATCCCTATGCGTCCGCATCAAATTAAGGTTGACACCTGGCGCGCTGTCAAGCGGTACACCTCCATTTTTTTAATCAGAGTGGCTGTATGTGACGTCATTCAACTGCCCCAAAAAGGCTCCCGTCCCGCCCCTGTTTGGCCTGTCACAGCCCTCAATGCCTAGTCGCCACCCTGCTAATACCTGCCGCTGTCAATCATCTTGTGGCCGCATCCTTCCTGGATGCGGCTGCAAGGAAAAGGGTCACCCATGCTCGGCTGCGTTCATCTCTGAATCAGGCCCTATAAACGGTTTAAAAGTTTGTAAAAGTCAAGTCTAGACTAACATACGACATAACACACATATCATCATACAATATAGCCATTTTTAAAAAAATCTCTTGCAAGTTTTTCTAATTCATCATAATAAAATCCCTGCCCCAACTATTTACCTTAACGTTACAAAACATTTCATTTAATGACCAAATGAGTGTAAAGTTCAGGGTTTTCTAATTATTTACGACATGACTGTCCAAGTGTGCTCTCCGAGGGTACCAGCCTGCCAGAGTTTTTGTCTTTCTCTAATTAAACAGTAATTGTCCAATTATCTTTCCTACATATATTACTCATGGTCCTAAAGGAATGGTTCTATACAGTCCTGGTTTTTGTGAAGCATTTAAAAGGTCAAAAACAACCAGCGGCTATCATAATTATGTTATCAGGGATAGCGAGAGCCAATGTTTATTGATTTTGGTTTACACACTTTTGAATATCATTTTTACTGACAATTTTAATAACATTTACTTACAACCACCATCTTTTTCTGAGATTTGTAATGTATTATGCTCTTATATTAACATAATAAAAATATTATCAGTCTACGGAACAAGGAGACTCAGAAATTTAATAAAAACAACAAAATTCATGGCCAGACCATGAGTATTTTACATACTCATTATATTATGCATAGTTTTGTCCGTGTAGTTTAGATGAACTTCCCTTGAATCTTTCTTTTTTTTTTGTGGTTGTACAGGTGCTGCAATCAGGTGTTCACTGTGAATTACTGAATACTGCTAATTGCCTTTTAAACCTGATAGTTTAAAAAATAGCAGAAGTGAATTGACTTGTAGACAGTACATTTAGACACACATTAGTTAGCGTACAAGTGCGATGGTGGGGACACTGCACATGTCCTCACATGCAGTACCCCCTAAGCCCCAGTCTGACTGACAGGCTGACGGCATTTGGGGAGCGGGGAAGGGGCAGCGACCGGCTCAATACCGCAAAATGGGGGAGTTAAGCCTTAATTTTGTAGGAGTGCTGATGTCAGGTTCTGCGTCTGGCGACACAGATTTACTAACGTCGGTGGATAAAAATCTGTGTAACCTGAAGGCTACTCAGATGACATATGTTCACACAGAGTGATTCTATGGTGCATCTTGAGATGCACTAGTGCACAGGTTCTCAAACTTGGTCCTCAGGACCCCACACAGTGCATGTTTTGCAGGTCTCCTCACAGAATCACAAGTGAAATAATTAGCTCCTCCTGTGGACCTTTTAAAATGTATCAGTATGTAATTAATACACCTGTGCACCTGCTGGGTTACCTGCAAAACATGCATTGTGTGGGGTCCTGAGGACCGAGTTTGGGAACCTATGCACTAGTGCAGAGGTTCTCAAACTCGGTCCTCGGGGGCACACACAGTGCATGTTTTGCAGGTCTCCTCACAGAATCGCAAGTGAAATAATTAGCTCCACCTGTGGACCTTTTAAAATGTGTCAGTGAGTGAGTAATTAATACACCTGTGCACCTGCTGGGTTACCAGCAAAACATGCACTGTGTGGGGTCCTGAGGACCGAGTTTGAGAACCTATACACCAGTGGATCACGGAAGCAGTCAGGAGGCGTCTATTTTCAACAGGCACCTTCTGCAGCATTAGCATATTAGCTGTACAGTATTGCACAGCTGCTTCCTTGCAGCTGTGCAATGTCATACAAGTTACAACTCTGAATCAAGCCATTCTGACTAGTGCATGCTTCAATTTGCTTCCATTTCAGCTTTTTCTATAGATACAAAGCTCAGAATTTAGTATACTGGACCTGATTTTGATTTGGAAATAAAGCAATAAAAAGCAAGTAACTGCACCTGGGGAAATCCATGTTGCACTGCAGGTGGGGAAGATGTAACATATGCAGAGAAAGTTAAATTCAGGTGGGGTGTGTCCAACTGAAATATAAATTGCAGTGTAAAAATAATGCTGTCTAGCATTTGTGGGCTACATGCAACAGCTGCCAGTACTGTATTTACCTTGCACAGAAATAAGATTAATGCTCACCTTAAATTGCAATATGGTTTGTTCCAGATACAAACCTCCGCAGCGGGTGGAGGAGGAGTGGGGTTGACGCGTGTGGGGCAGCAGCAGGTGCGGGGGGTGTGCATGCGCCAATGGCCAGGGGGAGCGCAACGATATGAGAACTCAGTGGTCGCGGCGGTGAAGAGGAGGGAGAAGAGATGAGAATGAAGATGGGGGAGCAAAGAGGAAGCGATGGGCAGCAAAGCGGTGAGTGAGATCGCAGAGAAAATGGCAGGTTAGAACATCCCGCCCACAGTCACAGATCTGCTCAAAAATATAGGAGATATGGCTGGATGCAGGCCATGATGATTTGACTGGTGAGTAGTTGATACAGCGCCTATGGACCCCATCCCCCATCCATGCTACCCCCGCACCTACTGCTGCCCTACTCGCATCAACCCCGCTCCTCCTCCACCCGCTGCACCTCACAAGCCCCGCACCTGCCCCTTCTCCAGGGGTTTCTCCAGCCCCCGGGCTGGCTGCGCTGTGAGCAGCCGGTGACACGCAGAAGCGGCGGGGCCACAAGAGCGTGGCACAGTGGAGTCTCCGGCCCCCAGGCTGGCTGCACTGTGAGCTGCTGGTGACACATAGGTGCGGTGGGGCCAGCAGAATGTGGCGCAGCGGAGTCTCTGGCCCCCGGGCTGGCTGCGCTGTGAGCAGCCGGTGACACGCAGGAGCGGAGGGGCCAGCAGAGCGTGGCGCAGCGGAGTCTCCGGACCCTGGGCTGCCTGCACTGTGAGCTGCTGATGACACACAGGAGCAGCAGGGCCAGCAGAGCGTGGCACAGCGGAGTCTCTGGCCCCCGGGCTAGCTGCGCTGTGAGCAGCCGGTGACATGCTGGAGCGGCAGGGGCACCAGATCTCGGATTTCTCCAGGCACTGCTGGGAGAAGCTGCTGCAGAAGAGGGGGAAGATGTTCTCTAATCCATCCTGCAGCAGGCAGTAGAGGCGGTGAGTGCCGGGGGACACTGGGGGCAGCTAGGCCGCAGCACCGGCACTGTTCTGTGTAGGGACCGGAGGCTGGCCTGTGGGGGACAGACAGGGGGCAGCAGGGAGTTATGATGTGGCCGAAACACCTCATCCCGGGCCCGCCGCTGCTGATTCCTATCTCACCCCCCTGATTAGATACCGGAGAGTGTCTTACACACCACACACACACCCTTATATATTACACAGCGCACAAATATATACACCATTATATACAGTACTACACACCACACACATACATCCCTATATACTACACACCACACACATATACACCCCTATATGCTACACAGCACACACATATACACCCCTATATACTACACACCACACACATACACCCCTATATACTACATACCACACTAATAAATATAATACACAGCACACACATTTACACCCCTATACACTACACAGCACACACATTTACAACCCTATAAACCCAATTATATATACCTCAATATACCCTACCCCTCCGCCACCCGCTGCACCAAGCACCCAGCCCTTCCACTACCCGCAGCGCCCCCGGACCCCTCCCCTATCCATGGCAACCCTGCACCCGCCCCACCCTCACCTGCAGTGCCTCTGGACCCCCTACCCCACCCGCGGCACCACCGCACCAGCCCCTCCCCCACCCACGGCACCCCTGCACCCACCCCGTCCCCACCTGCAGCACCTCTGTAACTCCTCTCCCATCCGCGACAGCCCCCCACTTGCCCCTCCCCCAATCGCGGAGCCTTCAGACCCCCTCCCCCATCCATGGACCCCACTCCCCTTCCCCGTCACAAAGGGCTTCACCGTTGCACGCTCTTTCCTCGTGCAATGGTAATATTCCATATAATACAAATATTGAACACCAGGAAGGCGTGCAGGATTAAGGGGGCCCAGCCCTTTGTGACGGTGTGAAGAGCGCCCGTAGGGCGCGATGAATCACCTAGTATATAGATATCAGCAATCTGTTGGGCTGTGTAGATTGGAAAATCCTATAGTGGAATGCTGTAGGATTCCTGATGGGATGTAGATCCTGTGAGCTGATCTCTTAGCTCAGTGGTTTCCAAACCATAGAGTATTGGCTCTACATAGATTAGAAGCAAGATGGATCCTAAAGCTTAATGCTCTACAACCATCTGGCTTAAATGAAAAGATTAACTGGAATGCCCTCCGTACCCTTTGACTGTTACATATATATCTATTATTAATATATATTTCACTGTCTGCCTCTGTGGTCACTTAGATTGCCCTAGTAATTCAAATTCTTATTTTGGAAATTATACAGTCTTTCCATTGTAACCCCTTTCCTTATGGGTACCCAATGCCACGATATATATATATATTATCCCTAATACTGTGCCTCCACCCAAGTAGTTTATCACATTCGTTAAATGAATTAGGTTCAGGGTATACTTGGGAACACCCTGTTACTATACATATGTGTATGTAAGTATATATCTATCTATAATAGTGAGGTCATTAACTTATTAACCCTTTGTATCTATTTATCACAGGAGTACCTGAAGTGCTCAAGGGTCGCCAACTCCTCATCACTGGACCTCCACAGGTAAGTAATCCATAAGTTACCATTGACAATGTATTTTAATTAAACATCTGTTAATATTATCATTACTGTTCAATAACAACATTCCTATTAATACTTATACTTTAGAATGCAGTCAACCAGAAATTACATCACCTCATATGCACGATATATGTATATCTACTCACATATATAATAACACCTATATATATAAATATATATATAACTATACCTGAACACACATTAATACTCCTAAATACATATAGTCCGATACATAAATGTTCAGTTTTCCATTAAGATAGTGTTGAATCCTGGATACAGAGTCCTTAGAAAAGTGTGTTTTGTGTGATTATTATATATGCATATATATTGAAGGTGAATTCCTGTAGTTAGGGGGTAACTCTCCTTTGAATAGTATCAGTAGCTAAATTAATTGCTGTAGAAGAAAGACTACACTGTATATCAGTGTTTTCTGTTCTGTGACAAAGTATCAGTTTACAGTTGCAGGAGTAGCAGGAGCTTACAATGTAGCAAAATGGTATCAACTAGGTCTAGACTGACAGGTTGAAACTGTGAGCTGTTTGTTTTTTTCTGAGCTGTGTGGTTATGACTTCCTCCGTGGTAGATATCTTTTATAGTCCCTAATAACACGGAAAAGTGTCTTTATGGGTAATCCTTCTGCCCAGTCCTGGATTTATATGGTAGACTGGAACTGCAATAGTGAAGATATTTGGCAATAGTATTTTTATATATATTAACAGTTCTATAGGAACATCCTTAAATTGATTAGTCCAGCCACAGTTCATCTAAGTATAGGGTTCCTATAGATGGCTACGTGTGGAAATATAAAGTTAACCACTAAGGAGAGTATTTAAAGTTGATAAAATGCCTGCAGTACCGAAACCCTGGCTCAGTGTTCCTGGTGAGTAAGTGCGCATAATAAAAAAATAGTTACAGACCTCAGCTGTCTTCAGTAAGTGACTCCTGTCACTCACCCTATTGTATAGGGGTAGCTCCGCCCCTTACTCACTTCATTGGTGGGCAGTGGATCTGCTACAGGGATACTTAGTATTAGCGGCTCCGGACCTCGGCTTTTCCACGCTGCTGATGCCGGTAACGGCTCCCCCGGCTTTATGGCTCTTTGCGGCTCTGGATGGCTACTTCTCCCCGCTGCTGGTGCCGGTAACTGCTCCCCCGGCTTGCTGGCTCTTTGTGGCTCCCGATGTCGGCTTCTCTCCGCTGCTGGTGCCGGTGACTGCTCCCCCGGCTCGCTGAATCTTTGCGGCTCCCGACGTCGGCTTCTCTCCGCTGCGGGGGCCGGTAACTGCTCCCCCGGCTCGCTGGCTCTTTGCGGCTCCCGACGTCGGCTTCCCTCCGCTGCTGGGGCTGGTAACTGCTCCCCCAGCTCTTGATTCTTCACAGCTCCCGCTGCTCATGGATGGCTGCGCTGGTCTCCGCTCTTCTCGGCTCTTGAACCTGCTGCTGGCTGAAGGCGATGCCGGTCTTTGCTTCCCCGGCTCTCAGCGCTTCACATCTCCCGCTGCTCACCGATGGTTGCGCTGGATCTTCAGTGGGCTATCGCTCGCTGGAGTCCTCCATCCATCTCCACTGCGCCGCCAATGTTTACAGCACAGCTCTTTGAGGCGGGCAGGGAGAGAATAGAGTTACTCCCTCAGAGGCGCCCATACAAGTCCCTTTCAACGCTGTTTCTCTTCCTTTTATACAGGAGCCCCAGGGGCCACGCGAGCAGTCCCTGTCTCGTGAATACCCCTTTTTCCCGCCGACGGCACGAGCCGGCTGCAACTGTTCCTCGTGCCCTGCTACTTCATGAGGCATTACTAGGGTGTGAGGGTCTATGGGATGCCTTCATAGACATTAAAGAAGACCAGATAATATATATATATATATATATATATATAATAAATGACAAAAGATGGTCATTCCATTTAACGATAATAAGTATACAAATTGGCTAGTTAGAACTGATATTGTCTGTAAAACACCTCATGCCATCCTCAGCATTACCACATCACTGGTACTAATATTAATGTAACATAACAGACCATATATATTATATAAATACATATAGATATATACACACAGGCTCCTACATATGCAGCTCTATTTATACTTTCATACTAACCCGGTCCCAATACCACCCATGTGGGGTGATATTCATAAATAAAGGTTACACATGTCTGGTCATTTTTCTATCCTTCTATCCTCCTTAATTATTAATAATCATTACCAGTATCATTTTTTATGTTGCCTACATGATTTTTTGTATTTGTGCATTATGAGGTTGGGCCGTTGCCCCTGACAACATCATGATACATTCACGCAGTGGATGTATACTATATGCGCTATTATACTGTGCTTTCATTTGTGATGTAGTGTTTTATATGTCTTTTTGTTCCTGACTAGCCTCCCCCTGCAAGATTACTGTGATCCCAGCGACGTTGGAGCATGCGGTGTCTACGGGTTGCCATGGTAACCGAGCATTTTGATGATGTCACCGGGACGGCGCCCGGAGCCCACCGGAAACACCACGCCGATCTGAGGCTGCACACGCCAGCACGGGAGTCTATTTAGGTAAGTGTTTTGTGTTATCTGTATATGTTTGTTTGTTCTTTTTTTTCAGCACTTGCATCAACCTGAAGAAGGGACCCTGCGGGGCCCGAAATGCAGCATTGTTATGAAGGCTAAGTGCTAGATGGTGATGTACAGATATTCTCATTCTGTGTTTACATAAATATTTTTTCACCAAGTCCTGGAGTGCCGTGCTTGTTCTGAATGGGGACTGTTCTGAACTGTAGCATACATATATATATATATATATATATATATATATATATATATATATATACACATAACAGTTTCATGTTACAGTTACAGTATCTTGCGACAGCCGCCCACTCTGTATTTCTGCCTGGTCACATTGTTTGTCAGATTGTAACATTGTCAGATATCGCAGAGTCTGATGTGGTTGCAAGTGATGCCACCATGCCAAGCAAGTGGCTAAGATGTACTATTATTATTATTATTATTACTACTCTATTCTGTCATCACATATTTTGAAGTATGGCATCTCTTTCATTAATCCATTTTACCATGAACAGTACCTTTATGTGCAATATACTGACATGTCCCTACTTACTATACCATCATGGACTTCCTACTCTCCCATCTCTCCCATGTACACCTTCTTCCCAATCCCACTTGCCCACTATAACCGCCCTCTCCAATCTCTCATCTTTTTCTTTTCTCTGTAATTTCTCACTGTATGTTGCACTTCTATGAATTACTCATCCCGCCCACTATAATTGATGTAATGCGGCCTAGATGGTTGCCTCACCTGGTACTTTCAAGGGTAGGTTGAACAACCCATTGAACTATGGCCCTCATTCCGAGTTGTTCGCTAGCTAGCTGCTTTCAGCAGCTTTGCACACGCTTGGCCGCCGCCCTCTGGGAGTGTATCTTAGCTTAGCAGAATAGCGAATGAAAGAGTAGCAGAACTGCTACTAAATAATTCTTTGCAGTTTCTCAGTAGCTCCGGACCTACTCACAGATTGTGATCAGCTCGGTCCGTTTAGTTCCTGGTTTGACGTCACAAACACGCCCTGCGTTCGGCCAGCCACTCCCCCGTTTCTCCAGACACTCCCGCATTTTTCCCTGACACGCCTGCATTTTTTAGCACACTCCCGGAAAACGCTGTTACCACCCAGAAATGCCCCTTTCCTGTCAATCATTCACCGATCAGCAGAGTGTCTGAAAAGCGCCACAGGATCCACAGCAAATCTGCTAAGTTTTTAGTTAAATAACTAAGTGCATGCGCCCTGCGTGCCTTGCACATTCGCAATTAGCAACAAATCGCAGCATAGCGAAAATCGGCAACGAGCGAACAACTCTGAATGACCACCAATATATGCAGGGGGTACTATATCTTGTTAGTCACTGTTCATTTATCCTTGTACATCTTATTTCCATGGATTGCTTATCACACATTGTAAGCAATGTAGTGCACTCATCGTGGCTACCTCGCCTTGTACATTATTGTGCAGATTAAACAATGCATGATTCTGATGATTTTTCTGATGATTCAGCATACTGCTCATCAGGATCCCGGCTGTCAAAATACCGACGCCGGGATACCGACTGGGGCACCAGTTTACCTGCGAGGTAGGTGATTCCTCTTCTATGGGTGTACATGACATGTACTGAGCCTTAAGCTAGTTACACCTCAGAACGATGTGTAGGCAGCTGATCCTGCGGTTGATGGGACCATCCATCGTCAAGTGCATACACACTTGCCGATGCAAGGGGGGTAACGAAGGATGCCATGCTGCATTCAGCAGCATTGCATCGCTAGCGATGTTTTCCAGTTGTCCCTGCAGCAGGGCAAACCAGAAGATATCGCAAACAAATGTGGTAGTGCGCAGATCAGGCGTACACACTGAATAATCTGGCTGATATGTTGTTCTGATTTGTGGGGTAAATCAGACCTGATCATAGATGTGCATAAAAATGCATAAAAACGCACATCTACGATCAAATACTTTGGCATGCGGGGAGACGCCCAGCTCAGGGCAAATCCGCCCCGCATCCTGGGTCCTGCCCCACCGCAGACATGCAAAAGCATCACACGGCAGCAATGCTTTCACATGTTTCGAGTAGCTCTCTGCCTATGACAATGTTTTTGGTTGCAGTGGCTGCGTGTGACATCACGCAGCTGCTGCGACCCACCCCAGCAACGGTCCAACCACGCCTCCATTGTCTGGACTGCGCCCCTCAAACGGAGCATCGACACCCACAAAACATGGCGTCGGCATCCTGCTCCTGCCTCCCTGCAGAGAACGCAGTTTAGTACCTTGCACAGTGCCGGATTTCCCACTGGGCACGTAAGGCACGTGCCTAGGGGCGGCAGCTGTTGGGGGCGGCACAGGAATCCAACACCCCCCCTCCTCGTTTTGCTTGTAAGTGTGTTGGGGTTGTAAGAGTGGGCAGACAAGCGCTATCGCAATTAGCATCCGCCTGCTGAGTGGAGTGAATAGTGTGAGGTTTGATCCTCACACTGGTAGCCTCCTGCTGGCCGCACCTCCTCTGTAGCATGCAAATCCTGATCCACGCAAATGTATACCTGTTTGCACTGCAGAAGTTGGTCAGCAGGTTTCCGGGTACGGACTACACACACAAACTCTCTTTTCTCTCTCTCTCTCCCCCCCCCCCCCCCCCCAATGCTAGAAGGGGCCACCTAGTGCAACGTGTATAAGGGGCAACCTTGCGCGATGTGTATGAGAGGCTCTACCTGGCGCAATGTGTATAAGAGGCTCTTCCTGGTGCAATGCGTATGCAGCAGTCCCTGCCCCCCCTCCACATCAGAGCAGCGGCACAGCACGGCATTCTCCCCTCCTGCCGCCACATCAAAGCAGCAGCGGATGGAGGGCGGACGGACAGGCGGGTTGTGAGGAATGGCTGTAGAGGCATCAAGCACCCGAGCGAAGGTACAGCTGGTGAGATATTAAGCTGGCGGGGGGTGTTTAGATGCTCAGCAGCCGATATCGTTGTGCTTGGGGGGAATGGGGGGGCGATGGCCAATATCATTGTGCCTATCTGTCTCTGACCTTGCACATGCACGTACCGGCGTATGCGCATGTGCCGATGTGCAAAACTTGCTTCATATCAATTTTCGCACATTAGCAACAGGGTCTGAATTAGGCCATTGGTCGGAAACTACTCCGTCCCGAGATTGTTCTAGTGTGTACCCAGCTTACGAGAATGATAAAGTGGGAAGTGATAAAGTACCAGCCAATCAGCTCCTAACTGCCATGTTACAGGCTTTGTTATTGAAAAATGACAGGAGCTGGTTTGTTGTTATTTTATCTCTCTCTAGTTTATCACTCTCCAAGTCTTAGTACATATGCCCCTCAAACTTGTATGCGACTCAAAATCAGGCCCTTTAGAAATAAAAACATAAAACCTCTGAGTAAACAAAATCAAAAACTAATTTTGCACATAATAGAGATGGCTTACCTTCCAACCCATTATTTCCCTTGTGATCTGCTACACAAGTAATCTGTAGTCGCCTTGCAGGAATATCAGGTGTTTAATCTACACATTACAGTTTAAGGCAGGGGTGGGCATTAAGAGGTCCTACAGCTGCTGTTGAACTACACATCCCAGCATGCCATGCGACAGCTTTAGCATATCTTGATAGCCAAACTGTGGGCAGGGCTTGTTGCGATCTGTAGTCCCACAGCAGCTAGAGGACTACTTATTTCCCAACCCTGGTTTAAGGGAGTCCATTTTTAATGGTTTACTTGGGAAGTTTTAAGCAATTCTGAAGAAACAGAAAACACTTTAGATAAAAAGGGGTAGCTGTATTAAGCCTGCAGAAGTGATAAGTGGAAGGTGATAACGCTCCAGCCAATCATTACGGGTTTGAAAAATTATAGTTAGGAGCTGATTGGCTGGTGCATTATCACCTTCCACTTATCATTTCTTTATCACTGCTTTATCACTTCTCCAGGCTTAATACATCTGCCCCTAAATCTCCTGATAGTAATTATGTATAATTGTGTGCAGTCTCATGTGTTTTGGTAAGCAGCTAGCCTCATGAGATTTAATCGCATAGACTGAAAATCGCCAAAGTAGCCCCGACCTGAAATTTGCTGACCCGGCTAGTGACGTTTTACAGCTGTTGTTCATGCACAGTATGAAATGATTAATAGTGTGTGCAGGGGGATAGATCTACATATTAGTGTGAATCATGAGAGGAAAAAAAGGTGCACACAAAGAGGGGACACAGCAAAGTCACATTGCCAGCTCCTTGGAACATTTGCAGGTGGGGAGGTAGTGATCTGCCCATTGCTCATATACACTCCAGTCCAGAGCTATAAATATTCTTGGGCATGTAGTTGTAATTAAAACAAAAGTTACAAAAAACCCATACAACTGCCTCTTATTCCCAACATGCAAGCGGCTAATTTTAGTTTTTAGGTTTCATCCCTGAAGCTTTGATTAGCTGGTCTTCTGAAAGCTCTGCCTCAATACCGAGCCTATACGCAGAATCATAGTACTTCACCGCTAATGAACACAAATGTGCCTATGCTGAGATCTTATTGGATTTGTTTACTTAAAGAGACATCCTGGAGGGGATCAATAGACACTTCAGCATCTGAATTCAGTTAGAGGAGTGACTGTAACCACCCAGCTTTTCACTTACAAGTAACATGTAACTCCATCACTGTTCCGATCACAGTTCCATTTACTTAGAGATACACTAGAGATAGTTATCTGGTTTACGCTGTTCCTCCCTATCAAGGCATCATTTTTTTACCGTTCTGTATATTGCAGACATTAAGAGCCAAATGTAATAGAGTGAGAGTTTCAGAAAGTGAGAGTTCTGGTAAGGATTTGCAGTTTTTTTTTAAAGTGGCAATCATTTACACAGGAAGATCAGCCTGGTTTTGCAGTGTAAATGATTGCCACTTTAAATAAAACTGAAAAACCTTACCAAATCTCTTACTTTCTGAAACTCTCACTCTATTACATTTGGCCCATGTAATCAGCCTTCTTGCATTTTTATTTAGCCCAACAATAAGGGGGACTCCCCCCCCCCCCCCCCCCCCGAGGCTGGGAGCTGGACTACAGCAGAAAAAGAGGGTGCAGGGAGCCGGGCAGTTCTAGGGAGTCTGGTGTGGGCACAGCGGGATCACAAATGGGAAAGTGGGTCAGCGAGGTAGGGTGCCGCGCTGCAGCAGCTGGCCAGAGAAGACGAGCAGGATCTAGGAGGCAGCAGTGGAGAGAGGTAGCCACCACATGCACAGACACATTCTCACTTATTTCCCCCCCCCCCAAAAAAAAAACATGAGAATTGTGCGAGGGGATTCACAGGGACAGAAATTTATCACGAGCTCTGTCCTGCCAAGTGATTTCTGATAAAACAAGTGATATTTACTAAATTTGCAATGCACCATACAAAGGTCAAGTGAGAGAGGTACAGATATTACCTGCAGCAGGGCTGTCATTAGTACAGAGGCAAATGCATGGAGGGTTTCAGGTTGCCCAGAAACTTCCTCTTCTTGGTGGGTGACTTAAATTATGACCACAATAACAGTATTATATAATAGAGATGTGCGCAGACCCTCGTGTTTTGGTTTTGGTTTTGCCATAACCACCCTCTGTGTTTTGGTTTAGTTTTTCAGTTTTGGCAAAGCCACCGTCAAAAGTGTTTTGCTTCGGATTCAGATTTGGCTTTTGGATTTCTTGAAAATTGCCAAAACAGCCCAAATAATTTAATTTGGGTTTATTTTTGTTCCTACAGTATTATTAACATCAATAACATAAATTTCCATTTATATTCAGTGCGAAATGCACCGTAAGTCGTGGGGGAGGGATTTACATGCCATCAAAAATATGCGAGTTTTGTTTTTTTAAAACCGTGATTGGCATATTGTGGACATTCTGAGTTGCACGTGCAGCAGTGTCTATTGGAGGCTGCTTCTGTGCGAGTTTATGCAAATGTCATTACAAACTCCTTCCCATGTGTTCCCCGTGCAGCCAAATGTACAAGGACTGAGACAATCACTGTTACCACTTGTGCACACTGTAATGCCATTTGATCTGTCCTTGGATGCTACCTTTGAACCATCAAAACTTGCAGGTGCTATGGCGTCCTATGCCTGGATGGCTTGCATTGACGTGCCCAAGACACTCCCATAACATGCCCACTGGATAGACAATGGATTAGTGTGGGCACTAATAACCAGCTCCCAGTCGCAACATTACTGATACCATCTGACCTGATTGCAACACCACCTTTGTGCGTACACTCTGTTGCATGTACACTCGGTGTAATGCATGCACTGCAGGCGTTTTCCGAAATTTTTGGTCATGTACAGTTGCACAAAATTGCATAACTATGTTGCAGAAGATTGCATGTAACTCAGAATAGGGGCCTGTATGAGGCAGAGGAGAGCTTGTTACATGCTAATTATGTCCTCTTCATGGGTTGGACACACGCTCAGTGTAATATCAAGCATTTGGAAACTCCACTCTAGAAAACCCTACATTTACTCCAGAAGAGCGCAGGGACCTAATATTTTAGGGTTATTTGGCTACAGTTGAAGGCCAGTGTGCATCCATTTTCCTTCTTGCCTTAGCTGCTTACTATTCTAGTTATGTTTCTGACAGCTGCAGCACAGGAGAAGTTTTGTGGAAGAAAATGGAAAATGATACTGTCGTAAGGGATGTTAGCTGAATCAGAGACCACACATAGGCCATAAATGGTTAGAAAAACAAAATAAAAAAGGTAGTTGCATCTTTTTTCAGGGCTTTTAATATAAACACCTATTTTGTTAATTTCTCCCTATACTGCACAATAACCATAGTGTGTGTATATATATGTATATATATATATATATATATATATATATTCCCCCCAAAATAGCAAAATAATAAATCTTTCTGTGCTAAAAATAACGTAAAATTCCATTTTGTAAATAAAACTCATTGGATTGTGAAACTGAACCACAGCAAAGACATGACAAGTGGTCTAGCCAGGAAGTGGTAACAGGCTGTGTGCGCTGGTAATGTACTATTTTCTGCATAACATCTGGTGACAATTGACATTGTTAGTGGTGCCCGCATCTGTGGTAAAATGTATTCATTTCTGCAGTGCTGTACTGTGCGGAATTATACAACGCTGTAATTAGGTAAAAGATGAGAGGGCCCTTCTTGCTAAAAGTTTGCTAACCAAGAAAATCTTGGAAAATGATTAAAAATACAGAAGTAATAGTTTTGAATGTAATGTACTGTACTCATGTACCCAAAAATTCAAGACACATGAGAGGGACAGAGGAAGAATGGGAGAGAGAGAATGAAAGACAGGACGGAGCGAAGGGCATATAGAGGGGAAAATGAGAGAGAGAGAGGAAGATAGAATGAAAGACAGAGAGAAAAGAGAGGGAGGGAGAGAGTGTGTGGGAGACTTTGGGCGGTATCCTATTACACGCTGCTGCAGCGGGCATGGGACACTACAGGTCGCCGCGGTTATGAGGGACAAATCCCCGGAAACAGTCCCGTTTTCAAGCAAAAACTGGACTGTTTTTCACGAAAACACAAAGTTTTCACTGAACCTGTGTATTCTCAGGAGAAAGGGCACTTTTTTTTTTTTACAGGAGATCTAATAGGATAGCCTGTAAAACAAAATCAGTCAAACATTGGGAAAAATCGTAAAAAATGTTTAACTGCGAGTAATAGGATTGCCCTTTGTTTAAAGAAAGTCGTTTTTTTACTAGCTAATTATAATTGCAATTATCCTTTTCCCAGGTAGGTCAGGGGAACCCTTTGTATAGACAGATACCCTGTCCTATATTCATCCCTAATAGAGAGATATGTTGGGAATTTTTGTGTTCCTGTTTGGAAAAACACCTGTATTTAAGTGTACTGACAATTGTGTCCCTATCTCTAGTATGGAATACATATGTATTCCCGGCGGACCGGATGCCAGCCGTCAGTATCCCGACAGCGGCATCCCGGCTGCCAGAACGCCGGCAGCGAGGCAAGCAATACGAAGCCCCTTGCTCTTGCCACAGGATCTATTTCCACTCTATGGGTGTCGTCGACACCCACGAGCTGGAATAGCCCCTGCGAGCTGGTATTCTGGCTGTCGGCATTGTTGGCTATCAGGATTCCTGCGTTGGTATCCTGACCGCCAGAATACCGACAGCCGGCAAATTGATTGCCTCCCCTCTAATAAATGCTGCCTACAACTTTGGTAATGGACAGATCATGGTAGTACAGTACATTTAGTTTTTCTCAATAGAACATTATTGATTCTATTTGAAGTCCAAAAATTAGCTTTTGCATACTCTACTGTAGATTCCAAATGTACCTAGTTTGTACGTTTGAACTTTTTATCAAATAAAAACAAGATTTGTTTTATTTACTTTTTATTCGATGATGTGTAGTGTGTAGCGAGTGTCACTCATTAGGAGCTGGGTAAGTGACGATGTCTCACTGATGATAATACCTCTTCTTGAAATGGGAATGCTGGCATACAGTACTGTAAATTCGTTACAATTTAGATTAAGATTTTTAAACCTAAAATGCACATTTGGAAGTTTTATTTTCCTTTTAAACAAAGAAAACAAAAAAAACAAAACAAAATCAGGATCCATCCTTTTGTGAAACTTCTTTTCTTTTCCTGATGGATGGCCAAATCACTTTCCTCCAATCTCAAGGAATGACTTTATATTAAATGTACTGCTGTGACTCCTTGGGGTGCAATTAATTTAAAAGCTCAAGTGAAAACCCTTCATATTGACCTTGGGTTTGCTAGCCTATAATAATCATAATCCCTTGAGGAAACTACAATATGTATCTTTAAGTATTTATTGCTCTGTGAGGTTCACAGTAAATGTGTCCCCAACACATGTTAAATATTTTAAAAAGGCATAAATAATAAAACCAAGATATATGCATTTTAGTTCTTTGATATAGAATAAATATTTCATATTAAAGCAAAAAAGCAGTTTAGCGGTCATTTACAGCAGCCAGATGCAGTAGAAACATATGCCTCTATTTTGGGGCTATTGAGTCTGCTTATGTTCCATAAACATGTATATTGTAAACTCCTTGGTCATGCTTTAGTATGCCTGTTCTGTGCCTAACATGACCAAACACGTGACCGCACACCGCACACAACTCGTGCTTATAATGTAAAAAAAACCAGTAAAATTATCCATTTTATCATTTAACTCTATTTTTTCCTCATGCTGAAATTAACTGGAGTTATATTACTTCCATTATATTACTTTCCAGTGTACGCACTAAGCACTTTTAAGCTGAGGTTAAGATCTTAACTACACAGCTTCCCCCTTGAAAATGTGAGTTTACATCACCTCTGAATAGGCGTGACCAGTGTGTTTACACACTGCAATATGTCTGCATTCACCCTTGAAATGATATTGTTTCTTTTGTCTATGTATTTGAATATTAAGAACATTTTTTAAGGCATATGGGTCTGTTTATGAAGCAGCAAATAGCCTATTTTGTGCTGAAATTGCTCTTCACTGCATTGTGCCATTTAACAAACCAGATATTTATCCGGCCATACACCATAGACCAGGGGTGAAGCCAGGCTTTCTGTCACCCAGGACAAAGACAGCTATAGAATTTGACAGAATTTGACGGCAGATAAGAACCACTTGGCCCATCTAGTCTGCCCCTTTTTTTTTATCCTTTAGGCAATCTCAACCCTTTTTGAATCTTATGGCCCCTCCCACTCTCCCAAATAAATGGTAGTCCTCCTTGGCTTGCTTGGTTACACATATCTTCATTGTAAAGCCTCAAATGTTTGTAGGGCAAAACACATCTTGAATTCCATTACATTGAGGTGTCCATGCCTGCTGCATTATTCTGGTGTTGTGGGATGTCTTCACTTTTAAATAGTGAGTACAGGTTCCACTTTCTCAAGACTCAAATATACTGAATGACTCATCCTACCCCTATGTTCCATGATCAACTCTACCCTGCCTGTGTCACCCCTGTCTGCCATTCCCCTTCAGAATGTAAACTCTGACAAGCAGAACCTCTCCCATCATGTGATTTTCCTTCTTTATTTTCTACTCCATAATCCCTACAATGGTACCGAACCCTTAGTTTCTGCAACCCTGGTGATTATTTCAGTGTCCTGTTTCCTGATGCAGGCAATGTTTATATTAGAGCTGCACATCTGACTATTTTGCTGGTTTTAGTTCTAATTCGTCACCAGGTTTTGGTTTTGTATGTTTTAAAAAAATGTAAAAAAAGCTAAAATCACATAATTTTTGTTCTTAAAGTATTATTAACCTCAATAATATTAATTTCCAGTCATTTCCAGTTAATTTTGACTACCTCATAGCTCACAGAGGTTGCATCGAGCTGGCTGGTTACTATTCGACAGAGCAGCAGCACAACCATATTGCAGTTTATAGCACATCTATGAAACATTGCCACAAACTGGTGCAAGATGCAATTGTCCTTTGGCCCTCCCACACCCCCTTATGTTGGACATTAAAAAGGACATGCACAGTGTAACAACCCAAGCACTTCAGTGACAGGGATTTACACTTTTGTGGCTGAAGTGCTTGGTTTATTTTATTCCCCACAAAATAATTTTTGGAAGTAATACCGTGGATCACTAATGAAGAGGTTGATATATACATCTTGTAAAATAAATTTCATGAACTAGCTGCAAATACCTTACTACTAACTTTGACCTCACACATTGAGCAGGTGCCTTCACAAATGTACTTTTACAACAAAGAGGTGGCTTTTTTGGTCTTATGCCCAGGCATCACAATGGCTTTCTTTTTATCATGGGCAGGAGCTTCAGCCACTGGTTGCTCACTTATACAAATAACATCATCAACATCCTCATACTCAGTGTGATATAGTAGTAGTATTGTACACACATACTCTCTCATATTTTTCCACTTCCACACAAGCATCCTCGATTTCTGTTATGTCCTCAGCACTATCTTTACTTGTACTGCTCTCCACATGTGCAGATGGTGCAGAAATGGTGGAAGGAGGCAAAAATGGCTTTTCTATGGGGACAGTGTGAGAAATGTCAGCCTCACATGTAGCCAATGTGGAAAACCCTAGAGACTCATCAGGGATGGGTTCTGAACACACAGTTTGTTCTACTGCCAAAAGGTGAGATTTTACCCGATTTCAAACAATTCCAACATTTTGGGCTGATAAATCGGATGAAAACAGGAAATCCCATGTGCTTTATCTCTGATCTGATGCACGATTTAGAGGTAAAGCATATGCTTGAGCATTGGATTGGAGCCACTAGATCGGAAGTACTGCACTATAGATATCTCAGATCCCACAGGCATGGCGGGGATTGCAATAGGACTGCAAACGATGTATCATATGCGATCCTGCCGCCCGGGAAGCTGCTGGGCATTTCCTTTGGAGAAGTCACATAAGTGTATGGCCACCTATAGTGGGTTGAATTTTTTTACACCTCTTCTAGACTCTGAGACAGTTTCAGAGCCACCACTCATAAATAAAGGCTTTTCCTTGCCACTGCATGTGGTGAATGGCATGTTGTCTTTTATGATTTTCTGCACTAAACTTTCCATTTAATAAAGGTGTTTTTGTCTTTGTCCCTGTATAATATATATATATATATATATATATATATATATATATATATATTTTTTTTATTTTTTTTTATTTTAGATGCTCTGACTTAAACCCTATAAGCCCTTTAGTATTGGCTTTAGATGATGTTGAAGGACTAGTATCATCATCATGATTGGTTGCAGCAGCCGCAGTAATAGTATTTGGTTGCTGCTCCTGCTCTTTTCTAAAAGTATTTTTATCCATATTTTTAACTAGCAGCTCAGCTCACAATGTTTGGAGTCACAGAGCATATGTGAAGTGAACAAAGCGCACTGGGGTGTAGATAGCACTGGGGTAGGTAGAGTGCACAGTACAGTAAAAACAATTATACAACTATTTTATATATATATATATATATGTGGAGGTAGGGAAGAAGAACAAGCGCCATATGGTGTAGTAATTTAGGGCACAAAATAGGACCAAAAGAAGGACAAAATTTGGTAAGTACCGGATGACTTCTTGGAATTAGGCCTGTCAGACTCAGACTTTCACATCGGCTGTCCCCACCTGGTACCTTGTGAGGGTGTAATACATAACCCTTGGAAGTTATCAGCAAAATTGCCTACACCGCATCGCATGACTGAACCGACCTAGGTCATTTACTGAAGAACTGAGCTGCCACCAAAGAGGTTTGGGAGGTGTCTTTTAAGTATAGAATCCTCGCTGGAAGGTTGAAGATACGGACCCGGATACGACTAATTGAGTCTCAGCACATAGACAATTCGGTGTATCCCTCCTTCGGAAAGGGATCGTTTGAACACTAGATAAGCGCACCGACCTATAAACAAACTTCTATATATATATATATATAAATATATATATAAAATCTGTGCAGAGTCAGACTGCTTTTACACACGCAGAATGGGATACAGAGCATACTGGGGTAGGCAAATTCACAGATCAGTACAAACAAGTAGTATAGCTATATATATATATATATATATATATATTATTATTTTTTTTACCTTGTAGCTTAGCTCACACTGTGTGGTGTTACAGGGCTTGCGTGAAGTGAACAAAGCACATTGTGGTACAGAGCATACTGGGGTAGTCAGAGTGCAGAATCAGAGCCGGCCTTAGGCATAGGCAAACTAGGCAAATGCCTAGTGCATTTGGTATGCTTAGGGGCGCCAGAAGCTTCTGCTGATTAAAATGATATGCGGCATGCCTATATTCTATGTGTGACTGCGGCTTTATCTGCATACGAAATGCTACGTTGCAGTTATTCCTGGAAATCACTGCAATGTAGCATTTCGTATGCAGATACATCCGCAGTCGCACACAGAATATAGGCATGCTGCATATCATTTTAATCAGCAGAAGCTGCTTGTGCATCCTAGCCACATAGTAATGCAAATAATATGATGCATTTTCATAAACAAAAGGCGCCCGATGTTAGCAGAGCTGCCAGTTGACTCATGCCAGGCATCTCCTGCAGAACTAGCGGTGGTGCTAGGGGGCACCATCCAAAATTTTGCCTAGGGCATCATATTGGTTAGGGCCGGTTCTGTGCAGAATAGTAAAAACAAATTATCCCAAAATATATATTCTTTACTTTTTTTTACTTTTTAACTTTTTTTGTAAATGTACGTGAAGTAAACACTAGCACACTGGCGTCCAGCTTACTGGGATGCAGTGCACAGAACAGTACAAACAAATTATATAATATTTTACAACATTTTTTAATTCTATTCATTTTATTTTTTTTAACTTTTTTTGCTATTGCCAGTACACAATAGTGCTAATATATTAATGCAGTGGGAGGGGTATGGCATGTGGAGTCAGTGCAGAACCACAGTGTCGCAAAATTAGACTGGGGACTGGACACAGCACTTGTGGATGGACACAGCTTAGCCACTTTAGATGGACACAGCACAGCCACTTGTTTGGTGTCTGAACACACAGCACTGCCAATTGTCTGGAGTGGGCACAGTACAGCCACTTGTATGGACACAGCAAAGCCACTTTTATTGAGTCACAGTCACTCTGGACACAGCAGAGCCACTTATGGAGTCTGGAGTCTGGACACAGGCACATGAACCAGCAAAGCACAGCTGTACCTGAGAATAGCATGAAATGGTGCTGAGTCAAAGTCACAGCACCCTTATATAGAATCCAAAACCTGCAAGAATCTGACACTGGAAAGATGACATTTTGTCTCAAATTGGAATCAGTGTCTGGTGGGAAACCCTAAACCACAGCTTGGATTGACGCGGATACCGGAAGTTCAGTCACATTTGGATTAGAGGTAATCTGAACCACTCGTCTCTAGTTAATATATAGGTTTACTATACTATCCTTTTAATCTGAGACACTCATACTGTATATGTTCTGTGGCTGGCTGACTTCAAACCTGCATTTCAGCTGGTTTTAAGTAGAGATGAGCGGGTCCGGTTCCCTGAGAATCAAACCCCCCCAAACTTCACCACCCGAGCCCGTCCCCAAGCCCGGCTCAGGTTTTCTCGCCTGACTTGGAAACTAGAATGAGGCAAAACATCATCATCCCGCTGTCGGATTCTTGCAGGTTTGGATTCCATATAAGAAGCTGCGCATCGCCGCCATTTTCACTCCAGCATTGGAAAGTGTAGAGAAAGGAAGTGTCTCCATCCTCAGTGACCTGCATCAGTTCAGTGGTAGTGTCTTGTGCTGCATCAGTCCAGTCACAGTGGTTGTGTCCTCTGCTGCCATATGTCCAGTGCTGCTGTATAAGTCCAGTCCAGTGGTGCTGTGTTGTGCTGCATCAGTCCAGTGGTGGTGTCTTGTGCTGCATCAGTCCAGTCACAGTGGTGGTGTCCTCTGCTGCCATATGTCCAGTGCTGCTGTATAATTCCAGTCCAGTGGTGCTGTGTTGTGCTGCATCAGGTCAGTGGTGTTGTATTGTGCTGCATCGGTTCAGTCACAGTGGTGGTGTCCTCTGCTGCCATATGTCCAGTGCTGCTGTATAAATCCAGTCCATTGCAGTGGTGCTGTTTTGTCCTGCATCAGACCAGTGGTAGTGTCCCTGTGCTGCTGTATATGTCCAGTGATATTGCCGTATATGTCCAGCTGTACTGCCGTATAAATCTAGTGATACTGCCATATAATTCCAGCGGTACTGGCGTATAAATCCAGTACAGTGATACTGCCGTAAATGTCCAGCGGTACTGCCGTATAAATCCAGTGATACTGCCATATAAATTCAGTGGTACCGGTGTATAATTCCAGCAGTACTGGCGTATAAATCTAGTCCAGTGATTCTGACATATATGTCCAGTGATACTGCCATATAATTCCAGTGGTACTGCCGTATAATTCCAGTGTTCCTGCTGTATAATTCCAGTGGTACTGGCGTATAAGTCTAGTGATACTGCCATATAATTCCAATGGTATGCTGTATAAATCCAGTCCAGTGGTGCTGCCATATAAATTCAGTGGTGCTGTCTTGTGCTGTATATTATTTACTCCAAATAAAAGGGTTATTAATATTTAATACAAATAATTTTCACAGGGTTTGCCCTGTGTGGTATAGAGGTTTGCTCTCTTGTACCGCATATTGTTATATAACTCCAGAAAAATAAAGAACAAAAATTTGGAGTATAAAATAGGGAAAGATCAAGAACCACTTCCTCCCAGTGCTGAAGTTGCTGCCACTAGTCATGACATAGAGTAGATGATGAAATGCCATCAAAGTCGTCTGCCAAGGCCGATGCCCAATGTGATAGTAGAGGGCATGTAAAATCCAAAAAGCCAAAGTTCAGTTAAAAGACCAAAAAAAATAAATTGAAATGGTTTGAGGAGAAATGTAAACTTGCTAATATGTAATTTACGACACGGAGTGGCAAGGAACGGCTAAGGCCCTGGCCTGTGTTCATGACTAGTGGTTCAGCTTCACATGACGATGAAAGCCCTCATACTTCTGCTAGAAAATTGAAAAGCGTTAAGCTGGCAAAAGCATAGCAAATAACTGTGCATTCTGAGATGGTATCACAAATCCCCAAGGAGAGTCCAAATGTGTCCGCAGTTGCAATGCCTGACCTTCCCAACACTGGACGGGAAGAGGTGGCTCCTTCCACCATTTGCACGCCCCCTGCAAGTGCAGGAAGGAGCACCCAAAGTCCAGGTTCCTGATATTCAAGTTGAAGATGTTACTGTTGAAGTACACCAGGATGAGGATATGGGTGTTGCTGGCGCTGAGGAAGAAGTTGACGATGAGGATTCTGATGGTGATGTGGTTTGTTTAAATCAGGCACCTGGGAAGACACCTGTTGTCCTTGGGACGAAGAAACCCATTGTGATGCCTGGGCAAACTCCCAAAAAAGCCACCTCTTCGGTGTGGAATTATTTCTCCACAAATCTGGACAACAGGTGTCAAGCCATCTGTTGCCTCTGTCAATCTGTGATAAGTAGGGGTAAGGATGTTAACCACCTAGGAACATCCTCCCTTATACGTCACCTGCAGTGCATTCATCAGAATTCAGTGTCAAGTTGTGAAACTTTGGGTAAGAGCGTAAGCAGTCCACTGACACCTAAATCCCTTCCTCCTGTACCCAAGCTCCTGCAAGCCACACCACCAACTCCCTCAACGTCAACTTCCTCCTCAGTCAGGGACATCAGTAGTCCTGCATGTCACTGTCAAGACTGAGGAGTTCTCTCCTAACCGGGATTCCTCCTTAGGATCCTTGAGTGGTATGCCTGCTGTTGCTGCCTCTACTGTTGTTGTTGCTGCTGGGAGTGGATCGTCATCCCAGAGGGGAAGTCGGAAGACCACTTATACTACTTCCAGTAAGCAATTGACTGTCCAACAGTCCTTTGTGAGGAAGATGAAATATGACAGCAGTCATCCTTTTGCAAAGTGGATAAAGGGGGCCTTGGCAACTATGTTGGTGTTAGACGTGCATCCGGTATCCGCCATTAGTTCAGTGGGACTTAGAGAATTGTTTGAGGTACTGTGTCCCTGGTATCAAATCCCATCTATGTTCCACTTCTTCAGGCAGGCGATACCGAGAATGTACACAGACATCAGAAAAAGTCACCAGTGTCCTACAAAATGCGGTTGTATCCAGTGTCCACTTAACCACGGACATGTGGACAAGTGGAACAGGGCAGACTAAGGACTATATGACTGTAACAGCCCACTGTGTAGATGTATGGCCTCCCGCAGCAAGAACAACAGCGGCGGCACCAGTAGCAGCATCTCGCAAACGCCAACTCATTATTAGGCAGGCTACAATATGTATCACCGCTTTCCTTAAGAGGCACACAGCTGGCAATCTCTTACGGAAACTGAGGAACATCATCGCAGAATGGCTTACCCCAATTGGACTCTCCTGGGGATTTGTGATATCGGACAACGCTACCAATATTGTGCGTGCATTACATCTGGGCAAATTCCAGCATGTCCCATGTTTTGCACATACAATTAATTTGGTGGTGCAGAATTTTTTGAATAATGACAGGGGTGTGCAGGAGATGCTGTCGGTGGCACGAAAAATTGCGGGCCACTTTCGGCATTCTGCCACTGCGTGCCGAAGACTGGAGCGCCAGCAAACACTCCCGAACCTGCCCAGCCATCAACTGAAGCAAGAGGTGGTAACGAGGTGGAATTAAACACTCTATATGCTTCAGAGGATAGAGGAGCAGCAAAAGGCCATTCAAGCCTATACATTCACCTACAATTTAGGCTAAGGAGGGGTAATGCACCTGACTCAAGCACAGTGGAGAATGATTTCTGTCTTTTGCAAGGTTCTCCAACCCTTCGAACTTGCCACATGTGAAGTCAGTTCAGACACTGCCAGTTTGAGTCAGGTCATTCCCCTCATCAGGCTTTTGCAGAAGCAGTTGGATAAATTGAAGGAGGAGCTAAGACGGAGCGATTCTGCAAAGTATGTGGGACTTGTGGATGGAGCCCTTCATTTACTTTGCCAGGATTCAAGGGTGGTCAATCTGTTGAAATCAGAGCACTACATTTTGGCCACCGTGCTCAATCCTAGGTTTAAAGCCTACGTTGTATCTCTCTTTCCAGCAGACAAAAGTGTGCAGAGGTGCAAAGACCTGCTGGTTAGTAAATTGTCAACTCAAGCGGAACGTGACCAGTCAACAGCTCGATCTTCAATTTCTCCTGTCACTGGGGCTGCAAGGAAAAGGATAAGATTTCCTAGCCCACCCGCTGGTGGTGATGCAGGGCAGTCAGGAGCAAAAGCTGACATCTGGTCCAGACTGAAGGACCTGCCAATGATTACTGACATGTCTACTGTCACTGCATATGATTCTGTCACCATTGAAAGAATGGTGGAGAATTATATGAGTGACAGCATCCAAGTAGGCATGTCAGACAGTCCGTATGTATACTGGCAGGAAAAAGAGGCAATTTGGAGGCCCTTGCACAAACTGGCTTTATTTTACCTAAGTTCGAAGTGGAATTCGAATCAAAACCAAAACACGAAAAGTGCCCGCCGCACATGTCTAGTTTGAATTCAGATTAAGAGTTGTAGTTTGCAGGATTCATCAGAGAGAAATCACATACATACATTTAAGACACAACTGCACACATACTGCATATTATGTTAAATATGTCACACACTTTCATGTTGTTCATGGGGCCATGCTGGCCACTCTGCCTTTGGCCTCACCCCCTCACAGCATAATGCCTTAATACATGGATCTGTGTGAGGATCTTGTAGGATCGCATCATATTAGCCCCTTCCCATAGACCCACGAATGGTGGATATGGGTGGAGCTTCGATCACAGGCTGCAGACCCACGGTCAGTATGTAAAAGATAACCTCCCCTTTGTTCAGCAAATATAAAACTAGCTCTTTACTTGTAATTGTGTAACACAAACAAAAGACAGACATATTTTTGGAACTAAAAACTAGTTTATTGCAGCACATATCATACATGAGAAACTCATAGCATCACAGCAAACACTTCATACAATGCACACTGAAAAAGTGTTTTGTGTTTTG
Organism: Pseudophryne corroboree; assembly: GCF_028390025.1. Taxonomy (NCBI): domain Eukaryota; kingdom Metazoa; phylum Chordata; class Amphibia; order Anura; family Myobatrachidae; genus Pseudophryne; species Pseudophryne corroboree. Next base: position 280,552,233 of record NC_086454.1, on the reverse strand, counting down.
TACAATCACTTTGTAACAGTGTTGTGATAAGTGCCTTCAGACTCAGTTCATCCATAAACTGCATTTCATCCCAGCAAGCAAAGGGTAACACGTGTAAGTACAACGCCGGTGATGTCATATTTTGTTTGGAATGAAAATAATAAGTGACAATAAAAGGTTTCTTGTCTGAGGTTTGAAGGTCTCACGGGCCAGATGTTGCTTCGTAGGCATGGATGCCCCCTACAGAGAACTGTAATGAGACAAAGTTTCCCAGGGGCACACACAGAAAAGCCTCTCTGTGTAGGGATGCCATATTTTGTGAGGGTTTTTCTAAAGACTTTTACCTCAAGCATCGAGCGGCGAGGGGAGGAAATATGTACAGTCAGGGTAAGGTCTGAAATGATAGACTGGATGTAGCTGGTATTGGTATTCAATCATAGTCCGAGCAGCAGAGCATGTATTCTGGTAATTAGCATAAGGAGGAAGGAACAAAACCAGCCTGGGCCACCAGAGACAGCACAGCTAGGCTAGAAAGCAGGGCTGTCCAGGAGATACTGACACAAGTCTGATTCTCTATCTGCAATGCAGAGAGCTAAATCTTGTGGAAGATGTCCATAAAATTATCTCCCACTTCCCTGATACAGTCATAGGCTCATTAGCAAAATTACACAGAAGGAGGAACCTCTCTGCATTCTCAGAGGGAATGAGTGACGTCTGGCACCCTGTTCTGTATTTAACAGCCTGCAAGATACTGTACCGTCATGGCATAATCAGTTATCATTGAGGAGGATGATATACCTTAAAGTACAGAAATGTTTGTCGGCATTCTATCTATCTATCTATCTATCTATCTATCTATCTATCTATCTATCTATCTATCTATCTATCTGTCTGTCTGTCTGTCTGTCTGTCTGTCTGTCTGTCTGTCTGTCTGTCTGTCTGTCTGTTTATCTATTTCTCTATCTTAATAAGACTATATTTTTATTATATTCATTATTTTATTATGAGCCTTCCTTACACCAGCAACATTAGTGCATCCAGTTTTGAGAATCAGTACAAAAGGCAGATCTTATGTATTTTGTATGTTCCCCCAGTGTTTGCGTGGTGTTTCCTCTGTGCGTTTCAATTTACTCCCACACTTCAAAAGCATACTGGAAGGTTAATTAGCTGCTGACAATTTTTTTTTTTAAATAACCCACGTGTATATGTGTGTCCCAGTGATAGTAAAATAGATTGCAAGCTCCGCTGGAGCAGGAACTGATGTGAATGACCGAAGTATTCTCTGTAAAGCGATGTGTAATATGTGTGCAATAAATATAATTAACTGTTAATAAATAATAAAGTTTGCACTGCAAGATTCTAGACATGAGATAAAGTGGGACATGTACTAAGAAGTGATAAAAGTGGAGAAGTAAGCCAGTGGAGAAGTTGCCAATGGCAACCAATCAGGATTGACGTAACATTAATAATTTCCATACTATAAAAGTATACAGAGCAGCTGATTGGTTGCCATGGGCAGCTTCTCCACTGGCTCACTTCTCCAGTTTTATCACTGCTTAGTACATGTCCCCCAAAGGGAGAGTTCAGGGAACATTTTTAGGCTGAGTTATTAATCTGCAGAACATACTCTACAGCCATTTACACTTCCTAAAGAGAATTCAGTTCTGCACTAGCATTGAGCTGGCGGAGATGGGTTCTCAGTATATACTGTGAACAGTGGTGCCACACAGGTGGGGAGTGGGTACTAATTACCCGGGCCGAGCCTGTTGGAGGGGCCTCGTAGGCAGCATCAGGCTGACTCACCAGGGATCTGCTTCCAGTCAATTTATGCAAGGACAATGTTTAGAAGAACCCGGCACCTTACTTGCAACTGCATCGCTGTCATCACACAAGGTGATTGCAGGTGCAAGTGGAGAGAACTGGCTGCCTCTAAGTTAGACCCTGTGCCAGCATAAATGGACCGGAAGCGGATCCCCGGGGAGGCAGTATGAAGCTGCCCGTGGGGGTCAGGGACATTTTTTTTCCTGAAAGGTAGCATGGGTCTGCCTACCAGATTTTGCAACTCCCCTTCAATATGACCCAGGCCCCGTAGATGTCTACATGGCCCTGAATGTTAAAAGATGCATTTTGCACTTCGATGGAGAATTCCATAAAAAGTTTAATGATCCTCTAAAAGTCTGTACGCAGTTGAGAGAGAACTGCTATCAGCCTGGGAACAATCCAAAGGTGTTCTGGAACCAGACCAGCCGTTCAGAAAGAGCGAATCATATCAGTAATACTGTATCTAGAGATGTGCAGTTTGTTTCTCCAGAAATCCGAATCCACCTCAATTTTGTGGATCCAAAACGAACCAAAACTCGGTCCAGATACCCCAAGGGGATCTGATCCAAACCCAGTTTAAAACTTCCCATGGTGTGGAATTCAGATTTTAAATCAGAATTTGGGGTTTTGGATTGCAAACATTTCGAAATTTAACTGTTTTATATTCTCTTATTGATTTTTTTCAATGATTATAGTTTTTTTAAACGATTTTTAACTGATTGTAGAACCAAAAACAAAATCAAAATACGGGGGTCTGCGCACATTTCTGGCAATATCATATCCTTTCTGATGTGATGTTAGGACAAGGGGCCCAATTCAGAGCTGACCGCTGCTGTGCGTTTTCGCACAGCGGGCGATCATCTATAGACTGCGCATGCGTATGCACCACAATGCGCACACGTATCGGTAAACAACATCAGGCAATGCTGGAAAGCGACAGGCTGGTGCGAAAATTTCAATCCCACAGCCATTTGCAAGCTGATTGACAGGAAGGGGGCGTTTGTGGGTGGTAACTGACCGTTCTCTGGGAGCGTTCCCAAGCGTTTTCAGGGAGGGTGTGTGACGCCAGCTCCGGACCTGATCAGCCCATTCTGATCGCACTGTAGGAGTAAGTCCTGGGCTGCGCACAGACTGCGCACAGTGGAAAAATCATTCGATGGCAAGTGTGCTGCGAACAAATTTGCAGCTGTCCGCTGACTGAGGAATTTTTTGCAGCTTGGCGTACACATGCGATCTCACACTTGCACAGTGAAAATACACTCCCCTTGGGCGGCGACTATCTGAACACAGGACAACAAATTTAAGAGCCCAGAGATCAGGTCTGAATCACCCCTTAGGATTATTGAAGGGTTCAAAATGCAATCTAAACTACTTACTGGAAAAATATTAATGATATCATTAACACCATGCATGTTTTTCAGGACTAGCGTTTTAAGCTACCCACACCATTGATTTTTTTTATTCATTTATTGAAGAATAACAACTACTGTAATTACTTAAAATGATTATACTTGGCCTCATGATTATGGAAAAAGAAAAATTATCTGTATGCGCTCAGACACACGGTGACCTAAAAGTATAATTTTCACATTAAAATTTTTATTTTATTTTTACTTTTAAGACATATTAGAAAGGTTTAGGTTGGTTTTGCAAAAGCCATGGTTTCAGTTTTTATACCACAGATATGGCACTCTCTTAATTAAACAGGTTAGTAGACGCAGTCTCCAGCCTTTACTATAAAGTAGCTACCAGTATTCAAATTGGCATTGTCATTTTGTCACCATATTATTATAAATTTAGTAATATCAATCATAGTGAAAATGTTATTTTGATTACCTGTAATTTTGTTACACCTACATTGAGCAGCTGTGCAAACGATATGCCGCCGCCCACTGAGAGTGTATTTTAGCTTAGCAGAAGTGAAGGATCGCAGAGCGGCTACAAAGTTTTTTTGTGCAGTTTCAGAGTAGCTCAAAACCTACTTAGCGATTGCGATCACTTCAGACTGTTCAGTTCCTATTTTGACGTCACAAACCCGCCAGGCGTTCACCCAGCCACACCTGCATTTTTCCTGGCACGCCTGCGTTTTTCCGAACACTCCCTGAAAACGGTCAGTTGCCACCCAGTAACGCCCACTTCATGTCAATCACTGTGCGGCCACCAGTGCGACTGACATGCTTTGCTAGACCCTGTGCAAAACTACATTGTTCGTTGTGCCCGTACGACGCGTGTGCGCATTGCGCCGCATATGCATGCGCAGAACTGCCATTTTTTAGCCTGATCGCTGTGCTGCGAACAAATGCAGCTAGTGATCAACTCGGAATGACCCCCACAGTGTAAAACACTTAAGACATGGGGGGTATCCTATTAACCACGATAACGAAATCCACGATCCCAGCTAATGTTATCGCACCTATTTTTCAAAAAATGGGGTTATCGCACCCTTGCGCGCTCCCATTTATTCACCTATCCTATTACAAAACCATGATAACGGGATTTGCAAGATAATTCTAGACACAAAAGCTGAGATAAGTATAGGAGAAAGTGGGGAAATCTGCCTGTACCCACCAAAAAGCCAAACTAACATAGGAAAACATTACAGAAGTGTATTCATTAAACGAGTCAAATGGCTGTTATATGCATTTTTTTTTTTAAATGTGGAAAAATTATAGAAAGCTATTTTTTTCAGCAAAATAAATGTTCTCATTAAATTTGGGGTACGTAAAAATGGGTATAAGTATATATTTGAGTCACTTTAGGGTACTTTAAAAAAAAGTGGAAACAGACTGATTACTCTCACATGCAAGCATAAAAACACTTGTCCCTCTCAATTTCCATCACTTTGCACTTTTTTAACCCCAAAAATGACATGTCATTATTGGCTAATTAAAAAAAAAAACTTCTAGATGCCTAATAATTAGTTATTCAGGGGGTTGTCCCAGGCGCTTAGAACCGAATCCCAACATTTTTAGCTTAAAATAGGGATTTTGCACTACTTATCAACAGCTCAGAGATGGTGAAGAGAAATCCGCAATAAACCCTATAGAGACTTATTGCCGATAACTTATCCCCGCTAATAGGATACTGAATTATAATTTGCGATAATTTATCACAATATCACGGTTAATAGGATATCCCCCTATAAAGGAAAATACTGTGTTCAACATTAACACTATTGCGCACTATTGCTTCGTGTGTTAATCTTGTGTTAACATAATCATTTGACATTCTTCATTCTGGCACTTTATTGGTAAATTAACACCTAAGATCACCCACTATTGCCCCACAGACCGACCCTGTTGAGTTTAACAGGGCAGAAGGCAGCTCATTTTGTATTTTAAAAAGAGATTATTAGGTTTTAGCAGATTTTAAATGTAGTCCACGTTTTGGAACAGGACAGATGTGAATATTAAATATATTTATGACAATGACATAACTCTTTTCAAGAATCACTACAGTAAAGTTGGCAATTACAGATTAAATTTCTGCAGCCAAAATACTTGGAACCGATGACTTATTAGTGCTTAAGTATGGGCAATAATGTTTATGTGTTTCTTTGATTTATTTGAAAATACATTTCTAATTCTATTTATTATCCTGATTGATATTATTAAGTGTAGAAAGAAAATTAATGAGCATCTTGCCAAAGTTAATTGCAATAAATATTGAAATGTAATTCAGTTGTACATTATTGGGAGAGAACCGAGATAGAGTAAATGGATGTATGTTTGTTATAAGTGTCCAGTGTATGCTGCTGGGATGTGACCTGTGAGATACCATATATAGAACTCGTTATCTTAATCGCCTTCGTTTTTCATGGCTGCAAGCAATAAATGTTTTTTTATCAGTCTTTCATAGAAAAATCAATGTAACCTTTGCTGTACCACCGTAAGCAGATGCTCTTATTCTTATGGCTGTAACCGCTGGTACTCATGGTAAATTAATACAGATAACCTCCACTGACCTAAATATATTTGTCTTGATAAAACTGAAATTGTGTTGATCTATTTAATAAACATATACTCTGTAAGCATTATGGAAATCATGATGAAACAGCATTGCTAAATCGTATTAAAAGAGCTGAATGTGTGAATTTGTTAGATTACTTTTTTGCGTTTTCATACTCACATTACCAGGTGCCATAGGCCAATGGTATATTCTGCGTACATAATCGATTATATGAACACATCTCCTCATGAAACAATTAAGTTTGTACTCATTCATAGTTTTTTTAATTAATGTGGAAACGCCCAAAGAGGGGATCCGGTCTCTAGGTCGACAGTAAATAGGTCGACAGTAAATAGGTCGACAGTATCTAGGTCGACCACTGTTGGTCGACAGTCACTAAGTCGACAGGGTCTCTAGGTCGACAGGGTCTCTAGGTCGACATGTTCTAGGTCGACAGGTCAAAAGGTCGAAATGAGTTTTTCACGATTTTTGTCTTTTTTTAACCTTTTCATACTTAACGATCCACGTGGACTACAATTGGGAACGGTAATCTGTGCTGTGTGCAGCGGTAGCGGATCGAGGCACCTTGCCAAAAGCATGGCGAGTGAAGCGAGCCCTGCGAGTGGACACGGTGCACTAATTGGGGTTCCAGGTCACTCTACGAAGAAAACGACACAAACCCCCCCAGAAACTCATGTCGACATTTTGACCTGTCGACCTAGACTTGTCGACCTACTGACCCTGTCGACCTAGACACCCTGTCGACCTAGTTACTGTTGACCAATAGTGGTCGACCTAGACACTGTCGACCTAGTTATTAGTATCTACCTTCCAATCCACACCCACCAAAGAGAGGGCAGGATTGTCCCAGTATCCTATATAGAGAGTGCCCCCTTAGCTTTCACTCTAACCGGTTAGACCTCTAATCATGGTCAGTCCCTGGGCAAAGCAATGCACTGTGGTACCTACAACCCGTTCATGGGAATAAATAAAAACTAAAATGCATAACTTACCCCTACTGTGGTCCTACGACATCTCCCTACATTTCCATACAGTGCTGGGAGGTAGGTATAGAATTCTGCCTGGCCACTCTGATTGTGTGTAATTCACAATCAGAGCAGCCGGGCAGCAATCTCTACCTACCTCCCAAGAGGCTTCGAAGGAGCCATCCCAGGGAGCGCAATACCCAGGCCCAGCCAGCACCTGGTCGAAGGCTCCTAGAATCATGGGGCCCTTGGCAGCTGCCCATTGTGCCTTTGGTTTGGGAATGCATTGCCAGCTGCCGGGATCCCGGTGGTCAGCATACCGACCCCGGGATCCCTGCAGCAGAATGCTGTCAGGGGAGGGGGGACGAGCGCAACAAAGCCCCATTCCGTCGGCCAGCATTTAGAGCGCTTGGGATTCCAGCGGCATCATGGTGACCACCGGGATCCCGAGCGCCACTCACATGACCACATTCCGTGCCTATACATTTAAGATGGCCCTTCTTCTAATGAAAGACTAGGGAACAGGAATGCTAGGTGCCTCAATGTGGAAAGTAACATAAGCTCAGACAACTAGACAATGTAAATAATTAAATGTTTATTCAAAAAATAACCTGTCGCCCATCACAATGAACATACACAGAAGTGGGTTTACAGGTAACCTCAGCTCATTAATTCTCTTGTCCTGCTATCAGTAACCACTACAGAGGTCTAGTACTATTTGGCATCTGTCAAGCTGAGGTGTCTCCTGTCTTTTGACAGGTCCGCACAAGCAAGCATACATGGCTTTTGTCCCAGCACAGCTGTTGCTCAAAATCATCTCCTTCCCCAAAACACTGTAATCCCAGTGTGCACCAAACAGAGCTTTCTTCCTCACCATGAGCCTAGGGCTCTTATACGTGTAAAGATTCCCACACTATGGTTCTCTGCATTGAACCCAGAGGTAGCAGGACCACCTCTTCTCTGCCCCCTCTTGGATTCACAGCAAACTTGGCTCCACTGAGTCTGGCTGGAAAGGTCTCTGATAACAGTGGTCAGATAAGACCTATGAAGTGATTGATTGTGACTTTCAAACAGAATTCTGCAGTGCCCACACAACAATTAAGTACCCAATAGTCCATTTATTATTATCTGCAGGATGAAACGGTCCCTCCTACTCCCATTCTCCATACAAATCCATGGCTCTACCCTCCAACATCTGGATCATCTGTATAAAAGAAGAATAAAAAAGCAGTATACCCTTGACTAATTTGTTTATTTTTTATTTTATTTTACAGATGCAGAATTAACTGCAATAAAATATTATTTTAAGTGGGACATGTCTCTTACTTTTAATTAAATATTGTTGGTATTATATACCCATAATAATTTCTAGAACTAATGCACATCTATGCATGGCCCACCTTCCGTGTCAAAGTTACATGTGTTATATACATTTTTCATCATTCAGTGGTACGTACTCGTAGAGGTCCTTTTAAACTTTTTCCTTGGGGCCTGCAATATATCTAGGTATGGCCATGGACCTGCTCATTGTAGTGTAGTATAAAATTAACTGGAGGGCATTTTAATGTTATATAATATGAACCGAGGCACTGTAATCAGGCACAATATGGAGCACTATACTGTATATCATAATGTGAATTGGGGATACTGTGCGGCATAACGTGTACTGGCAGCTCTGAAATGTGACACAGGGTGAACTTAAGCACTACTGCAATTCATCAAAAGGAACTAGGGCACTACTATGGGGCATAACATTAAATAAGGCTCTACTATGGTTCAGAAAATGAACTAGGGCACTGTTATAGGGTTCAAAATTAACAACAGCTGCAGAGAAGTGTCTCTCTACAAGCATTGGGACGGGGGCCCCTTCAAAATGTTGCTATGGGGCCCACAAAGTTTTGACTACGCCCCTGGTAGTGTAGTATAGTATAGTGTAATATAGTGTAGAGTTGTGTAGTGTGTAGGCACTATCATGATTTCTCCATTCTGCCTGCACTGCTTCCTGCTCCTGACCTGAAACTCATACGTTATTTAAGATGCCCTTTATCTCTCCAAACAACTTCTCCCGCCCCCCTATCTGCACAGACACAGCTGCTGCTGGCTTTTGAGAGCACAGAGACACTAAGTGCTCACCCGATCCCCTGCCAGCACCCCAGGCATGTGAGAGAAACTGCAAGTTCCCCGTTCCCCCAGGTCTGGCTGCGGCTGCAAACACCCCACTACCCTTGGACCGACCACCGCCACTAAATCCACCCTCCCCTCAGGACTTGGTGCAGAGCACTGCCATGGCGGCAGCGGGGGAAGTCTCATTGCGGGTAACGTGGTATGGAGCTGCCGTGGCCCGCTAGTTAAAACTGCAGGGTCCTCTATGCGGCTCCCTGTCATTAGGAGCTGGAGGCGCATCCCTACCCGCTGTGTACTGTGCTGCTGCTGGAGGAGGGTGGTTAGCGGTGCTGTTGGAGGAGGGGGAGTAAAGTATGCCGCTGTAAAGTATATCAGCAGCGTTTCGTCCAGCAGAAAAGGAGCTGGGCGCAACGCTGCTATTATATATTATAGTGCCCAGCGGCGGCGCAGCAGCCAGTCGGGGTGGATGTTGATGGTGCGCCCACAGCGTATTTGCGCTGTGTGCTAAGAACCATTCACCCACACCTAGTTATGGCCCTAAATAATAGTAATAATAATAATAATAATAATAAAAAATATATTTCACTTTTCTTCTAATAGGACTCAAAGTGCTTTACACTTGCCTTTACAGCATAAAGTACAAAACCAGCTTAACAGTAGATATACGTGGAATTCATGAATAAACAGAAAAGTCTTGAGTCTGTTTTTGAAGAATTCTAGAGTGGTGGCTTCTCAAACTGTACGTATAGCGTTCTATAGATTAATTCAGGGAGATTTTAGGTAGTATTAATAGTCCTTCATCTACAGATCGCAGTTATTGCATAAGACAGTAAGGAATCAGAAGCTGCTTCAGGTACCTTGGGCCCTGGTTGAGTTGCGCTTTGAAAGTCAATATGCCAATCTTCAAAAAGATTTGCCATCTTACACGCAGCCAGTGGAGGGAGTAGAGAATGGGTGTTATGTGACTGAAACGGGGCTGGTTGGTTAATAGCCTGGCAGTAGCATTTTGTACCATCTGCAAGTGATGCAATTATTTTGCAGGTATACTCAGGTGGAGGGCATTGCAGTAGTCTAGTAGTGATGATACAAAAGCATGTATGGCTTTAGGCAGATCTGAGGGAATTAAGTGCTTGATTCTGACTATGTTCCTCAGGTGAAAGAATGAGGATTTGATTGTGGCTGATACCAGATGATTAAATGTCAAGCCACTATCCAGGACAATGCCAAGATTCTGCACATGTTCACTTTTTCGTAGTTCTGAACCCCCAAGTGTAAGTCCTGTCAGTTGGCCATGCTGCAGTCTTGTCCTGTGAACTACAGTATCATAAGGACCTCTGATTTATAAGGGCTCAGTCACAGACAACTGGCACTCATGCACTCCTGGAGCTCAGCTAGTCAGCCATTTAGTGTTATCTGGAACAAAGAACAAGTACAGGTGTGTATCATCTGCATAGAGGTGGTAGACCAGGCCATGACGTCTGAATATTTCACCCAGTGGTAGCATATACTGTATACTGAAAGAAGCATGGGGGATATTATAGAACCTTGTGGAACACCACATGACTGTGGCACTGGTGATGATGAGTATGCTCCAGATGAAACTCTCTGTGACCTGCCGGTGAGAAATGATGTGAACACGCTAAGAACTGTGCCCTCCAATCCACTGAAGTGGACGTCACCAAGCTCAGAACAATAAAGCTTTTCACAATGCTCGGTCCGCAGTCTCTATTGAGAATGAGGACTGTTGTCTACTTAGTTTGCCTAGTGCAGGAAATATCACTAGTATCTCCAGCATTAGGATTTCTTATAGTGCAGGGTTAAAATCAATTAAAATATGTTATTTTTCTTCATGGTACCTGATCACATTTACCGTTTTGCCAACATGCCCCTTAACTATGGCACACACGTAACTGGCAGCGTCAGGATTGTGGAAGGTCACAACATCTGACACCAGTGGAAACAGGTCCATGGAAAATCCCTTCTGGGTGATATTCAAATGAACTACAAACAAAAAACAGAACATATATTTGTTAAATTCCAACAATCAATATAAATGGAAAATGATTATGATATAAATGAATCTGGGCTATGTACCAAAGGTTCAAGGCCCTAAATCCCACAAAAATGGGAATTATTCTCAATATTTATGGTGGTTGCCTATTTGTAGGAGAAACTGATTGCTTGATAAGAGATTGAGGTGTTTTAAACCTCTAGGCTGGGGGCTAGCTTATGTGAGCATCACATGATGTCTGCGTACTATGAGGTTTTATGGTTATGTTACATAGTGGGGATGCCTATGGGCTGTAACACACGTGCCGGCTTTTGCCGGCCGGGAAAAAGCCAGATGGCTTTTTCCCGTGACGCTATTGTAATTGACAGTGTAAGGGGTAGGGTCCTTTCACACTGCACGGCCCCGGCCCGGCTGCTGGGTTGCAGCCGGAAATATACACTGGAAGGTCCGGCTGCCGTGCCGGGGCCGTGCCGTCTTTGTAGACAGTGGACCGTGTGTGTGAAGGGGAGCTTTCACACACAACGGTTTTTTTAGCTGCCGCCGCTGCTGCTGCTGCGCATGCGCACAGCATTACATATGACTCAAAGCCGTTGTGTGTGAAAAACCCTCCCGGGCGGCAAATATCCAGACAAACTTTGTCCGGCTTTTTGCCATCCGGGAAAAAACGGAGCATGTGTTACAGCCCTAAGGGTCTGGTTTGTTGGACCAGAGCTTCTATTGCTGCCTTCCCACCTCTCCTCCCTAATGTTTATGTCTGGATAGTTGGTTGTACCACCATGATGGGGGCAGCATCAACACCCGACCGGTGGAGTAGTCAAGTTCGAAGTTTACTGAGCATCTCTGTTTGTGTTCTGATTTCTGTTTATGCACCTTGGGTGGTATCCGCCTGCAATGCACTGTTGTTGCATTGCCATCTTTTCTTAGTCACCATTCCCTTCCTTAAATATATTTAATTAAATTGCTAACAATTTGTTAATGCTAAATCTATGTCTCTGTGTCTTTATTTATGGTTATTTGTAAGTTCTAAGTTATTTTAAGTGATGTGCCACATTGCAACCCTCAGCTAGTAAAAGACTTAAAACACCTGTTCCTGGTGACAGCGATCAAGTGAAAGCCTTACCTGGAGGCTTGCTGCTATGTTCTATGTGGGTATGCCTATTTATTAAAGACAGCTGCAGTACAAGTATCCCAGCTGTCCGATTGCTGACACCATCACAGGAGTTTATTAGTCAGGGGTGCTTACAGGGAAAAAATGCTATATTATTAAAATAAGACACTTTAAAAAAATAAAAATTCTATTTGGCACTTTTTTTTTAAATAAAATAAACTAATTATATTTCATGGAATTTAGGACTGGAAGCCCCAGCATTCATTAGTGAGCTAATAAGCAGTTGAGCAGTGCTAGAAAATCTGCTTTACAGAGACATTTTGAAAAATAGACCAAATATATGTGCATTTTATTATTTCATTTATATTTTTTTATTTTTCATAATCAGGCTCTTATGTAGTAACAGTGCATTACCAGTGCCTGCCCTGGGCCAAGACCTAACTCCCCAATGAACATGACGTCAAAGAAGAGGAGGCCAGGGACTGGAAGCTGGAGGCTGGGTGCTACCTCTGGGCATCTAATTGTTCCTTTCAGACAAGTAGGCCCAGGGTTAGCTGCCGCTGGGGCTATGAACATGCACCTATCTCTGCTGTCCTTCTTTAGCAGTTGCATCGGTTGTTCCAGCCCTGTGTAGTATTTAATGTGTTGGAATCTACATTTATTTATTTATTAACAGTTTCTAATATAGCGCAGCATATTCCGTTGCGCTTTACAATTAGAACAACAGTAATAGAACAAAACTGGGTAAAAACAGACAGTCATAGAGGTAGGAAGGCCCTGCTCGCAAGCTTACAATCAACATGCAAATAAGAGGGAAACCGAAGCAACAGTCAGTTTGATCAAGAAAGTTGAAGACACTAATTTATGTTTGAGCGACTTTAGAAAAATGATACCATAGAGGTCAGTGCTAGTATATAAATTAAAATTATAATAAAAATGTTAATAATATTTTGTAGGAAATGATGACACTAATGGCTAATATTTGGAAAATGAGCTACAAGACCAAAACTGAGGAATTTTGCTTAACCTCTCTTATACACAAAACAATATGGCAGGCTTGATCTAAGACCGAGAAAAACCTCTTTAGCATTCGCTCTACATGAGGGCTCGCTACAGGGTTTAAGTTTGGCTTAATGCTTAATCTGTCACTGCACCACTTACACCATCAATAGCGATATATACCGGCATCACAACGGGGCGGGGGGTGGGGGGGTGAGGAATGCGGACAGCACCTGGGTGTCACCCTTCCTGGAAAATGCCAGCTCCTCTACTGTGACATTATTGTGCAGCACCTGGCTCCAATCACTGATGAGACAGAAGTGCAGGGTGAGTCTCCAGGGGCAGCCCAGCATCTCCCGGAATGCTGGGCACGCCCCCATGAGTGATGTAAATGGGGTGCAAGGTCACACCTTCTTTTCAGATGGGAGACTAATTGCCGTGCCGGGTGTCACCGACCCGGTACCACCACAGGTGGTATATACCCCATTGCCATCAATGGGTACCAAGCAATAGCGTTCCGGCTTCAGGGAAGGCTTTCAGATGGAAGCGCAATACAGAAGCATACATGGGCGTCACAGTGGAGGATTCCGAAGAGAACAACGACACAACTACACCTTGCCTGTAGGATTAGCAATGTTAATGTCTGTGGCATATTCATTAGTATCACTGTGATACTATACTGAATATACCGCCGGGATGACGTACTGTAGTGCAAATCAGACTATAAATTGTTTTGGGTGACTTTAGAACCCTAAATCATGAAGATCATGGGTAAAAAAGGAAATAAGTATAAAATGCTTACGTCAATGTACAGATGTTGTATAATCCTTTCTTTTACAGCATTTTTGCATTAAGTGGGACCTGTGCTTTTTTTTTTTTAGAAACATGATCTTTGTTTAACAATCAACCCATGAGCCTAAACTTTCCAAAGTTTAAATATTAGACAGCCGTGTATATATATATATATATATATATATATATATATATATATATAACATTTCCTTTAATAGCGGTCCAACAGCTGATGTAATAGTGGTAATAAAAGCTATGGCATATTATGAACCGCGGCCTTCACTAATTAATCATTCTTTGCCATGTATGTATACATCCATCTAAATACCCTTTGGGTTCCATTCAAACGGCTGCACACCTAGGCTCTGAGATTTAATAGTCTCTGTCTTCACTATTAACCAGATGTAGAATGAAATGATTTACATCGCTCCTAGAACTCTGTGCTCACTATGCAGCTTATAAGCTAGAGAATATTTCTGCTCAATAGGATCCTAATTGTGTTGTTATTCCAATATCTCCTGTGGGATGCTTAATACACCAACCAAATCCTTCTTTAGAGAATTAGGACAAAAATACGGCTTGCCCATTATATAACCACAGTTAATTACTTGAAGGATTTAGACAAAACTATATTTGATATGCATAAAATATATTGCTGTGTAATTTGAAGCCTGTGTGTAAAATATATGTAGCGCAGACCAATGTAGGTTTCCTGCTGTGCTGTTACTCTCTCACAGCAAATGATGGAAAAATCACTAACCATGGAAGAATTGAAATATTGAAAATAATAATCAGAGTATTAGAAAAGCATACGATTAGAGAGAGGAAAAAGAGCTGGATCTGTAATACTGAAACCTGGCATAAGGCAGCAGAAGGAAAGGGGATTTGATTTCTATTATATTGTTGCAAAAACGAAAAATTCTTGGTTATATTTGTGAACTTGGTGATTTATGTGCAATCGTGTACCTTTCTGCACACATGTGACAGCACTTCCCATTCCATCCACTTGTGAAAGTAGCCGCCATTATCATTAGTACTTATTTGCACAAGCGATGAAATCAGACAGATCTCTGCATACATTAAACTCTGAACAGCCCCCAATTCCATCTACATGTCTATGACGCGACTCGCCGACTCCCAGTTGCTGACTAGTTACACCTACACATGTGGAGCTGTGACTAAGAGCCATACCACTCTGGACTGCACACAGGCCAGAGCTGGCCCTAGGCATAGGCAAACTCGGCAAATGTCTAGGGCATCTGGTATGCCTAGGGGCACAAACAGCTTCTGCTGATTAAAATGATATGCGGCATGCCTATACTCTGTATGTGACTGCGCTGTATCTGCATACGAAATGTTACAGTATATTCCTGGAAATCACTCTAACGTAGCATTTCAAAAGCAGATACAGCCACAGTTGCACACACAATATAGGCATGTTGCATATCATTTTAATCAGCTGAAGCTGCTTGTGCATCCTAGCCACATAGTAATGCAAATAAGATGCATTTCCATCAAAAAATGTGCCCGACTTTAGCAGAGCTGCCAGCTGACTCACGCCAGGCATCTACTGTTGCATGGCGTATTGAGGCAAGATGTATGTGGACACATCTGTATCCAAGCAGAGGCAGAGGTCAAAGTGTTAGTGCCTGTGTGAGTGCTGTGTTCTGGTGGGTTGGTTGTGCAGTAGTGTTTGGCATATGTGTAAGGGGCATTATCTGTGTCATGTGTATAAATGCATGAATAATGTGCAGCATATGTGTAAGGGACATTATGTGTGTCATTATGTGTATAAGGGCATTAATAATGTGCGGCATATGTGCAAGGGACATTATGTGTGTCATTATGTGTATAAGGGCATTAATAATGTATGGCATATGTCCAAGGGACACTACAGTATGTGTGTCATTATGTGTATAAGGGCATTAATAACTTGTGACATATGTGTAAGGGATATTATGTGTGTCATTATGTGTATAAGGGCATTAATAATGGTTGTCATAATATGTAAGGCGCATAATGTTTCTAAGTACATTAATAATGTGTGTAAGGGGCATTACTGTGTGGTATTATGTGTATAAATGCATTACTAATGTGTGGCATTATTTGTATAAGGTGCTCTACTGTGTGGCATAATGTATAGAAAGAGCACTACTGTGTGATCTAATGTGAATAAAGAGCAATATGGTGTGGTGTAATGTGAATAAGGAGCAATTCAGTGTGATGTAATGTGAGTAAGGGGCACTACTGTAAGGAGTAAAGTGATACTACTGTGTGATATAATGGAAATTAGGGACACTATTGCATGATAAAATGTGAATAAAGTTGCACTACTGTGTGGTGTAATTTTAATTGGGGGTACTATTGTGTGACCATGCCCCTTTCCAGCCAGAACACATCCCTTTTTGGGCTGTGCACTAAATGTGCGCACTGTTACTATTTAAAATATAGGGGGTAGGAACACCAAAATGAGGACTACTATGGGTGAGGGGTGATGGTGCAGCGTCAGAGGCAGTACTAGCGGTGGTGCTAGGGGGCACCAGCCAAAATCATGCCTAGGGCATCATATTGGTTAGGGCCAGCTCTGACACATGCCCTCATTCAGGTTGGATTGCAGAATTGCTAAAATCGTAACTGAGCGATTTTAGCAATTCTGCGCATTTGCCGCATTCACAGTGCGCGTGCACCCATTATCCTGGAAGGATGCAATCGCACTTTGAGTGAAAGCTGGGGAGGCAGCAACGGGCCTTTTCAGGAGAGTGATCCAGACAACGCAGGCATGGCCGGACCGTTTTTGGGTTGGCTGCATGACGTCAACACCTTTGCAGCCAAGCCGTGAAGGCAGGTGGCATCTACAGTTGTTGTGACTGCAATATAATTGAATCGAGATTGCAGTTATATTGCAGTTGAAGCCGCTGGACAGCGGGTACCATGCAGGGTGACCTTGCCCTGCACTGGGTGGCCCCCCTCATACGATAGGAACAGTTGCAGATTCTGAATAGGGTCCATCGTTGCTATTTATCATGTACTCTTTTTTTTTTTTTTAGTACATTTTTTTTGAGTGACACTTTATAAATAGCTATGTTTGGACAGTACCAATTCTCTTCTGTGTGACACTTTATCGAAAAGCATCACTAGAGACAGCTGGAAAACTTTCAAAATGTACAGGAGCTAATTTTATTGATGAGAAAGATGATAAGGAAAACTGTTACCAGTCCATTTAGTCTGGACTTTTCAGGTGCGGCTAAGTCGTGTACACTATTATCCTGACAAATATTTCAGAAAACATGAAAAGTGAATTAAGGCTGCCAAAGCCTGTTATGTAAACGGCTGATTGTTCCAACTACATTTCTTACAATTCACTTGAGAAAAGTTGACTGGTTCCCGCTTCAGACCATGAAATGTGTTAAAAACAATATTTGTAAATGCTATAATTCAACCATAACGCTTGAAAAATCAATATCATTGATTTCAAAATCATTTTATAATCATATGTGGGCAGTTTTCATTTAATTACTCAGCGTTTTCACCAAGGTGGATAACAAAAATCACACATCATCTATATTTTCCAGAGGTGACTTTAGTGAACACTGGTAGAATACATATTTAGAATTTACAGGAAATATACTAGGCTGATCTCATAGCTGGAGAATTTGCTTCGCAGGAAGACCTTCACAATACATATATTGTTGCAATACTGCAATAGAACTCCATTTGAAAATACCGTATAGTATTTTTGCTATTAAATGACAAGGTTTACATATAAAATGAGTGACGGGGAATGCATTAAATACTGACATACCATCCGCCAGCAAGATAAAGTCAATACTAATTTGTAAACAGATACTTTCCTTGTTGACTATGTTATAGTATATCTAGAATTGATATGAACATTTTATTTATAGGACACAAAAATATTCTGATGAAACATATTTTCTAGTTTGACAATTCTATTTTACTGTTATTTGATATACCTTTCAAACACTAGGGAAATCAATGCAACATTTCGCTTCCCCTGCTTATGTCAAAGCATAAGCTTTTAGCTAACAAATTTTCTTTGCAAGATCCTTAAATGTAGGATGCTTTTAGCACTTGTTTGGAGTTGAATTTCATCACTCAGTGGTGAAATGTAGCATGCTAAAGAACTACTGTATCAAAAAAACAAGAGATCCGGGAAAGGTGGTTGCTTTGCTTGAGTTATTTTAACCTCTGTGCTACTGGTCCCTAAAAATCTCTTTTTGTGCTGGTCTCTTGCTATGAGTGCCGGGCTTTTGTTTAACTCCCAGTGTCAAGTCATAAGGAACAATACAGTTCAAAGTAGAGATGAGCGAACCCTACCGAACTTCACTACCCGAGCCCGGATCCGAGCCCGGATCCGAGCCCGGCTCGGGTTTTCCTGCCTTACTCGGAAAACAGAACTAGGCAAAACAACATCATCCCGCTGTTGGATTCTTGCGAGGTTTGGATTCCATATAAGGAGCCGCGCGTCGCCGCCATTTTCACTCCAGTCCTGGAGAGTGTAGTGAGAGGACGTGTCTCCGTCCTCAGTGTCTGTGCGGGCGGGAAAGTGGGGTGGCGATTCGAGTGCTGCTCAGTCCAGTGTAGTGTCTTAGCTGCATCAGTCAGTCCAGTGACCAGTCACAGTGGTGGTGTCCTCTGCTGCCATATGTCCAGTGCTGCTGTATAAGTCCCTTATAGTGTCGCTATGTTGTCCTGCATTAGAACAGTGGTAGTGTCCTGTGCATCAGTCAGTCCAGTGACCAGTCACAGTGGTGGTGGTGTCCTCTGCTGCCATATGTCCAGTGCTGCTGTATAATAAGTCCCTTACAGTGTCGCTGTGTTGTCCTGCATCAGACCAGTGGTAGTGTCCTGTGCATCAGTCAGTTCAGTGACTAGTCACAGTGGTGGTGTCCTCTGCTGCCATATGTCCAGTGCTGCTGTATAAGTCCCTTATAGTGTCCCTATGTTGTCCTGCATCAGACCAGTGGTAGTGTCCTGTGCATCAGTCAGTCCAATGATCAGTCACAGTGGTGGTGTCCTCTGCTGCCATAGGTCCAGTGCTGCTGTATAATAAGTCCCTTACAGTGTCGCTGTGTTGTCCTGCATCAGACCAGTGGTAGTGGGGTGTAGTATGGTATGCCAGCGGTCGGGCTCCCGGCGACCAGCATACTGGCGGCGGGAGCCCGACCGCTGGCATACCGACAGTGTGGTGAGCGCAATTGAGCCCCTTGCGGGCTCGCTGCGCTCACCATGCTGCGGGCACGGTGGCGCGTATTTTATTCTCCCTCCAGGGGGGTCGTGAACCCCCACGAGGGAGTATAAGTGTCGGTATGCCGGCTGTTGGGATTCCGGCGCCGGTATACTGTGCGCCGGGATCTCGACAGCCGGCATACTGAAGACCACCCGTGGTAGTGTCCTGTGCATCAGTCAGTCCAGTGGTCAGTCACAGTGGTGGTGTCCTCTGCTGCCATATGTCCAGTGCTGCTGTATAATAAGTACCTTACAGTGTCGCTATGTTGTCCTGCATTAGACCAGTGGTAGTGTCCTGTGCATCAGTCAGTCCAGTGACCAGTCACAGTGGTGGTGTCCTCTGCTGCCATTTGTCCAGTGCTGCTGTATAATAAGTCCCTTACAGTGTTGCTGTGTTGTCCTGCATTAATCCAGTGGTGGTGTCCTGTGCATCAGTCAGTCCAGTAACCAGTCACAGTGGTGGTGTCCTCTGCTGCCATAAGTCCAGTGCTGCTGTATAATAAGTCCCTTACAGTGTTGCTGTGTTGTCCTGCATCAGACCAGTGGTAGTGTCCTGTGCATCAGTCAGTCCAGTGACCAGTCACAGTGGTGGTGTCCTCTGCTGCCATATGTCCAGTGCTGCGGTATAATAAGTCCCTTACAGTGTCGCTGTGTTGTCCTGCATCAGACCAGTGGTAGTGTCCTGTGCATCAGTCAGTCCAGTAATCAGTCACAGGGGTGGTGTCCTCTGCTGCCATATGTCCAGTGCTGCTGTATAATAAGTCCCTTACAGTGTTGCTGTTTTGTCCTGCATCAGACCAGTTGTAGTGTCCTGTGCATCAGTCAGTCCAGTGACTAGTCACAGTTGTGGTGTCCTCTGCTGCCATATGTCCAGTGCTGTTGTATAATAAGTCCCTTACAGTGTTGCTGTGTTGTCCTGCATCAGACTAGTGATAGTGTCCTGTGCTGTATATTATTTACTCCAAATAAAAAGGTTATTAACATTTAAGCCAAATATAATTTTTACAGGGTTTGCCCTGTGTGGTGTAGGGGTACGCTTGCCTGTACTACATATTATTATAATAGTTTCAAATAAAGGGGTTATTATTATTATCCAAATTAATTTTACAGGCTTTGCGATGTGTGTGTGGTTGATGGGTACACTCTCCTGTGCCACCAATATTGTGCGTGTATTACATCTGGGCAAATTCCAGCACGTCCCATGTTGTTTGTGCCGCATGCTTGTGTCGCTTAGCTTAGTCATACAGCTACCTCATTGCACCTCTTTTTCTTCTTTGCATTATGTGCTGTTTGGGGCCTAGTTTTTTTAAGTGCCATCCTATCTGCAACTGCAGTTCCACTCCTAGATGGGCCAGGTGTTTGTGACGCACACTTGTGTCGCTTAGCTTAGTCATACTGCTACCTCATTGCACCTCTTTTACTTCTTTGCACGATGTGCTGTTTGGGGCCTAGTTTTTTTAAGTAACATCCTGTCTGCAACTGCAGTGTACTCCTAGATGGGCCAGGTGTTTGCGTCGCACACTTGTGTCGCTTAGCTTAGTCATACAGCTACCTCATTGCACCTCTTTTACTTCTTTGCATGATGTGCTGTTTGGGGCCTAGTGTTTTTTAAGTGCCATCCTGTCTGCAACTGAGTGCTACTCCTAGATGGGCCAGGTGTTTGTGCCGCACACTTGTGTCACTTAGCTTATTCATACTGCTACCTTATTGCACCTCTTTTACTTGTTTGCATGATGTGCTGTTTGGGGCCTAGTTTTTTTAAGTAACATCCTGTCTGCAACTGCAGTGTACTCCTAGATGGGCCAGGTGTTTGTGCCGCACACTTGTGTCGCTTAGCTTAGTCATACAGCTACCTCATTGCACCTCTTTTACTTCTTTGCATGATGTGCTGTTTGGGGCATAGTTTTTTTAAGTGCCATCCTGTCTGACACTGCAGTGTCACTCCTAGATGGGCCAGGTGTTTGTGCCGCACACTTGTGTCGCTTAGCTTAGTCATCCAGCCACCTCGGTGCAACCTTTTGGCCTAAAAACAATATTGTGAGATGTGAAGTGTTCAGAATAGACTGGAAATTAATGTTATTGAGGTTAATAATACCGTAGGATTTAAATTACTCCCAAATTCTGTTATTTTAGCTGTTTTTATGGTTTTTTCAAAAATCACTTAGATCCAAAACAAAAATAAAATCACGAAAAGGTGGTTTTGGCAAAACCAATCCAGATCCAAAACACGAGCATTGAACCAGAACCAAAACACAAAAAGTGCACGCCGCACATCTCTAGTTCAAAAGTCATTTATGAAGGTGCATTATACCACTGATCATTACTACAGTAGGTGTAAATCTGAATAGAAGGTGCATTGTTGCATCCAGGCCAACTTGCACTGTGGGGGGGCAAATTTAAATGTGCAGAGTTGGTAGGGGAAGCATCATATCTCCACATCATAAATCAGTACATTAAAGCTGACTAGTAGTTGGGCACTATGCACAAAAACAGCCAATATTTCCACTGCATGTACTAAGGTAATGCATTTGTTTATGGATATTTATTGACATGTCTTTGGACATACGTGTGCTCATTACATTCTCACACCTACCCTTACTGTTCCCATGAGACCAGGACATTTACATATAATTTTATAAAAAATAATATGCTATCTTACTTTTCCTTCTGGTGTCGGTTACCAAACAATGTGTTTTTACCATGTTGTTTAGTTTTTTAAATTACAGCATACTTCTTTCCCACTGGGTGCTAGTGCTGTACTGTATACCTGCACTGATTGTACACCCTGCCAGTGGCGACCTACGCAGTGCACCCAGATTGTTGCCTCGGATGGTTCATCCGTGGGCAGGATGTATTTCATGTGGATCTTTCAGTGCAGGGTATATCATACTACTACACGTTTTCTATATATATACATTTGGTCTTTCTATGGCTCACCTTCCACAGTATAACCTTCATAGTTCTTCCAAGATGGCTGCCTCAAGTGGTACGCTTTTGGATAGTATGAAAAAATACACGGTCCTGACTATTTTACTGCAACCCTACTCTGAGCGTTAGGACATTGCAATCACCCCATTTTGTGTAATCTCTTCTAGGGGTAACCTTTTCCACCCAGGGTAGTAAAATGCAGTGCACCCAAGATAGCTGTCTCATCTGGTACCTTGTGAGGTTGGGATATACAACCTGTGGAAGTTATTACTCAAAATGCCTACATGAACACTGTATGAACACATGTCACAGTTTAGCAGAGTATGTAAAGGAAGTCTCTCATAAATGACTTTGGTACCACACATAGGAAGAACCTGTCTTACTGTGTAATACTTGAGATTGATTAGCAAAATGTGTTGTTGGAAGAAAGTCTCTCATACATGACTCTGATGCGGTATACACAAATGCCTGTCTCACTATGTAACATTGATGAATCTTTGTGGGATTGGCACAGAATCTTTGACTCTTTGTGGGATTGGCACATGGCGTCTCCTCCTCAGGCAAGACTTCAGCACACATTATCTTTTGGAATCCCTGATGGCTCCAACAGAGATTTATTAGTCAAGACTTGTCCAATCACCACAGAGCCACATCTACTTGACTAGATCCCACTGCTGTACTGCAACTGGATAGAACACTCTATCATGATCAAAGCGCCTCTCACGTTGGTATTATGGACTGAACTGACTGACTTCACTCTGTTGTAGGCTCTTATATCATCTAGGGATATTTTGGAGCTAATCATAAGTATTAAAGCCAACTGCATGGTAAAATGTAATGTTAAACACTTGTTTTTCTGTGGTTTAAATCACTGATCAACACCTGGTGATCTTAAAACTAGGTATAAACTTATTTAATTACATGTATACACACAAATAGCTTGGTCATGGATGATTTTCTTTTTACAATATTATTATTATTATTATTATTATTATTATTATTCCAGCTCTGTGGTTGTTGTTGTTGTTGTTGTTGTTGTTGTTGTTGTTGTTTTGAAGCCACAAAGATTAACATCATTTAAGAAGCACTGGAAACCCTCAAGTTGTCTATATACTTTAATTCAAATGACCTGTGACTCTCTAGTTGCTGAACAATAGTGATATCACGACATACTTGCCTACCTGACCCTCTCCATGAGGAGAAAATGCTCTGTTCCTGGACTTTCCTGGTAATGTATGATTGCCATCACCTGTGGTGAGCTAGTTAATTGATAAGAAAGGCGTTTCACCACAGGTGATGGCAATCATACATTACCAGGAAAGTCCAGGAACAGAGCATTTTCTCCCTCCTGGAGAGGGTCAGGTAGGCAAGTATGCATCACTAATGTATTCACTTCACTGTAAACATGTAAAAAGCTTTATGTGTTGCATGCACACCTCGCATATATTTTCTTTTCTTTATTCATTTTTTAAATCTTTTTATAGACAGATTGCACAAACAGCATGCAGTGTGTGCAATCTCATCTGTCAGACCACATCACCCCATTTTTATATATTTTCTCATTATGTAATCTTAGATGGAATACAGAACAAAGGCTTTTTATAAAAAAAGAAGGTTCTTCATGAACTGCCATCATCTGTATTTTGCAATAGATTTTATTGCAAAGCACGCACCTTGAGTTTCAGATTTGCTGATTTCAAAGCCTAAATGGCCTTAATACATTATTCAATTTTGAAACTACATGGAACGCTGCAAAATAAGATTCTGTTTTTAAAAATAGGAGTTTAATACATTTCAGATTTGGTCTCTCATAGGTATGGTCTCTCATCTCCATCTCCTCCAAGCAGAGCTGGCCCTAGGCATAGGCAAACTAGACAAATGCCTCAGGGCATTCCAAGGCTAGGTCAGGCTCAGCGGACAGTGGTGGTTTGTGTGACATCTGAAGGGTGGCTGTGCCTGGGCAGCAGGAAAGTGCCAGGCTGTAGAGGCGCCTTACCCACTCCCTGCACAGCTGCGCTGGCCATTGCCTCATCCTTGTTGATATCCTCTTCACCGCCAATCTCCCATACCACTGCAGCTAGTTACTGCCAGCCCTGCCACTTCAATCCCCATCAAGCTGAGCCGGAGGTCCAGTCCTGAGCTGGCACCGATCCCCCAGCCCTCAATACTCCACCTCTCCAATGAACCAGAGGCCACAATGCAATGTCGGGCGACCGCTGCAATGGAAAATCCTCAATCTCTATGCGGTCAGTGGTGCGCCAGCTCGCCTCTCCTACCCTGAGTTCTATCTCCATGGTCTGACAATACTATAGTGGGCAGCATTAGGGATGGCCATCAACCATCATTGGTTCAAAATCATCGATGGTCTGTGACCGATGTCGCATACTTTTACTATCAATGGGGGAGAACCAGATGGTTTCCCTTCATCGATGGCTAGGCCTAAACGAATATTTACGATTAATGGCGGGACACGGCACATAGCTCTGCCCCTGACACCCCTGAAGCCCCGCCCCTGGGAAGTGATTGGCCCATGTGCTTTCACAGAAATGAGAGGGATGGCCATCGATGAGAGAAACCATCGATGGTCTCCCATAGCATAGTTAGTAACCATCGATGGCGAATTCACTGATGGCCATCTCTAGGCAGCACTGGTGGGGTGACGAGAAATGAGGCATCAGCACACGTCTCATCCTCAGGAAGAGGAGCAAATAAGCACTAGAGAGCTAGAGCCCTGCCTCAGCACAGCACACTGAAGAGGATACTAAATGGAGGAGATGTTAAGTAAGAAGAGAGAGGAGGTGGGGAATAACCAATATAAAGGGTGGGGGGGTTTCTTCAAAATCAGGAAATACTGTGTGGTGTACAATATCAGTGATGATAAGGTGGTAGCAACAGGGGGAGATAAGGTGTTTGCAGCAGGGAGCGATAAGTTGGTTGCAGCAGGGGGCGATAAGGTGTTTGCAGCATGGGGAGATAAGGTGGTTGCAATAGGGGGACATAAGGTGTTTGCAGCAGGGGGAGATAAGGTGGTTGCAATAGGGGGAGATAAGGTGTTTGCAGCAGGGGGAGATAAGGTGGTTGCAATAGGGGGAGATAAGGTGGTTGCTGCAGAAGGATTTTACATCAAAGGAATCTGTTATGAGCATACAGTCTATTACCTTTAGCAAGTATGTTTTTTTGTGGGTTTACTTTTTATTTATTTATTTGAGGGGGGGCTGGGGGGGGGGCACTTGTTGGTGGTATTACACATTCTGATCTCCCCTCTCACACATTGGGTCAATTATTATTAATTTTACATATTACATTCTTATATTTTTTCTATATGAGGATATCATCAACTGTATTAAAGGACAGTGACACGACTTTACTTATTAGGGTCAATCACATCCAACCTCTCACACTTTGTGGATGCACACCTTCAGGGTTATGTGACACAGCTGAAATCCTATATTAAGGATACAACTCAGTTTCTGAATATGCTTAAAGACATTAAATGGAAGAGCACATACAGGTTTTTAACTTGTGATGTGGAATCCCTATATTCGAATATCCCGCACAATAAAGGTCTAAAATTAATTGCAAACATCCTTGATAGGGATGATACAGTCGCTGAACATCTTAAAACCTTCTTGGTGGCATCCATAAAGTTTATATTAGAGCACAATTACTTCACTTTTGCGCACCAATATTATTTACAGTCACGGGATACCGCCATGGGGACCAGGTTCGGGGCGAATTACGCCAACCTTTATATGGGTGCGCTTGAACAAGAGCACATCTGGGGGGCGGACATTGGGGCGAACCTGGTCCTCTATGGACGATATATAGACGATTTATTTTTTATTTGGGATGGGGATTTAGAGTCTGTTCACACCTTTATCACCCAACTAAACACTAATGATTATGGTCTCAAATTCACTCACACCACACATTCGGATCAGATCACATTTTTGGATATTGCGCTTCTGTCCCAGGACGATTGCATTCACACTGAAACTTTCTTTAAAGCAGTCGACACCAATACATTTTTGATGTACAGCAGTTGTCATCTTCAAGCATGGAGGAATAATATTCCAAAAAGCCAGTTCCTTAGAGTAAAAAGAAATTGCTCCAGAGAAAGTCGGTATAGAGCCCAACTAGATAAAGTACACTCAGCCTTTCAAGAACAAGGTTACCCTGAATATATCTTGAAGAAAGCTCTACAAGAAGTGGACCAAAGGGATCGAACCACTTTATTGGTGGATAAAAGATATAAAAAATACAAGGATAAATGTGAAGAACTAGGGTCTGGAGGCAATTGTGTATTTGTAACTCAGTACAATACACACGCTTCACAAATTAGAAAAATTATTCACAAGAACACCCCGTTATTGAAAATTGACCCTCTATTAAAATCAGAAATTGGGGATAAAATAAAAGTGGTATATAAAAATCAGAAACTCTCCAAACAAAATTAGCACCAAGTATGTTTAATCCAAATCAAAACAAGAGCAATATTAAGAGAAATGATTATCAACAACAACTACAGGTAAAGACCCCCAGCGGGGAACAAACTGCGAGTGGAACTACTACAGTATTGGACTCCCCTGATTGGTGGAGACTAAAACCTTATGGTTTCTTTAAATGTGCCATATCAAGATGCCTGACTTATAAAAATGTCAACCCTAGAACTAGGGCATGTAAATCTAATACCACAGGTGAAGTAATCGAAATAGAACAGTTTCTGAACTGTAGCTCCACTTATGTGGTCTATTTGATAGAGTGTCTGTGGTATCCAGTACGTAGGCCACACTATAAGAAAACTAAAAGTGCGGTTCCTGGAACATAGGAGAAATATAATAAAAAAATGTCCCCTACACAGTCTTTCCAGACATACGAGTTCATGCGAACTGGGTACCACAGCCAACATTCGTGTATTAGCTTTAGAACAAGCAAAAATTACGGACAGGGGGGGGATCGGTTTAATTTATTATGTAGGAGGGAGGCCTTCTGGATTTTTAAGTTGAAAACACTCGAACCATGTGGCCTCAATGAAAATATAGAATTGAATAATATCCAATGAAAAAATGTTATATTGAATGAGTTTTTTCGACTACCCTCTTATTTACTATTTAGCCGTTTCTCTCTCTCTCCCCCCCCCCTTCCCTGCCATACCTCCTCTCCTGATCCTCCATCCTTCTTTCTACCTGTTTATGAGCAATGCTGACTGGTACTGAAGAATAGTCACCTCTCCGATATATTTGACTATGTATCTGATATATATATATATATATACATTTTGCTTAGGTGCTCCCCTTCCTTTCCCCCCTCCCCCCCTCCCCCCCAATTCAATCCATAGGGTCGTCTCCTCTTCATCTGACTATATATATATGTACTCGTGATTGAGTGTTAGAATGTATAGATAGATGACTATAACTGGGCAAATGAACATGTATATATATAGATATTAGGGAATTGATTTATGTACTAATTAAATAGAATACTAATAGTGTTTACTTAGTGATTAATTGAAAGATATACAGTTAAAAGAATAAAAGAATTAAGTTATACACCTCGGAGTAGTTCTATATATGAGAAATATTTATTTCTATATTAAAATTAGCTTAGGGCTGCATTTTATTTGTATCCCGTTTTTAGCTTATTTTAGCTTCTATAAAGTGTACAGTAGATGAATATCTTTAATACTGTGTGTCTGCTAGTTTCCTAACACTAACTGCTGGTGCTAGTTCACTAAAATGGATGCTAATTAATTCATTACAGCCATAACCAATTACTCATTTGTAGTGGGTATAAATAAAGCCAATTAGCCTCTCCAGCTATACCTCTGATGAAACCGCCCCCTTTAGAGGTGGAGAAACGCATCAGGTGACTCACACACGCTGTTGGAACGCAGGTGGAACGCAGCCGGAAGCCCCGAACCCGGAAGTCGCGGAACGCGACGAGCGAACGTCCCCTGCAGCTACAGACTTGCTTACAACCGTAGCCACCTCGCGGCTGCGGCGGACACACGCCAGCCGAGCCCCAGGACACAACATCGGGGCACCGCCGCCGAGGGGCCATTACAAACCGGTCAGTGAGTAAGTGACTATATTCCATGCACATGGGACTATATTATACACGTGGACACTATTCAATGAGAGGATATATGTGCATCTACATGTAACTGGATCATAGGATTGGCTTCATATTTGTAAACTGGCTTCAATAATATAAGAACTGCCGTGCCTACTAACACCTCATTTGAGCTCAAAGTGCACTATTTACTAATCCCTAGTGCATGCATGCAATTTTTGTCTATATAACCAGCAGTAATATGCTAAATTAGCAAGTTTTTAGCTTTAGGACACGTGTCCAAATTTACTACAACTGTTCTTATGTAGTGTTGTAAAGGATTGAAAGTTTTATCAATTATTATATGTTTTAAGAATAAAACTGTGTTTACAAAACCAGCAGCTGCCACTAAAGTTTTTTCTATAGTGCGCCCACATTACTTTATTTTCGACTTTACTTATCAGACCATATCACTGGCACCTGGACAGGACAGTCATACCTTCTATTGTTATTATATTTAGAGCATCACTGCCATGTTGGTCCATGGAGGGCACTGAACCCAGTATTGTTTATAGGGGAGTGCAGCTGGACCTCAGTTTGTATATGTGTCTGCATATATATATATATATATATATATATGTGTGTGTGTATATATATATATATATATGTATATATACATATACACACTGCTCAAAAAAATAAAGGGAACACTAAAATAACACATCCTAGATCTGAATGAATGAAATATTCTTATTAAATACTTTGTTCTTTACATAGTTGAATGTGCTGACAACAGAATCACACAAAAATTATCAATGGAAATCAAGTTTATTAACCCATGGAGGTCTGGATTTGGAGTCACACTCAAAATTAAAGTGGAAAAACACACTACAGGCTGATCCAACTTTGATGTAATATCCTTAAAACAAGTAAAAATGAGGCTCAGTAGTGTGTGTGGCCTCCACGTGCCTGTATGACCTCCCTACAATGCCTGGGCATGCTACCACTAGAGTGAAAGCACCGCCAGCTTTCAAAAGTGACCAAAACATCAGCCAGAAAGCATAGGAGCTGAGAAGTGGTCTGTTGTCACCACCTGCAGAACAACTCCTTTATTGGGGGTGTCTTGCTAATTGCCTATAATTCCCACCTGTTGTCTATTCCATTTGCACAACAGCATGTGAAATTGATTGTCACTCAGTGTTGCTTCCTAAGTGGACAGTTTAATTTCACAGAAGTGTGATTGACTTGGAATTACATTGTGTTGTTTAAGTGTTCCCTTTATTTTTTTGAGCAGTGTATATATATATATATATATATATATATATATATATACACAAACATAAACACAGACACACGTAATACAGGAGAGTGCCAATAGCGTAAATCTGCTATGTAAAACAGTACCCTCACAGCAAGTAATAATGTGTAATAATAATATAGTGGGGCATTACTGTGTGGCATTATGTGTATAGGGGAGTTACTGTGTGACATTATGGGTATAGGGGCATTACTGTGTGACATTATGTGAATAAGGGGCACTACTGTGTAGTAAAGTATATAAGATAAAGGGATACTATTTTATGGCATAACGTGAATAAGGGACACTATTGTGTGATGTAATGTTAATAAGGTTGCACTAATGTGTGGAGAAATTTGAATTGGGGGTACTATTGTGTGGCCATGTATGCTGTCCCTATTTAAAATATGCGGTTAGGGCTGTCAATACTCTTGCTGGCCCAGGGCACCAAAATGCCTAGTTACAACTCTGTGGATCAGGGACTTCTATGGGTGAGGGGTGATAGGTGTTACTGGCTGCTGCTATGATCTGTGCTGCTGTGTGATGGGTGCTGTGCTGGTAGAGAGGTGGAACTAGCACATTGCTAGGGGAACCAGCCAAATTCTTGCCTAGTGCATCAAATTGGTTAGGGCTGGCTTAATAATAATAATGATAATAATAATAATAATAATAATATAATAACAATAATAATAATAATAATAATAATAATAATAATAATATATCAGTGAATATTTCCTTTTTCATATAGTAAGGGGTCAAGTCAATTAGGTACCCACAATTCAGTACGCGCCTAAGCCCCACTTTCAGCAGCTCCTAAATCACACATTTTTATCCTCACTACTGGGGGACTGCTAACAAAAATGCCGAATTAAGGGGTGACATCAGTGCAACTTTGGGTGACGCTACCAGGGTTCAAGCACAGTTGCAGCGGCACAGAGTGGCCGTGGTATTAAAGACAACAGGGGAACATGTACTAAGCAGTGATAAAAGTGAAGAAGTGAGCCAGTGGAGAAGGTGTGCATGGCAACCAATCAGCTGCTCTGTATACTTTTATAGTATGCAAATTATAAATGTTACGTCAATGCTGATTGGTTGCCATGGGCAACTTCTCCACTGGTTACTTCTCCACTTTTATCACGGCTTAGTACATTTTCCCCTAGCCAGTAACTTGGTCGCTTGCTGTAGATGCAGTGGCACAATTTATAGTAATTGGCGCTACGTGTGCAATAAAGCTTTCATGGAACTGGGTCCCGTCTTCTTCCTCCACTGTGGTTTGGTAAACAGTACGTGTAATAAAACTTTTCAAGCTCTTCTCTTACTGTGGAAGCATTTTAGCAAGCATACTGGAAGTGGGTTGTAAAATATACATATCCATAAAGGTATCTTCATTCCTATATATAGTTTATTCAAGGGATTTGCCTGATGCTTGGTTATAGTCCAATATAGATTTTTGTTTAATTATCTCTTAATGGAGAGCTAATTTTGTGTGTTTCTTTTCATTGGCATCCTACCAGTGTATCCACTTATTTACTATGATGCAAAAATATGTTGACCCTATATAAATTAAATGTATTAATCAAGTGAAATGAGAACTAAATGACAGTGCATTTATTCCCTGTGATCTACAATTAATTGCATCTAGAAAACAGCTGATATGATTTGTAGAATTCAGCATATGCATGGGTAACGTAACGTTACATAAAGTAATGATAAGCAACTCTACAGGGGCTCTGCCTTACAAAAGTACCATACATTACTCTTAGGGGTATATTTAGGAAATATCAGGTCCTAGACCCGGTAACTATAATTTCTTAATGCTGCTATTCAAGACATTCAGAAAGGCAGGATGTACTAAATGGAAAATGCGGTAAACCCCCATTTACCACATTTTCCGAATGTACTAAGCTCCAGCCGCCAGGACAGAGCAGCGGAGCGGTTCGTCAGCTTTTGATGGCAATACCCCATAGAAGCCTATGGGGCTCTCTCCGCAGCGCTAGTGTGAGGGATCCGATCGGATCCCTCTCAGCGTGCCCCGTTGTCACCCGCGTCATTCTGCGCATGCGCAGAATGACTCCCGCGGCTGAAACCCAGAAGTCAGGGAGCCGCCGGGGATCACAAAGGACAGCTCTTATCGGAAGAGCTGTCCTTTGTAATGCTAAATGCATATCAGAATCAGCATTATTGGCCAGGTGTACTCACATGCAGTACACTAATAATTTTTTGTGGTACAGTGCATCGCTAAGCAGCAACATGAAGGGGGAATACATAGCATAAGAAGGGGGGAAAACCTAGCATACATTACAAACATTACACGTGTGAGTTCATACTGCACATTGCAACTGTACGATAGACTCGACATATTATACATATTATACATGTTATATATGTTAGACGTTTAATATATTGTTCAGCTGGTGGACAGCTAGTGGGAAGAAGCTTTTAATGGATCTGGCCGACTTCACGGGAATGGACCTGTAGCATCTGCCTGATGGAAGCGATTCAGCCCAACAAGCTTTTTAGCTGTCCTCACTCCCCTTTGCAGCCTCCATCTGTCACTCTCATTGGCAGCTCCATACCAGACTGTGATCAAGGAACATAGGACCGATTCTACGATCGCTGTGTAGAAGATGAGCATCAGCTTCTGTGGAATGTTGAATTTCCTGAGTTGCCTCAGAAAGAATCATCCGCTGCTTATGTTGGGTCCCCATTTGAGGTCTCTGGAAATTTTTGACCCTAGGAATCTAAAGGAGTCGACCCACAAAACCACGCTGTCGGCCATTACGAGTGGTTGCATGGCATTGTGTTTCTTTCTGAAGTCCACCACCATCTCAACTGCTTTGGGAAGATTTAGGTCAAGGTTGTTCCTGCCGCACCACTGCATTAGTCGTTCTACTTCGCGTCTGTATGCAGATTCATCTTCATCCTTGATTAAGCCGATGACGGTGGTGTCGTCTGCGAATTTTACAATTTTCACTGGTTGCTCGGCCGAGGTGCAGTCGTTGGTATATAGAGAGAAGAGCAGGGGTGAGAGGACACATCCTTGAGGGGCCCCCGTGCTGATCAAGGTGCCCACTAGACGTGAATGACCCGGTCAGGAAGTTGACTATCCAGAAGCATGTTGATTCTGGGACCCCTAAGGAGAGGAGTTTGGCTTGCAGGATACAGGGGACGATTGTGTTGAATGCCGAACTGAAGTCGACAAATAGGACCCTCGCATAATAGCCCGGTCAGTCTAGGTGCTGTAGGATGTAGTGCAGCCCCAAGTTAATACGTCCTCGACACCCCTGTTTGCTCAGTATGCGAACTGCAAGGGGTCTAGGTGGGTGTTAGTCGCTTCTCTCAGGTGGTTCAGCACCAGCCGTTCAAACACTTTCATTGCCACAGATGTTAGTGTGATCGGCCTGTTATCATTTAGGTCTTTTGCAGCTGCGCTCTTTGGAACTGGGATGATTGTTGAACATTTAAAGAAGGAGGGAACCTTGCACATCTCCAGTGAGGTATTGAAGGTCCTGGAGAAGATGGGGGTGAGCTGAACAGCACAGTTCTGTAGGGCAGATGGCGATACTCCATCCGGGCCTGTGACTTTCCTAGGTTTGATTCTAGTGAACATTCCTTCTACCTCTTTCTGATCCACCCGCAGTGCCTGGGAGTGGGGACCAGGATAGGGGAGTGGGTGGTCAGCTCCAAGATAGGGGAGTGGGTGGTCAGTTGGGGGTCACCTTCGCCCGGACCAGGGGTGGTACTGTGAATGGGGGCCTTCTTCTCAAATCTGCAGTAAAAGTTGTTCAGCTCGTCCGCCATTTCGTGGTGCATGACAGTGGGTTTTTGGGTTTTCTTGTATCTGTTTATGGCTTGCATACCTCTCCAAACTGATGTGGGGTTGTTGGCCAAAAGGTTGTTAGGAGAATCGTTTTTTAACCAGCCTGATTTCGTGTGTCAGGGAGTTCCTGGCCTGTTTGTACATATGTAAGTACATATGCAATTAGCAGTGTGACGAATGGCGGCGATGTCTCTTAGTACATCCCGCCCACAGTATTAGCGTTGGTTTAGGGCTTAGTGTATTAGGGTTCACATGGTGTTAGCTAAAGAGGCAAAACTTCAGAATGTATTGCGGTAAAAAGAAGCAGCCCCTGTAGAAAGCTATAAGCCCCTGTAGAAAGCTATAGGGCTGCCTTTGTGAGCAAAAATAGAAGACTACAGCAGATATCTCCATTTTCTACTGTGGTTCCTTGCACATACATTCAGGGGATGCTTATTATTTATGGGTATCTCGTAAATAATTATTGATAATTAAGCCTCTTAACCTCATTTAGTAGTAAAACAAAAACAAAAGTACATAATTTAATCGAAGAAGAGCACTTATCTGTATCAACATATCAGCAGGAACTGTAAACAAGTGATACCAGCTATAACAAAATAAATCTGGCAATAAAGTGGGATGTCGCTGGGGATCGCAGAAGAAGGCTAAGAGGGCCATCTGTTGTCCATAACTTATTTAACCCATTACTGTGCAGCAGCATGGCATGTTAGTGCATGCTAGTGCTTTTGCATATTAAAAATAGGATGTTAATTACCTACCGGTAAATCCTTTTCTCGTAGTCCGTAGAGGATGCTGGGATCCACATAAGTACCATGGGGTATAGATGGGTCCACTAGGAGCCACTGGCACTTTAAGAGTTTGAAGGTGTTGGCTGGCTCCTCCCTCTATGCCCCTCCTACCAGACTCAGTCTAGAAATTGTGCCCGAGGAGATGGGCATCTTCGAGAGAAGGATTATACACAGACAGTGGCGAGATTCACACTAGCTCACACAAACAAGGCAAACCAAGCTAACGAGCTTGAAACTCAGCAACAGCTGAAACATTAATAAACTAAGTAACAAGGCTGTACGTAACTAAGTCGTACTGAACCAGATAACCACTGCAGGATAATGAAGTGCTGGGCGGGCGTCCAGCATCCTCTACGGACTACGAGAAAAGGATTTACTGATAGGTTATTAAAATCCTATTTTCTCTTACGTCGTAGAGGATGCTGGGGTCCACATTAGTACCATGGGGATGTACCAAAGCTCCCAGAACAGGAGGGAGAGCGCGGAGGCTCCTGCAGAACTGATTGACCAAACTTTAGGTCCTCAGAGGCCAAGGTATCAAACTTGTAAAACTTGTAGAAATTAGCCAATGTGTTCGACCATGACCAAGTAGCTGCTCAGCAAAGCAGTAAAGCCGAGAGGAACTGTAACACCACGTTAAGATCCCAGGGTGCCGTAGGTGGCACAAAGGGAGGCTGGATGTGCAGAACCCCTTTCAAGAAAGTCTGAACCTGAGGGAGGGAAGCCAGTAGTTTCTGGAAGAAGATGGATAGGACCGAAATCTGGACCTTTACGGATCCCAACCTCAGGCCCATATCAACACCTGCCTGCAGGAAGAGGAGAAACCTTCCCAGTTGAAACTCCACCGTAGGAAACTTCTTGGATTCACACCAAGATACATACTCAGCCAGTCTGGATCAATGAGGATTGCCTGAACTCTTGTTCTCCTTATGAGTTTTAGAATTCTTGGAATGAGTGGAAGTGGGGGAAACACGTACACCAACTGGAACACCCATGGAGACACCAGGGCGTCCACTGCCATGGCTTGCGGGTCCCTTGACCGTGAACAGTACCTCCGAAGCTTCTTATTGAGACGGGAGGCCATCATGTCTATTTGAGGTACACCCCAAAGATCTGTCACCTCCCTGAATACCTCCGGATGGAGGGCCCACTCTCCTGGATGGAGATCGTGTCTGCTGAGGAAGTCCGCTTCCCAGTTGTCTACTCCTGGGATGAAGATTGATGACAGCGCTAATACATTTTTCTGCCCAAAGGATGAATCTTGTTACCTCTAACATTGCAGCTCTGCTCTTCGATCTGCCCTGTCGGTTTATGTAGGCCAGCGTCATTACATTGTCCGACTGCACTTGAATGGCTCGATCTCGCAGAAGATGGACCACTTGGAAAAGACCATTGTAGACAGCTCTTAGTTCCAGAATGTTTATTGGAAGACTGGATTCTAGGCTTGACCACCTTCCTTGGAAGGGCTGGTCTTCTGTATGCTGAATGTCAGGATCCCGACGCACAGTATACCGGCACCGGAATCCCGACACCCGGCATACCGACAACTATTCTCCCTTGTGGGGGTCCACGACCTCCCTGGAGGGAGAATAAAATAGTGTTGCGTGCGTAGCACGCCGCCATGCCCGCAGTGCAGCGAGCGCAGTGAGCCCGCAAGGGGCTCCTTTGCGCTCGCCGCGCTGTCAGTATGCCGGCGGTCGGGCTCCCAGCACCGGTATGCTGGTCGCCGGGATCCCGAGTGCCGGCATACCGTACAACACCCCTTGGAAGGTTTCCCCCTGAGTGACTGCGCCCCAGCCCCAGAGACTTGCATCCGTGGTTAGAAGCATCCAGTCCTGAAACCTGAACCTGCGGCCCTCCAGAAGGTGAGGTATTTGTAGCCACCAGAGGAGTGAAATTCTGGCTTATGGCAACAAACGTATTCTCTGGTGCATGTGTAGTTGAGATCCCGACCAGTTGTCCAGGAGATCCAGTTGGAAGGGCCGAGCATGAAACCCTCCATACTGTAGAGCCTCGTAAGAGGCAACCATCTTCCCCAGAAGGCGAATACACTGATGAACCGATACCCTGGACTGGCTTCAGGATACCCGGACTGGCTTCAGGACGTCCCGGACCATTGTTTGAATCACCAATGCTTTCTCCTCTAGCAAAAACACCCTCTGCACTTCCGTGTCGAGGATCATTCCCAGAAAAGACAGTCTCCTTGTTGGCTCCAAATGTGATTTTGGAAGGTTCAGGATCCAACCATGTACTCTGAGCAGATGAGTCGTGAGAACAATGGACTGCAACAACGTCTCCCTGGACGAAGCCTTTAACAGCAGATCATCCAGATATGGGATTATGTTCACCCCCTGTGTGCGGAGGAGTATCATCATCTCTGCCATCACCTTGGTGAACACCCTCGGTGCTGTGGAGAGGCCGAATGGTAGCGGCTGAAATTGATAGTGACTGTCTAACAGTGCAAATTTGAGATAAGCCTGGTGAGGCAGCCAAATCGGAATGTGGAGGTACGCATCCTTGATATCCAGGGATACCAGAAACTCTCCCTCCTCCAGACCTGAGATCACTGCCCTGAGAGACTCCGTTTTGAATTTGAACACTTCAAGTAAGGGTTCAGCGATTTCAGGTTCAAAATTGGTCTGACTGAACCATCTGGTTTCGGTACCACGAAAAGGTTTGAATAATAACCCTTGTTTTACATATGAGGTGGAACCGGAATAATGACCTGTGACTTTTCCAATTTTAGGATGGCTTTCTGTAGGATAGCCCTGTCTGTCAGCAAAGCTGGCAGGCCTGATTTGAAGAATCAGTTCTTGAAACTCCAGTCTGTACCCCTGGGACACAATATCCTGTACCCAGGGAGCCAGGCCGGATGACACCCAGATGTGTCTGAAACGTCTGAGTCTCACAACCACTAACCTGTTCTCCAGGCTGTGAGGTCCACCGTAATGCTGAGGATTTTGAGGAACCAGAAGCAGGTTTCTGTTCCTGGGAGCCTGCGGGAGCAGGCTTTTTGGATTTTGCCCGCCCACCTCTAAAGAAGGTGGTAGGAGGCTTGGACTTTTTTGCCCTAGCGTTCTGAAAGGACTGCGATGCAGCTGAAGAAAATGGTTTCTGAGTAGGAGGTGTAGCAGAGGGGAGGAAAGGTGACTTACCCGCGGTTGCCGAGCAAATCCACGCATCCAATGCTTCCCCAAATAGAGCCTGACCTGTGTAGGGTAGGTTCTCCACACTTCTCCTGGATTCCGTGTCTGCAGACCACTGGCGTAGCCAGAGTCCCCTGCAAGCTGATACCGACATGTAAGATATCCTGTCAGTCAGCGTACCCAGGTCCTTCATGGATTCCACCATGAACCCCGCAGAATCCTGTATGTTACGTAGAAACAATTCAATGTCACTTCTATCCATTGTATCCAATCCTCTAATAATGTTCTGACCACTTTACTATGGCTTTAGAAATCCATGCACAGGCAATAGTGGGCCTTAACACCACTCCTGAAGCAGTGTAAATGGATTTGAGCGTAGTGTCAATCTTATGATCAGCCAGTTCTTTTAATGCGGTAGATCCAGAGACAGGTAAAACCACCTTTTTAGACAGTCTGGAGACAGATGCATCCACTATAGGTGGGTTTTCCCATTTTTTCCTATCCTCCTCAGGGAAGGGAAAAGCAACCAGAACTCTTTTTGGGATCTGGAATTTATTCTCCAGGTTTTCCCAGGATTTTTCAAATATAGCGTTTAATTCTTTAGACACTGGGAAGGTTAGCGAGGCTTTCTTATTATCAGTGAAGTAAGCCTCCTCACCCTGCTCAGGTGGCATGTCAGTAATGTTTAACACATCTCTAATGGCCTCAATCATGAGCTGCACCCCATTTGCAAGAGATGCCGCCCCCTCAGCACATTCCCATCACCGTCTGCAGCATCAGAGTCGGTATCCGTGTCATCTTGCATAATTTGGCCAAGGGCACGTTTCTGTGGGAACATGCTAGGGGATTTTGCAGGAATAGAAACAGAACCTGACCAAACTACCATAGATTTCTTTAACACCTGAGTTTCAGTCTCAATATTTGCTACCCTAGTAGAGATCTGAGAGATCATTCCTTTAATAGAGGTTAACCACTCAGGCTCAATAATAGGGATCTGAGACAGGGCATTAAAATCCTGTAATGGAATGGATTCTTTCTGAGAGGAAACATCTTCTGCAGCATATGACACAGAGTCCCTAGACATGACTACGGGAGATAACAAAAACGCACGCACACACACACACACACACACACACACACACACACACACACACACACACACACACACACACACACACACAGGGAAATGTCAGACACACTTTCCCCCCAAGTATGCCACAGAGAGACACAGAGATTGGAGCCAACCCACAAACAGCACTTTCTGAGGTAGAAATAATACAACTACCAGCGTTATCTGTGTAACTTAATAGACTACACAGTATTTACACAGCCTCCTCCCATTCTACAACCCCCTGGTACCACACAGGATAGCTGGAGTTGCTTGGAGGGACAGCTCTCCCTGTCAGCGTTGGTGAAGGAACTGCAGGCAGGAAAATGGCGCTGAACGCTGCTGGGTCCACTCTGAGGAGAAGCTCTGCCTCCTGAACATGGCGCTGCTTCCCGCTCTTCACATTCTTTATACTTGCCTGAGGATTATTGCTGGCAGCATTACCAAGGTCTCTGACAGCCGTGTGACCAGTGTAGGGTATATGCACTGGCTCAGGGCACCCTCACAGAGCCGCACTACGTACCGCTGAGCCTCCGGAGCGCAGTTAGTACTGCGCTCCCACCTTGTTGCCGTCATCTTCCCACCGGCTCCCTACTTGCCAGGGGGGCCGGTGACTCACTCACTACTGAATCTTCTGGCTCTGTAAGGAGGTAGCGGAATGCTGCGGGAGTGAGCGG
The DNA here is from genome assembly GCF_028390025.1 of Pseudophryne corroboree. Lineage (NCBI taxonomy): Eukaryota > Metazoa > Chordata > Amphibia > Anura > Myobatrachidae > Pseudophryne > Pseudophryne corroboree. The sequence continues at coordinate 280,513,400 of NC_086454.1, read as the reverse complement.
TTGCCTGGGGCGGCTATCGATCATCACCCTCAGGAGCTCAGTGTCCTTTCAGCGGAGATAGTGGCTCAGACCCCTCAGGGCGGACACTACTCCCCCCTTTGTCCCATGAAGCAGGGAGGCTGATGCCGGCAGCCTCTCTCGGCCTCCAGGCACATTTTCTTAACTGAGTCTGGTAGGAGGGGCATAGAGGGAGAAGCCAGCCCACACTCTCAAACTCTTAAAGTGCCAGTGGCTCCTAGTGGACCCGTCTATACACCTTGGTACTAATGTGGACCCCAGCATCCTCTAGGACGTAAGAGAAAGAGGACATTAATTTTGAACACATGGGTGTGGTATGCGTGACCGGCAGTCGGGATGTAGGGGGAGGTTATGTGACCGTCGGTCTCCTAACTACATCAGGAAAACATATGCAGTAGAAACAGACATGTTAATACAATATCAAGTTGCATAGAAATGTGCATGTTTGTATTTAAAAAATTTAGGCTTTGTATGTTTGCCAGGCAGTTACATATTTAAACTGAGATCATTTTAAAGTAATAATATGTTGTACTATAACCACTGGGTCTACAGACAGCAACGCTCCCGTACGCATATTTGTGTCCCCCCCCTCCCCATTAATGGTTTGTTTTCGCCCATTTACAGGAATTTAAAATAGCCACTAAATCAAGGGTAGTCTTGACCCACAGGGCATCCTCTTCACATAATAGTCCCTAACATCCATCTCATATTTCTTATCCCTGCCCTTTCTGTGTTACAAGGGCCTGCGAATCAATGCACTTCAGTTCTTATAGCTCTAAACAAGTCCAATAATGGCTGTTTCATCGGGACAGTTTATAAAAAGCCTTGCAGCGTGCTCGAGCATGAACAATCCTCTCCAAGTTCATTGCAATGATTCATCTTTATGTTCTTTAGAAATGACTATTAGTAAATGAAATATGCAGCCTTTTGACCAATTTTTAATAGAGATGTACGGCGGGCACTTTTCGTGTTTTGTGTTTTGGTTTTGGTTCTGATTCCATCCTCGTGTTTTGTATCTGGATTGGTTTTGCCAAAACTACTCTTTTGTGTTTTGGTTTTGGATCTGGATGATTTAAAAAAAAAAAAAAAATAGCTAAAACCACATATTTTGGGGGTAATTTTGATCCTACGGTACTATTAACCTCAATAACATTCATTTCCACTCATTTCCAGTCTATTCTGAACACCTCACACCTCAATATTGTTTTTAGGTCAAAAGGTTGCACCGAGGTGGCTGGATGACTAAGCTAAGTGACACAAGTGTGCGGCACAAACACCTGGCCCATCTAGGAGTGGCACTGCAATGGCAGACAGGATGGAACTTAAAAAAAACTAGTCCCCAAACAGCACATCATGCAAAGAAGAAAAAGAGGTGCAATGAGGTAGCTGTATGACTAAGCTAAGCGACACAAGTGTGCGGCACAAACACCTGGCCCATCTAGGAGTGGCACTGCAGTGGCAGACAGGATGGCAGATTTAAAAAACAGGCCCCAAACAGCACATGATGCAAATAAGAAAAACAGGTGCAATGAGGTAGCTGGATGGCTAAGCTAAGCGACACAAGTGTGCGGCACAAACACCTGGCCCATCTAGGAGTGGCACTGCAATGGCAGACAGGATGGAACCTAAAAAAATTAGGCCCCAAACAGCACATCATGCAAAGAAGAAAAAGAGGTGCAATGAGGTAGCTGTATGACTAAGCTAAGCGACACAAGTGTGCGGCACAAACAACATGGGACATGCTGCAATTTGCCAAGATGTAATACACGCACAATATTGGTGGCACAGGAGAGCATTCCCCTAAACCACACACACGGCAAAGCCTGTATAATGAATTTGGATAATAATAACACTTTTATTTGGAGCCAGGGGCGGAACTACTGGCGGGGCAGGCAGTGCATTGCACTGGGGCCCCGCCGCACTCAAGGGCCCACAGCCGCCGGCTGGCATTACATGAATGAGTCACAATGACTCATTGTATGTCATGCCGCAGCCGCACACCAGCGCTCCCGTGACCCGCCCGTCATAAGGAACGATTCTGGCCACCCGCACACGAAGGAGGGAGGAGGGTCCGTCCCTCCCTCCCTCATATACAAACAGGTCACAGTCTCTCAGTGAAGGAGAGAGCCGCAGCAGCGCTTTGTTACTGGTGGAGGCGCTGCTGCTGCTGCTCCTCTGCTTCACTATAGGCTGTCTCTGAGAACAGCCTATAGGGAAGCAGAGGGGCAGCAGCAGCAGCGCCTCCACCAGTAACACAGCGCTGCTGCGGCTCCCTCCTTCACCTCCCTCCTCCTTCTTCTCTACTGCCCGGGAAGCTGCACCGAGGAGCCTGAGCCAACAGAGAGGGTAAGTATAATTCTTCCTTCTTTCTTTCTTTCTTTCTTTCTTTCTTTCTTTCTTTCTTTCTTTCTTTCTTTCTTTCTTTCTTTCTTTCTTTCTTTCTTTCTGTCTCTTTCTTTTTTTATTTGTTGGGACTGCCTGCCGCAATGTGTAAAAAGGGGGGACTGCCTGCCGCTATGTATAAAAATGGGGAATCTGCCTGCCGCAATGTAAAAAATGGGGAATCTGCCTGCCGCAATGTAAAAATGGGGAATCTGCCTGCCGCAATGTAAAAATGGGGAATCTGCCTGCCGCAATGTAAAAATGGGGAATCTGCCTGCCGCAATGTGTAAAAATGGGGGATCTGCCTGCCGCAATGTAAAAATGGGGAATCTGCCTGCCGCAATGTGTAAAAATGGGGAATCTGCCTGCCGCTATGTATAAAAATGGGGAATCTGCCTGCCGCTATGTATAAAAATGGGGAATCTGCCTGCCGCTATGTGTAAAAAGGTAGAATCTGCCTGCCGTAATGTGTAAAAAGGGCACGCTATCTGCCGTTATGTGTAAAAGTGTATGGTGTCTGCCGTAATGTGTAAAATGGGGACGCTGTCTGCCGTAATGTGTAAAATGGGGACGCTGTCTGCCGTAATGTGTAAAAAGTGCACGCTGTCTGCCGCTATGTGCAACGAGGGCACGCTGTCTGCCGCTATGTGTAACGAGGGCACGCTGTCTGCCGTTATGTGTAAAAAGTGCACGCTGTCTGCCGTTATGTGTAAAAAGGGGAATCTGTTCGCTGTAAGGAGTAAAAGGGTCTCTACCTGGTGTAGTGGTGCTACTGTGCGGCGTAATTTGAAGAATGGAGACTACTGTGCACCGTTTTATGAATTGGTATTATTTTGTGGACACACCCCTTCCCCACGAAGCCACGCCACTATGTATTTTTGCGCGCGCCTACGGCGCGCACTGCCCATGGGGTGGACTTGGATGGGATGGGGGGGGGCCCCAAAGCATTTTGTTGCACCTGGGCCCACCGCTTGCTTGTTCCGCCACTGTTTGGAGCTATTATCATAATATACAGCACAGGCGAGCGTACCCCTACACCACACAGGGCAAACCCTGTAAAAATTCTTTGGATAATAATATAAGTAAGGTATATAACCCTTTTATTTGGAGTAAATAATATAGAGCACAGGACACCACCACTGGACTGATGCAGCACAAGACACCACCACTGCAATGGATTTATACGACAGTACCCCTGGACTTGTACGCCAATGTAAGAAAGGATGGCACTTTAAAAAACTACTCCCCAAATAGCACATGATGCAAAGAAGAAAAAGAGGTGCAAGATGGAATTGTCCTTGGGCCCTCCCACCCGCCCTTATGTTGTATAAACAGGACATGCACACTTTAACAAACCAGTCATTTCAGCGACAGGGCCTGCCACACGACTGTGGCTGAAATGACTGGTTTGTTTGGGCCCCAACCAAAAAGAAGCAATCAATCTCTCCTTGCACAAACTGGCTCTACATAGGCAAGATGTCGACCTCATCCTCTGATTCCTCACCCATTTCAGTGTGTACATCCTCCTCATCACAGAGTATTAATTCGTCCCCTCTGGAATCCACCGTCACAGGTCCCTGTGTACTTTCTGGAGGCAATTGCTGGTAAAGGTCTTCCCGGAGGAATTTATAATTCATTTTGATGAACATCATCTTCTCCACATTTTGTGGAAGTAACCTCCTACGCCGATCGCTGGCAAGGTTACCGGCAGCACTAAACACTCTTTCGGAGTACTCACTGGAGGGCATCCAAATTGCCTTTTTCCTGCCAGTATACATACGGACTGTCTGACATGACTACTTGGATGCTGTCACTCATATAATCCTCCACCATTCTTTCAATGGTGACAGAATCATATGCAGTGACAGTAGACATGTCAGTAATCATTGGCAGGTCCTTCATTCTGGACCCGATGTTAGCACTTGCTCCTGACTGTTCTGCATCATTGCCAGCGGGTGGGCTAGTAAATCTTATCCTTTTCCTCGCAGCACCAGTTGCGGGAGAAAATGAAGGAGGAGCAGTTGATGGGTCACGTTGCGTTTGAGTTGACAATTTTCTCGTGAGCTGGTCTTTGCACCTCTGCAGGCTTGTGTCTGCCGGAAAGAGAGATACAGCATAGGCTTAAAACCTAGGATTGAGCACAGTGGCCAAAATGTAGTGCTCAGATTTCAACAGATTGACCACCCTTGAATCCTGGCAAGGCTCCATCCACAAGTCCCACATACTTATCGGAATTGCTCCATCTTAGCTTCTCCTTCAATTTCTCCAGCTGCTTCTGCAATAGCCTGATGAGGGGAATGACCTGACTCAAGCTGGTAGTGTCTGAACTGACTTCTCGTGTGGCAAGTTCGAAGGGTTGGAAAACCTTGCACAAGACGGAAACCATTCTCCACTGCGCTTTAGTCAGGTGCATTCCCTTTCCTTTGCCTATATCGTAGGTGGATATATAGGCTTGAATGGCCTTTTTCTGCTCCTCCATTCTCTGAAGCATATAGAGTGTTGAATTCCACCTCGTTACCACCTCTTGCTTCAGGTGATGGCAGGGCAGGTTCAGAAATGTTTGCTGGTGCTCCAGTTTTCGGAACGCAGTAACTGAATTTCGAAAGTTGCCCGCAATTTTTTGGGCCACCGACAGCATCTCCTGCACGCCTCTGTCATTTTTCAAAAAATTATGCTCCACTAAATTAATTGTATGTGCAAAACATGGGACGTGCTTGAATTTGCCCAGATGTAATGCAAGCCCAATATTGGTGGCGTTGTCCGATATCACAAATCCCCAGGAGAGTCTAATTGGGGTAAGCCATTGTGCGATGATGTCCCTCAGTTTCCGTAAGAGGTTGTCAGCGGTGTGCCTCTTACAGAAAGCAGTGATACATAGCGTAGCCTGCCTAGGAACGAGTTGGCATTTGCGAGATGCTGCTACTGGTGCCGCTGCTGTTGTTGCTGCGGGAGGCAATACATCTACCCAGTGGGCTGTCACAGTCATATAGTCCTGAGTCTGCCCTGTTCCACTTGTCCACATGTCCGTGGTTAAGTGGATAGTGGATAGTGGGTACAACTGCATTTTTTAGGATACTGAGGACATTTTTTTTGACGTCTCTGTACATTCTTGGTTTCGCCTGCCTAGTGAAGTGGAACCTAGATGGGATTTCGTACCAGGGACACACTACCTACATAAATTCTCTAAGTCCATCTGAACTAATGGTGGATACCGGATGCACATCTAACACCAACATAACTGTCAAGGGCTCAGTTATCCGCTTTGCAAAAGGATGACTGCTGTCATATTTCATCTTCCTCACAAAGGACTGTTGGACAGTCAATAGCTTTGTTGAAGTAGTACAAGTGGTTTTCCGACTTCCCCTCTGGGATGACGATCGACTCCCAGCAGCAACAACAGCAGTGGCAGTAACAGCAGCAGCAGGCGTACCACTCAAGGATCCTCCGGAGGAATCTCAGTTAGGAGTGGACTCCTCAGTCTTGCTAGTGACATGGCCTGCAGGATTACTGATGTTCCTGACTGAAGAGGAAGTTGACGTTGAGGGAGTTGGTGGTGTGGCTTGCAGGAGCTTGGGAACAAAAGGAAGAAGGGATTTAAGTGTCAGTGGACTGCTTACGCTCTTACCCAAAGATTCACAACTTGATACTGACTTCTGATGAATGCGCAGCAGGTGACGTATAAGGGAGGATGTTCCTAGGTGGTTAATGTCTTTACCCCTACTTATTACAGATTGACAGAGGCAACACACGGCTTGATACCTGTTGTCCTGATTTGTGAAGAAATAATTCCACACCAAAGAGGTGGCTTTTTTGGTATTTTACACAGGCATGACAATGGGCTTATTCATCCCACGGACAACAACTGTCTCCCCCGGTGCCTGATTTAAACAAACCACATCACCATCAGAATCCTCATCGTCAACTTCCTCCTCAGCACCAGCAACACCCATATCCTCATCCTGGTGTACTTCAACAATTACATCTTCAAATTGAATATCAGAAACTTGACTGTGGGTGCTACTTCCAGCTCTTGCAGGGGGTGTGCAAATGGTGAAGGAGCCACATCTTCCCGTCCAGTGTTGGGAAGGTCAGGCATCGAAACCGCCGATACAGTTGGACTCTCCTTGGGGATTTGTGATACCATCTTAGAACGCACAGTTCTTTGCTTTGCTTTTGCCAGTTTAACTCTTTTAATTTCTCTGACGTCCTAGTGGATGCTGGGTACTCCGTAAGGACCATGGGGAATAGACGGGCTCCGCAGGAGACTGGGCACTTTAAAAGAAAGATTAGGTACTATCTGGTGTACACTGGCTCCTCCCTCTATGCCCCTCCTCCACACCTCAGTTAGAATCTGTGCCCGGCTCGAGCTGGTTGCACACTAGGGGCTCTCCTGAGCCTCTAGTAAAGAAAGTATTTGTTAGGTTTTTTATTTTCAGTGAGATCTGCTGGCAACAAACTCACTGCTACGAGGGACTTAGGGGAGAGAAGCGAACCTACCTGCTTGCAGCTAGCTTGGGCTTCTAGGCTACTGGACACCATTAGCTCCAGAGGGATCGAACACAGGCCCAGCCTCGGTCGTCCGGTCCCGGAGCCGCACCGCCGTCCCCCTTGCAGAGCCAGAAGCAAGAAGAACATCCTGGAAATCAGCGGCTGAAGACTCCGGTCTTCATTAAGGTAGCGCACAGCACTGCAGCTGTGCGCCATTGCTCCCTATGCACACCACATACTCCGGTCACTGATGGGTGCAGGGCGCTGGGGGGGGGGGGGCGGCGCCCTGGGCTGCAATTAGAGTACCTTACATTGGCAAACAGCACATAATATAGTCTAAAAAACTATATATGTGCAAAAATCCCCCGCCATAATATAAATATAAGAGCGGGAGAAGTCCGCCGAGAAAGGGGCGGGGCTATCTCCCTCAGCACACTGGCGCCATTTCCTCTTCACAGCTCCGCTGGAAGACAGCTCCCCAGGCTCTCCCCTGCAGTTTCCAGGCTCAAAGGGTAAAAAAGAGAGGGGGGGCACTAAATTTAGGCGCAAACTGTATATGTAAAGCAGCTATAGGGAAAAATCACTTTGTGTTAGTGTAAATCCCTGATTATATAGCGCTGTGGTGTGTGCTGGCATACTCTCTCTCTGTCTCCCCAAAGGACTTTGTGGGGTCCTGTCCTCAGTCAGAGCATTCCCTGTGTGTGTGCGGTGTGTCGGTACGGCTGTGTCGACATGTTTAATGAGGAGGCTTATGTGGAGGCGGAGCAGGTGCCGATAAGTGTGATGTCACCCCCTGCGGGGTCGACACCTGAGTGGATGGATATGTGGAAGGTATTGACCGACAGTGTCAACTCCTTACATAAAAGGTTCAATGACGCAGCTTTGGGACAGCCGGCATCTCAGCCCGCGCTTGCCCAGGCATCTCAGAGACCGTCAGGGGCTCAAAAACGCCCGCTACCTCAGATGGCTGACACAGATGTCGACACGGAGTCTGACTCCAGTGTCGACGAGGATGAGTCAAATATACAATCCACTAGGGCCATCCGATGTATGATTACAGCAATGAAAAATGTGTTGCACATTTCTGACATTAACCCGGTTACCACAAAATAGGGTATTATGTTTGGGGAGAAAAAGCAGCCAGTGACTTTTCCCCCATCTGATGAGTTAAACGAATTGTGTGAAGAAGCGTGGGGTTCCCCAGATAAGAAACTAGTAATTTCTAAGCGGTTACTAATGGCGTACCCTTTCCCGCCAACGGATAGGTTACGCTGGGAGACATCCCCTAAGGCAAAGCGCTCACACGCTTATCAAAAAAGGTGGCACTGCCGTCTCAGGATACGGCCGCCTTAAAGGAGCCTGCAGATAGAAAGCAGGAGGCTATCCTGAAGTCTGTGTATACACACTCAGGTACTATACTGAGACCTGCTATTGCTTCAGCATGGATGTGTAGTGCTGCAGCAGCATGGTCTGATTCCCTGTCAGATATCATTGATTCCCTTGACAGGGACACTATTTTGCTTACTATAGAGCATATTAAAGATGTAGTCTTATATATGAGAGATGCACAGAGGGACATTTGCCGGCTAGCATCTAGAATTAATGCAATGTCCATTTCTGCCAGGAGAGTATTATGGACTCGGCAGTGGACAGGTGATGCTGATTCTAAAAGGCACATGGAAGTTTTGCCTTATAAGGGTGAGGAATTGTTTGGGGACGGTCTCTCGGAACTTGTGTCCACAGCAACAGCTGGGAAGTCGACCTTTTTACCTCAGGTCCCCTCACAGCCTAAGAAAGCACCGTATTATCAAGTACAGTCCTTTCGGCCTCAGAAAGGCAAGCGGGTCAGAGGCGCGTCCTTTCTGCCCAGAGGCAGGGGTAGAGGGAAAAAGCTGCACCAGACAGCCAGTTCCCAGGAACAAATATCCTCCCCTGCTTCCACTAAGTCCACCGCATGACGCTGGGGCTCCACAGGTGGAGCCAGGTGCGTTGGGGGCCCGTCTCCGGAACTTCAGCGACCAGTGGGTTCGCTCACAGGTGGATCTCTGGGTTCTACAGGTATCTCAGGGATACAAGCTGGAGTTCGAGACGTCTCCCCCTCGCCGTTACCTCAAATCAGCATTGCCTGCTACTCCCAAGGAAAGGGAGGTAGTACTGGCGGCAATTCACAAGCTGTACCTCCAGCAGGTGATAATCAAAGTTCCTCTCCTTCAACAGGGACGAGGTTACTATTCCACAATGTTTGTGATACCGAAACCAGACGGTTCGGTGAGACCCATTCTAAATTTGAAATCCTTGAACACTTATATAAGGAAGTTCAAGTTCAAAATAGAATCGCTCAGGGCGGTTATTGCAAGCCTGGAAGAGGGGGATATTATGGTATCACTGGACATCATGGATGCTTACCTACATGTCCCCATTTACCCACCTCACCAGGAGTACCTCAAGGTTGTGGTACAGAACTGCCATTACCAATTCCAGACGTTGCCGTTTGGTCTGTCCACGGCACCGAGGGTGTGTTCCAAGGTAATGGCCAAAATGATGATACTCCTTCGAAAGAAGGGAGTTATAATTATCCCGTACTAGGACGATCTCCTTATAAAGGCGAGGTCCAAGGAGCAGTCGTTGATCGGAGTAGCACTATCTCAGGAAGTGCTACAACAGCACGGCTGGATTCTGAATATCCCAAAGTCGCAGCTGGTTCCTACGACGCGTCTGCTGATATTGGGCATGTTTCTGGACACAGAACAGTAGAAGGTGTTTCTCCCGGAGGAGAAGGCCAATGAGTTGTCATCTCTGGTCAGAGACCTCCTGCAACCAAAACAGGTGTCGGTGCATCATTGCACGCGAATCATGGAAAAGATGGTAGCTTCTTTCGAAGCAATTCCCTTCGGCAGGTTCCTTGCAAGGAACTTTCAGTGGGACCTGTTAGACAAGTGAGGATCGCATCTTCAGATGCATCGGCTGATCACCCTGTCCCCGAGGGCCAGGTTGTCTCTGCTGTGGTGGCTGCAGAGTGCTCATCTTCTCGAGGGCCGCAGATTCGGCATTCAGGACTGGGTCCTGGTGACCACGGATGCAAGCCTCCGAGGTTGGGGAGCAGTCACTCAGGGAAGAAACTTCCAAGGACAATGGTCGAGTCAGGAGACTTCCCTGCACATACATATTCTGGACCTAAGGGCCATTTACAATGCCCTAAGGCAAGCAGAACCCCTGCTTCAAAACCAGCCGGTGCTGATTCAGTCAGACAACATCACGGCTGTCGCCCATGTAAACCGACAAGGCGGCACAAGAAGCAGGATGGCGTTGGCAGAAGCCACAAGGATTCTCCAATGGGCGGAGTATCACGTGCTAACACTGTCAGCAGTGTTCATTCCGGGTGTGGAAAACTAGGAAGCAGACTTCCTCAGCAGGCACGACCTCCACCCGGGAGAGTGGGGACTTCATCAAGAAGTCTTCACGCAGATTGTGAACCGTTGGGAACGGCCACAGGTGGACATGATGGCGTCCCGCCTCATCAAAAGCTAAAATTGTATTGCGCCAGGTCAAGAGACCCTCAGGCGATGTATTGCGCCAGGTCAAGAGACCCTCAGGCGATAGCTGTGGACGCACTAGTGACACCGTGGGTGTACCAGTCGGTTTATGTGTTCCCTCCTCTTCCTCTCATACCCAAGGTACTGAGGATAGTAAGTAAGAGAGGAGTAAGAACTATACTCGTAGTTCCGGATGGGCCAAGAAGAACTTGGTACCCGGAACTACAAGAAATGATCTCGGAGGACCCATGGCCTCTGTCTCTCAGACAGGACCTGTTACTGCAGGGGCCCTGTCTGTTCCAAGACTTACCGCGGCTGCGTTTGAAGGCTTGGCGGTTGAACGCCGGATCCTAACAGAAAAGGAGCGTTCCAGATGAAGTGATTCCTACGCTGTTAAAGGCTAGGAAAGACGCTGCCTGAAGTTCAGACGTTGTTAAGGGAGTGCTGCATATTCAGCCCCCTTTTTTTGCCTCCAGTGGCACCTTGGGATCTCAACGTAGTGTTGGATTTCCTAAAATCACATTGTTTTGAGCCACTTCAGAACGTGGAGTTGAAGTATCTCACGTGGAAAGTGGTCATATATATATTTGACCTTGGCTTCGGCTAGGCGTGTGTCAGAATTGGCGGCTTTGTCGTGTGAAAGCCCTTATCTGATCTTCCATAGGGACAGGGCAGAATTGAGGACTCGTCCCCAATTTCTCCCTAAGGTGGTATCAGCGTTTCATTTGAACCAACCTATTGTGGTGCCTGCGGCTACTCGGGACTTGGAGGCTTCCAAGTTGCTGGATGTAGTCCGGGCCCTGAAAATCTATGTTTCCAGGACGGCTAGAGTCAGAAAATACTGACTCGCTGTTTCTCCTGCATGCACCCAACAAGCTGGGTGCTCCTGTTTCTAAGCTGACTATTGGCTCGCTGGATCTGTAGCACGATTCACCTTGCACATTCTGCGGCTGGACTGCCGCATCCTAAATCAGTAAAAGCCCATTCCACGAGGAAGGGGGCTCTTCTTGGGCGGCTGCCCAAAGGGTCTCGGCATTACAACTTTGCCGAGCTGCTACCTGGTCGGGGTCAAATACGTTTGCAAAATTCTACAAGTTTGATACCCTGGCTGAGGAGGACCTTGAGTTTGCTCATTCGGTGCTGCAGAGTCATCCGCACTCTCCCGCCCGTTTGGGAGCTTTGGTATAATCCCCATGGTCCTTACGGAGTACCCAGCTTCCACTAGGACGTCAGAGAAAATAAGAATTTACTCACCGGTAATTCTATTTCTCGTAGTCCGTAGTGGATGCTGGGAGCCTGTCCCAAGTGCGGACTCTCTGCAATACTTGTATATAGTTATTGCTTAACTATAGGGTTATTGTTATTAGAGATGAGCGGGTTCGGTTCCTCGGAATCCGAACCCCCCCGAACTTCAGCCTTTTTACACGGGTCCGAGGCAGACTCGGATCTTCCCGTCTTGCTCGGCTAACCCGAGCGCGCCCGAACGTCATCATCCCGCTGTCGGATTCTCGCGAGGCTCGGATTCTATCGCGAGACTCGGATTCTATATAAGGTGCCGCGCGTCGCCGCCATTTTCACACTTGCATTGAGATTGATAGGGAGAGGACGTGGCTGGCGTCCTCTCCGTGTAGAATAGATTAGAGAGACACTTGATTTACTACTTGGGGAGCATTATTAGTACTCAGTACAGTGCAGAGTTTTGCTGATAGTGACCAGTGACCCCCAGTTTTATTTATAATCCGTTCTCTGCCTGAAAAAAAACGATACACAGTCACATACCATATCTGTGCTCAGCCTCAGTGTGCTGCATGATAATATCATCTATGTATATCTGACTGTGCTGAGTGCTCACTGCTCACACAGCTGAATTGTGGGGGAGACTGGGGTGCAGTTAATAGCAGGAGTACAGTGCACACTTTTGCTGCCAGTGTGACTGACCAGTGACCACCAGTATATTGTCTGCCTGAAAAAGTTAAACAAACACTCCTGTGGTGTTTTTTTTTTTTATTCTATAAACGCATTCTGCTGACAGTGTCCAGCAGGTCCGTCATTCATTATATTATATAAATATTTACCTGCAGTAGTGTTATATTTTTTTTGTTCATCTCTATCATCTTTATCATCTCTATATTAGCAGACGCAGTACGGTAGTCCACGGCTGTGGCTACCTCTGTGTCGTCAGTGCTCGTCCATAATTGTATACCTACCTGTGGTGGTTTTTTTTTTTCTATCTTCTTCATACTAGTAGTTTAGGAGTCTGCTGACAGTGTCCAGCAGGTCCGTCATTATATTATATATACCTGCACTAGTGATATATATATATTTTTTATATCATTATCATCTCTATACTAGCAGACGCAGTACGGTAGTCCACGGCTGTGGCTACCTCTGTGTCGTCAGTGCTCGTCCATAATTGTATACCTACCTGTGGTGGGGGGTTTTTTTTTCTATCTTCTTCATACTAGTAGTTCAGCAGTCTGCTGACAGCGTCCAGCAGGTCCGTCATTATATATTATATATACCTGCAGTAGTGATATATATATATTTTTTATATCATTATCATCTCTATATTAGCAGACGCAGTACAGTAGTCCACGGCTGTGGCTACCTCTGTGTCGTCAGTGCTCGTCCATAATTGTATACCTACCTGTGGTGGGTTTTTTTTTTTTCTATCTTCTTCATACTAGTAGTTCAGCAGTCTGCTGACAACGTCCAGCAGGTCCGTCATTATATATTATATATACCTGCAGTAGTGATATATATATATTTTTTATATCATTATCATCTCTATATTAGCAGACGCAGTACAGTAGTCCACGGCTATGGCTACCTCTGTGTCATCAGTGCTCGTCCATAATTGTATACCTACCTGTGGTGGGGTTTTTTTTTTTCTATCTTCTTCATACTAGTAGTTCAGCAGTCTGCTGACAGCGTCCAGCAGGTCCGTCATTATATATTATATATATATACCTGCAGTAGTGATATATATATATTTTTTATATCATTATCATCTCTATATTAGCAGACGCAGTACGGTAGTCCACGGCTGTAGCTACCTCTGTGTCGTCAGTGCTCGTCCATAATTGTATACTTACCTGTGGTGGGTTTTTTTTTTCTATCTTCTTCATACTAGTAGTTTAGCAGTCTGCTGACAGTGTCCACCAGGTCCGTCATTATATTATATATACCTACAGTAGTTATAAATATATTTTTTTATATTATTAATTATCATCTCTATACTAGCAGACGCAGTACGGTAGTCCACGGCTGTTGCTACCTCTGTGTCGTCAGTCACTCGTCATCCATAAGTATACTATCCATCCATCTCCATTGTATACCTGAGGTGCCTTTTAGTTGTGCGCATTAAAATATGGAGAACAAAAATGTTGAGGTTCAAAAAATAGGGAAAGATCAAGATCCACTTCCACCTCGTGCTGAATCTGCTGCCACTAGTCATGGCCGAGACGATGAAATGCCATCAACGTCGTCTGCCAAGGCCGATGCCCAATGTCATAGTATAGAGCATGTAAAATCCAAAACACAAAAGATCAGTAAAAAAATGACTCAAAAATCAAAATTAAAATCGTCGGAGGAGAAGCGTAAACTTGCCAATATGCCATTTACCACACGGAGTGGCAAGGAACGGCTGAGGCCCTGGCCTATGTTCATGGCTAGTGGTTCAACTTCACATGACTATGGAAGCCCTCATCCTCCCGCTAGAAAAATGAAAATAGTTAAGCTGGAAAGAGCACAGAAAAGAACTGTGTGCTCTGAGATGGTATCACAAATCCCCAAGGAGCGTCCAAGTGTTTCAGAGGTTGCGATGCCTGACCTTCCCAACACTGGACGGTAAGAGGTGGCTCCTTCCACCATTTGCACAACCCCTGCAAGTGGGGACAAATTAATACTCAGTGAGGAGGATTTACACTGTGAAAGGGGTGAGGAATCGGAGGATGATGATGAGGTGGACATCTTGCATCTGTAGAGCCAGTTTGTGCAAGGAGAGATTGATTGCTTCTTTTTTGGTGGGGTCCCAAACAAACCAGTCATTTCAGCCACAGTTGTATGGCAGACAATGTAACTGAAATTATGGGTTTGTTAAAGTGTGTATGTCCTGTTTATACAATATAAGGGCGGGTGGGAGGGCCCAAGGTCAAGTCTATCTTGCACCTCTTTTTCTTCTTTGCATCATGTGCTGTTTGGGGACTAGTTATTTTAAGTGCCATTCTGTCTGTAACTGCAGTGCCACTCCTAGATGGGCCAGGTGTTTGTGTCGGCCACTTGTATCGCTTAGCTTGGCCATCCAGCTACCTCATTGCACCTCTTTTTCTTCTTTGCATCATGTGCTGTTTGGTGCCTATTTTTTAAATGTACCATCCTGTCTGCCACTGCAGTGCCACTCCTAGATGGCCCAAGTGTTTGTGCCGCACACTTGTGTCGCTTAGAACAGTCATACAGCTACCTCATTGCGTCGCTTTTTCTTCTTTGCATCATGTGCTGTTTGGGGACTAGTTTTTGAATAGTGCCATCTTGTCTGCAACTGCAGTGCCACTCCTAGATGGGCCAGGTGTTTGTGCCGCACACTTGTGTCGCTTAGCTTAGTCATACAGACACCTCGGTGCAACTTTTAGGCCTAAAAACAATATTGTGAGGTGTGAGGTGTTCAGAATAGACTGGAAATGAGTGGAAATGAATGTTATTGAGGTTAATAATACCGTAGGAGCAAAATTACCCCCAAATTCTGTGATTTTAGCTGTTTTTATGTTTTTTTCCAAAAATCATCCAGACCCAAAACCAAAACCAAAACCAAAACACGAAAGGGTGGTTTTGGCAAAACCAAGCCAAAACCAAAACACGAAAATGGAATTAGAACCAAAACCAAAACACAAAACACGAAAAGTGCCAGCCGCACATCTCTAATTATGAGCCATCTGTTCAGTGAGGCTCAGTTGTCATTCATACTGTTAACTGGGTATAGTTATCACGAGTTGTACGGTGTGATTGGTGTGGCTGGTATGAGTCTTACCCTGGATTCCAAATCCTTTCCTTGTAGTGTCAGCTCTTCCGGGCACAGTTTCCCTAACTGAGGTCTGGAGTAGGGGCATAGAGGGAGGAGCCAGTGCACACCAGATAGTACCTAATCTTTCTTTTAGAGTGCCCAGTCTCCTGAGGAGCCCGTCTATTCCCCATGGTCCTTACGGAGTACCCAGCATCCACTATGGACTACGAGAAATAGAATTACCGGTGAGTAAATTCTTATTTTTTCTAGCGGGAGGATGAGGGCTTCCATCGTCATGTGAAGCTGAACCACTAGTCATGAACATAGGCCAGGGCCTTAGCCGTTCCTTGCCACTCTGTGTCATAAATGGCATATTGGCAAGTTTACGTTTCTCCTCAGACCATTTAAATTAAGTTTTGGAGGTCTTTTTACTGAACTTTGGCTTTTTAGATTTTTCATGCCCTTTACTATCACATTGGGCATCGGCCTTGGCAGACAACGTTGGCATTTCATCCTCTATGTCATGACTAGTGGCAGCAGCTTCAGCACTAGGAGGAAGTGGTTATTGATCTTTCACTATTTTATCCTTTAAATTTTTGTTCTCCATTATTTTTCAGGAGTTATATAACAATATGCACCACACAGGGCAAACCCTGTGAAACTTATTTAGTTTAAATATTAATAACTCCTTTATTTGGAGTAAATAATCTACAGCACAGGACAGCACCACTGAACTTATATGGCAGCACCACTGGACTGGACTTATACGGCAGTACCACTGGAATTATACGGCAGTATCACTGGACTTATACCGCAGTACCACTGGACTGGATTTATACAGTAGTATCAGTGGAATTATACACCAGTACCACTGGAATTATATGGCATTATCACTGGAATTATACGGCAGTATCACTGGAAATATACGTCAGTACCAGTGGGCTTATACGGCAGTACCAATGGACTGGATTTATACGTCAGTATCACTGCATTTATACGCCAGTACCACTGGAATTATACGGCAGTATCACTGGAATTATACGGCAGTATCACTGGAATTATATGGCAGTATCACTAAATTATATGGCAGGATCACTGGAATTATATGGCAGTAGCACTGGACTTATACAGCAGTACCACTGGACTGGATTTATACGGCAGTATCACTGGACTTATACGCTAGTACCACTGGAATTATATGGCAGTATCACTGGAATTATATGGCAGTATCACTGGATTAATACACCAGTACCACTGGACATATATGGCAGTATCACTGGATTTATACGGCAGTACCACTGGACATATACGGCAGTATCACTGGAAGGATATAGCAGTACCACTGGACATTTTACGGCAGTATCACTGGATTTATATTGTAGTACCGCTGGACATATATGGCAGTATCACTGGACATATACAGCAGCACAGAGACACCTCCACTGGACTGATGCAGGACAACACAGCACCACTGCAATGGACTGGACTTATACAGCAGCACTGGACATATGGCAGCAGAGGACACCACCACTGTGACTGGACTGATGCATCACATGATCATACCACTGTAGTGATGCAGGACACTGAGGATGGAGACACGCCCTCTCGCTACACTCTCCAATGCCGGAGTGAAAGTGACTCCTTATATGGAATCCAAACCCTGCAAGAATCCGACAGCGGAAAGATGTAGTTTTGCCTCGTTCTGGTTTCCGAGTCAGGCGGGAAAACCCGAAGCCTGACTCGGATCCGTGCTCGGATCGTGAAGTTCGGGGAGGGGTTCGAAACCCGCTCATCTCTAATTTTTAAGATGGCTCCCATTAACTTCCACTGAGATGTTTCTCAGTGTCTCTGCTCTGTGCGGGCTGGGCTGCAGTGGTTTTGAAGTGATGTCATAACTGTGGGCACAATGCAAGGATTCTCTAAGTAGTATCCAGAATGAACCAAGCTTTAGAAAAAAGCTGACCTTCGTATGTCTCCGATAAGATACTCTATCTCACACTGAAATCTGCAAAGTGGAACATTTTTGGATTATTTAGAAATGTAATTAACATTCCCTTAAGCAGACAAAACTTCAGTTGTACCTAATTTGCAGAAATAATATATGTTCCCTTTAACTTATAGTTTTGACCTCACTTTATATCAAGTGTGCCTAATTACCAGGTTAGGTGTCTTCTGGGAATATAATAAGACAGGACATATATTTAAAAAAAATTCTAGATCTTTAAGCAGCTCAGCAAGAAACAAATCTGTGCAGGGAAAAAGCATAAGATAAACTATTCTGATTAATGGATGAGTGCAAAGCCAGTGTTTAGATAGCAATAAGCAGCAGGGAGTCACAAAACCATATGGGGGGCATTTCACTAACACCTGTGAATACACTTCAGCTCTTGGCAATTTAGACTTCCCTGCTCTTACTTTAGCTGAATAAAATAGCAGCTTACACAAAAGGCCCTATTGTTCCTTTTATGAAATGAGCACATGTGGACTGGGTTTAAATTCTAACTGATACCCGCTTTTACTAGCATATGCACTGCACGTTATCATGGGCCAAGACTACATGTCCATCCGAAATCTGCTTGGCATTAAGGGAACAGCGTGATATTCACTACTAGTATTATCTGTTGTTTCATCTTTTTCATTAATCATTTCGCCGATAGTTATAATAAGCAAAGAGGAAAAATGTGTCCCCATGAGCTGGAAACAGCCACTTATAATTAAAACAAATGTAAGGTTCTTTCAAGGTCGGAGCAGGTTTCATAGTACAGCTCATCAAACAGGATGTCTGGGAATTCCGAAAAATAAATATGCCCGGGCTCGGTTTTACCCATGCTGTACATGGTGCCAGCTGTGTAGCAATATTAAGGCCATATATGTAGAAAAAACACATTTTGTATAAGCTATCTGGGTATTCCATTCCTTCTAAAGATGAAAGCAAAATATGATGGTGTGTCAGTGAATGTCATGTATTTATTATACACCCTAATAATTGAAGCAGCAAATTTAGTTTTGATTTCAAAAACATTTTTTTTTTATCCATACTCAATATCATTCTTGCAAAAAAAAGCCCTAAAAGGAAACTTAAACTGGTGGCAAAATGCGTCAGTCGCTCTCTACAGTTCACTGATACTTTTCACCCAGTTTAAGCTATTTTATTAATTTTTGATCTTTAGTGTTTACAGTTTATTGATTTGACCCTTTATAGTTATTTGCACTGCTATTATCTATAGTTATATTGTCATTTAACCCTTTAAGCTCTGACCACTAATTTTCACTATTAATACCAATGACAACGCATTTCCTTTTGCTACCCTAACACCACAGTGACAAACAAGTACATACTTTTTCTAGCCTGACGCTGGTGGTGGATTGTAAGCGCACAAACACACTACCTCTACTACAGTTGAGCACACTAGTACATTTTTAATTTAGATTTATGTCTTTGAAAAACATACTTTGACATAAAAACCTACACTAGAAATCCACTCCTTTATGTGTAAATTTTTTTTTTAATCCTTATTACATGGCATAGGGCTGATTAATAAATTGTACATCTAAATCTATAATTTTGTAAATACCAAATTGTTTCCTTACAGATATTTAAAATGCCCGCTCTAATATATATTGTAGACGCCTGCACATCTTATTACCATTTGCCATGAATGTGCGCTGTACATCGCAAAACACTGCATCCCATAAGAGAAAACAATACACCCACACATTATCTGAGTTCCAAAGCTCATTGATGTATATATTTGTTATTAAGATGATATGTATTCAATATATTACAATGTACAGTATACCTATAGTTACATGGTTACAACTCATACAGTAAGCAGTTAATACATACAGTTACATACAGTTACATACAGTTAGAGGCCAATGATACAATACCATTCCCTCAATGCATCTTATATCTCTCTCTCTCTCTCTGTAAAATCATGCAGGAACTGGGCAGACAGCATCTCCATCATCGTCTGAGACAAAACAGCAACTAACTCCTGTGTGATCAGCAATGTGTTATCTAGTTTGGGGGAGGGAACTTTCTCATTCATGATGAGTCACTGGTTTGTTCGTGTGCTGAACAGGTTCAGCCTTGAAGACATCCAAAGGGCTGGCCTGAGTTTCCTGTCCATTGTACTAATAAGAGTGATTTTAGCTTTCATACATTTAATCATAACTATTTGTTGCAATGTCCTACCACTTAATAACAAGTATCAAATGAATCTACACATTAATCTGGTTGCTTAAATACCAAATATGACAGGAGTATCTTGCTTTGTTCAAATAATACACATACATGACATAACTTCATTATATAATTTTAAATCATCATGATGTCTGGCGCTTGATATTATTATAATTATGTACTGTATGAAATAAGTGTCGAATCCATCTCTGTGGCATGTCCGTGTAAATGCGTGTGTTACCATATATTGCTGTGCTCACTGCGCGTATTTGCAAGTAAAGTGACTTATATGTGTGTAGAGTTTGTATGTTCTTTCTATGTAATATTTTTGACTTCGACAGTCCACCCTTTGGCAGTAAACAATAACTGCCATCAATTATTAACATAAGAAAAAAAAATTTCATACAATAATCGGTGACCTAGACACAAGTATGTAGTCATTTCGCAAATCAGACACTTGACTATATTTGGGGAAGAGAGGGAGGAGGACTAGACATCCTCTATATGCACTCGGCGGTCACGGGACCACTGGTTGGGTGTGGGACAACATTCAACCTATAGAGTATGCTGGGACTGTTATGATTCTGATACTCAGGTCAGGGGTGATCTTATACGGTAGGACCTGAATACCAGAACGTAATGCTGGGAAAGGGGAATGGAAAGGGAATAGCCCCTGGCACCCTATCTCCGTTGTCTCGCCCGTGCTGTCAGTACACTCTTGCGAGACTATGGTTGCTTGGGCCCATGGCAGCCGCGTTTGAAGGGCAGATTACGTCTGCCCAACTCCGATGCCCCCTCAGGTCTTAATGAGAGACAAAGAGTGAACCGAGACAGGGTGATAACAAGGGGCCCTCTAACTGAACAACAAAGCCAGGGGCTACTAACAAAGCTGAAACTAAAGTATGTGCGGATTTCCGCCAGGGAAAAGAACAACAAAATACTCCACTTGTCCACTCTCCTACACGGCACCGCCGAGTACCGGAGAGGACTGTGGAAGCGGATACCTCCGCAAATGCTCCAATAACAGAAAACAATATAAAGCGGTTTAGGCTGCAACTTGCGGCGGAGCCGCCACTCACGAAACCAAGCAAGATCCTCTATCGACTGCCACAGGTAAACGAGGACCAGAAGAACTCCTTAGGATAAGACGGCTACACCAAGACTCAGGAACTCAGAGAACTGGAAAGACCGGGCACAGCAGACCAGGAACAGACGTTCACCAAACATGAGCAGCATGCAGGAAGCTATCACCGGCGTCTGTGTGAGGCACTGAGGAGGCTTAAAACCGGGAACCCTCCAATCAGAGTCCAGAGCCTAATTACCCAAAATGTCGTGCAGCTGCCTTGCTGCACAACCCGAGAACATGTGTAGTGCATATTAATTAAACACCAGCAACGGGGAACGCGGTCCGCCTGTGGCGTCCCCGTTGCTATGAACCCGGCGGCTTGACACGCACGCGTCCTGGCGTTGCTAGGGACCCGGCGGCTCAGCACGCACGGCGTCCCTAGCGTTGCTAGGGACCCGGCGGCTCAGCGCGCACGGCGTCCCTAGCGTTGCCAGGCACCGTGCAGAAAGGGGAGAAGGTGCAGCGGCCGGCTACGGACCGCTGCGCCTAACAGGGACAGTGCTTTGGCCTATAATGTCTGATTTGCGATGAACATTTCACACATACATGTACCTACATCTTTGTACACTGATGTTTGGATTCGATTGAGGTTCTGCTGGGTAGATGAAGAAGACACAAACAAATCGTGAAAGTGACATATAAAATTTTCATGATCTACATATTCCTATCATTTTCTGAACATTGTTTCCATTTTTGGAACGTATGCTAGGTCTGTTTAATAATTGAACAAGGGTTATAAGTAGTTTCCTTCCTAAATAACATAAACCTTCGGAGTTCGGGGAGAGCCACTCATAAACCTTTCTTCCACATATATTAATGAGCTCTTTATCTGCAATGTGTGAATAGCCATTGTCTGATTGTTTCTGATTACCTCTGAACTCCATAACTACTAGACCTTTGATTTTTCTCTGACTTTAACAAACTGATCGGCTAATCCTGGGATCCTATAAGGAAATCACTCCTTCCTCCAGAACCAGTTCCAGTCCCACACTCGACTCCTCATAAAAAAAAACCTTGCAAAAATAGAATGTCCTGAAAAAAAATGTTTGTCAGCGGGAAAGAGAAAAGAGAAATAGAAAAAAACAACTCTTGTTCATAAAAAATCAATTACAATGACTGGTCTTTCTGCAATCCTTTAGTACACTCAGGTAGTGTTCAACAGTACCGCCTCTCAGTCTTCACGGAACAGAGTCTCTGGTGATACTTTTGCGATCTCACTCCATTTATGAGTTCCTTCTGGACTACCGACTTTCCTGCAATGGGAATCGTGGACCCAAGTCTCTCTCTCGGCTACTTTCACTGGGATAGTGCTGTCAACAAAACTTGGTATGGTCCTTCCCACCTGTCTATTAGGCAACCTGAGCGTAAAAACAATCACACAGTGTCTTGGTTCACAATCAAGACAGTTAGTATTTGGCATACCAGCAATCAACAGTTTCAAGTTCTTTTGTCAAGTTCTCAAATGCTGGCTTATCTCAATAAGGTACTGTACTGTCACCTCTTGGTGTATTTCTGATCATTGAGCGGATCAATCATGACATGAGGTTGTCTTCCAAAAACAACCCAAAAAGACACAAATACCAAAACAAAAACAAAAACAAATTTAGAAGAGGGTGATTTGTCAAGTGAAGATCTGGAAGTGGTTCTGATGCTACATAATACTAGTGGCAGTATCTATGATCACAATGGTACAATTTCAAGCTTTGCTCCTACTTCTAGGGGTACCATTATCTACACACAAATTTCTGCGCAATTTTTTCTTTGCGGTAAATACAGCAGCATCCGTGGCGACAGGAAATGCCTCTACCCAGTTTGAGAAAACATCAGTGCACACCAATACATAACAATAATTCCTAAAGGGTGTTAACTGTACGAAGTCGATTTGTATTTCCTGAAAAGATCCGTCTGCAGGAGGGATATGGGATGGCTCTGTTGGTATTGCATTACCAATATTCTTCCTCAAGCAAGTAAGACAGGTCATTGCTCTCTTACCTGCATGAGAATAGAATCCTGGCGCACACCAGTAGGCTCTCATCAGCCTGCACATACCCTCTTTGCCTAGATGAGTCAGACCGTGTGCCACCTCAGCTAGACTTGGAAGGTATGCTCTGGGGGCTACTGGCTTACCGTGTCCACCTGTCCACAGTCCTGAGGACTCCTGGCCATACCCCTTTGTCCTCCAGACTGCCTCTTCCTGTAGGGAATACAAATTTTTCATTTTAATTTAACTGTTGTGTGTTTGCAATGTAGAGTACCATGAACATAATTAAAAAAAAAAGAAAAGAAAAAAAGATACATCTCTAGAGGAGAGAAAGAATAAGAAAATGAAAAAGAAAATGTCAGGTTTGCCATTCACCAACAGGCATATCAGTGTCTATACAAAATTTCATTTCACCAGTATTCCCATTCTCCACCCTCTGTGCATGACAAGGCACACTGCAGTAATACTGGTATTATCGTGTTGTTGAGATATACTGGGTTCGGGCAGAACTCTGAAAGACCTAGGCATGTGGAGTTTGAACTGTACTTGGGTCCATGTATTGTACCACCCTGTGTGAACGCAAAAGATGAAGAGGAAACTGTAGAGAAACAGAATAGAGGTTGGTGACAGATGAGTTTGTAGAGGTGAAAAACAGAGAAATTAGATAACTATCCTTCACCCTTTCCAGTGAAGCCCACCAGGGAGATTTCTAGTGATGTGCACCGGAAATTTTTCGGGTTTTGTGTTTTGGTTATGGATTCGGTTCTGCGGCCGTGTTTTGGATTCGGACGCATTTTGGCAAAACCTCCCTGAAATTTTTTTGTCGGATTCGGGTATGTTTTGGATTCTGGTGTTTTTTTACAAAAAACCCTCAAAACAGCTTAAATCATAGAATTTGGGGGTCA
This sequence comes from Pseudophryne corroboree, assembly GCF_028390025.1. Taxonomy (NCBI): domain Eukaryota; kingdom Metazoa; phylum Chordata; class Amphibia; order Anura; family Myobatrachidae; genus Pseudophryne; species Pseudophryne corroboree. The sequence goes on along the minus strand of NC_086454.1, from coordinate 280,489,782 downwards.
TTTTCATCCCATAGTATTATTAACCTCAATAACCATAATTTCCACTCATTTCCAGTCTATTCTGAACGCCTCACACCTCACAATATTATTTTTAGTCCTAAAATTTGCACTGAGGTCGCTGGATGGCTAAGCTAAGCGACCCAAGTGGCCGACACAAACACCTGGCCCATCTAGGAGTGGCACTGCAGTGTCAGACAGGATGGAAGATTTAAAAAATAGTCTCCAAAAAGCACATGATGCAAAGAAAAAAAGAAGTGCAATGAGGTAGCTGTGTGACTAAGCTAAGCGACACAAGTGGGCGACACAAACACCTGGCCCATCTAGGAGTGGCACTGCAGTGTCAGATAGGATGGCAGATTTAAAAAATAGTCCCCAAACAGCACATGATGCAAAGAAAAAAAGAGGTGCAATTAGGTCGCTGGATGGCTAAGCTAAGCGACACAGGTGGCCGACACAAACACCTGGCCCATCTAGGAGTGGCACTGCAGTGTCAGACAGGATGGCAGATTTAAAAAAAATAGTCCCCAAACAGCACATGATGCAAAGAAAAAAAGAGGTGCAATGAGGTAGCTGTGTGACTAAGCTAAGCGACACAAGTGGCCGACACAAACACCTGGCCCATCTCGGAGTGGCACTGCAGTGTCAGACAGGATGGCAGATTTAAAAATAGTCCCCAAACAGCACATGATGCAAAGAAAAAAAGAGGTGCAATGAGGTAGCTGTGTGACTAAGCTAAGCGACACAAGTGGCCGACACAAACACCTGGCCCATCTAGGAGTGGCACTGCAGTTTTCTAGCGAGAGGATGAGTGCTTCCATCCTCATGTGAATCTGAACCACTAGCCATGAACATAGGCCAGGGCCTCAGCCTTTCCTTGCCACTCCGTGTCGTAAATGGCATATTGGCACGTTTACGCTTCACATCAGACGCTTTTAATTTAGATTTTTGGGTCATTTTACTGAACTTTTGTAGTATACTTGATGACACAGAGGTAGAGCAGTGGACTACTATACCGTACTGCTATATATTATATACTGGTGGTCAGCAAAATTCTGCACTGTCCTCCTACTATATATATTGCGCACAACTAAAATGCACCACAGGTATGGATGGATAGTATACTTGACGACACAGAGGTAGGTAGAGCAGTGGACTACTGTACCGTACTGCTATATATTATATACTGGTGGTCAGCAAAATTCTGCATGGTCCTCCTACTATATATTCTGCGCACAACTAAAATGCACCACAGGTATGGATGAATAGATTACTTGACGACACAGAGGTAGGTAGAGCAGTGGACTACTGTACTGTACTGATATAATACTGGTGGTCACTGGTCAGCAAAATTCTGCACTGTCCTCCTACTATATACTACAATGCAGCACAGATATGGAGCGTTTTTCAGGCAGAGAACGTAGATATTTTCAGTACACTGAGCACAGATATTTGCAACACACTGAACACAACTGAGAGAACGCTGCACGTCCTCTCCCTATCATCTCCAATGCACGAGTGAAAATGGCGATGACGCGCTGCTCCTTATATAGAATATGAATCTCGCGAGAATCCGACAGCGGGAGGATGACATTCGGGCGCGCTCGGGTTAACCGAGCAAGACGGGAGGATCCGAGTCTGCCTCGGAACCGTGTAAAATGGGTGAAGTTCGGGGGGGGGTTCGGATTCCGAGGAACCGAACCCGCTCATCACTAGATATTTCCCGACGTTATCAAAGAAAAACCCCTTTGTCTATACAATCACGTCTGCGTATGCTTTTCCACAGCGCATATGACACAATGGTATCACGTGCTGTGTAGAACAAACGGACATGCCATGCAATTGCACAGCCTATAGATACTAGTTATCTATGTGCCCTAGGATTGCTGTAGACCACCTGACCTAGACCACTCCAGATCACTTAGTTGTATGGGATCACTAAGACCACTAAGACCTCTTAGACCACTTAGCTCTAATCACGCAAGGTAGCGAACCCTACGCCACCGGGCCTCTACTAACCCAGTGTTACCACTCCAGCCACTTAGACCACTTAGACCACTTATTTATTTATTTATTTATTATTTATTAGCAGTTTCTTATTCCGTTGCGCTTTACAATTAGAACAACAATTATAGAACAAAACTGGTCAAAGACAGACAGACAGAGGTAGGAAGGCCCTGCTCGCAAGCTTACAATCTATAGGGAAATAGGCATTGATACACAAGGATAGATGCTACCTGTTACATAATGGTTCCCCAGGTTGCTAGGTTCTTAATGGGTTGTATATGATATGATCACCCAGCAATGTTGGAAGACTAAATGTGAGTTTATGTGGACTGTACAGAGGGGATGTAACTTGATAGGGAAGCTGTGAAGGTTATGTGGGTGGGTCTGAAATTTGGTAGGCTTGTCTGAAGAGATGAGTTTTCAGAGAACGTTTAAAGGTTTGGAGACTAGAGGAGAGTCTTATTGTGCGTGGGGGTGCATTCCACAGAGTGGGTGAAGCCCAGGTAAAGTCCTGTAATTTTGAGTGGGAACAGGTAATACATGTGGATGAGAGACGCAGATCTTGTGCAGAGCGGAGAGGTCTGGTAGGGAGATATTTTGAGATGAGTGAGGAGATGTATGATGGTGCAGTTTGGTTAATAGCCTTGTATGTAAGTAAAAGTATTTTATATTTGACACGGTAGAATACCGGTAACCAATGGAGGGACTGACAGAGCGGATCAGCAGATGAAGAACGTCTGGCGAGGAAGATTAGCCTCGCAGCTGCATTTAAAGTGGATTGATAGCCTATGTTTGGGAAGACCAGTAAGGAGACTATTACAATAATCAATGCGGGAGATGATGAGTGCATGGATTAGAGTTTTTGCAGTGTCTTGTGTAAGATAAGGGCGTATTTTGGATATGTTTTTAAGGTGCATGTAACATGATTTAGAGACAGATTGAATGTGTGGAACAAAGGACAGTTCAGAGTCAAGGGTGACACCTAGGCAACGAGCTTGTGGGGTGGGGTGGATAGTTGCATTGTCAACAGTTATAGAGATATCAGGTTGGTAACTTCTCTTAGCTGGTGGGAAAATAATTAATTCGGTTTTGGAAATGTTGAGTTTGAGGTGGCGAGATGACATCCAAGATGAAATGGCAGACAGGCATCCAGTGACATGAGCCAATACTGGTGGTGACAAATATGGGGAGGATAGGTAGATTTGAGTATCATCAGCATACAAATGATACTGAAATCCAAAGGAGCTGATTAGTTTACCAAGAGAGGAGGTATAGATTGAGGAAAGCAGAGGACCTAAGACTGAGCCTTGCGGTACTCCAACTGATAGAGGTAGAGAAGAGGAGGTAGAATCAGAGAAGTGAACACTAAAAGAGCGATTAGATAGGTAGGATGAGAACCAAGAAAGGGCTGTGTCCTGAAGACCTAGGGATTGTAGTGTTTGTATGAGAAGAGTGTGGTCAACAGTGTCAAAAGCAGCAGAGAGATCTAGAAGAATAAGTAGCGTGTAATGGCCTTTTGATCTAGCAATGACTAGATCATTCACTACTTTGGTCAGTGCCGTCTCTGTGGAGTGTTGGGCACGAAAGCCTGACTGAAGTGGGTCCAATAAGTTGTGCGAGTTAAGAAAGTGTGTAAGGCGAGTGTAGGCAAGCCTCTCAAGTAGCTTGGAGGGACTGGGTAGCTGAGAAATGGGGCGGTAGTTAGAGAGTGTGTTTGGGTCAGAGTTGTGTTTTTTTAGAATGGGAGTAATGACTGCATGTTTAAACAGAGAGGGAAAGATACCAGTAGAGAGAGAGATTACAGATTTTAGTTAAGGTTGGGATAAGCACAGGAGACAAAGTTTTACTGACCTGTGAGGGTATAGGATCAAGAAGAGAGGTAGTGGAGTAGGAGGATGAAAAGAGTGTTGATACTTCATCTTCACTTGTGGGATCAAATGAAGAGAAAGTGCCAGAGGGTTCAGGTAGGGAATTGAGCAGGTCACTGGCTGAGTTAGAGCATACCATTTCATCTCGGATTTTATCAATCTTATCCTTGAAGTAGGAAGCAAGTTCTTGTGCACGGATAGTAGCTAGTGGGGGAGGTGAGGGAGGGTAAAAAAGTGATTTAAATGTATTAAAAAGTCGCTTGGGGTTGTTGGCATGATAAGAGATGATAGATTGGAAATATGTTTGTTTTGCAGTGTCCAGGGCCTGACGATAGGAGTGGTAGGTAGTCTTATATGTGAGAAAGTTACTTGGATTCTGAGATTTCCGCCACTGACGTTCTACTTTACGTGACAGTTTTTGTAGGTGTCTTGTTGATTTAGAGTGCCATGGTTGGCATCTAAGCCTACGTGGAGTGTGATGGGTAGCTGGAGCCACTTCATCAAGGGCACTCTCTAGGGTCTGGTGCAGGTGTGATACAGCAGTGTCAGGTGTAGTAAATGTAGAGATTGGTGAGAGCAGTTGTTGCAGAGAAGTGGAAAGTTGTTCCTGGGTTCAGCTCCACTCACTCCGCTTTCACTCACTCAAATACAGTTTGTTTTTCTGTACAGGAAATTTTCACTCGTTCTGATTGGCAGCTTTACCCCCAGAGGCAATACAGTTTTTAAACTAAATTTAGAGTAACCTGCTTTTGAAATCGGATAGTTATGTGCTATTGTATTAAATGTCTACTATCCCACCTTAATTGAACAAATATCATGTGCTTTTATTATGTGCACACAAACCTACGCAAGCTTGCATAATTACGCAACCGTGCATACCTCTATGCCACATGTGTGGCCTTGCACCACGTGCACGTTTTTTTACACTGTCCTCACGTTCCGTACCACGTGTACCAATGTGCGTACGCAATTCAACAAACCACACAATCTCTATAAATGTGAGCAATACTAACAATAATCGCTCACTTAACACAACACCCGGGTTTTTTTCTGTAGTTTTAACTATATAGCAACAAATATATCCGGTTTCACACAGATCTATAATGACTGCAATAATCTATAATTTAAATGATATGATTCAGATTGGATAGCTATCTTGCAGAACATACACTGATATAAATATACACATAATTATAATATTATATATATGTATCATTCACTAGCCTTCTATGTGACACCTTCACCCATTCAGTGCTTCTAATTTGCATATCAAAGATGTTTTGCCTGCCTGTACTAGTGGTTGAACCAGTTAATTAGCATTTCAATGCCTATCTTATAGCAAACAGAGAGTTAACTAAATCCTGAGAAAGAGGGGAAAAAAAAGTATTTTTATTTTTATTTTCCTGTATGCAATTTCTTACACCAAGCCAAGCATTTATCTCACCATTTACTCTCACTATGCCCAATTGAAACTATTTGTAATTGACTATGGCATGGGTTAAATAAATGCATTGGTAACTCATAAATAGTGCTTGATGTGACCAAGGAAACTGATTGATCTGAGCAGACTGAAAATCAGCTATTTAGAAAATGACCTTCCTAAAATGGCCACTGCTTCTCCCCCTTCCTCATCCATGAGGTTTACACAAGATGGTGGACAGGCCATGCGGTTAGTCCAAAATGGAGGACAGACCATGCGGCTTCCTTTGTCACAAAGAAATCACACATTATACAAGCACCAGAAGTTAAAGTGCTTTAGGCCTGAGTTTAAAAAAAACTATATCAAGGCTATGCAGCAACTTTTAAATGTACATTTAAATCTACTTAACAGATAAACAATCCAATCTGAATCAAACACAATATGACTTATTTTAACTTTGTTTTGCAACAATAAAAATACATTTTAGCATCTTAAATATTATGAGAAACACATTGTCCCTTGAATTTTCATATCATTGGCTTACTGCTAACACAACAGAACACACGGATATGATTTTCTCAGCTTCACGATGCGTCCACCACAAGCTGATCGACCATAGCGTCGCGTTTATAATGTACAGTGCATCATTAAGACCACGATATCCCTTTACGAGCCCTCATCTGTAAATACCAAATTGTTTCCTTACAAATATTTAAAATGCCCGCTCTAATATATATTGTAGACGCCTGCACATCTTATTACCATTTGCCATGAATGTGCGCTGTACATCGCAAAACACTGCATCCCATAAGGGAAAACAATACACCCACACATTATCTGAGTTCCAAAGCTCATGGATGTATATATTTGTTATTAAAAGGATATGGATTCAATATATTACAATGTACAGTATACCTATAGTTACATGGTTACAACTCATACAGTAAGCAGTTAATACATACAGTTACATACAGTTAGAGGCCAGCGATACAATACCATTCCCTCAATGCATCTTATCTCTCTCTCTCTGTAAAATCATGCAGGAACTGGGCAGACAGCATCTCCATCATCGTCTGAGACAAAACAGCAACTAACTCCTGTGTGATCAGCAATGTGTTATCTACTTTGGGGGAGGGAACTTTCTCATTCATGGTGAGTCACTGGTTTGTTCGTGTGCTGAACAGGTTCAGCCTTGAAGACATCCAAAGGGCTGGCCTGAGTTTCCTGTCCATTGTACTAATAAGAGTGATTTTAGCTTTCATACATTTAATCATAACTATTTGTTGCAATGTCCTACCACTTAATAACAAGTATCAAATGAATCTACACATTAATCTGGTTGCTTAAATACCAAATATGACAGGAGTATCTTGCTTTGTTCAAATAATACACATACATGACAATACTTCATTATATAATTTTAAATCATCATGATGTCTGGCGCTTGATATTATTATAATTATGTACTTAATTAAATAAGTGTCGAATCCATCTCTGTGGCATGTCCGTGTAAATGCGTGTGTTACCATATATTGCTGTGCTCACTGCGCGTATTTGCAAGTAAAGCGACTTATATGTGTGTAGAGTTTGTATGTTCTTTCTAGGTAATATTTTTGACTTCGACAATTTTGTGCTGGCATTCATGTTAAGATGCAGTGAGAAAACATGCATGGTAGATAAAGAGAGCCACAGGTGATGGTATGGCCTGTAGTAAGCAAAGGAAAGCCTGGGGAACCGCAGAGAGAAGTCTGGCTCTGGCAGTGAATTGGCACAGATGTTGTAATCAGGGGCGTAGGGTGGGTGGAACAAGTGGAGCTTGAGCTCCAGGCGCCGCTGGGGACAGAAGGCGCCGGCTCACTGCACAGATAAGAGCCGGGATCTTGGGCAGGGGTAGGAGGAGATGACTAGAAGAGAGGGAAGGGGTGGCCACCACACTGCCTGCATGTTGCATATCACTGATTGCACAGTACAGAGAGTCCAGTGCAGTGCAGTGCAGTGTGGTGTGTTGTTAGAGATGAGGGGAGGTTTGGAGGATTGGAGGCTTGTCAGAAGAAGCTTCCTGGCTGTCAAGGATCTGTATTCAGTGATCTGGAACATGCAGGCAGTGTGGTGGCCACCCTTTCCCTTTCCTCAGTCATTTCCTTCTACCCAGGTCCAGCCTGTCAATCACATAGAAGCTCCGCCCCTCCAGGCTGAAACGAGGAGCTGCTGCTCTGCTGCTGCCTTCTTGGTAAGAATTAATGTGTGTATACTGTGTGTATATGTGTGTGTATATACTGTGTGTTTATGCGTATATGTCTGTGTATGTGTGTAAATGTGTTTGTGTGTAAATGTGTGTGAATATGCCTGTGTGCTAATGTGTATACATGTATGTGTGTGTTTATGTGTGTGTGTGTGTGTGTGTGTGTATATATATATATATATATATATATATCTTTGTTTACAGTATGTGTGAGTATATGTGTGTGTTTATGTATATCTGTGTGTATATTAGAGATGTGCACTTGAAATTTTTCGGGTTTTGTGTTTTGGTTTTGGGTTCGGTTCCGCGGCCGTGTTTTGGGTTCGACCGCGTTTTGGCAAAACCTCACCGAATTTTTTTTGTCGGATTCGGGTGTGTTTTGGATTCGGGTGTTTTTTTCAAAAAACACTAAAAAACAGCTTAAATCATAGAATTTGGGGGTCATTTTGATCCCAAAGTATTATTAACCTCAAAAACCATAATTTCCACTCATTTTCAGTCTATTCTGAACACCTCACACCTCACAATATTATTTTTAGTCCTAAAATTTGCACCGAGGTCGCTGGATGACTAAGCTAAGCGACCCTAGTGGCCGACACAAACACCTGGCCCATCTAGGAGTGGCACTGCAGTGTCACGCAGGATGGCCCTTCCAAAAAACACTCCCCAAACAGCACATGACGCAAAGAAAAAAAGAGGCGCAATGAGGTAGCTGTGTGAGTAAGATAAGCGACCCTAGTGGCCGACACAAACACCTGGCCCATCTAGGAGTGGCACTGCAGTGTCACGCAGGATGGCCCTTCCAAAAAACACTCCCCAAACAGCACATGACGCAAAGAAAAAAAGAGGCGCAATGAGGTAGCTGTGTGAGTAAGATAAGCGACCCTAGTGGCCGACACAAACACCTGGCCCATCTAGGAGTGGCACTGCAGTGTCACGCAGGATGGCCCTTCCAAAAAACACTCCCCAAACAGCACATGACGCAAAGAAAAAAAGAGGAGCAATGAGGTAGCTGTGTGAGTAAGATAAGCGACCCTAGTGGCCGACACAAACACCTGGCCCATCTAGGAGTGGCACTGCAGTGTCACGCAGGATGGCCCTTCAAAAAAATACTCCCCAAACAGCACATGACGCAAAGAAAAATGAAAGAAAAAAGAGGTGCAAGATGGAATTGTCCTTGGGCCCTCCCACCCACCCTTATGTTGTATAAACAGGACATGCACACTTTAACCAACCCATCATTTCAGTGACAGGGTCTGCCACACGACTGTGACTGAAATGACGGGTTGGTTTGGACCCCCACCGAAAAAGAAGCAATTAATCTCTCCTTGCACAAACTGGCTCTACAGAGGCAAGATGTCCACCTCATCATCATCCTCCGATATATCACCGTGTACATCCCCCTCCTCACAGATTATCAATTCGTCCCCACTGGAATCCACCATCTCAGCTCCCTGTGTACTTTGTGGAGGCAATTGCTGCTGGTCAATGTCTCCACGGAGGAATTGATTATAATTCATTTTAATGAACATCATCTTCTCCACATTTTCTGGAAGTAACCTCGTACGCCGATTGCTGACAAGGTGAGCGGCGGCACTAAACACTCTTTCGGAGTACACACTTGTGGGAGGGCAACTTAGGTAGAATAAAGCCAGTTTGTGCAAGGGCCTCCAAATTGCCTCTTTTTCCTGCCAGTATAAGTACGGACTGTCTGACGTGCCTACTTGGATGCAGTCACTCATATAATCCTCCACCATTCTTTCAATGGGGAGAGAATCATATGCAGTGCCAGTAGACGACATGTCCGTAATCGTTGGCAGGTCCTTCAGTCCGGACCAGATGTCAGCATCAGCAGTCGCTCCAGACTGCCCTGCATCACCGCCAGCGGGTGGGCTCGGAATTCTGAGCCTTTTCCTCGCACCCCCAGTTGCGGGAGAATGTGAAGGAGGAGATGTTGACAGGTCGCGTTCCGCTTGACTTGACAATTTTCTCACCAGCAGGTCTTTGAACCCCAGCAGACTTGTGTCTGCCGGAAAGAGAGATCCAAGGTAGGTTTTAAATCTAGGATCGAGCACGGTGGCCAAAATGTAGTGCTCTGATTTCAACAGATTGACCACCCGTGAATCCTTGTTAAGCGAATTAAGGGCTCCATCCACAAGTCCCACATGCCTAGCGGAATCGCTCTGTGTTAGCTCCTCCTTCAATGTCTCCAGCTTCTTCTGCAAAAGCCTGATGAGGGGAATGACCTGACTCAGGCTGGCAGTGTCTGAACTGACTTCACGTGTGGCAAGTTCAAAGGGCAGCAGAACCTTGCAAAACGTTGAAATCATTCTCCACTGCGCTTGAGACGCATTCCACCTCCTATATCGTGCTCAATTGTATAGGCTTGAATGGCCTTTTGCTGCTCCTCCAACCTCTGAAGCATATATAGGGTTGAATTCCACCTCGTTACCACTTCTTGCTTCAGATGATGGCAGGGCAGGTTCAGGCGTTTTTGGTGGTGCTCCAGTCTTCTGTACGTGGTGCCTGTACGCCGAAAGTGTCCCGCAATTCTTCTGGCCACCGACAGCATCTCTTGCACGCCCCTCTCGTTTTTTAAATAATTCTTCACCACCAAATTCAAGGTATGTGCAAAACATGGGACGTGCTGGAATTTGCCCATATTTAATGCACACACAATATTGCTGGCGTTGTCCAATGCCACAAATCCACAGGGGAGTCCAATTGGGGTAAGCCATTCCGCGATGATCTTCCTCAGTTGCCGAAAGAGGTTTTCAGCTGTGTGCGTATTCTGGAAACCGGTGATACAAAGCGTAGCCTGCCTAGGAAAGAGTTGGCGTTTGCGAGATGCTGCTACTGGTGCCGCCGCTGCTGTTCTTGCGGCGGGAGTCCATACATCTACCCAGTGGGCTGTCACAGTCATATAGTCCTGACCCTGCCCTGCTCCACTTGTCCACATGTCCGTGGTTAAGTGGACATTGGGTACAACTGCATTTTTTAGGACACTGGTGAGTCTTTTTCTGACGTCCGTGTACATTCTCGGTATCGCCTGCCTAGAGAAGTGGAACCTAGATGGTATTTGGTAACGGGGGCACACTACCTCAAGAAATTGTCTAGTTCCCTGTGAACTAACGGCGGATACCGGACGCACGTCTAACACCAACATAGTTGTCAAGGCCTCAGTTATCCGCTTTGCAACAGGATGACTGCTGTGATATTTCATCGTCCTCGCAAAGGACTGTTGGACAGTCAATTGCTTGGTGGAAGTAGTAAAAGTGGGCTTACGACTTCCCCTCTGGGATGACCATCGACTCCCAGCAGCAACAACAGCAGCGCCAGCAGCAGTAGGCGTTACACGCAAGGATGCATCGGAGGAATCCCAGGCAGGAGAGGACTCGTCAGAATTGCCAGTGACATGGCCTGCAGGACTATTGGCATTCCTGGGGAAGGAGGAAATTGACACTGAGGGAGTTGGTGGGGTGGTTTGCGTGAGCTTGGTTACAAGAGGAAGGGATTTACTGGTCAGTGGACTGCTTCCGCTGTCGCCCAAAGTTTTTGAACTTGTCACTGACTTATTATGAATGTGCTGCAGGTGACGTATAAGGGAGGATGTTCCGAGGTGGTTAACGTCCTTACCCCTACTTATTACAGCTTGACAAAGGCAACACACGGATTGACAAATGTTGTCCGCATTTCTGTTGAAATACTTCCACACCGAAGAGCTGATTTTTTTGGTATTTTCACCAGGCATGTCAATGGCCATATTCCTCCCACGGACAACAGGTGTCTCCCCGGGTGCCTGACTTAAACAAACCACCTCACCATCAGAATCCTCCTTGTCAATTTCCTCCCCAGCGCCAGCAACACCCATATCCTCCTCATCCTGGTGTACTTCAACACTGACATCTTCAATCTGACTATCAGGAACTGGACTGCGGGTGCTCCTTCCAGCACTTGCAGGGGGCGTGCAAATGGTGGAAGGCGCATGCTCTTCACGTCCAGTGTTGGGAAGGTCAGGCATCGCAACCGACACAATTGGACTCTCCTTGTGGATTTGGGATTTCGAAGAACGCACAGTTCTTTGCTGTGCTTTTGCCAGCTTGAGTCTTTTCATTTTTCTAGCGAGAGGCTGAGTGCTTCCATCCTCATGTGAAGCTGAACCACTAGCCATGAACATAGGCCAGGGCCTCAGCCGTTCCTTGCCACTCCGTGTGGTAAATGGCATATTGGCAAGTTTACGCTTCTCCTCCGACAATTTTATTTTAGATTTTTGAGTCCTTTTTTTACTGATATTTGGTGTTTTGGATTTTACATGCTCTGTACTATGACATTGGGCATCGGCCTTGGCAGACGACGTTGCTGGCATTTCATCGTCTTGGCCATGACTAGTGGCAGCAGCTTCAGCACGAGGTGGAAGTCGATCTTGATCTTTCCCTATTTTTGGAACCTCAACATTTTTGTTCTCCATATTTTAATAGGCACAACTAAAAGGCACCTCAGGTAAACAATGGAGATGGATGGATACTAGTATACTTATGGATGACGAGCGACTGCCGACACAGAGGTAGCTACAGCTGTGGACTACCGTACTGTGTCTGCTGCTAATATAGACTGGATGATAATGAGATAAAATTAAAATAAATATATATATATATGTCACACTAGTACTGCAGCCGGACAGGTATATATTATGTAATGACAGACCTGCTGGACACTGTCTGTCAGACTCAGCACTGCAGACTCCTAAAGTAAGCTACTAGTATCAAGAAGATAGAAAAAAAAAAACCACGGGTAGGTGGTATACAATTATGGATGGACGAGCGACTGCCGACACAGAGGTAGCTACAGCCGTGGACTACCGTACTGTGTCTGCTGCTAATATAGACTGGATGATAATGAGATAAAATTAAAATATATATATATCACACTAGTACTGCAGCCGGACAGGTATATATTATGTAATGACGGACCTGCTGGACACTGTCTGTCAGCACTGCAGACTCCTAAAGTAAGCTACTAGTATCAAGAAGATAGAAAAAAAAAAACCACGGGTAGGTGGTATACAATTATGGATGGACGAGCGACTGCCGACACAGAGGTAGCTACAGCCGTGGACTACCATACTGTGTCTGCTGCTAATATAGACTGGATGATAATAAGATAAAATTAAAATATATATATATATATCACACTAGTACTGCAGCCGGACAGGTATATATTATGTAATGACGGACCTGCTGGACACTGTCTGTCAGCACTGCAGACTCCTAAAGTAAGCTACTAGTATCAAGAAGATAGAAAAAAAAACCACGGGTAGGTGGTATACAATTATGGATGGACGAGCGACTGCCGACACAGGGGTAGCTACAGCCGTGGACTACTGTACTGTGTCTGCTGCTAATATAGACTGGATGATAATGAGATAAAATTAAAATATATATATATCACACTAGTACTGCAGCCGGACAGGTATATATTATGTAATGACGGACCTGCTGGACACTGTCTGTCAGCACTGCAGACTCCTAAAGTAAGCTACTAGTATCAAGAAGATAGAAAAAAAAAAAACCATGGGTAGGTGGTATACAATTATGGATGGACGAGCGACTGCCGACACAGAGGTAGCTACAGCCGTGGACTACCGTACTGTGTCTGCTGCTAATATAGACTGGATGATAATGAGATAAAATTAAAATATATATATATCACACTAGTACTGCAGCCGGACAGGTATATATTATGTAATGACGGACCTGCTGGACACTGTCTGCAGAATGCGTTTATAAAAACACCACACGACGAGTGTTTAACTTTTTCAGGCAGACAATCACAATATACTGGTGGTCAGCAGACAATCACAATACTGGGGGTCAGTGGTCACTGGTCAGTCACACTGGCAGTGGCACTCTGGCAGCAAAAGTGTGCACTGTACTTAAAATATGTACTCCTGCTATAACTGCTCCCCAGTCTCCCCCACAATTAAGCTGTGTGAGCAGTGAGCACTCAGCACAGTCAGATAATGATATACAGTATTACATATGATGCAGCACACTGGGCTGAGCACAGATATGGTATGTGACTGTGTCACACTGTGTATCGTTTTTTTTCAGGCAGAGAACGGATTAATTAAACTGGTGGTCACTGGTCACACTATCAGCAGCAAGTAGTACTCCTCCTAATAATATGCTCCCCAAAATTTGTGTCTCTCTCTAGTACTCTAGTCTAAACGGAGAGGACGCCAGCCACGTCCTCTCCCTATCAATCTCAATGCACGTGTGAAAATGGCGGCGACTCGCGGCTCCTTATATAGAATCCGAGTCTTGCGATAGAATACGAGCCTCGCGAGAATCCGACAGCGGGATGATGACGTTCGGGCGCGCTCGGGTTAACCGAGCAAGGCAGGAAGATCCGAGTCGCTCGGCCCCGTGTAAAAAAACCTGAAGTTCGGGCGGGTTCGGATTCCGAGGAACCGAACCCGCTCATCTCTAGTGTATATGTGTATGTCTGTGTATATTTGTGTGTTTATGTGTGTCTGTGCCTAAATGTGTGTGAATCTATGTATGTATGTATGTATGTATGTGTGTGTGGTGGTGTGTGGGGACGCCGTGACATGACCCTGCCCTGGGTGTCATTTCTCCACGCTAAGCCTCTGGTTGTAATGTACTATGGAGAGTTGTGGGGGGCAGCACGGTACAGTGAGAACACATATACTGGGTATAAAATGAGGGACAAGTGTTGGAATGTACTATGGAGATCAGTAGGGGCAGCAGGGTTCAGTAAGAACACAGGTACTGAGTGTGAAGAGAGGCAGAGGAATATACCATGAAGAGGTATGGGGGCAGCAGAGTCCAGTGAGAACATAGGTACTGAGTGTGAAGAGAGGCAGAGGAATATACCATGAAGAGGTATGGGGGCAGCAGAGTCCAGTGAGAACATAGGTACTGAGTGTGAAGAGAGGCAGAGGAATATACCATGAAGAGGTATGAGGGCAGCAGAGTCCAGTGAGAACATAGGTACTGAGTGTGAAGAGAGGCAGAGGAATATACCATGAAGAGGTATGAGGGCCGCAGAGTCCAGTGAGAACACAGGTACTGAGTGTGAAGAGAGGCAGAGGAACATACCATGAAGAGGTATGAGGGCAGCAGAGTCCAGTGAGAACACAGGTACTGAGTGTGAAGAGAGGCCGAGGAACATACCATGAAGAGGTATGGGGGCAGCAGAGTCCAGTGAGAACACAGGTACTGAGTGTGAAGAGAGGCAGAGGAATATACCATGAAGAGGTATGGGGGCAGCAGAGTCCAGTGAGAACACAGGTACTGAGTGTGAAGAGAGGCAGAGGAACATACCATGAAGAGGTATGGGGGCAGCAGAGTCCAGTGAGAACACAGGTACTGAGTGTGAAGAGAGGCAGAGGAACATACCATGAAGAGGTATGGGGGCAGCAGAGTCCAGTGAGAACACAGGTACTGAGTGTGTAGAGAGACAGAGAAATATACCATGAAGAGGTATGGGGGCAGCAGAGTCCAGTGAGAACCCAGGTACTGAGTGTGAAGAGAGGCACTCATCTTGGATTGGAGTTTCATGAGCAATGAACAGCAGTGGAGTTCAGTGAGAAAACTAGGACTAGGAGTGAAGATTGGTATTGGTGTTGGAAAGGGGCATATTGAGCAGTGGAGAACAAAAGGATGCACTGAAAAATCAGGCACTGGGATTAAATGGAGGCACTGGGGTTGGGATGGAGTGTGGCGATCAGTACGGAGCAGTAGGGGGCAGGAAGGAAAGAGGCACTGGGAGTAAAGAGAGGCACTGGTGTTGGTATGGAAAGTAGATACTGTACCCTCCCTCCCTGTAAGTGCAATAGCTAACAACACACCTGACATAATAACTCAGTCATATCCAGCCCTTCTCCTATCAGAGATCTAAACCCTAGCTAAAAAAAGATAACCCTTTGTATGCAATCTACTTTTTCTTATGTGGGCACTTGCATTTGACAACAGCTTATTTTGGCATCTTAAAAAAGTCAAAGCATAAGCATATACACATAGACTAGTATACCACATATACTCATATATACATTTATATTGAACAATCATGTCCATTTAAAATGTAGGCATTTACACTCTTCTTTCCCTTGGAGAAAAGCCTCCTTTGTGCCATTCATAGAACAAGATATCAGTAAAATGAATGAGCTTTATGAATTGAACTTGTGGTGAGCTAAGTCTAGTGCATGTCATGAGAAGAATATATGAAAGATCAATACATTGCTAAAAAGCTTATGGAACAATAAAGAAGTTAAATTATGGCTGGCTTTTGTATCTCAAATAGTCATTTAGATTCTTCTGTTGCCAGTAATGAAGTTGAACTGAGCTACAGACCTAATTGGAAAATGCTGCTAACACATTAGAATTTGAACTGGGAATAAAGAATTCCTAAATATACAATTTAGTTGGGTTATTTACGAAGCACAGCAGTCACACCACAGAATGTATATTGGACAGCTTATCTATATGGGAATCCGGTCAGGATCCCGGCGTTCAGGATCCCAGTAGTTGGAATACCGACGCCAGATTCCCGACACTGCTTGGAATACCGACGGCGGGATCCTGACATGGATCGCAATGCCGGCACTGGTATCCTGAACACCTGGATCCCGAAAGAAAGTCTGCCGGGACTGCAGAGAGGTAAGCAACGGGGGTGGGGGAGGTTAGGTTTAGGTTGAATGTGGAAGGTTAGGCTGCGGGAGGGGGAGGGTTAGGTCTAGGCTACAGGGAGGGAGGGGGGTTAGGTCTAGGCTACAGGGAGGGAGGGAGGGGGGGTTAGGCACCACCTGGGAGGTTTAGGCTGCAGGGGAGGGAGGGTTAGGTTTATGCTGCAGAGAGGGATGGTTAGGGTTTGACCCCACCAGGGAGGGTTACGGTTAGGCTACTGAGGGGCAGGGCCGTAACTAGGTGTGTGCGGAAGGGGCACCGCACATAGCGCTGCAAGATAGGGGGCGCTGTTGGTAGCACTTGTAAATTATCTATTTTAATTCCTTTTCACTTGCAGCTTTCTCCCTTTGTGAAACCCAGTATCTCCTGTCCGCCCCTGTCTCCTACCCTGACCCATTCTGTCTCTAATACCAATACAACATTCATGAACTCAACTTGAGTTTTCTTTGTTAGTCAGTCACACTGTCCTTTATTACATTTCAAGATGCTGACGTATCCGGGATTCAAACCCATTGCCTGTGGCATTGCAGTCAGACAATCTATTAATTGAGCTGTTGGCCCTGGCATAGAAAGCTAGAGAATTTTTAGCTAGAGAATTCTAACTATTTGAAGCTTACCTTGTACTTTGTGATAGAGTCAGTTTTCTACCTTTTAACACAAGCTATTTACTAATACCTTCAAGCCGTAATGGCCGCTAAACCACGTGCACGTGCTACGCACTTCATACGCTATTTGCATACAAAGACCTCGCACGTGGCACGCAAGTCACGTACAAACGCTGCGCTGAGTGTACGGAATACACACAGCGAGCGTACACACAGATAATAACCTTTTAAACCTTAAACACAGAGTATGATTATACTGTAAGTCTTAGTATTGAGATACTGTAATGATATACCACTGGTTAACCTGGATATTTAAGCAAGCTGTTTGAGTGATTGAGCTACTCAGAAACCCTTTGTACTAGCTAGAGAAACACAGACACCTTGCTGAGGTTCCAACACCTTTACTAACGAGATTTAGCTATGTAAAAGGGTAAATACAGTTAACAGCTTATACACTACAGCACTAACATAAAACACCTACACAGAATACTAGACATAAATATACAATAGCGTCTTAATCCTAAACAATAACAGTGAGAGAGAGAGAGTATGGCAAATACAGACAGAGATTAAGTTGGTCACAGAGAAAAACTTACACACTGGGGAATGATCGCTGTGCAGTCCTGGAACCAGCTCTCTAGTTAGTCAATGATGAAAACCTTTTGTGGAGAGTAGACTGAACTGGCCCAGACTGGCTGCCTTATATACACTAAGTACAGTACACTACAAAGGGCCCTACAATCTTATTGTTCATTGGACACAGAAACCTGTCTTCGCATTATAACAAAAGGTCATAGGTTAGTTTGAACAGGTGGGTTGTGACTATTCCAAAATGCTCAGCTGGGAGGGATTCTCAGGACTTACACCACATGTGTAATAAAACAGCAAATACTTTTAAAGTCCATAAACTTCTTTTAAACATAACTATACGCTGGAGCGATCGATCTCTTCCTAACCAACACCAGAATGTTTCTAATAAAATACTCTTCGGTTAGGTACTAAACACCACCGCCCAGACCCTGTCTGACCTTTCGTATCATGCAAAGAGGAATTCCTTTGTTCATGAACCAGTTACACTAATCATACTTACAGATATTATTAAAGGGAATATTACCTACAAAACATGCTATGTGGGTTAAATGTACTATAAACGAATCGCCCGCTACAAGCTCATAAACTCTACCGTAAATACGCATATACCGCGCGTACTCGCCGGGGCGAGCGTACGCACTTTGCGGACATGTGCCCGTACAGCAGACTGAATGTACGCGCAGCGGGCATGAGCATTGGGGTTAGTATAAGGCGATGAGAATAACGATATTTTCGACTTTGACAGTCAACCCTTTGGCAGTCACCAATAACTGCCACTTCCTAAACTAAACAGAAAAATATATGTCATCATGTAAACACCTTTTTATGATTGGGTAAGGGAGGAGAGGAGAAGGTTAGAAAGATATGACCTAGTGAGATAGTAAAAGCATGTGTGTATGAAATCCATGTTTGAGGGGTCATGTATCATCGTGCCATACGTGTTTTAAATCAAGCTTCGAGGTATTGCGAAGTATACATTTGAATCCTTCTTATCCCGTATTAAGGGTCTGTGGATGGGCTGTCAAACTTTACCGAGCTCTTTTCGGCTTTTGGTTGCAACAAATGGGGAGCACATTTAGTTGATAATACATGAATGGGGGGAACATGTGAATGCTGATATATGTGTCTATATTCCCTGTCGACTATGTGTGTCATTACCTGAAGGTTGTAGAAATGAGGATAAGAAGCAATTGTTATAAATGCAGTCATAAACTATGTGAGTTTAGTATGCATCCGCCGATTGAGGTCTTGTCTGGTGTCTTGTCTTGATGTACATGTTGTCTGATGTCTCTCGGTGCTTTTGCTATAGGTGGCGACAAAAGCTTTTCCAGTGTCCATAAAATTACAGTCTCTAAAGTATTGGGCTTTCGTAAAAAGTTAAAGTCACTAGGGATATTGGGGGGTCTGTGACATAGTTCATTAATGGTCTGTATAAAAGAGGTTGTCAAATTCTTCTTCCAAGCGGATGTCTTTGTACCTTGGAGGAAAACAAAGGAGAAACGGGTGGAAGAAACGGACCGTGGAATCACATTTTTATCACAACATTGTCTCTATCGTTGGGTCATAAATCAAATTAGTTGTTGTTATTACAGTGTCCTCGCTCCTCAGACTCATCACTCTGGTATTACCTTTACACTTCGTTAAAGTCCGAACGCATCTAAATACCAGATCAACCAATATGACGACTCCCAGAATACACAAGAGAAATTTCCCTACATCCATGATAATACCTTGGGCCCATTCTCCTAAACCCGAGAACCAATTTCGTGGGTTCAACCATGACACCCAACTGGTCAGCTCATTACTCACAGCAGTGAGTGTGAGATTGTGTTTCCTTCGGAACTCCCACTTCAATTGCAAAATGTCATCCATCTTTTGGTCTATGACCTCGGCCGGGTCCTCAGTGCTGTTTGTAATATACGTGCAGCACTTTATTCCATACTGAGTTGCTAGGGTAACACAATACCCGCCTGTCACTGCTGTGAGATAATTGAGAATCATCCTATGCTGAACCAGCTCTGTTTTGTAGGCTTGTAACTCTCTCCCAGTATACCTGAACGTGTCGTCATACATTTCGGTGATATTGTCTATCAGGTTCGCAAGTGCGTTTATATACCTAAAGTTTATCACTCCTCTTGCGGTACGAGTGATATCCAACGCGAGTAGGAATTGAATCCCGGTGGATTCATGGATCAGATCAGAGGCCGGATGCTCTGTCCTCTCTATCAGGTGCTTTTTAACAACGTGCTCGTAATGAGTGTGAGTATAAGGAGCTTGGGCACCACGGTGAATGTCTTTCATTTTGTTATGGGATACAGTCATTACTTCAGGCAGTACTTTTCCAATGCAACACAATCCCTCTGAGTTTGGGGCAAGGAACCTATACGCCTTTCTCCCACATATGAAATATGAATCATCGGGGAGAACATATGGGACGGAGTATGACATAACCATGTTACAAACTTTCCATGTGAAATCTCCTAACCCTAATTCTCCCATCTGTCTAGTACACGTATCTGGTTGTACGATATGTGCACAGTATCCTGGTGATACTTCTCCAACTCGCATGGTCCTACTTCCTAGAGTGTACCTATACCGGAAATATTTTCCACTGTTGGCTATCTGGCGTATATGCTCTGAATCTATGGGCATTCTATCGGCTCTATGTGAAAATGTCATGGTTTTATTACTCCATGACACTTCCCAATTTCCCGGCTTTCGGGGATTGGAAATGTTAAAGCATACTAAGGACCTATCCACATGATATTGGTGGAGCTTCAAACTAGGAGGACTAGAGATATTAAATCTCTTGTCCACCGGCCTCCCACCACTTAACTCAAGTACCTCTCCTACAGTTAAAGGGAATGGTACTAGTCCTGATTTGCTATGATCTTGAGATACTTGAGAGCATACCCAACAGTCTGTCTGGTTTAACACTTTACCCACTAAGGAGTGATAGTCACTCAATGGATACCGGTCCATGTGGACATTAAAACTGGACTGACATTTCTTGATGCACCCATCCTCAACTATATTGTCACAATGTCTACAGATGCAGTTCTCTTCAGCTAACAATCCTTCACAATTCCTTCTATTGTCAATGCTACCAGATCGTTTTCTGATACTCGCCTTTACTCGGTGATTATGTTGCTCTTGGAAAGTTGCGCCTCCATCCTGGTCATCAGAACCCATTCCAGATCCTTTCTCGACCTCCATGGTACTCTCACCGAAACAGACTGCTCTGGTCAACATCATGGTCAACAGGAAAATCCGGATCACAGTCTCTTGGGGCAAGTCCATCTTACAGGAGGAGAAGGAGAAATTTGTAATGGGGGTACAAAAAATAATTTGAGGGGAAAGAAAAAAATGTTACGATGCTTTTGTCCTCTAGTCTTGTTGTTCTTCTTGCTCTGTTGTAATCTTAAAGGTGCTGTCTCTCAATCTTCCAAACGAACATTCCGGTGATACAATATTCCTTCCAAATCTGCGATCTTTCTGTAAGGAGCAAAAATCTTGCATTACCATTTGTCTAACTGATGTGTGACATACCATCTGTAAAGCATGAGAACATGAGAGAGAAGAGGGAAAAAAAAAAAAACGAGAGAGAGAACAATTCATATATATGTTACATAAAACAACAAACAAAAAAACATTGTCAGATCTTCCGTTCACCATCAGGCTGTCACACCATCACATCCATTGGTATCTTTGCGCAGTCTCCTCCCACCAGTATTTCCACACCCCACCCTTTTGTGCCTGGCCAGGACACACCGGTGTCGGTAGGTCACACTGGGGTTAGGTAGACTTCTGCAAAGACCAAGTAGCTATGTGATGTTTGAGTTCTGCCGATGAACGTCAGAGATGGGGAAAAAGAAACATTTACAGATAAATTACAAAGTTTACCCGGCCGTTCCTGTGTCTGCAAGGAACTGACCTCCCAATATCATTAACTGTAACCTCAGGCTTACTATCAAGGCTACTGATCTACTGGCTGCAAATTACAGGTGCGGCCCAAAATTCTTCTTATATGATCCCTGATTACAATTTCGTGTGTCATAACTCTGCTCGTGTTCTTGTCTAGGGGGTCTGACTTTATGTGGGCTGTTACAGTTGCTGGCATAATGCCCTTCTCTTTTACAAAGATAACAAACCCTTGGCTTCCTCCATGTGCCAGGGGCCTGGGGTTTTGGTCAATTTGATGCCTCCTCTAGTGCTTGGATGCTCATCACCATCAACCGCTCTCCCTGTGCTTCCCTGGTTCTTTGGATATTACGGTCATGCTCGATAGCGGACTCTCTTAATGCAGCCACCGAGAGACCTCTACAGTTAGGTAGAGAGGTCTGTATCCTGATTCTTAGTGTGTCTTTTAAGCCGTCCATTAATACGGACACAGCTACCTCCCTATGATGTACATTTGTTTTGATGTCCGTGATCCCAGTGTATCTAGATATTTCCTGCAGTGCTCGATGGAAATATTTCGCTGCCATTTCACCTTCTTTTTGTCTAATGGAGAAAATTTTGTTCCACTCGACAATAGTTGGGAAATATACTCCTAATTGCAGATTGATTCTTTTTACATTATCTTGGTTGTACGCATCCGTAAGGGGTACCTCTTCGTCTAATTTACAGTCAGCGATAAATTTCACTGAGTCGACATTGGAGGGTAAACATGCCCTCAGCAATGTCCGCCAATCTTTGTTTGTGGGTTCTGCGGCGTTACCTAATTCTTTAATAAACCTCTGACATGCGGCTAGATCTCTCCTGAGATCAGGAAATTCAGACATAATTGTCCTCAATTCCATCCGGGACCAGGGACAATGCATAGCAATGTCTCTGACGGGAGTGACTCCCTGAGCGTCAGTCTGTCCATTTGGGACTGTGATCACCCTGACAGGGTTAAGTTCAACTACATCATCTTGTGTTGGCTCTACAATATGAGGTACATTTGTTTGTGCGTGATATATAACACCGTACTTACCTGTGGACACGACCTCACCTGACCCTCCGTTTGGTGGTTCGACTACTGCCTTTACCGATTGGGTCGCGTCCACCTGGATGTCTTGTATGATGGCTGCTGGAAAAGGTGCCGACCTCGTGCTGGGCTCACTTTCTTGCTTGTAATCCTGAGGGAAGTTTAATATGGGGTGCAACTTGCACGGGTTTAACAGTTGTACATTTAACAGTTTTACTTTTATCATTATTACATTTGTTACAATTATTCTTATCATCAACACAGTTGCTAAGTGCATGTTTATCATACACCAGTGTGCCATTCTCTGTAACCACTTTCTCCCTTGTTGCTAAATTTTTCTTACCAAAGTGAGAGTCAGCTGTGTAAGCTAATCCTCCTTGTATTTCACTTTCCCGTTGCCATAACTGTAAACAATCATAATGTCTAATCCGTTGCTTCCCGGATTTTATGAGACAGATCCTTCGCCTTAAATTATGCAATACCTTTGAGTCAAAACTACCTATCCCAGGAAATGGTGCTTTATCCCCCACAGTCATTCGTGTCCATTCATCACAAAAGGTCTCAGTGTGGGGACCATACTTCCCCCACATTACTAACCGAGCAGACCCTCTGGGTCTGCAAGCTTCTTCAGTCTGAAACCTGACTGCTAAATGTCCCTGTGTTGTGCACTTGGCTTCCATTGTGGACCTTTTTAACACAGAAAAACTTCCTAAAATGCACCAAACACAGAAGTCTACGGTGGAAGTTTTCCAAGCTCTTCCACCAGCTTCTTCTGCTCCGAGTACAATGAATCCGCCCCTTTTAGCAGACCCACGTAATCGTTGCAGGCCCTACCAGCGAAAATTCCTTACCTTTATATTTTACACAAATCACGCTTGCATGTGCTCCCTACAACACGCATGAGGGCAATTTAAATATACGACCTCATATCACGTTGCGTTATTGGTCACACATACAACCGTGCGGTCCAATCGTACCACTTATAGACACTTGTTGCCTATAAATGGTAGGATCATTGGAGTCTCCCTACTGTGCTCCAAAACAGCCGGAGCGTAATACCACGAAAACTTTATCACACTTCGTCGCACTTGTTCACCAAGACCGTGCACGCACGTTTTCACCTAGACCGTGCTCATCACGTATTCACCTAGACCGTGATTCACCAAGACTTACTTCACCAAGATTTACTTCACCAAGATTTCACCAAGACTTCACCAAGATTTCACCAAGACTTCACCAAGAGGAGTTGAATACACTCATACCGTTTTCAACCCACTATCATTCTATAGTTTTCTGATCAGAAAAAAAATAAATCATTTCCCGTAATCTGATAGCTCTCCCCAGAGGTATTACAGTGAAGTGAGGTATTTAAACTAAATTTTGGAAACTGAAATCAATTTGTGCTATTATCGCGTTGCTTCCGTATCGCCTACTAAAACAATACTATTGTGTGATTTGTATTATGTGGGCGTACCCATACGCTCCGTTGCGTAATATACGCTACGTGTGTAAGCCCTTGCGTCGCGTACGCTTGTCCCGCCCTTTGTTAGGGACACGTGTACACAGGCCAGACACGTCCACAGTAACACAAGTAACACGTTTATATCAATGCAAATGATTTTTAACTAATCATCTACCGAGCACCACACAGCCCTCCCTTGTATCTTAGACAAAGCCGTGTGCGTGTTTTACAAATTACTTCCTTACGTATTAATTTTACTTTTAACTACAAATAGCAACAAATATTTCTCAGCACGTTATCAATGATAAAATGGCAAACAGGAAAGTGAGATATGTGAAAATACACAGATGAAAATGCAATTCTAAATTAATCTAATGACATACATTAATGTAAACACACACATATAATATTACATATATGTACTAATCACTATTACATCTATGAGACCTTATTCAGTGCTTCTAATTTGCATATGAATGTGCTTTTAACTATCTGTGAAGGCGATTTCTTTCACTGCTGGGAGAGAAAAACAAACAAAACCCAGTTACACAGGTTCATTTGCATTTCAATGGCCCATCTCACAAGTAGCAGAGTTAAACAGGCTCTTGAAGGAAGAAAGAGAAGAGAAAAAAAGAAAGAAAAAAACAACAACTTTGTTTTATTTGTGTATTTCCTAAATCAAATATTCATTTTACTATTATCTTACATTAAACTCTATCTAAACTATTTATAATTAATTATGATATGGATTAAATAAATGCATTAAAAAACTCATTAAATGGTGATTTCTTTTTGACAATGGATGGCTGATTATTTCCCGAGTCAACTGAAAATCAGCCATTCAGAAAAAAAAATTTACCTTCCCAAAATGGCAGCTGCTCCTCCCCCTTCCACATCCATGAGGGTTACACAAAATGGAGAACAGACCATGCGGCTCGTTTTGTCACAAAGAAAATCACCATGCCAGCCCCTAAAGTTATTTTAGGCCTGAGTTAAAAATAAAACTGTCAAGCTATGCAGAGCGATTAAAAATACTTTTAAACCTATTTAAACAGACAAGCAATCCAATCTGTGTGTGCAGTTGGCAACAAATAGAAATTAAAACCAGATTTAAAAAGACAATAGCTTAATGTTCTTACCTTCTTCGGTTCCGGATTCCACCAGCACTCCTACAACGTAGCGATGCAGACGCTTATCTAGTCAGCACTACCGTATCCCCAACCACCAACACGGATACCAAGGGATACTACCTTCCCCCTTTGCTGACAGATAAAGTCTGCTTGTGTTCGCTAGTGCGGATATGTGGAGGAAGGACGAGGCCCCAATTGATAGAGTCAGTTTTCTACCTTTTAACACAAGCTATATACTAATACCTTCAAGCCGTAATGGCCGCTAAACCACGTGCACGTGCTACGCACTTCATACGCTATTTGTGTACAAAGACCTCGCACGTGGCACGCAAGTCACGTACAAATGCTGCGCTGAGTGTACGGAATACACACAGCGAGCGTACACACAGATAATAACCTTTTAAACCTTAAACACAGAGTATGATTATACTGTAAGTCTTAGTATTGAGATACTGTAATGATATACCACTGGTTAACCTGGATATTTAAGCAAGCTGTTTGAGTGATTGAGATACTCAGAAACCCTTTGTACTAGCTAGAGAAACACAGACACCTTGCTGAGGTTCCAACACCTTTACTAACGAGATTTAGCTATGTAAAAGGGAAAATACAGTTAACAGCTTATACACTACAGCACTAACATAAAACACCTACACAGAATACTAGACATAAATATACAATAGCGTCTTAATCCTAAACAATAACAGTGAGAGAGAGAGAGTATGGCAAATACAGACAGAGATTAAGTTGGTCACAGAGAAAAACTTACACACTGGGGAATGATCTCTGCGCAGTCCTGGAACCAGCTCTCTAGTTAGTCAATGATGAAAACCTTTTGTGGAGAGTAGACTGAACTGGCCCAGACTGGCTGCCTTATATACACTAAGTACAGTACACTACAAAGGGCCCTACAATCTTATTGTTCATTGGACAGAGAAACCTGTCTTCGCATTATAACAAAAGGTCATAGGTTAGTTTGAACAGGTGGGTTGTGACTATTTCAAAATGCTCAGCTGGGAGGGATTCTCAGGACTCACACCACATGTGTAATAAAACAGCAAATACTTTTAAAGCCCATAAACTTCTTTTAAACATAACTATACGGTGGAGCGACCGATCTCTTCCTAACCAACACCGGAATGTTTCTAATAAAATACTCTTCGGTTAGGTACTAAACACCACCGCCCAGACCCTGTCTGACCCTTCGTATCATGCAAAGAGGAATTCCTTTGTTCGTGAACCAGTTACACTAATCATACTTACAGATATTATTAAAGGGAATATTACCTACAAAACATGCTATGTGGGTTAAATATACTATAAACGAATCGCCCGCTACAAGCTCATAAACTCTACCGTAAATACACATATACCGCGCGTACTCGCCGGGGCGAGCGTACGCACTTTGCGGATATGTGCAAGTACAGCAGACTGAATGTACGCGCAGCGGGCATGAGCATTGGGGTTAGTACAAGGCGATGAGAATAACGATATTTTTCGACTTTGACATTTGTTAAAAATATTCAGCATTGCAGCTGAGCAGATCTATGTAGTGTGTGGCTACAAGGGATTGGATGTGTGGCTGCACACTACATAGATCTGCTCAATTGCAATGTTGATTATTTTTTTATACAAAGCACCAGTAGCTTCATATAGTGTTCATAGTATTAATGTAGGATCAAATAGCTCAATGAGTAGGGTGTGTGATTAGAATTCAACAGGTTATAGGTTTGAATCCTGGGTATGGCAGTATATTCAATACTGCCATACCCAGGATTTAATAAAGGGTATTGTAACTGAATAACAACGAGCTCTCAAGTTAAGTGCATGAATGTGGTATAAAGAGGATTCTTGTTAAATGTGTGTGTAATATATTACTGTATATATAATGTGGGAATGGGCATCAACATGGGATTTCTCTTTGTATCAATCTTGTCATGCCCCTTCCCCATGAGGTATGTACCTTATGCCCCTATTGGGCATACTGTGCAGCGGTCTATAAATTGGTATTATTTTGTGGCCACGCCCCTTCCCCATGAAGCCACACTCCTATATTTTGCCTTGTTCAAAATATGAATGGGGGGGGGGGGGCGCCAATGATATTTCTTGCACACAGCGCTAACATGTGTAGTTACGGCACTGCTGAGGGGGGGGGGGGAGGGTTGAGGGTTATGGCCAGGCTGCAGGTAAAGAGGGTTAGGGTTTAGGAAGTTAGGGATCAGGGGTAGCATACTTACCTAGAAGATACCAGGCACCGGGATCCAGGTACCGTCCTGTTATATGCTGTGATATATTTCTCTTACGTCCTAGAGGATGCTGGGGACTCCGTAAGGACCATGGGGATAGACGGGCTCTGCAGGAGACATGGGCACTAAGAAAGAACTTTAGGTATGGGTGTGCACTGGCTCCTCCCTCTATGCCCCTCCTCCAGACCTCAGTTTATTACTGTGCCCAGAGGAGACTGGGTGCATTACAGGGAGCTCTCCTGAGTTTTCCTGAAAAGAAAGTATTTGTTAGATTTTTTATTTTCAGGGAGCCTGCTGGCACCATTAGCTCCAGAGGGAACGGAACGCAGGTCTCACCCCGCAGTTCGTCCCAGAGACACGCCGCCATCCTCCTTGCAGAGCCGGAAGACAGAAGCCGGGTGAGTATGTGAAGAAAGTAGACTTCAAAGGCGGCAGAAGACTTCAGATCTTCACTGAGGTAACGCACAGCGGTAGTGCTGTGCGCCATTGCTCCCACACAGCACACACAAACGGCAGTCACTGTAAGGGTGCAAGGCGCAGGGGGGGCGCCCTGGGCAGCAATATGGACCTCCAAAGGTGGCAATAAACTTATATACAGGCTGGGCACTGTATATAAGAGAGATCCCCCACCATATTTTGAATTTTTAAGCGGGACCGAAGCCTGCCACTGAGGGGGCGGAGCTTGTTCCTCAGCAATCACCAGCGCCATTTTCTCCACAGCACACCGCTGAGAGGAAGCTCCCCGGACTCTCCCCTGCTTACACGGTGAAAGAGGGTTTTAAATAAGGGGGTGGTGGCACATGATTTGGCGCAAATAGATAATTACAGCGCTACCTGGGTAAACATATAGTGTATTTTTTCCTGGGTCAGTAGCGCTGGGTCTGTGCTGGCATACTCTCTCTATGTCTCTCCAAAGGGCCTTTGTGGGGGAACTGTCTTCAGATAAGAGGTTTCCCTGAGTGTGCGGTGTGTCGGTACCGCGTGTGTCAGCATGTCTGAGGTAGAAGGCTTTCCTCGTGAGGAGGTGGAGCAAATGAATGTGGGGTCTCCGTCGGCAACACCGACACCTGGCTGGGTGAATATGTGGAATGTTTTGAGTGCTAATGTAAATTTATTGCACAAAAGGTTGGAAAAAACTGAGTCCAGGAATTATGCAGAGAGTCAGGCCCTGCCTGCCCCTATGTCGCAGGGACCCTCGGGGTCTCAAAAGCGCCCACTATCCCAAATAGTAGACACTAATACCGACACGGATTCTGACTCCAGTGTCGACTACGATGATGCAAAGTTACAGCCAAAATTGGCTAAAAGTATTCAATATATGATTATTGCAATAAAGGATGTTTTGCATATCACAGAGGAACCCCCTGTCCCTGACACGAGGGTACACATGTATAAGGAAAAGAAACCTGAGGTAACCATTACCCCTTCTCATGAGCTGAACGAGTTATTTGAAAAGGCTTGAGATTCTCCAGACAAGAAACTGCAGATTCCCAAAAGGATTCTTATGGCGTACCTTTTCCCGACTAAGGACAGGATACGGTGGAAATCCTACCCGAGGGTAGACAAAGCGTTGACACGCTTATCCAAAAAGGTAGCACTGCCATCCCAGGATACGGCTACCCTCAGGGATCCTGCTGATCGCAAGCAGGAGGCTACATTAAAGTCCATTTACACACTCTGGTACCTTACTCAGACCTGCGATAGCGTCGGCTTGGGTTTGTAGCGCTGTAGCAGCGTGGACAGATACCTTATCTGCGGAATTGGGTACCCTGGATAAGGATACCATTTTATTAACCCTGCTTCATATTAAAGATGCTGCCTTATATATGAGGGATGCTCAAAGAGACATTGGCCTACTGGGTTCTAGAGTCAACGCTATGTCGATTTCTGCTAGACGAGTCCTATGGACCCGGCAATGGACAGGTGATGCCGACTCAAAGAGGCATATGGAGGTTTTACCTTACAGGGGTGAGGAATTGTTTGGGGAAGGTATCTCGGACCTGGTCTCCACTGCTACGGCAGGTATATCAAATTTTTTGCCTTATATTCCCTCACAGCCTAAGAAAGCGCCACATTATCAAATGCAGTCCTTTCGGTCAAATAAAAACAAGAGAGCACGAGAATCGTCCTTTCTTGTCAGAGGTAAGGGCAGAGGGAAAAAGCTGCCATCCACAGCTAGTTCCCAGGAGCAGAAGCCCTCCCCGGCCTCTACAAAATCCACTGCATGACGCTGGGGCTCCGCTGAGGGAGTCCGCCCCAGTGGGGGCACGTCTTCGACTTTTCAGCCACATCTGGGTTCACTCACAGGTGGATCCCTGGGCAATAGAGATTGTTTCCCAGGGTTACAAGCTGGAATTCGAAGAGGTGCCTCCTCGCCGGTTTTTCGAATGTTTCTTGGTGAGAGGCCAGGAATGCTCCTACGGAGGAATTCCATCTGGGCCATTTTCTTCACTTCCTACAAACTGGAGTGAATTTGGGCCTACAATTAGGCTCCATTAAGGTTCAGATTTCGTCCCTATCCATTTTCTTTCAGAAGGAATTAGCTTTTCTCCCAGAAGTACAGACTTTTGTGAAGGGAGTGCTGCATATTCAGCCTCCTTTTGTACCTCCGGTGGCGCCTTGGGACCTTAACGTGGTGTTGAGTTTCCTTAAGTCGCACTGGTTTGAACCACTTAAAACAGTGGAATTAAAATATCTCACTTGGAAAGTGGTCATGTTGTTAGCCTTGGCTTCGGCTAGGCGAGTGTCGGAATTGGCGGCTTTGTCTCATAAAAGCCCCTATCTGCTCTTCCATATGGATAGAGCGGAATTGCGGACCCGTCCTCAATTCTTGCCTAAGGTGGTTTCATCTTTTCATATGATCCAACCTATTGTGGTGCCTGTGGCTACGCGAGACTTGGAGGATTCCGAGTCCCTTGATGTGGTCAGGGCTTTGAAAATTTACGTAGCCAGAACGGCTAGGGTCAGGAAAACAGAGGCACTGTTTGTCCTGTATGCTGCCAACAAGGTTGGCGCTCCTGCTTTAAAGCAGACTATTGCTCGCTGGATCTGTAACACAATTCAGCAGGCTCACTCAATGGCTGGATTGCCGTTACCTAGATCGATTAAGGCCCATTCCACTAGGAAGGTAGGCTCTTCTTGGGCGGCTGCCTGAGGGGTCTCGGCGTTGCAATTGTGCTGAGCAGCTACTTGGTCGGGTTCAAACACCTTTGCAAAGTTCTACAAGTTTGATACCCTGGCTGAGGAGGATCTCCTGTTTGCTCAGTCGGTGCTACAGAGTCATCCGCACTCTCCCACCCATTTGGGAGCTTTGGTATAATCCCCATGGTCCTTACGGAGTCCCCAGCATCCTCTAGGACGTAAGAGAAAATAAGATTTTAAACCTACCGGTAAATCTTTTTCTCCTAGTCCGTAGAGGATGCTGGGCGCCCGTCCCAAGTGCGGACTACTTCTGCAAGACTTGTATATAGTTTTTGCTTACATAAGGGTTATGTTACAGTTTTCATCAGTCTCGGTCTGATGCTGTGTTGTTTCATACTGTTAACTGGTTCGTGTATACCCTAGTTATACGGTGTGAATGGTGTGGGCTGGTATGAATCTTGCCCTTGGATTAACAAAATCCTTTCCTCGTACTG
The DNA here is from genome assembly GCF_028390025.1 of Pseudophryne corroboree. NCBI lineage: Eukaryota > Metazoa > Chordata > Amphibia > Anura > Myobatrachidae > Pseudophryne > Pseudophryne corroboree. Next base: position 280,458,899 of record NC_086454.1, on the reverse strand, counting down.
TCCGTCTCCTCTGGGCACAGTTTCTCTAACTGAGGTCTGGAGGAGGGGCATAGAGGGAGAAGCCTGTGCACACCCATACCTAAAGTTCTTTCTTAGTGCCCATGTCTCCTGCGGAGCCAGTCTATCCCCATGGTCCTTACATTTTTGCGCCACATGACACAAGATTTTTAGTGCGATTTATATGCTCTACTGCGGATAGTGATCACATTAGATCTCTATCTTTTGCCTTTTTACCCAGATTAGCACTTGAGTTGCACACAGAAGTGCATGAGATGCCAACCTCAGTATTCACACATCAGCTCTTCACCATATCCCTGATCTACTACAGCAGCACAGCACACAGTGGGGTGGATGCAGTGGGGAAACAGTGAACGATTAGCATACTAGTCAGGTTAATTAGCATGCTTGTCACTCTCATGGCTGGACCTTCTCCTGGTTAAAAGGTTGAAGAGTGGAATCTTTTCTTTTGGATTATTACATTCTATTACTATCTTATAATTAAAAGAAAACCCGGTCACCTTGGGGATAGGTCCTCTTTAAGATAATTGGTAGCCTTTTACTTCATTTAATTTAATTGCATATTTAACATTATTAATAATAATGTGAACATTGCTCAAGGCCAGGCAGGCTCTAAACCGAGCGATTTGGAAATAATAGTGTTAAAAATGACAAAATGCTGCAGAATGTGAACTTGTCTCTCCCTTTCCATAATGCTCAGTTTAGAGAGAACATTGGACATCCCACCGCACCCCACCGCACGTCACTGCATCCTCTGCATGTACATAACCACTCTAACTCTAACTAGGTATGAGAGTGCCTTCTAGTTACAAATATTCCACCCATGGGCCCTCATTCCGAGTTGATCGCTCGCTAGCTGCTTTTAGCAGAAGTGCAAACGCTAAGCCGCCGCCCTCTGGGAGTGTATCTAAGCTTAGCAGAAGTGCGAACGAAAGGTTAGCAGAATAGTGCTGACATTTTTTCAAACAGTTTCAGAGTAGCTGTAAACCTACTCCTTCCTTGCGATCACTTCAGTCGGTTTGGCTCCTGGTTTGACGTCACAAACACGCCCTGCGTTCGGCCAGCCACGCCCCCGTTTCCCTATGCACGTCTGTGTTTTTACCTGACACGCCTGCGTTTTTTAGCACACTCCCGGAAAACAGCCAGTTACCACCCAGAAACACCCACTTCCTGTCAATCATTCAACGATTAACAGTGTGACTGAAAAGCGTCGCTAGACCTTGTGTGAAACTGCATAGTTTTGTGTGAAAGTACGTTGCGTGTGCGCACTGCACCCTGTACGCATGCGCAGAAATGCCGATTTTTAGCCTGATCGCTGCGCTGCGAACAACGGCAGCTAGCGATCAACTCGGAATGACCCCCATGGGCAGTTGCCGAAGAGAGGTTTCTTGAAGGTTAGTGCATTTCAAAATGTATATAAAGAAGGGCCTAATTCAGACCTGGTAGCAGCAGCAAAATTGTTCTCTAATGGGCAAAACCATGCGGCAGTGCAGGGGGGGGCAGATATAACATGTGCAGAGAGAGTTAGATTTGGGTGTGGTGTGTTCAAACTGAAATCTAAATTGCAGTGTAAAAATAAAGCAGCCGGTATTTACCCTGCACAGAAACAATGGGGGTCATTATGAGTTGATCGCTGGCTAGCTATTTTTTGCAGCGCTGCGATCAAATAGTCGCCGCCCACGGGGGAGTGTATTTTCGCTTTGCCTTTGTGAACGCTTATGCAGCCGAGCAGTACAAAAAAGTTTTGTGCAGTTTATGAGTAGGTCTGAACTTAGTCAGCCGCTGCGATCACTTCAGCCTGTCCGGTCCCGGAATTGACGTCAGAACCCCGTCCTGCAAACGTTTGGACACGCCTGCTTTTTCCAAACACTCCCAGAAAACGGTCAGTTGACACTCATAAATGCCTTCTTCCTGACAATCTTCTTGCGATCGGCTGTGCGAATGCATTCTTCGTTAAATCCATCGCCCAGCACCAATCTGCTTTGTTCCTGTACAACGCGCCTGCGCATTGCGGTGCATATGCATGCGCAGTTTTGTTGAGTTTTGACCTGATCGCAGCGCTGCAAAAAAATAGCTGGCGTGCAATCAGGGCGGAATGACCCCCAATATACTGTAACCCACCCAAATCTAATTCTTTCTGCATATGTTATATCTGCCCCACCTGCAGTACACATGGTTTTGCCCTTAGATACAAATTTTGCCGCTGCGATCAGTTCTGAATTAGGCCCAAAATGCTTTCAAATCTGAAACTGGAAACAAAATAGAAAAAATAAGAGTTTATCTTCGGCAGAAGAGGTTCATCCTGTTACACAAAGCTATTTCTCTTACGTCCTAGAGGATGCTGGGGACTCCGTAAGGACCATAGGGTATAGACGGGCTCCGCAGGAGACATGGGCACTCTAAAGACTTTAGAATGGGTGTGCACTGGCTCCTCCCTCTATGCCCCTCCTCCAGACCTCAGTTAGATCCTGTGCCCAGAGGAGACTGGGTGCACTGCAGGGGAGCAATACTGAGTTTCTCTATAAAAGACTTTTTGTTAGGTTTTTTATTTTCAGGGAGCACTGCTGGCAACAGGCTTCCTGCATCGTGGGACTGAGGGTAGAGAAGCAGACCTACTTAAATGATAGGCTCTGCTTCTTAGGCTACTGGACACCATTAGCTCCAGAGGGTCGTAACGCAGGTCTCACCCTCGCCGTTCGTCCCGGAGCCGCGCCGCCGTCCTCCTCACAAAGCCAGAAGATAGAAGCCGGGTGAGTATTAAGAAGAAAAGAAGACTTCACAGGCAGCAGAAGACTTCAGATCTTCACTGAGGTAACGCGCAGCGGTAACGCTGTGCGCCATTGCTCCCACACAGACACACACAGCGGGCACTGTAAGGGTGCAGGGCGCAGGGGGGGCGCCCTGGGCAGCAATAAAAACCTCTAGGGACACTGGCATATAAAGGAGATACTGCGGAGGCAGTATATTAATAAACCCCCGCCAGTATAAATAATTTGAGCGGGACCGAAGCCTGCCGGTGAGGGGGCGTGGCTTGGTCCTCCAGCACTAAACAGCGCAATTTTCTCCACAGCACACTGCAGAGAAGCTGGCTCCCCGGATTCTCCCCTGCTGAACAAGGTTACAGAGGGCAAAAAAGAGGGGGGGGGGGCACATTTTATTGGCGCAGTGAGTGTATTTCTATATATATATATATATATATATATATAAGTGCTGAGTACTAACTGGGATTTTATTCCAGTGTCCAGTGGTGCTGGGTGTGTGCTGGCATACTCTCTCTGTCTCTCCAAAGGGCCTTATTGGGGGACTGTCTCCATATAGATATATCCCTGAGTGTGTGGGAGTGTCGGTACGTGTGTGTCGGCATGTCTGAAGCGGAAGGCTCATCTAAGGAGGAGGTGGAGTAGATGATTGTGGTGTCTCCGTCGGCAACGCCGACACCTGATTGGTTGGATATGTGGAATGTTTTAAATGCAAAAGTGGCTTTATTACATAAGAGATTGGACAAAGCAGAGTCCAGGGATAAAACAGGGAGTCAGTCAATGGCTTTGACTGTGTCACAGGGCCCTTCCGGGTCTCAAAAACGTCCCCTGTCCCAAGTAGCAGACACTGATACCGACACGGATTCTGACTCCAGTGTCGACTACGATGATGCGAGGTTACACCCAAGGGTGGCCAAAAGTATTCATTATATGATTATTGCAATAAAAGATGTTTTACATATCACAGATGACCCCTCTGTCCCTGACACGAGGGTATGCATGTTTAAGGAAAAGAAACCTGAGGTAACCTTTCCCCCATCTCATGAGCTGAACGCGTTATTTGAAAAAGCTTGGGAAACTCCAGACAAAAAACTGCAGATTCCCAAGAGGATTCTTATGGCGTATACTTTCCCTGCACAGGACAGGGTATGGTGGGAATCCTCGCCCAGGGTGGACAAGGCTTTAACGCGCTCGTCCAAGAAGGTGGCGCTACCGTCTCCATACACGGCGGCCCTCAAGGATCCTGCTGATCGCAGACAGGAAACTACCTTAAAATCAATTTATTCACATACGGGTGCTTTGCTCAGACCGGCAATAGCATCGGCTTGGGTTTGTAGTGCGGTAGCAGCTTGGACAGATACCTTGTCAGCTGACATTGATACCCTAGATAGGGATACCATTTTATTGACCTTAGGTCACATTAAAGACGCAGTCTTATATATGAGAGACGCTCAGAGAGACGTTAGGCTACTAGGTTCAAGAGTTAACGCCATGGCGATTTCTGCTAGGCGAGCCCTGTGGACCCGCCAATGGACGGGTGATGCCGACTCAAAGAGGCATATGGAAGTTTTGCCTTACAAGGGTGAGGTGTTACTTGGGGAAGGTCTCGCGGATCTGGTTTCCACAGCTACCGCGGGTATATCTACTTTTTTGCCTTATGTTCCCCCACAGCAAAAGAAAACACCACAATATCAGATGCAGTCCTTTCGGTCGCATAAATCCAGAAGAGGTCGGGGCTCTTCCTTCCTCGCCAGAGGTAAGGGAAAAGGGAAAAGAATGCCTGCCACGGCTAGTTCCCAGGAGCAGAAGTCCTCCCCGGCCTCTACAAAATCCACTGCATGACGCTGGGGCTCCGCTGAGGGAGTCCGCCCCAGTGGGGGCACGTCTTCGACTTTTTAGCCACATCTGGGTTCACTCACAGGTGGATCCCTGGGCAATAGAGATTGTTTCCCAGGGTTACAAGCTGGAATTCGAAGAGGTGCCTCCGCGCCGATTTTTCAAATCGGCTTTACCAGCTTCTCCCCCAGAAAGGGAGATAGTTTTAGCTGCAATTCAAAAGCTGTGTCAACAGCAAGTGATTGTCAAGGTTCCCCTAGTTCAACAGGGGAAGGGGTACTATTCAACCCTGTTTGTGGTTCCGAAACCGGATGGCTCGGTCAGACCCATTCTAAATCTAAAATCCCTAAACCTGTATTTGCAAAAGTTCAAATTCAAGATGGAATCGCTCCGGGCAGTTATCTCCAGCCTGGAAAGGGGGGATTTTATGGTGTCACTGGACATAAAGGATGCATACCTTCATGTCCCCATATATCCCCCTCATCAAGCGTACCTGAGATTCGCTGTACAGGGCTGTCATTACCAGTGTCAGACGTTGCAGTTTGGGCTTTCCACGGCCCAGAGGATTTTCACCAAGGTAATGGCGGAAATGATGGTGCTCCTGCGCAGGCAGGGAGTCACAATTATCCCGTACTTGGACGATCTCCTGATAAAAGCGAGATCGAGAGATCAGTTGCTGAAAAGCGTGTCGCTCTCCCTGAGAGTGCTCCAGCAGCATGGCTGGATTCTAAATCTACCAAAGTCACAGTTGGTTCCAACGACTCGGCTATCGTTCTTAGGCATGATTCTGGACACGAAACAAAAGAGGGTTTTTCTCCCGATGGAAAAAACCCAGGAACTCCAGAACATGGTCAGAGACCTGTTAATACCGAACAGAGTGTCAGTTCATCAATGCCCTCGAGTAATGGGAAAAATGGTGGCGACCTACGAGGCGATCTCCTTCGGCAGGTTTCATGCGAGGACATTTCAGTGGGACCTTCTGGACAAGTGGTCCGGGTCCCATCTTCAAATTCATCTGAAAATAAGCCTGTCCCCCAGGGCCAGGGTGTCTCTCCTGTGGTGGCTGCAGAGTGCTCACCTTCTAGAGGGTCGCAGGTTCGGCATTCAGGACTGGGTTCTGGTGACCACGGACGCGAGCCTCCGAGGAAGGGGAGCAGTCACACAAGGAAGAAATTTTCAGGGACTATGGTCGAGCCAGGAGGCTTGTCTACACATCAACATTCTAGAATTAAGGGCCATATACAACGGCCTACGACAAGCGGAGAATCTTCTTCGCGACCTACCGGTTCTGATTCAATCAGACAACATCACAGCCGTGGCTCATGTAAACCGCCAAGGCGGGACAAGGAGCAGAGTGGCAATGGCGGAAGCCACCAGGATTCTTCGCTGAGCGGAAAATCACGTAAGCGCTCTGTCAGCAGTCTTCATTCCGGGAGTGGACAACTGGGAAGCAGACTTCCTCAGCAGACACAAATCTCCATCCAGGAGAGTGGGGACTTCATCAAGAAGTTTTTGCAGAGATAACAAGTCTTTGGGGACTTCCTCAAATAGACATGATGGCGTCACACCTCAACAAGAAGATTCGGAGGTATTGTACCAGGTCAAGGGACCCTCAGGCAGTAGCGGTAGACGCCCTGGTGACATTGTGGGTGTTTCAATCGGTCTATGTGTTCTCTCCTCTTCCTCTCATCTCAAAAATATTGAGAATCATAAGACGAAAAAGAGTTCGGACAATACTCATTGTTCCAGATTGGCCTCGAAGGGCCTGGTATTCAGATCTTCAGGAGATGCTCACAGAAGATCCATGGCCTCTTCCTCTCAGGGAGGACCTGTTGCAGCAGGGGCCCTGAGTATTCCAAGACTTAGCGCGGTTACGTTTGACGGCATGGCGGTTGAACACCGAATCCTAGCTGGGAAAGGTATTCCGGAGGAAGTCATCCCTACTCTGATAAAGGCTAGGAAGGCGGTGACGGCAAAACATTATCACCGTATCTGGAGGAAGTATGTATCTTGGTGTGAAGCCAAGAATGTTCCTACGGAAGATTTCCACTTGGGCCGTTTTCTCCACTTTCTACAGACAGGAGTGGATATGGGCCTGAAGTTAGGCTCCACTAAGGTACAGATTTCGGCCCTGTCTATATTCTTTCAGAAGGAATTGGCTTCGCTCCCAGAAGTCCAGACTTTTGTAAAGGGAGTGCTGCACATCCAGCCTCCTTTTGTGCCCCCAGTGGCCCCTTGGGACCTTAACGTGGTGTTACAGTTCCTAAAATCTCACTGGTTTGAGCCTCTTCAAACAGTTGAATTAAAATTTCTCACTTGGAAGGTGGTCATGCTGTTGGCCTTGGCATCTGCAAGGCGGGTGTCCGAATTGGCGGCTTTGTCTCACAAAAGCCCCTATCTGACTTTACATGTGGATAGAGCAGAGTTGAGGATGCGTCCTCAATTTTTGCCTAAGGTGGTTTCATCGTTTCATATGAACCAACCTATTGTGGTGCCGGTGGCTACGGGAGACTTGGAGGATTCCAAGTCCCTGGATGTAGTCAGGGCCTTAAAAATTTACGTAGCCAGGACGGCTCGGATTAGGAAAACAGAGGCACTGTTTGTCCTGTATGCGGCCAACAAGGTTGGCGCTCCTGCTTCTAAGCAGACTATTGCTCGCTGGATCTGTAACACGATTCAGCAGGCTCATTCTACGGCTGGATTGCCGTTACCAAATTCGGTAAAGGCCCATTCCACTAGGAAGGTGGGCTCTTCTTGGGCGGCTGCCCGAGGCGTCTCGGCGTTACAGCTTTGAAGAGCAGCTACTTGGTCGGGTTCAAACACCTTTGCAAAATTCTACAAGTTTGATACCCTGGCTGAGGAGGACCTCTTGTTTGCTCAATCGGTGCTGCAGAGTCATCCGCACTCTCCCGCCCGGTTTGGAGCTTTGGTATAATCCCCATGGTCCTTACTGAGTCCCCAGCATCCTCTAGGATGTAAGACAAAATAAGATTTTAAACCTACCGGTAAATCTTTTTCTCCTAGTCCGTAGAGGATGCTGGGCGCCCGTCCCAGTGCGGACATATTTCTGCAAGGCTTGTATATAGTTGTTGCTTACATAAGGGTTATGTTACAGTTAAGATCAGTCTTTGGCTGATGTTGTTTTGTTCATACTGTTAACTGGTTCGTATATTCCATGTTATACGGTATTGATGGTGTGGGCTGGTATGAATCTTGCCCTTGGATTAACAAAAATCCTTTCCTCGTACTGTCCGTCTCCTCTGGGCACAGTTTCTCTAACTGAGGTCTGGAGGAGGGGCATAGAGGGAGGAGTCAGTGCACACCCATTCTAAAGTCTTTAGAGTGCCCATGTCTCCTGCGGAGCCCGTCTATACCCCATGGTCCTTACGGAGTCCCCAGCATCCTCTACGGACTAGGAGAAAAAGATTTACCGGTAGGTTTAAACTCTTATTTTTTCTATATAGGGCCTGATTCATAATTGTACCTTAACCTGATGGTTTACGTATAATTCCGCTGGTGGGTGCACTGCACAGGCGCAGGACCCGTTCTGTGCATATGCAGTACAGTTCCTGTCTGATTCCTCTCAGTTCCTCCTTAGCCGCAGCTTAATTGACATGCTGTGGCATTTTTTGGGTTGGTGACCAGGATTGTTCTACAAAACGGGGTGTATCACCCCTGTTTTGTAGGATTGCCAAGCCCAGGATCTGTGTCATTGGACGCAGACTTCCTGGACCCTGCAGAGGACTCTGACAGCCAGTCTGAGTAAGCTTAGGGTTGCAAAGTGCACAAGTATGTGGAGCATAGCAATGATCCTCAGTAAGGTAAACTCTCTATAAGTTATCTTCTTCACACAGGCAAACATAAATTCATACAACCAAATGTTGGTGTTCAACTCTCCACAAATCAACAACACACTCGGACAGGCTTGTGTAAATGGAGAGACAGTGGGATCCCGATAGTCAGAATCCTGACGGATCCAGGAGAGAGCTAGGGTTGGGGTTAGGGTAAGGCTGTGGGAGCGGATGTTTAGGGTTACATAAAAACATAATTTGACAGCAGATAGCAACCACTTGGGCCATCTAGTCTGCCCATGTACAAGCACACACTTACACACTAGGATACATATTTTTGATTGTGGCAGGAAACTGGAAACCGGAATACCCGGACAAAAACCACACAAGTACAGGGAGAATATCCAAACTCCACACAGTTAGGGCCATGCTGGGAATTGAACACATGACCTCAGTGCTGTGAGGCAGTAATACTAAACATTACACCATCCATACTGCCCCCTGCAAGTTAGGTTGTGGGAGAGGACTTTTAGGGTTAGGCTGCGGGAGGAGACGTTTACGGTTAGTTTGCAGTGTTGGGAGGTTAGGGTTAGGCTGTGGGAGGGGGAGGTTATGGTTAGGCTGCGGAAGGGGTGGGTTAGGGTTAGGAGTAGTGTGAAAATACTTACTAATATCCATCAAGATTCTGCTGCCAGTGTTCCGACTGCCGGGATTTCCTACCCAACCCCACTTTGGTTGTCCATCAAATAATTTAAGGAGATACAGTAGCACCCACTAGTAAACATAAATAATACAACCAGGCAGCCATTCTACTGTTACCACTAAAAATGACATAAATCGCAACACAACAAGTGAGTGAGGATGGCACTTCCAGCCAGGAAAAAGATGGAGAACTGCCAGCCAACAGCTGCCTATAAACAGGATAACATCCCTTATCTCGCAATAATTGGCCACATATCTGGACAAAAACTTAAAGCAGCAACCAAACAGTCTTAAAAGGGGTCTTGTCTGCATTCGCTCAGGGGTATAGGTATGCTCAGCCATTTCGCTGGCTTGCACTTCAAATCTGTGCTTAATTGTTTCTGTATAGGTATATTGTTAGCCTCTCAAAACAATTTGTGCAACACCAATATTCTAGACTATTTTTGTTTTCACCTTTGACAGCCCCTTAGATGTGTAATTCCACAGCAATACCCCTGACTTAGAGGGTGTGCAGCATTCAAAATGTCAACAATCTAAGACACTGTGAGGTCGACTTCGGCATGCCGACATGTTAATAATAGGGATGAGCGGGTTCGGTTTTACTCGGATTTACTCGGTTCTCAAAGCAACATCTTATTGGCTCACGGAAGTCACGTGTTTTGGATAGCCAATAAGAAAAATCCTGATAAAACCGAACTGGCGTTAATTCTGGCTTTACATCCGAACCAACTCATCTCTAGTCAATAATGTGATTTTCAGCATTTACCAGTGTCAGCTTTCTAACTTTAAATATGAGGCTTTACCATTATGTTTGAAGTTGTGAAACCAACACTGGTAAATGCTTTACAACCCAAAATTAACATGTTCACATGCTCAGGTTGATCACACAGTGCCCATTTCTGATTGTCGACATTTTCAAAGTCTAAGTCCCATAACTAACCCCCTAGATATATATATTCTCGCCAGTGTTATCTTGTTCCCAGTAATTTATGTTTACGACTCTATTTAAGGGTATGGACATTGAAGGACGGTTTCAGGAACCAAATCGTCAATGTTAATACAGAATCAGCTAGCTACCAGATCAGTAATACTAAGAACCTGGGTAATTGAACACAGTTCCAAGCCGCATCACAGCTGCTTGAAACTGTGTTCACAATGCAGGCTGGATGCAGGTTATTGCTGGGCCATCCCTTTGCCTGCCCTTGGAGATGACATAATCTTCAAGTGCCAGTGACACGGACATGCAACTTTTAGTGTGTCCTAAGTCAGGATAACCCAGGTCACGCTTTCACACTGCAGACTACCTTTGTCGGTCCCATGTTTGTCCCTGGTCACAACTCGGGTGGTGACCCAAAACCTACAACACCAGTAGACCCTTTTACAGAAAGCCAGTAACTGGGTTGCCCTGACAATATCCCAGGTCAGAGTACACACATCAGGGTCAAATAATGCATTGTGAGGAACCAAAACAAAATCATCAGAGTACACACATCAGGGTCAAATAATGCATTGTGAGGAACCAAAACAAAATCATCAGCCTGAGGCAAGGGTAGACGAAACAAGAGTTTAAATCAGAAAAAGACAGTGGCAGTCAGGAAATTTGAGGGAAGGTGTGTGTGTGGGGGGAGGGGGGGGTGTACAAATTATAGGTTGCGGGAAGTACAGTAACTATGCCCCCATGCTGCTCACTAAAGTAATGTACACCAAACAGGTGCATAGCCATGCCCCCTTCCAATGATCACACCCCCATCTCCCAGGCTCACTTCCTGGTAACATTACCTAAATAACAGCTATTTAATATATAGGAGAAAATTAGTTTGTGTGAGAGCAATCATTACAGGCAGATGTATTCTCATTGTCACATCCTAACTTGTCCCACCTTATCACAAGTTGTGACACCGTATATGAGATTATTTTTTTTCCTTTAGCATACCACTCAAAGCTGCACTATCTAAGTTATGTCTGGCCAGAAGGTTAGTTAAATGAGCACATACTGTATCTGCAGACCGCAAGCATCTGACGTGTTATTGGCTTCAACTATGAATGCACCCACCCTACAACTCATGCATGCCTATGCAGATGCAAATCCAGAAACTGCACAAATGTGATGGCAAAATGCATGCATGTATGCCCAATTTAATGTACAGGTAAGAACCCCACACCAAGCTACTGTATGAGGAAATTTAAGGACTTGTGTTTGCCACTGCTTTGCATGTTCTCTATTATACTAAATATCTGGGTCATCTGGACATGCCTCGCATTGGCATTATGCTCACGCCCAACAATGTTACGTACATGCCTTGACATTATGCTACTCCACTAAAGTTTTGTCTTGTCAAAGAATTATTACACATCAATGACCTGGACGGAGATAACGAGATTATTGGAAAGCAAATGATAGAATTGTTTTAAATAGTTATATCTGCTGGCTGCTCAGATATCATCATCCTAGAAGCTATTAAGTCCTATCACTAGAATGTTTTATAGTCTTAATATTAATATTAGACAAATACAATGGGAAAATAAAACAGATATAAATGGAGCCCCTTAAGGGCATATTGACTCAAAGTCCTTAGGACATTATCAAATCTTCATATAGCTTAGAGTAGTCAAAAGCTGACTAAGCATAGACTATGTAAGAGTCCTGATTTTGTTTGTAATTGGCTAGTAATTAGAGCCCTGTTAGTAGGTAGAATTAGTTTGTTAGCTGTTGTTTATTGGTTGGACTTAGCCAATGGGATCTTAGTGGGTGTGTTTGGGGTTAGGTTATACATAGAATAATCATACGTTTGAATGCATCCTTTTTAGTTTGGAAGGCCCACCATCCCACCCAAAGCCTTAATTTTATTTGTTTGTTGCTTGGTGTTTCTTTACCAATTTGTCTTTCAAGTGAGGCGCAGCTAGGAAGCAAGCCACTATAAATCTGCGGCCCCATTTGATGCAAGAGGATGCTGTGGGGCACTTACCACTTTGAAGTTAGGTGAGATGCCCTACCTATGTGGAGGGACCTGGGCTCTTCTTTGCAGACACACGATGTCTGTGCCCAAGTAACGGGAGGTGAGTCCTTCACAGCCCAGTTTGCATTTCCTGGAGGGGGCGTGTTTGTCACCCCTCATTTTGTGTATATTTTATTTTGGCTAGAGATGATTTTTGTAGCATCTTCTTGGCTACCCCTTAATAGATTCTAATTCCGTCATACTGTATATTGATAAATGCTGTGACCTTCAATCCAAGCAGACGCTATTACACTATTTATTTAATTAGTTAATTAGTTTATTCTTTTTAATTTAACTTCTGTAAATTACTACATTTCCAAGTACAGCTAAAATGCTAGTAAACAGTTATTTCTACAACAGTATACTGTAGGATAAAAGGTCTCACAATGAAGAATGGTTTATGGTTTCATAAAGGATAGAACACAGCAGGTGAGCCTATTCTGTTTGAGATTGCCATGTAATTCATATATTTTTGCACCTCTCAGGGTGGCTCAGGTAATCGCATGATAGCACGGCTGGTGAGGTGTTATGTTGGCCTACTACAAGAAGTATGATCATATGTTTTATTGTTGTTGTGGGAAATTTCCTCAAAACACAATAAATTGGGTTCACCACAAAGGCAAAGCAATAGATTGACCAGTATAACAGCAGAGAACCGCTGTCTGCTTGAAAACAGGGGAAAAAACAAGGTATTTTATTGAGAATGGGCATCTGCCAGAGATAAGTGGCAGATAAATTAACTAAGGGACTTCTCAGAAAGTTATATTTCCTCTGTGGGCTAGTTGTGATTTTATGGCTGCCCTGCTAGATCTTTTGTTGGTCTAAAAATTACAGCCTAGATTCTCTAACATTCTGGCTGTAATTTCTGTCATTTAGAGAGCAGATTGAAGCAAGTCTACTGTAAATGAGTTGTGGCTCTCAGGATGAGGCAGAACTTTATCTCCTGGTTCGTGGAACTAGAGGCTCCTGTTGTGCAGTTTGTGCTGTGGTAAAATGGCATTTTAAAGCCCCTTTTCTGCTTAATCTATTTATTTAGAAAAATCTAAAAAAAGGTCTTAGCACTTGGGCTTTAACGCCTTGGGCTATTAAGTTAGTGTCCCTTTTTCTTGCCCGATAATTTACCCTGTTATTGGGCATTAAGACATAGGGGTAAATTTACTAAGGGCCATATGTTTGGCCAATTTGGCAAACACAGGAGTGTTTGGGCATTTTTTAAATCACAGAAATGTACTAAACAACAAACATGGGAGTGTTAGTTCAAATAGAAGTTCAAAACACTGGAAGACATGGACATACGATTGAATACATCATTGTCCAAACTAGGATGTACAATACAATAATATCCACTGAAACACGGGAATGTACCTAGAATCGATTCAGCAAACACACCCGTGAATTGTGCAAACTCGGATCAAAAAGCACTTTTCAAATAGAGGTCCGCCCCAGCAACATGTTTAGAGAAGCCTGCACAGACCAGGGAGATCTGTGAAATGCTTGTCTTTGTAAATGTGTTTTAATGATTAAGAAATGGAAAACAAAATGGTGTGGGGTGCCCCCACAAGTATACCCAGCCCGGGCTCTCTGAGCTCGTCCTGGTTCAAAAAATACAGGGGGAAAAATGTGTAAGGTCTCCCTGTATTTTAAAAAACAGAACTGGGCTCTTGGACTGGTTCTGGTTTAAAAAATATGGGGGATAAAAGACGTAGGGGTGCCCCATCCTGTACCGAGCTCCACTATCTAGGGAGGTAATTTCACAGCCAGGGCACATGTTTATATTTGTCCCCATGGCCGTAGCATTAACCCCCCTGACTAGTCAGCTCTGGCTAAGGTCTCCTGGGGGACTGTGGACTCACTAATAAAGGGGCCCCCTCCAGGCACCCAAGGCCAGGGCTATCTCCGGCACCTCTGGGCTGTGGGTACCAAGTAGATAGTCCATTAGTTAGGTTTAGAGTCGTAAAACAAATTGTATATTACAGGATGGACCACAGGTCCCAGGAGGCCTCCCCCACATGCTGGTACTTGGAGAACCAAAAGTATCAACATGCAGGGAATTAAGAGTTCACTGGTACCTATACTCCCCCTGCAAAAGAAATATAAAAAAAAATACAGCAAACACATACATCATCGGAAAACACGAATAACTAAAACACCTGACCATACTGTAGTCTATTCTTCTGTTTTAGTTTTAAAAAAGCACCCATGTCTGGTCGATCTCACCCGTATTCAATCTTGGGCAAACATGATTCTCAGTAAATTTACCCCTAAGAATCAGGGTTAAGTTCCCAGACCTATGTGTATGTGTTAACATGGTTTGGGCACCAGACAACAGGCTATTTATCAGGAATTTCTTTTCAGACTCCCCCCAAAAAATCCCTGTTAAGTGCAGCCTGCGGGGGAATAACCCAGCAGGATTAATTACCCCATGGAAATTACTACAGATAATTTAATTCCCCCTTAGACTTATTCTAATACTATAGAAGACAGGCTATATAAGTCATTTTCTTATGCAGTTTAATAAAATCCTACTATATTCGTGTATAAGTAGTTTAGAGAATAAATCCATTGATTTCAGGCCAAAGTGCTGAATTTCCCACTAGGTACATGAGGCACATGCCTAGGAGCACCACTGGATGGAGGCCCCTGTATCAATTTTTTCCAATGCCCCAATTGTGCTGTTGCTATTTGGATACATATTGAAGACTATATTCCCCATGGTGCATAAGGGGGATTATCAGGAGCAGGCGCATGTGCAATCCAGGCAGGGCTGGCGACAGGGGGGGTCAAAGGGGACACCTGTACCAGGCCCCAAGGATCAGAGGGCCCCAAGAATGGGCCACGTAGTGGCCGGCAGGGATGTGAGCCGTCTTGCCCAAATAAAGCAGTGAGCTGTAGGCGGTGTGGGCACAGCCTCAGAGTGACAGGAGTCTCTCACACACAGTGACTGTGTGGCGCAAGTGTGCGCCCGCTCTTCCAAGTCCAGCTCTGCTGACCAGGATTCCTGTGCCCTGCCTCTTCTGGTGGAGTGTGAGGGCCGCATGGTTCCTGCTGTGCGGTGTTCAGGTCTGAATACTGGTGAGTGCATGGCAAATGAGTCTCTCCCCGGGGTAAGAGTGGATTGGTGAGGGGATAGAGGGCTTTGGGATGGACTGTGGGAGCTGGGAATGGAGCATGGAATCATTGGGGAGAGACAGACTATAGGGTTTGTGGGAGAAAGGAGAGATATACATATTTTATATATGTGTATAATTAAATATGTATATTTATTAACAGTTTCTTATATAGCCCAGTGAATTCCATTGCACTTTAATACATATATATGTATATATAATCTGGGGGGGTGGCGGAGGTATCACTGTACAGGCCCCGAAATTTCTCTTGCCGGCCCTGAGTCCAGGAGCCCTGAAGATTAGGTTGGTACCAGGGAGAATCAAAGGAGCATTTGTGTGTGCAATCTGGAAACCTTAGTCCATGATAGAAGCCTGTGAAGTTTCATAAAAAACTGGTAGATGAACAGGGAGTAGTCTCACCATTGGGGGAGTGTGTGGGGAAGCAGCCATCCAATAATATTGTGCAAAGGGGTGATTTGACCTCTAAATCCACCCCTGCCAGCCCACATTTCCCATTTTTGCTCCATGGGCCACTTCTGCTAGATTTGCCAACCTCTAGCTAGCAGTGATAAGGAACTCCAGAGCCCCATTTCTATATAACATAGACAGTTTATTTATAATTGAAACACATATTTACTAGAAATATTACAATCATCAATGCTTTTTTTATGCAATTTGGCATAAATATAATAAAAGTTATAAGACCAAAAAGCAAATGGCGGCCTGGTTCCTATACAAATTTGGCCTGTGATTATGTGTCCTTTTCAGAAAGCAAAGCCTGAATTAATTGCAAAGCTTGTATAGTAAATTCAGTTTCTCCTACTACCAAACCAGGTGAATGATGTAATGGGCCCTCAGCCAATCTGGAGATGCCAACTCTACGTTTCCCCATAATAGCTTTTTCTCATGACATACTGTAGCTAGCAGGAGAATTTGGAATCTTAAGAAAGGTACACACTAGGTTGACATATCGGCCGACCCGAGTTTGCGCCGACAGATCGGCCGATCCAGTAATTATACACACTTACCAATCAGTCGCTTGATTGTTATCCTGATGTCACAGATGGGCGGGTGTTTAAACTTGCCCACCCTGCTGTGTTGGTGGTCCCTGCAGCAAGTGTATGGTGGACCGGCCGTACATGCAGCCAGATCTGCTATTCTATCTGCAGATATATCAGTTATCAGCTGTGCTGCAGTGTCGACGCGATATGTCTGTGAACAACGTAATTCACAGACATATGATTTGTACTTACCTGCCGACCCGCTTGTGACATATTAGCCGTTGAACAGGCGATTTATATCACACAGTGTGTTTCCAGCATTAGTGTCATTGACACTCTTGTATCAATTGCAGATGCATAGCTGAAACCGCCCAATCATATATTATCAATACAAGTGTCTGCAGCACGAAAACAGTGCATTCCACTAGTAGCAGCATTTTGTCATTAGGGAGCTACTTGCTCCATACCGGACTGCACACAGCTAACCTGAGAATAACCAGAGCATACTGTACATGGAACTTAATTAGAGCACACTGATCTCTGCTGAGAAAGGACAGACAATGCACCCCAAGCAGTAGCTTTCGGAGAGCGCCACCGCCATGGCAAGATCCGCTACTGATGCCCCCCTGTGCTTTGTAGATGCGGTGCGCGATGAAGTCATCGTGCACCGCACTGCATTGTGGGAGCGGCACATAGACACTAGGGGTCATAATTGACCTGTAGTGTCTATGCGGTGCTATGGGAGAGATGTCATGACATCTCTCACATAGATCAGAGGAGCGGCGCTGGCAGCCGGAGACGGAGGGCAGCAGTGGTCGGGAAGCAGGAGCGAGGATTGTAAGTATTAATATTATTTATTTATTTTTAAGCGGCGCAACTAGGGGGCACAACTCTACAGGGGGCACAGTACTGGGGGCACGGCGCAACTAGGGGGCACAACTCTGCAGGGGGCACAGTACTGGGGGCACAGCACAACTAGGGGGCACAACTCTACAGGGGGCACAGTACTGGGGGCACGGCGCAACTAGGGGGCACAACTCTGCAGGGGGCACAGTACTGGGGGCACGGCACAACTAGGGGGCACAACTCTACTGGGGGCACAACTCTACAGGGGGCACAGTACTGGGGGCACGGCGCAACTAGGGGGCACAACTCTACTGGGGGCACAACTCTACAGGGGGCATAACTGACCACGCACCATCTCCGTGAAGCCACACCCCTATTTTTTCACCCGAAATTCTAGGTCTGGCCCTGACCCCAAGTAATAGCA
Source organism: Pseudophryne corroboree (assembly GCF_028390025.1). Taxonomy (NCBI): domain Eukaryota; kingdom Metazoa; phylum Chordata; class Amphibia; order Anura; family Myobatrachidae; genus Pseudophryne; species Pseudophryne corroboree. The sequence continues at coordinate 280,441,419 of NC_086454.1, read as the reverse complement.
GAGCTGTATGACAGACTAGGACCACAGCAGGTACTATTATTTCTCCCAACCATCATCTGCTCTTTATAACTGTTTATAGGTGTAGTCAACCTGTCCAAAATAGGGATCGATTATATGAAGTATAAGTTCTGTTTAGTTTGCTCCATTCAATGCTTACTAATGAGGCAGGTCCCTAGGAGAGAGAAGCCAACAAACAATTGTATAAAGTATTATAGGTATTTACATTTTTGCTCTTTTCCTATGTGGATGATAGGATTATTTTATAAATTATCTTCAATTAAAATCTGGTTTATTACCAGTAATTGTATTACATACCCATACTTCATAACAAATACAAAGTGCTAGTTAAAAATAAAAAAAAAACACATTGGTAAAATAAAGCAAAGGACAAACAGGACAACCAGATTAATTTGGTGACAGTGCAGATGAGTGACATTTACTAGAATCACAATACAGGCACAAACAGTACTTTCTGTTATCTCTCCATGTGCTTATTTGTCAAACTTGAGCATAAATATGTTCTAAACCACTTACTTGTCTCTGGACTGTGTGACATGTAGGCGTTTGGGTCCATATGGAAATATGCATGATAGAAATGTTGAAAATGTCACTTTAAAGTACCGAGTGGATACCGGGTACTTAGAAAGGTTTTAGGAATATACTGTATATTTATTTAGAGACTGAGTCTAATCTAAAATCTAGGATTTATTAGGTAATCTGCATTGGATTTTTATATTTCTCTTAACATAGCAGAGTGGAGTGGGGATAGGTCAGGAATGGGATGGGGGTACGAGTAGCAGTCAGAGCAGGGGGAGTAGAGCTGGAAAGAGGGAGTCAGGCTGGACAGAGCAACATTTTCCTTATGCAGAAGAATATACTGGAGTCACAAACGTTATTTTACCATCTAGCAGATAGATTTTAAAAAACTATATTGGAATCTTATGTTAGTATCAGCTATCTATTTAGGGTGGTCATTCCGAGTTGACGCTAGCTGCATTTGTTCGCAGCACAGCAATCAGGCTAAAAAACGGCAGTTCTGCGCATGAGTATGCTGCGCAATGCGCTCGCGCGTCGTACGAATGCAAAGAATGATGTAGTTTTGCACAGGGTCTAGCGAAGCTTTTCAGTCGCACTGCTGGCCACAGAGTGATTGACATGAAGTGGGCGTTTCTGGGTGTCAACTGACCGTTTTCAGGGCGTGTTTGAAAAAATGCAGGCGTTCCAGGGCATGGCTGGGCGAACGCTGGGCGGGTGTGTGACATCAAAACAGGAACTGAATAGTCTGAAGTGATCGCAGCACTGAGTAGGTTTTGAGCTACTCTAAAACTGCACAAAAAAACTTTGCCGCCGCTCTGCGATCCTTTCATTCGCACTTCTGCTAAGCTAAAATACACTCCCAGTGGGCGGCAGCATAGCGTTTGCACGGCTGCTAAAAACTGCTAGCGAGCGATCAACTCGGAATGACCACCTATGTGCAGTGTTGCACGCACCTGTGCTGCCTGCCAGCCCTCTTTCCGTATGCCTGATTTGATACTTGTCATTGTCATCAGGTTGCATCTGAAACAGTCCTACACTTGGTATAAAGGATACGCCTGGAAAAGACACGCTTATACCTCGTAACAGTCAGCAGGTGCCCTTATTGAACTTTGACAACGTGAGTGCTCTCCATTATGACCCAGTAACGCCTCTTCAGTGGAGAAGCGAAATGCGTAGTGCTCTGCATTGTCCATACTTGTGTACAGAAAGTTCTAGAGCATGCACAGTGCGAAAATGCACAACATAAACTCTGCAAACAGGTGTATGTCCAACTTGGCATCAGTCATCAAGCCCTTTGTGTCTCATGTTCTCCAAAATATAAATGTTTACTAATTCTATAGTACAATTTCTGTACCTTGATTATCTATCACTTATAATTTGATTCTGTTATATATACTCTAGCTAACCATGCTTTAGGCCTGATTCAGTGCCGCATGCAATGCGAAGGTCACAGATGCGAGTGATGTTTTAGCTTCTGCATATGCACAAAAATCCCTATATATGTGTACAGCGTAAGCGTGTGTATGCACAGAGGCACCATTGTGGCTGAGGTGCATGTTATCAGAAATGTCTTGGAAAAGTGCTGGGCTTGGCGGTGACTAGGAGGTGGCTAAACAGACACATGGAGATGGTAACATAGTAACATAGTAACATAGTATCTGAGGTTGAAAAAAGACAATTGTCCATCGAGTACAACCTATTTGTGGTCTCCTATGCATGATGATTTGACTAAAATTTCTGACTGATGCTGCTGTCAGCCGTTACATTTTATCCCTATTTATAGTAACTATAATGCATGACTATGCACCATACCCCTGGATATCCTTATCCATTAGGAATGTATCTAACCCATTCTTAAAGGTGTTGACAGATTCCGCCATTACAACTCCCTCGGGCAGGGAATTCCAAACACGTATTGTCCTTACCGCGAAAAAGCCTTTACGCCGTATTGTGCGGAATCTCCTCTCCTCTAACCTGAGCGAGTGTCCACGAGTCCTCTGTGTTGATCTAACCAAAAACAGGTCCCGCGCAAGCTCTGTGTATTGTCCCCTTATATATTTGTAGATGTTGATCATATCCCCTCTTAGTCTCTGCTTTTCCAATGTAAACATGCCTAGTCTTTCAAGCCTTTCCTTGTATTCCATCGTCTCCATGCCCTTAATTAGTTTGGTCGCCCTCCTCTGTACCTTTTCAAGCTCCAGGATATCCTTTTTGTAGTACGGTGCCCAGAATTGTACACAGTATTCAAGGTGTGGCCTCACTAGTGATTTATATAACGGGAGTATAATACTCTCGTCCCTAGCATCAATACCCCGTTTTATGCATGCTAATATCTTATTAGCCTTCTTTGCTGCAGTCCTACTTTGGGTACTACTGCTTAGCTTGCTATCTATGAGGACACCTAAGTCCTTTTCCAGTACAGAATCCCCTAATTTTACCCCATTTAGTAGGTAGGTGTAATTTTTGTTCTTGTTACCACAGTGCATTACCTTACACTTGTCTGTGTTGAAGCGCATTCTCCATTTGGCTGCCCATGCTTCTAATTTAACTAAGTCGTTCTGAAGAGACTCGGCATCCTCCTCTGTATTTATAGCCTTACACAATTTGGAATCATCTGCAAAAATTGACACCATGCTCTCTAGACCTTCTGTTAGGTCGTTAATGAAAATATTGAACAATAGCGGTCCTAATACTGAGCCTTGCGGCACACCACTTAGCACTTCAGTCCAAGTTGAAAAAGATCCATTAACCACAACGCGCTGCTCCCTATTATCTAACCAGTTTTTGACCCAAGTGCATATTGTGCTTCCTAGCCCTGATTCTTGGAGCTTGTAGATAAGTCTCATGTGTGGTACAGTATCGAACGCTTTGGCAAAGTCTAAAAAGATTACATCCACGTCTTTACCCTGATCTAGGTTTGCACTTACTGTTTCATAAAAGCCAAGTAAGTTGGTTTGACAGGATCTGTCCTTCATAAACCCATGTTGATTCCTTTTAATGACCTTATTGGTTTCAAGGAACTTCTGAATACTATCTCTTAGAATACCTTCAAATACTTTCCCCACTATAGATGTAAGACTAACTGGTCTATAATTACCTGGTTCATCTTTACTTCCCTTTTTGAATATAGCACTACTTCCGCTATACGCCAGTCTTTGGGAACCATACCTGATATAACTGAATCCTTAAAGATCAAAGATAGCGGTTTTGCCAGTTCAGAGTGAAGCTCCATTAGAACCCTTGGATGAATGCATTGGGCCCTGGTGATTTATTAATCTTTAAATATTTTAATCGGTCACAGACTACTTCCTCGCTTAAATAAGTACCTATCAGTGTGATATTCTCATTATTGAGATTGTGTGTCAGTCCCTGAATTGGGTCCTCTCTAGTGAATACTGTTGAAAAAAACTCATTTAGTGTGTCCGCTATGTCATTATCATTTTTGCTTAAGACTCCCAACTTGTCTTTTAAAGGGCCTATACTCTCCTTCTTTAATCTCTTGCTATTAATGTATTTAAAGAATTTTTTGGGATTCGCTTTGCTTTCCTTTGCTACTAGTTTTTCAGTTTCTACTTTAGCCGCTCTTATTTCCTTTTTGCAAATTTTGTTACATTCCTTATAGTGCTGAAATGACTCTGCTTCCCCGTCAGATTTGTATTTTTTTAATGCTCGCCTTTTCTTGCCCATAAGTTCCTTAATCTTTTTGTTAAGCCACATCGGTTTATGATTTTTATTCCTTTTTTTGCTACTCATAGGAATACATTTGAGTGTATTTTTAGCTAGCAGGAATTTTAGTACCTCCCATTTCTCCGTAGTATTTTTTCCTAAAAACAAACCTTCCCATTCAATATCCCTGAAAAATACTCTCATCTTTTCAAAATTTGCTCTGCTAAAGTTTAAAGTCCTAGTTGAGCCAGTATAGGGCTGTTTATAGAAACTGATATTGAATGTGACCATATTGTGGTCGCTGTTTCCTATGGGTTCCCCTACTATAATACCTGATACCAAATCCCCATTGTTTGTTAATACCAGGTCTAAGATTGCATTGTACCTAGTTGGTTCCTCAATTAGTTGGACTAAGTAGTTATCATTAAGTGTGTTTAAAAACATATTGCCCCTAGCAGTATCACATAAGTCGTTTTTCCAGTTTATCTCTGGATAGTTAAAATCTCCCATCACTACTATGTCTCCTACTCCTGCTGCTCTTTCAATTTGCTTTAGTAACAATTCATCATCAGATGCGTTGATGCCAGGCGGCCTATAGCATACACCCAATACTAACTTTTTTATTCCTTTTTCACCGCATGCAATTTCTACCCATATTGTCTCGACAGTGTCTACAGTCCCCTCCTGAATATCTTCCCGTATATCAGGTTTTAAAAACGGCTTAACGTAAAGACACACCCCTCCACCCTTTTTATTTAGTCTGTCTCTCCTAAACAGTGTATAGCCCTCTAGATTGACTGTCCAATCATGAGATTCATCCCACCAAGTTTCAGTAATGCCTATAATATCATACTGTTTGCTTGCTGCAAGTATTTCTAGTTCCCCCTTTTTACCAGTAATGCTTCTGGCGTTTACATACATACAACTAAGATAAGTATTTTCCCTTGCGTTAGGGACATCTTTTACCTTATGTAGCAAGGATGACCTGTAATCGTCATTGGTTAGTGCTTTGGTAAAATCCCTTTTAGTACCCATGTTAGTAGCCTTACCGCCTGCCCTTACCCTCCCCCCAACTTCTCCCCCATTTCGTTTACTACCGCCATCCCCACTATTCTCACTGCATGACCCGTAGTTTCTAGCTAAACCCTCCCCCCAGGCTCCTAGTTATAAGAGTGTCACAGGTGTTATGAGAGTGTCCGTGTTATGAGAGTGTCACAGGTGTGCTGCTGCCATGTCTGCATACACAGATGCTTCATAGCTATCATTGGAGGCCATACTCAGACAGAAAATCTGCACCTGCCATAGCGCTGGTGCCAGAGCCATATTAGTCCATGGCCGGGCCCGTAGGCTTTAAGGCAGGAGCGTTTTAAGAGAGGAGGGGACCTGCGTTCAGTCTCCATCACGGGCCCTCTCCTCTCCTGCAGCAAGTAGACTCTGGCATACAGCCAGAGTCTACTGTGCATGCGCAGGTCTCTGGAAACATGGCGCCCGTGCCTTGTTCCTGGGGACAACTGCAGTGCACAAATCACTCGGAAATAGCCTCGACAGCCATTTTTCGAGTGATTCATGCCTGCCCTAGAGGGCAGTCGCCGCAGGACTCTGGAATGGTAAGTATATTAAATGGGTGCAGTGTGTGCAGTGTGGGCCCCTCTGGACCCAGGGGGCCGTGTGCACTGCACACACTGCAGCCATTATAGAAATGCAAATGCTTTAAGGTATTTCAGGCCCCTTCTGGCACTTCAATCTTTCACCCCACTACAGCTGATGTTTGGGAAGCAGAGCTTATGCCATAATTTCAGTATTCACACAGACACCGATACCCAGTTGAAATAAAGACTGCTGGCCTCTTTTCTCACAGTGCAATAGTTCTTCCTTTTCTCTGTTGAAATAATGCTGATGCGCTATTGGTCGACTGTCTCCCCCCATTGTCTCAAAACAAACCTCAGCTGACTATGAGTGTGCCTTTAACCACGGGAGCCCCAGGACTCAGTACCTCAGCAAACAAAATTGACTGCCCCTAGTCCCTGCAGGGCCCCTAGGCTTCAGCCTAGTCAGCCTAATGGATAATTCGGTAATGACTGGTGCAAGTTTCGATGGAGTGACAGATGGTGGTATCTAAAGATACACAAGGCAGTATTAAAGCATCCACAGACCAACGTGGGTGTCTCAGTCCTTACACATACATGCGTTCGGATGTGCACCAGGGAAGGACTTTGTAGCGGCATTTGCATAAAGTCGCAGATGACTGTAAAAAGACTCAGCCATGGCTGCTTCTGCGACCACCTCCGAATCCGGCCATTTGTGTGCATTTTTTATATCTATTCCTTAGACGCAGAAATATGTAATTTTCTATTATTTCTCATTAAGTTCAATATAAAAATGACTAAAGTTCCAGGTTAGAAATTAAAGACTTTCTTCTCACAAATATTCACAAATGAACGTTTTGTTTTCTTTTGTGTATATTTTCATGTTAATGAAATTTTTCTAAACATTAAACGCTTCTCTTTTATCTAAAAAGTGCCGTTTATTTTAAACCTTATCCTACTGTAAATTACTTTTGGCTAAATTCATATGTAGCTAAAATGTGAAATGTTTACAGATGTGCATTATCCCCCCCCCAATAAATAAATAAATAAATAAATAAAAGAGGGGAACGGAACTGCCAAAGTACTGTTAATGTTATGATACCAAATAAGCAGATGCACTTTTTTTTTCTCACCAGATAAACAACAAAGGAAACAAAGCAGATCATTATTCTGTTTTAAATGGATTTCCCAATCTGTAATAAAAACGTACTTTATTTATTGTGAACCACAGTTCCTGCAGTGGAACAAATATAGAAGTCTGTTATTTCATTACGGCTGTGGCTTTTGCTGTTAATCCAAATATACTTGATCAATTATGAATATGGATGACTACAGGCAGCAGACATTTTCCATGAGGCATCTCAATTGGTTCCTTTTTTTTTTCTTCAAGAAATTGCAGAACCTAATTGACTGACACCTTCAACCTCATCTTACTAGTCATGTTGTTTAAGTATCGTTGATCACCTGTATAAAGAACGTTAATCTCTCTGCTGGTGATGAGAACCATTAACAAAAGAAGAAAATAGGATAATTTAATTTAGTGATGAGCGGGTTCGGATCCTCGGGCTCCGAACCCGCCCGAACTTCACCTTTTTTTTCACGGGTCCGAGCAACTCGGATCCTCCCGCCTTGCTCGGTTAATCCGAGCGTGCCCGAACGTCATCATCCCGCGATCGGATTCTCGCGAGATTCGTATCTATATAAGGAGCCGCGCGTCGCCGCCATTTTTCACTCGTGCATTGGAGATGATCGTGAGAGGACGTGGCTGGCGTCCTCTCAATTTCTATGTTCAGTGGGCTGCAAATTGTGCTGCAAATATCTGTGCTAAGTGTGCTGCAAATATCTGTGCTCAGTGTGCTGCAAGTGCAAATATCTACGTTCTCTGCCTGAAAAATGCTCCATATCTGACTGTGCTCAGTGTGCTGCAAATATCTGTGCTCAGTGTGCTAATTGCTTTATTGTGGGGACTGGGGAGCAGCAGTATTATATAGTAGGAGGACAGTGCAGAGTTTTGCTGACCAGTGACCAGTGACCACCAGTATTATACGTTCTCTGCCTGAAAAACGCTCCATATCTGTGCTTCATTGTAGTATATAGTAGGAGGACAGTGCAGAATTTTGCTGACCACCAGTATAACTATATATATAGCAGTACGGTACAGTAGTCCACTGCTCTACCTACCTATGTGTCGTCAAGTATACTATCCATCCATACCTGTGGTGCATTTCAGTTTTGCACAGTTTGCTGACCACCAGTATATACTATATAGCAGTACGGTACAGTAGGCCACTGCTCTACCTACCTCTGTGTCGTCAAGTATACTATCCATTCATACCTGTGGTGCATTTCAGTTTTGCACAGTTTGCTGACCACCAGTATATACTATATAGCAGTACGGTACAGTAGACCAGTGCTCTACCTTCCTCTGTGTCGTCAAGCATACTATCTATCCATACCTGTGGTGCATTTCAGTTTTGCACAGTTTGCTGTCCACCAGTATATACTATATAGCAGTACGGTACAGTAGGCCACTGCTCTACCTACCTCTGTGTCGTCAAGTATACTATCCATCCATACCTGTGGTGCATTTCAGTTTTGCACAGTTTGCTGACCACCAGTTTATACTATATAGCAGTACGGTACAGTAGGCCAGTGCTCTACCTACCTCTGTGTCGTCAAGTATACTATCCATCCATACCTGTGGTGCACTTCAGTTGTGCGCAGTATATATAGTAGTAGGCCATTGCTATTGATATATTACTGGCATATAATTCCACACATTAAAAAATGGAGAACAAAAATGTGGAGGGTAAAATAGGGAAAGATCAAGATCCACTTCCGCCTCGTGCTGAAGCTGCTGCCACTAGTCATGGCCGAGACGATGAAATGCCATCAACGTCGTCTGCCAAGGCCGATGCCCAATGTCATAGTAGAGAGCATGTAAAATCCAAAAAAATAAAGCTCAGTAAAATGACCCAAAAATCTAAATCAAAATTGTCTGAGGAGAAGCGTAAACTTGCCAATGTGCCATTTACGACACGGAGTGGCAAGGAACGGCTTAGGCCCAGGCCTATGTTCAAGGCTAGTGGTTCAGCTTCACCTGAGGATGGAAGCACTCATCCTCCTGCTAGAAAACTTAAAAGAGTTAAGATGGCAAAAGCACAGCAAAGAACTGTGCGTTCTTCTAAATAAGAAATCCCCAAGTAGAGTACAATTGTGTCGGTTGCGATGCCTGACCTTCCCAACACTGGACGGGAAGAGGTTGCGTCTTCCACCATTTGCACGCCCCCTGCAAGTGCTGGAAGGAGCATCCGCAGTCCAGTTCCTGATAGTCAAATTGAAGATGTCACTGTTGAAGTACACCAGGATGAGGATATGGGTGTTGCTGGCGCTGGGGAGGAAATTGACAAGGAGGATTCTGATGGTGAGGTGGTTTGTTTAAGTCAGGCACCTGGGGAGACACCTGTTGTCCGTGGGACGAATATGGCCATTGACATGCCTGGTCAAAATACAAAAAAAATAACCTCTTCGGTGTGGAATTATTTCAACAGAAATGCGGACAACTGGTGTCAAGCCGTGTGTTGCCTTTGTCAAGCTGTAATAAGTAGGGGTAAGGACGTTAACCACCTAGGAACATCCTCCCTTATACGTCACCTGGACCGCATTCATCAGAAGTCAGTGACAAGTTCAAAAACTTTGGATGACAGCGGAAGCAGTCCACTGACCACTAAATCCCTTCCTCTTGTATCCAAGCTCCTGCAAACCACACCACCAACTCCCTCAGTGTCAATTTCCTCCTTAGACAGGAAAGCCAATAGTCCTGCAGGCCATGTCACTGTCAAGTCTGACGAGTCCTCTCCTGCCTGGGATTCCTCCGATGCATCCTTGAGTGTAACGCCTACTGCTACTGGCGCTGCTGTTGTTGCTGCTGGGAGTCGATTATCATCCCAGAGGGGAAGTAAGAAGACCACTTGTACTACTTCCAGTAAGCAATTGACTGTCCAACAGTCCTTTGCGAGGAAGATGAAATATCACAGCAGTCATCCTGCTGCAAAGCGGATAACTCAGGCCTTGGCAGCCTGGGTGGTGAGAAACGTGTTTCCGGTATCCACCGTTAATTCACAGGCAACTACAGACTTGATTGAGGTACTGTGTCCCCGGTACCAAATACCATCTAGGTTCCATTTCTCTAAGCAGGCGATACCGAAAATGTACACAGACCTCAGAAAAAGAGTCACCAGTGTCCTAAAAAATGCAGTTGTACCCAATGTCCACTTAACCACGGACATGTGGACAAGTGGAGCAGGGCAGACTCAGGACTATATGACTGTGACAGCCCACTGGGAAGATGTATTGCCTCCCGCAGCAAGAACAGCAGCGGTGGCACCAGTAGCAGCATCTCGCAAACGCCAACTCGTTCCTAGGCAGGCTACGCTTTGTATCACCGCTTACCATAAGAGGCACACAGCTGACAACCTCTTACGGAAACTGAGGAACATCATCGCAGAATGGCTTACCCCAATTGGACTCTCCTGGGGATTTGTGACATCGGACAACGCCAGCAATATTGTGCGTGCATTACATCTGGGCAAATTCCAGCACGTCCCATGTTTTGCACATACAGTGAATTTGGTGGTGCAGAATTATTTAAAAAACAACAGGGGCGTGCAAGAGATGCTGTCGGTGGCCCGAAGAATTGCGGGCCACTTTTGGCATTCAGCCACCGCGTGACGAAGACTGGAGCACCAGCAAACAGTCCTGAACCTGCCCTGCCATCATCTGAAGCAAGAGGTGGTAACGAGGTGGAATTCAACCCTCTATATGCTTCAGAGGATGGAGGAGCAGCAAAAGGCCATTCAAGCCTATACATCTGCCTACGATATAGGCAAAGGAGGGGGAATGCACCTGACTCAAGCGCAGTGGAGAATGATTTCAACATTGTGCAAGGTTCTGCAACCCTCTGAACTTGCCACACGTGAAGTCAGTTCAGACACTGCCAGCCTGAGTCAGGTCATTCCCCTCATCAGGCTTTTGCAGAAGAAGCTGGAGACATTGAAGGAGGAGCTAAAACAGAGCGATTCCGCTAGGCATGTGGGACTTGTGGATGGAGCCCTTAATTTGCATAATCAGGATTCACGGGTGGTCAATCTGTTGAAGTCAGAGCACTACATTTTGGCCACCGTGCTCGATCCTAGATTTAAAACCTACGTTGTATCTCTCTTTCCGGCAGACACAAGTCTGCAGAGGTTCAAAGACCGGCTGGTGAGAAAATTGTCAAGTCAAGTGGAACGTGACCCGTCAACAGCTCCTCCTTCACATTCACCCGCAACTGGGGGTGCAAGGACAAGGCTAAGAATTCCAAGCCCACCCGCTGGCGGTGATGCAGGGCAGTCTGGAGCGAGTGCTGACATCTGGTCCAGACTGAAGGACCTGCCAACTATTACTGACATGTCGTCTACTGTCACTGCATATGATTCTGTCACCATTGAAAGAATGGTGGAGGATTATATGAGTGACCGCATCCAAGTAGGCACGTCAGACAGTCCGTACGTATACTGGCAGGAAAAAGAGGCAATTTGGAGGCCCTTGCACAAACTGGCTTTATTTTACCTAAGTTGCCCCCCCTCCAGTGTGTACTCCGAAAGAGTGTTTAGTGCAGCCGCTCACCTTGTCAGCAATCGGCGTACGAGGTTACTTCCAGAAAATGTGGAGAAGATGATGTTCATCAAAATGAATTATAATCAATTCCTCCGTGGAGACATTCACCAGCAATAGCCTCCAGAAAGTACACAGGGACCTGAGATGGTGGATTCCAGTGGGGACGAATTAATAATCTGTGAGGAGGGGGATGTACACAGTGAAAGAGGTGAGGAATCGGACGATGAGGCGGAGGTGGACATCTTGCCTCTGTAGAGCCAGTTTGTGCAAGGAGAGATTGATTGCTTCTTTTTTGGTGGGAGCCCAAACCAACCAGTCATTTCAGTCACAGTCGTGTGGCAGACCCTGTCGCTGAAATGATGGGTTTGTTAAAGTGTGCATGTCCTGTTTATACAACATAAGGGTGGGTGGGAGGGCCCAAGGACAATTCCATCTTGCATCTCTTTTTTCTTTCATTTTTCTTTGCATCATGTGCTGTTTGGGGACAATTTTTTTGAAGTGCCATCCTGCATGACACTGCAGTGCCACTCCTAGATGGGCCAGGTGTTTGTGTCGGCCACTTGTGTCGCTTAGCTTAGCCATCCAGCGACCTTGGTGCACCTCTTTTTTTCTTTGCATCATGTGCTGTTTGGGGACTATTTTTTAAATCTGACATCCTGTCTGACACTGCAGTGCCACTCCTAGATGGGCCAGGTGTTTGTGTCAGCCACTTGGGTCGCTTAGCTTAGTCACACAGCTACCTCATTGCGCCTCTTTTTTTCTTTGCATCATGTGCTGTTGGGGACTATTTTTTTGAAGTGCCATCCTGTCTGACACTGCAGTGCCACTCCTAGATGGGCCAGGTGTTTGTGTCGGCCACTTGTGTCGCTTAGCTTAGCCATCCAGCGACCTTGGTGCAGCTCTTTTTTTCTTTGCATCATGTGCTGTTTGGGGACTATTTTTTAAATCTGACATCCTGTCTGACACTGCAGTGCCACTCCTAGATGGGCCAGGTGTTTGTGTCGGCCACTTGTGTCGCTTAGCTTAGTCACACAGCTACCTCATTGCACCTCTTTTTTCTTTGCATCATGTGCTGTTTGGGGACTATTTATTTGAAGTGCCATCCTGCCTGACACTGCAGTGCTACTCCTAGATGGGCCAGGTGTTTGTGTCGGTCACTTGTGTCGCTTAGCTTAGCCATCCAGCGACCTTGGTGCACCTCTTTTTTTCTTTGCATAATGTGCTGTTTGGGGACTATTTTTTAAATCTGACATCCTGTCTGACACTGCAGTGCCACTCCTAGATGGGCCAGGTGTTTGTGTCGGCCACTTGGGTCGCTTAGCTTAGTCACACAGCTACCTCATTGCGCCTCTTTTTTTCTTTGCATCATGTGCTGTTTGGGGACTATTTCTTTGAAGTGCCATCCTGTCTGACACTGCAGTGCCACTCCTAGATGGGCCAGGTGTTTGTGTCGGCCACTTGGGTCGCTTAGCTTAGTCATCCAGCGACCTCGTGCAAATTTTAGGACTAAAAATAATATTGTGAGGTGTGAGGGGTTCAGAATAGACTGAAAATGAGTGGAAATTATGGTTATATAGGTTAATAATACTATGGGATCAAAATGACCCCCAAATTCTATGATTTAAGCTGTTTTTGAGGTTTTTTTGTAAAAAAACACCCAAATCCAAAACACACCCGAATCCGACAAAAAATTTTCAGGGAGGTTTTGCCAAAACGCGTCCGAATCCAAAACACGGCCTCGGAACCGAATCCAAAACCAAAACACAAAACCCGAAAAATTTCCGGTGCACATCACTAGTTTAATTGCATAAAAATTTGTACCCGATGCAATAAAAACACATTCTCTTTATCTGTCTCTAAATCTCTCCCTCTCTTCGATGCTCATAACATACCGGGAAGCTATTTTTATAGTGCATAATAATTACCACAAATAAAAAGGATAGATCAGACTCAGGAAGTAACAATGTCACGCGCTCGCTGTGTGTTGATCTAACATAAAAGTAGCTAAATATCAAATCTCACTGAAACAATTGGAACAGTTTGCAAGCGTTTTAAAGTGGTTGTATAAACTAGATGGCTTTAATACACAACTGCTCTGTCTGCCAAAGGTCTGCCTAGATATTATTTCCCTAAACCTCTACAAATGTTTCCTAGACTGCTCTGTTTCAGATATTTATTTAGGGGTCTATTTACTAAGCCTTGGATGCAGTGTCGGACTGGGGCGAGTAGGGCCCACCGGGAGAATGCAGTGGGCCCATGATTAGGGGTGTGCAGGGCCGGTTCTAGCCCTTTTGGCACCCCGGGGCGAAAATAGGGGCGTGGCTTCATAAAGGGGCGTGGGCAGTTATGCCCCCTTTAGAGTTGTGCCCCCATTTGTGCCCCCAGTAGAGTTGTGACGCTTATAAAAAAATGAAAAATGAATACTTACCATCCCCGCTCCTGATTCCAGACCGCTGCTGACCTCCGTCTCCGGCCACCGCTGCTGCCGCTCCTCGGATCTTGGGAGAGACATCATTAAGTTTCTCCCATAGCACAGCATAGACACTAGAGGTCAATTATGACCCCTAGCGTCTATGTGCCAGTCTCACAATGCCATGCGGTGCGCGATGCACAGTAGTGACCGCATAGCACTGGGGGGCACCACCAGTAGCAGATCTTGCCATGGCGGTGGAGCCCTTAGGATGGTGGCGGCGCCCTCCGGAAGGCGGCGCACCAGGCAAAAATCCTGTGTGCCCGTAGCAAGATCCGCAACTGGGGGTGTGGCCAGTCTGCAGAGGGTGTGGTGTCTGCCACCTCATTAGTTTGACTAACCATTAGATAGTGCAATGTATGGGCAACTTCATAAATATATACAGTAAATTCAGATGCTGCATGCATGATAATGTACCAGATTAATAACAGCAATACACTGTAGAAAATACACCATAGTCCAGTATACGGTAACTAATGTATAATGTATAATTCAAGTGCACAATCTGAAATCTGATCCTTAGAGCAGGAGTTGGGCCCCCAGGCAGTGGGACCCACCGGTGGTTTCCCCTGTACCTCTGTGGGCCAGTCCAAGCCTGCTTAGACGGAGATAAAGTACCAGTAAATCAACTCCTAACGGCCATGTCACAGGCTAGGTTTGAAAAATGGCAGTTAGGAGCTGATTGGCTGGTACTTTGGGGGTCATTCCGACTTGATCGCACGCTAGCTATTTTTTGCAGCACTGCGATCAGGGCAAAACTCGTCAAAACTGCGCAGGTTTATGCACTGCAATGCGCAGGTGCATCGTACGGGTACAAAGCGGATCGGTGCTGGGTGATTGATTTAATGAAGAATCCATTCGCATAGCAGATCGCAAGGAGATTGACAAGAAGAGGGCGCTTATGGGTGTCAACTGACTGTTTTAAGGGAGTGGTTGGAAAAACGCAGGCGTGTCCAAGCGTTTGCAGGGAGGGTGTCTGACGTCAATTCCGGGACCGGACAGGCTGAAGTGATCGCAGCGACTGAGTAAGTTCAGACCTACTCAGAAACTGCACAAAACTTTTTTGTACCGCTCGGCTGCACAAGGGTTTGCACACTTGCAAAGCGAAAATACACTCCCCCATAGGCGGCGACCATCTGATCGCTGTGCTGTAAAACATAGCTAGTGTACGATCAGGTCAGAATGACCGCCATTATCTCTGTCCACTTTATCTCCATCCAAGGCATATTAAATAGACCCCCTAGTGATGGACTGTGGCATGAAGGGCCTACCAGAGGAATGCAGTGGTAGGAGCCCAACAGTAACAGGTGTGGTCAGTCATCAGATTTGAGGCATATGAATCAACACTCAGACAGAGATTAAGTGGACAGTAGTGGATCTCGCTACGGGCAAGCAGGATTTTTGCCCGGGGCGCCACCTTCCGGATGGCGCAGCCGTCGTCTGGAGAGCGCCGCCGCATAATTGACCTCTAGTGTCTATGCAGTGCTATGGGAGAGATGTCATGACGACTCTCCCATAGATCTGAGGAGCGGCGCCGGCGGCCGGAGACAGAGACGGAGGGCAGCAGCGGTCAGGAAGCAGGAGCGGGGATTGTAAGTATTAATTTATTTTTTTTGTAAGCAGCGCAACTAGGGGGCGCAACTCTACAGGGGGCACAATACTGGGGGCAATACTACTGGGGGCACAATTCTACATGGGGCACACTACTGGGGGCAATACTACTGGGGGCACAACTCTACAGGGGGCACAGTACTGGGGGCAATACTACTGTAGGCATAACTACTGAGGGCACAGCTACAGGGGGCATAATTGACCACGCCCCTTCTCCATGAAGCCACGCCCCTATTTTTTTGCCCTGGGCGCCACAAGGTCTAGATTTGGCCCTGTAAGTGGAGATAAACTACCAACCAATTAACTCCTGTCATATTTAAAGCACAGCCAGTAACATAGCAGTTAGAAACTGATTAGCTGGTACTTTGGGGGTCATTCCAAGTTGATCGCTAGATTAAAATGTTCGCAGCGAAGCAATTAAGTGAAAAAGCGGCACTTCTGCGCATGCGTATGCGGCGCAATGCACATGCGTGACTTACTTTTACAACAGCCAATGTAGTTTTACACAAGATCTAGCGAGGCTTTTCATTCGCAATGTCCGCCGCAGAGTAATTGACATGAAGTGGGCGTTTCTGGGTGTCAACTGACAGTTTTCAGGGAGTTTTCGGAAAAACGCAGGCGTGCCAGGAAAAACCTAGGGAACGCAGGGCGTGTTTGTGACATAAAATCCGGAACTGAACAGTCTGAAGTGATCACAAGCGCTGAGTAGGTCTGGAGCTACTCTGACTGAAACTGCACAATTTTTTTTGGTAGCGACTCTGCATTCCTTTCGTTCGCACTTCTGCTAAGCTAAAATACACTCCCAGTGGGAGGCGGCATAGCGTTTGCACGGCTGCTAAAAACTGCTAGCGAGTGATCAGTGCATGATCTGGGCCCCTTTATATACGTGATAGTGAATGCATGATAAAGTGTCAAATGCACTCTAGTGAATCAAAAATAAAAAGAGAGTGTTATATTGTAGGTGATATGTTTATGATAGTGTTTTATTAAAACCAATAAAAAATGAATAATAAAAAAAAAAGTTTAAAATAAATGTACACAGTATACAGGGGATCGGTATGAAATACCTCCAATCAAAAACCCGACGGTCGAAATCCCGACAGCAATTGACCGACGGTCCAAATCCCGACATGGACAAAATACTGACATTTAAAATACCGACAAGATCAAAATACCGACATGTAAAATGCCGACAGCTCAAAATACCGACATGCATTTTTCATTGTTTTTGTGTGTATGTCGACATGGACACCATATAAGTGTACCGCGTCCCCTCGCATGGCTCGCCATGCTTCGGGCACGGTGCCTTGCTGCGCTCGGCACACTATTATATTCCCCCTCCAAGTCCACTGGGATGGTAAAGTATGAACAAGTCGGTTTCAATGAAAAAATAATGAAAAACTCATGTCGGCATTTTGACCTGTCGGCATTTTACATGTCTGTATTTTGTCCATGTCGGGATTTTGACCTTGTCGGGATTTTGACCGTCGGTCAATTGCTGTCGGGTTTTCGACCGTCTGGATTTTTATTGGAGGTAAATTAACTGCATCCCGTATACAGCAATGCCAAAGAAGGGTGGAAGCATACAGGGGGGAATGGGAGGGTGTGGTGAAGAAAGGGGAGAGTGTGGAAAGGAAGCAATAATGTTAATAGTCTGCTCTGACTATTTGTGGGGACTCGAGAGTCTAGTTAGATTGGAAGGGGTTCAAGTGCTGTGAGGCAGGTATGGTGCCTTATGCTCCAATTGCTGGGTCACCTTGAAGACACCTATCTGTCCCTAAGCTTCTATACCTTTATCAGCGGCTGTTGCTTCTCTTCCTTCTACAGTGATCTGCGGTGTCAGTCTGGGCAGTAACACTAGCTGATGACATAACTCCAGCTCAGGTGGCCTCCCACACTGTGTCCTGTTCTGTTTGCATTTCCACTTTGCCATCCATTGCATTTCGTGCTGTAAAGCACTTTTTCTAGTGAATACATCATAGTCCTGCGAATGCAGTATAATGTAACATATGAATAATCATTATGCATATGACTGTGATCGTGTCTATATATACAGCATTTATAGAGATGTGCGCCGGTCCCCGTATTTTTTTTTCTTTTGATATATGTCCCCCCTTGCGGTGATTTGGGTGCAATTTCACACAGGAATGCCGGATGGAGAGAACACGACAGGGCAACATTCTATTAATCCTTTACTGGTGCACCCACCTTACAGCTCCTCCTAAATAATCCAGGGCAGCAGTCTTTAACCATTAACTATTATCACACTGGTGCTGTAACTGCCTGCAGTGCAGCTCAGCGCTACTTATACCGGGCAGCATTAACCCTTGGTGCACACTGCTGTTGTAACTGCCCACATTGTAGCCCAGACTTCCTAATGCAGGGCAGCTTTAACCCTTCACTAGTGCACAATGGTTCTGTAACTGCCAACAGTGCAGCCCTGAGCTGCTAATAGTAATACGGGGAAGCATTCATTATTTTTTGGTGAAAACTGGTGCTAATAACTGCCAGCAAAAGATTTTGGTGCGTGCCAATTTCCAAAGGTGCCAGTGTGCCACCATTACTATAAGTGCAGTGAGTCGCAGCAGTGTGTAATAAAAATTTCTATATAAAAAAAACTTGGGTGTGTTCATGGCCAGGCAGTGGCACTGTGTAACAACAATGCTCATTAGGTGCTGTGCAACCATGTTAATAATATAAGCGCTGTGAGTGTATATGGATCACGATCAGTCAACAGACGAGCAGGAGCCGCAACTAAGTACTAGTGCTGTGGCTACTGCCAGTCATTAGTATACTAGCACTTCAGCATCTGCTAAAGCCGATGCTCAAGGCCATAGAGGGTTTTAGTCAGGGCACGTGAAATGAAAACAATATTTTACAATGTTAAAGAGAAAACATCACCTTTAATACAAGGAAAGTTTTTTGCCAAAAAAACACAAAATTGCCAACATGGCATACACCACATGCATTGGCAAGTAAAGGTTCGGGCCTTTGCCTTTATTTCCTTGTGGTGATTTTAGAACTGCTGCAGTCAGGCATCTTCTTCTGTAACCTCACATGATGATGCAATACCTTCTGATTCTAGTCTCTGAGTCTTGGCGGGCCTATGTACTAAGACTTGGATAGAGATAGAGACAACGGAGATAAAGTACTAACTGTCATTTTTCAGACACAGCATGTAACTCAGGAATTAGGAGCTAATTGGTTGGTATTTTATATCTGTTCACTTTATTTCTCTCCAAGTCTTAGTAATATAGGAGTGTGTCAAATATAAAACAGGTAAATGAGTGCAGAAACACCCCCCCACCCCCGAGAGAGGTGCCCTCAGCCAGGCACCTCTCTCCCTGCAGTGCCTCTTCCTGCCGCCGCAGACATGTCCCCCCGCAGCCATCTCCTGCCGCTGGCAGTCAATCTCTGCACCCCCCGCCGAAGACATGTCCCCTGCAGCTTGCTCCCCCTGCCGCCGTCCCGCTCACGCCCGCCACCGCCATCTGAACCACTGCTGTCAGCGCATCAGCAGCGGCAGCACAGGACCTGTGTACGGCCAAATCCAACAGTTGGATTTGGCCATCCATTGAGTAGGGGTTGTTGGGTCCATTCCGACAACTGCATGTCGGAATGGACCCTACTCTTATTGAATATACCCTTAAGACTGAAGAACAAACTGTGTGTTCAGAAATGTCACAAATATCTCGGGAGAGTCTAAGGGCATCCATGAGTGTTATGAGTGAGTCTGACATCTCTGATACTGTACTCTTGGAGAAGCCTCCTTCCACCATTTCTGCACCCTCTGCAAATGTGGGGTTGATTAGTACAAGTAAAGATGGCAGTGGTGATGATGATGATGATGATGATGATGATGATGACATAATAGATTTTAAGCTTGCGAGCAGATCCTCCCTACCTTTATGATTGCTTGTTATTACCCAGTTTTGTTTTTTATTATTGTTGTTTCCAATTGTAAAGTGCAACAGAATTTGCTGCACTATATAAGAAACTGTTTATAATAAATACAGGTTGAGTATCCTTTATCCAATATTCAAAATCCTAAATTTTTGGATCCTCTACTGAGATAAAGACATATATATTATATATTATGTGTATATATAGATATATTATATAGATATATAATATAATATAATTTACATATATATGTGTCATTATCTCAGTAGAGGAACAAAACATGTGTGATTTTTAATTTTGGATAAGGGATACTCAATCTGTAATATAAATTGAGGATGCTAGTATGGAAGTTCAACTGGATGAAGGGGCTATTTGTGTATTATCTCTGACGCTACTGAAGATGATGAGGATGCTGTTTATGTAAGTCAGCTACTAGTGGCAGCAGTTCTTGCCTGTGATAAAAAGAAAGCCTATGTCATAGACCAAAAAAAGCACCTCTTGGGTGTAGAGTTATTTTTACCCAAATCCAGACAACACATGTAAATGCATCTGTTCTATTTGTGAGGCTAAACTTAGTAGAGGTAGGGATGTTAAGCATCTAGGAACCTCTTTCATGTTACATCATGTGCAGCGAGTTCAAGAAGGGCTATTAGAAGTTGTTTATTTGCATTTTAATGTCAAATTATATCTGAAATTCAAGTTGATTTATTTAAAACAGATACTTGTAGCATTTCAAATTTGTCAGGTTTGCTGCTTTATAGTCTTCTCTCAATAACCGTGCTTTTGCTTTATGTTCTTGTATCATAACGTTTATTTACAGAATTTATATTTGACAGTGCTATGAACTGCTATTAAAATAATTTTTCAACTATTTGATTTTTATTTTTAATCATCTCAGTTCACTTCCTTATGGGCCTCGGAAAGTTAAAAATGCCTTAGTATGCTTGTATGGTGCATGGGAAAATTCAGTACTTAGCAAGTTAAGTAAACACTTGCTAACTGATCTGTGAAAATAGTAATTAGGGGAAAAGTTTTGCAATGTGGGCACAACTCCAAATTATGGACCTAATTCAGACCTGATCGCAGCAGCAAATTTCTAAGCTAATGGGCAAAACCATGTACACTGAAGGTGGGGCAAATATAACATGTGCAGAGAGAGTTAGATTTGGGTGGGGTGTTCAAACTGAAATCTAAATTGCAGTGTAAAAATAAAGCAGCCAGTATTTACCCTGCACAGAAACAAAATAACCCACCCAAATCTAACTCTCTCTGCACTGTTATATCTGCCCCCCCCCCCCTCCCCCCTGCTGTGCACATGGTTTTGCCCATTTGGTAACAAATTTGGTGCTGCGATCAGGTCTGAATTAGGCCCAATGTCCTTAAATGGAGATTACAATATTGGACGCATTATAAGAAAGTAGCTAATAGTTAGTTTTGGTCATGAGAATATTCAGATTTTGTTTGAACCCTATAATGTGATCCTTAAATAAATTCAATGTATGTTGATTTAATTTTAACTAAGGACATACAGTATATGAAACTCCAGATATTCTGTATGTAATATTTTGCCCGAATGCAGATGCTAATTTGGAATTCATGCTTTCTATCAGAAACTCTCATCAATGCAGTGCACATACAAGCACACGTAGCCCAGGCTGCTACTCCCACTAGAAGAAAGCAGTTTCCACTAGTGAAATCCAGAAAGAATATTTATTTATTTATTTTGCAAAGTAGAGGGCAGATAATATCCAAGTTGGGGGCAGATAATATCGCCATGGTTCTTAAACCTTCAAACATCTTATGAGTACACCATGTATACACCATATAATTAACACAATCATAGGTAAAAAAAATAATATAAATAAAGACTCAGAAACATATTTGGCAGAATAACATTTTGAAGATAATTCAAATGTATGTATATAAATATGGCGGCAAAACAAGGCTGACCAGAATCAGTTAAGTCCAATATGCCCTAAACAACAACAACAACATGCATTGCCGACGGGTACTACCAAAATTGCATGCAAACCAGAATGTCACCAGCTGTCAACAAAAGGTATCTTAGTCATTCCTCTAACATGACTACCCCACCCGGTAAGGTAATGATGCAGTCCTCACCAGGATAGTCCAACGAATTAATAAGTCAATGAAGGTGAGTTCACCCAAAATACTATAATAACTAAACAACTCAGCCAAATTTGCATCCGGAGGGCAACCTGCTATTCTTTCCCGCTGTAAAAAAACAGCTAATGACAAAAGCACTACCAACACAACAAACACAAATTGTGAGGGAGGGTTGATAGACAAGAACAAAGAGGATTTGTATCCACCCAAAAAGACTCACATACAAAGCACTAGAACACACACCTAAAAACCAAAGGACCAATTTTTCACATGTTGTCCAACAAGCCACCCCACAAAGGTATAACCTACTCCACTCTTATCTAATCACTCCATTCTCCTTCTTCTATCAACACCAGCTTCCTTCTTTCCCTGATCCACTGAACACTTGGCGCAAAACCCATGTCTCGCGAGAAGACACTGAGTTCCATGACTCAGTCCTCCTCCTGCCCTCCTCCGATTGGCCGCCAGCCTGTCTCTCACACACAGTCATTATGAGATACAGGCTGGTAGCCAATCACAGGGCAGGGGGCTAGATGGTAGCTGTCCCCACAGATCCCACTGTATGGTACTTACCCAACTCCATACAGCATTCAACTTCACCCTATCTCAGCAGCAGCAGCAAATACATTTTAGTCCAGGACAAGTTCAGTAATGCCATTCCTGATTGTGTCATAGTTAACGAGTGTTC
The DNA here is from genome assembly GCF_028390025.1 of Pseudophryne corroboree. Lineage (NCBI taxonomy): Eukaryota > Metazoa > Chordata > Amphibia > Anura > Myobatrachidae > Pseudophryne > Pseudophryne corroboree. The sequence continues at coordinate 280,419,173 of NC_086454.1, read as the reverse complement.
CTGCTGAAACATAGGGGTGTGGATTGAAGAATACACAGTAAAAGGTCAAATATATTTCAGGGTAAAAGCATGGAAATAATTATGGAAAGCTGTAGTTTTGTGATTACGTTTTCCGTGGCTGAAAGAATTAAACAAACATCTACTGTATGTCTGTATGTTCCAGGGCCGAAACTATGATTTTCGTCACCTGGGCAAGGTGGTAATTTGCCACCCTCCCCCCCAAAACAAACAAACAAACAAACAAACAAACAAAAAACAAACAAACACTGTCAGACTAAAATAATCATATTATCAAAAAAAAAAAAAAAAAAAAGGGTGATACTATTGGACAATATTCCCCTTTGTGCCCCAAATGCCCTAAACGTCACATGCCCCCCCAGCAGCGTGTTCCACTACATGCCCCCCTGTGTGTCCCCATACATTGCACTATATCACTGCACTACATTCCCATATCCACTGCATTACATCACTCATACAACATCCCCTACATGCTGAACTACATCACTACACTACAGCGTGTCTTCTCAATGGTGTGTAGGTGGCAGCTTGTTATCGTCGGTGCTGGCCAGGCAGCAGGGATTATAGCCTGCTTAAAAACACAGCACCAACAGCTCACCTCTATAGCTTGCACAGTTCACTGCACGCTAGTCGCAGCACTGCATGGCAAAGAAGAGTTTAAGACAGTAGCCGGCATAGGAGAGATCCCAGGAACTGGAGCTCATCCGCACAGCATTGGAGCCAACTGTGGGCAGACAGGTGGGTCAGAGACATTGCTCCGGGAGCAGTCTGCTGTCTCACTGGAGCAGCACAGCACTGCTGGTTAAAAAAAAAACCCTGTTCCTCTGTAACTCCTCGGCACCCCCTCAATTCCTGCACCCGGGGCGCATGTCTCCTTAGGCCCCCCCTAGTTACGGCCCTGATGTTACTTTAAGAACCACGCTTCAGTTGCTGAAGAAGTTAAAAAGTTTTCCCAGTTAAACAGATGCATAACCAAACCGTTAAAATATTGTTATTTTTTTTATCAATGTTTAAACCACCGTCAGTCTTTAAGGGGTTAAATATGTATCAAAATGAATGTTTAAGGCAAAGTCCCAACACCTTTATCAACCATATCATCATTTTCACTGCGCAGGAAACAGTGAGTCATCCCATTTTTTTTACGTTATCAATGTTCATTCATTTCTTGTCTACGCGTATTGTTGCTGAGCTAATGACATGTGAGAGAGCAGAACAGCAGTGATAGTGTATGTAAACGGTTCCCATTTTTTAACAGACAGTTTATAATGTAGCCAAATTGTTTACATGTATAAATAAATATTTGCAATAGAAATGTCAGTTTACTTACGAATTTTTGTGTTTAGAGCTGAAGCGGTAATTGCATCTGCATGATTACAACTCGTGTACGAGTCAAGAACTCAGAAATATGAAAGGGAATTATTATCTCTACACAATGAAATCACATTCTTTTCTGTCCCATGGCCTTTTTTTAAGATTATGTAATAATAATTCATTAGTATTACAATTGCTGCACACTGGAGCATGAGAAAAAAAAAGGAAGATGTTTATTCTTGGGATTAAACAAGAAACAAAAATCAGTTGTCTACTACTGATAAGCTTATTACATACACTACACCCACACTACACCCATCCACTCACATAGCCACACTATCAAAACTAAAGACACAAGGTAGGCAGAGGTGTAGTGGGGATCCAAGGAGCAAGTGTACATGCTATGGCACCCCTCCCCCTCCCCTTCCATTTTGGAGTTGGTGATAGTAGTGACCTTTAGTGGTCACAGGTTTTTATAAACATTTTTCAGCTTGCCCCTCTGCACACCAACATATATCCCTATATACAGCAACATACCCCCCCGGTGCACCAACATACACCCCTATATACAGCAACATGCCCCCCTGCACACCAACATACACCCCTATATACAGCAACATGCCCTCCTGCACACCAACATATACCCCTATTCACCGCAACATACCCCCCTGCACACCAACATACACCCCTATATACAGCAACATGCCCTCCTGCACACCAACATATACCCCTATTCACCGCAACATACCCCCCTGCACACCAACATACACCCCTATATACAGCAACATGCCCGCCTGCACACCAACATACACCCCCATATACAGCAACATGCCCCCCTGCACACCAACAAACACCCCTATATACAGCAACATGCTCCTCTGCACACCAAACGTACACCCCTATATACAGCAACATACCCCCCTGTGCACCAACATACACCCCTATATACAGCAACATGCCCCCCTGCACACCAACATACACCCCTATATACAGCAACATGCTCCCCTGCACACCAATATACACCCCTATATACAGCAACATGCCCTCCTGCACACCAACATACACCCCTATACACCGCAACATGCCCTCCTGCACACCAACATACAACCCTATATACAGCAACATGCTCCCCTGCACACCAATATACACCCCAATATACAGCAACATGTCCCCCTGCACACCAACATACACCCCTATACACCGCAACATGCCCTCCTGCACACCAACATACAACCCTATATACAGCAACATGCTCCCCTGCACGCCAACATACACCCCTATATACAGCAACATGCCCCCCTGCACACCAACATACACCCCTATATACAGCAACATGCTCCCCTGCACACCAACATACACCCCTATATACAGCAACATGCCCCCTGCACACCAACATACACCCCTATATACAGCAACATGCCCTCCTGCACACCAACATACACCCCTATACACTGCAACATGCCCCCCTGCACACCAACATACACCCCTATAAACAGCAACATGCCCCCCTGCACACCAACAAACACCCCTATACACCGCAACATACCCCCCTGCACACCAACATACACCCCTATATACAGCAACATGCCCTCCTGCACACCAACATACACCCCAATATACAGCAACATGCCCCCCTGCACACCAACATACACCCCTATATACAGCAACATGCCCTCCTGCACACCAACATACACCCCTATATACAGCAACATGCCCCCCTGCACACCAACATACACCCCTATATACAGCAACATGCCCTCCTGCACACCAACATACACCCCTATATACAGCAACATGCTCCTCTGCACACCAACATACACCCCTATATACAGCAACATGCTCCCCTGCACACCAACATACACCCCTATATACAGCAACATGCTCCCCTGCACACCAACATACACCCCTATATACAGCAACATGGTCCCCTGCACACCAACATACACCCCTATATACAGCAACATGCCCTCCTGCACACCAACATACACCCCTATATACAGCAACATGCCCCCCTGCACACCAACATACACCCCTATATACAGCAACATGCCCTCCTGCACACCGACATACACCCCTATATACAGCAACATGCCCCCTGCACACCAACATACACCCCTATATACAGCAACATGCCCTCCTGCACACCAACATACACCCCTATATACAGCAACATGCTCCCCTGCACACCAACATACACCCCTATATACAGCAACATGCTCCCCTGCACACCAACATACACCCCTATATACAGCTACATGCTCACCTGCACACCAACATACACCCCTATATACAGCAACATGCCCTCCTGCACACCAACATACACCCCTATATACAGCAACATGCTCCCCTGCACACCAACATACACCCCTATATACAGCAACATGCCCCCTGCACACCAACATACACCCCTACATACAGCAACATGCCCTCCTGAACACCAACATACACCCCTATACACTGCAACATGCTCCCCTGCACACCAACATACACCCCTATAAACAGCAACATGCCCCCCTGCACACCAACATACACCCCTATACACCGCAACATACCCCCCTGCACACCAACATACACCCCTATATACAGCAACATGCCCTCCTGCACACCAACATACACCCCAATATACAGCAACATGCCCCCCTGCACACCAACATACACCCCTATATACAACAACATGCCCTCCTGCACACCAACATACACCCCTATATACAGCAACATGCCCCCCTGCACACCAACATACACCCCTATATACAGCAACATGCCCTCCTGCACACCAACATACACCCCTATATACAGCAACATGCCCCCCTGCACACCAACATACACCCCTATATACAGCAACATGCCCTCCTACACACCAACATACACCCCTATATACAGCAACATGCTCCCCTGCACACCAGCATACACCCCTATATACAGCAACATGCTCCCCTGCACACCAACATACACCCCTATATACAGCTACATGCTCCCCTGCACACCAACATACACCCCTATATACAGCAACATGCCCTCCTGCACACCAACATACACCCCTATATACAGCAACATGCCCCCCTGCACACCAACATACACCCCTATATACAGCAACATGCTCCTCTGCACACCAACGTACACCCCTATACACCACAACATACCCCCCTGCACACCAACATACACCCCTATATACAGCAACATGCCCTCCTGCACACCAACATACAACCCTATATACAGCAACATGCCCCCCTGCACACCAACATACACCCCTATATACAGCAACATGCCCCCCTGCACACCAACATACACCCCTATATACAGCAACATGCTCCCCTGCACACCAACATACACCCCTATATACAGCAACATGCCCCCCTGCACACCAACATACACCCCTATATACAGCAACATGCCCTCCTGCACACCAACATACACCCCTTCACATATTATTCCCATGCACAACAACATGAATCTGACCAATCCTTGCAAAGCATCATGCCCCCATGTACACATGGCCTCCTCTTGCATATTACCATGCCGCTATTACACATCACTCTTGTGCCCCCCTACACACCACAAATGCCACCGTCCTGCATCAACATGTCCCTCGCTGCATACCACATATGCCCGTCTCCTGCACATCACACATGCCCCACTCCTGCACCCACATGTCCTTTGCTGCATACCATATATGCCCGTCTCCTGCACATCACACATGCCCTACTCCTGCACCAACATGTCCCTTGCTGCATACCACATATGCCCGTCTACTGCACACCATACCATGCCCAACTCCCACACCACCAACATTTCTCTTGCTGCATACCATGTATGCCCATCTTCTGCACACCACATATGCCACCCTCTGGCACCAACAACATTTCTCGTACTGCATACCACACATGCCCGTCTCCTGCACACCACTCATACCCCACTGCTGCACACCACATATGCCCCTCCTCTTGCACAATAACTTATCTCCCTCCTGCACACCAACAGCATGTCCCCCTCTTGCATACCACACATACCTACTCCTGCACAACAGTATGCCCCTCTCCTACACACCAACATGCCGCCTTTCTGCACACCAGATTAGTTACCACACTAAGAGGCTGATTATAAATCAGTTTTATTGCATGCAACAAGTTTTAAAACTAATTTCTTATGATAAATGGCGCTACAGGCAATCAGCTCCTAACTGTTTGAAAAATAACCAGCTGCCAGCAGCCCTCCATGCAGTGTGACTGCAGGAGTCACATGACCATATCAGCAGGAAGTCTTCTTATAGGGAACTGCTATCTTAGCTCCCTTCCCAGGTGGTCTATTAATGATCAGAGAGGGCCAAATGATGTACACAGAAGGTGCTCCTAGCTGGACCTTTAGTCCGGAGCATGAGCTCAACCTGCTCCACCCATGCCACGTCCCTAAAGGAAGGGATGGCTTAAGCGAGAATGGGCTTCAAGTGCAGTTGCTGAATGGTTATGGCTAAAGCCAAGTTGAAGAAAGGACCTCTGATGTCACCAGGGGGAGAAGCCATGTCACCAGGGGGAGGAGCCGTGTCCGAACAGGTTACTCCGCTCCGCTTCGCTCGCCACCGGGTTACTAAAGGGAATATTTGGTAGAGTGGATAGTAGAAGAACTATCCTGCTGGCCTAGTTCCTCCCTCTGGTCTCGTGGCCCCTTCCCCTCATGTCAGGGGGGCTTTCTCCAACTTGGTTCTAGCATCTACCGTTGCTAAATAGACTGAGATCTCTGGGAACATGGCTCCCGCATGCATGTTCTATGTGATTTCTCTACTGTGCGTGCACAGAGGGAAAATGGTGTCTGTGCTATTTTCCAGTAATTTCTGCTGTGCCGATAAAGGAGAGGTAAGCAAAATGTATACACTAGGTGCAGGTTGTGTGGCTTGCATCCATTATAAATACGCCCATGCCAGAAGGTAGCACGGCTAGATGTAGAAAAGTCATAACTGGCTTTACTTATGTGGCACAGAGGTTAGCATTACTGCCTCAGAACACTGGGGTCATGGTTTCAATTTTCACCAGAGCCCAATCGGTGTGGAGTGTGTACAGTGGCATATCAATCATTACTGCAGTGTATGCATGCCACACAGAACCATGGGATCAAGGAGACCTAAGGCTGTACACTTTGTACCAAGAATCTGCACCCAGTATCCCAGCACCCCAATCACTGCCCATGTAGCGCCCCCTTCTGTATACTCACCAATGGCATCATCTTGTGATGTATTCAGAAATATGGCTCCACGCGGGATCTAGCAAGCTCTCTGGCACCATGTCAGTCTTCACTGTCTACTGAGCATACCCCATCTTTACAAATATATCACTGGAAAGATGATGCTGTCAGAACCAGGTATAGGCAGCCCTGCTGCACGGTGTGCATGAGTTTTCTCCGACAATGAAAAACAAAAAAGTCACAATGGTTCATTGACCTGACAAGATAATAGTCATAGTGTGTCATTATTCCTAAAAGTTCACAATTTCTTCAAATTATTATTTTTTGTACACATTATCAAATCTCAAACTACCTCCCCACACTACATGACTGCACTATAACACCGCATGGCCCTGAGGTGGGAGGAGTAGAAGAATAGAGGGAACCAGCTGGGTAGATAAGTGGGAAGGGGGGTGGGCCTTGTCCTGGGGACGGGAGGAACTACTCAAGAGACCTCACTGTCTCAGGTGGCTGGTAAGAGAAACCAGCCCCTGCATCAGAGAATCAGATGCTGAGGGGGAGATTAATCTAAGCTTTGAGAGAGATAAAGTACCAACCAATTAGGGTCAGTCATTTTAAAGGTTGTTAGGAGCAGATTGGTTGGTACTTTATCTCTCTCCACTCTATGTCTCTCCATGCTTTTGATTAATCTACCCCTGAGGCCCAACGGAGACAGCAGCAGGGTGGGCGGGAGGTGGGCGTACTGCCAGACACTTGATGGTCTAATGATCATATAAATGGCATATCGAGATGTCTGATGAGCATTATACAGAGCATGTAAGGAGGCCTTAGGGCATGTGGGCTATCTAACGGGCACATAAATGGCATGTAGGGAAATGTATGGCCTACGTGTGCTGTGAAAAAATTACAGACACTCTACTGAGCTGCTATCTGAAAAGTTTGGAAAGCAGACCTTGGATATTAACCCCGCTTCTTGATACATGGAGACAATTGGCAGGGTGGCCACGAGTACAGTACCCCGCCACAGCCTGTGCTCAGACACATCAACCTGATGCATGTGGGCAGTCGTGATGTGGAGGTTACTCAAGTCACCATCATGAAGAGTATTGAATAGAACTGTTGCATTCACCAGACACTGGAATCAAAGTTACAAAATCCACAGTTATTACATACATGTAGCATGGGCCCCTCCAGGCATGTGAATTCATTGAGCACAGAGATAATGCTGCGAAAGTTTTTGGATTTATTGAGAAATATCTCCAGGGTTAAGTTACAAAGAAAACAGGTAAATAACAAGATGTATAATTATTATATGCACAGATTGACTTCAAGAAAATAAAAGGAATAAAAAGTCAGGTCCCAAAATGTTCTTACTCTAGGGTTCTGGTGATGTGGGTGGAGAGAGAGAGAGAGAGACCACGCTGAGCACTAAGTTACTTCCTTGAAGAGTGAACCCTCAGTGGTGTATGCTTCTGATCCATATAGTTCCAGAACCCACTGCTCCCAGTAGCCCCCAACTTTTTCAAGGCTGCCAGAGTTTCATTTGTTCTGACAAGACCAGTGCAGGTGCAAATTTAGTGTCTCCAGGGACATTAGTGATATCTCTCTGGCTTCAAGTAGTTTTACTACCCTGGAAGGAATTGGGCCTCAAAGGGATATGGCGAATGGATATACCTTTTGGCAGGTTTTTGCATTCCCCATCCTGCAGGAGAGGCTGAATGAAGGACACTCTCCCAGCCTGCCTGTCTCCAGGAGACTGAACAAGGACCCCCTACTGTGACAAGCACACATTTTCCAAGGTAATTGTAACATTCAAAAGATCCTTAGTTCACACCTTGATACAGTTCAGCAATGAGCTTACACAAAGCAGATACAGTTCTGAACCTAGCAGTTCATACCACACAGATATTTATAAAATATACACTTTGGGAGCACTGTAATAATCCACCTCATGGTCGTGGGCAAGTTATAACTCATAGAACTGTGCACAGTTTACCTAGTGCACAAAGGATGTATACAGTCATGACCCTGGGACTTTGAGAAATTGCTGAAACCCTATGCAACGCCACACACCCGTTCCCCTCCATGCCCTCCCTTCTGTGAGGTTGTGGTTGCTAATGACAGTCACGCTGTACTGCCCAACTCGGATTAAAATTCCTTGACAGCTGGCAACCTGCAATGTATACTGTGAACCTATTTTCATGGGGCACCCGCCCCAAATATGATGATGCGAGAGAGCGAAAGATATATGGCGAGAGAGTGAAAGAGACATGGTGAGAGCAAAAGACAGATGGTGAGACAGACATGGCGCGAGAGAGACAGACATGGCGAGAGAAAGACAGACTTGGCAAGATAGAGAGAGATGGAAAGGAGAGAGAGTGCTAAATTGAGAGAGGGTGCTAAATGGAGAGAGAGCTATATGGTGAGAGAGAGGTATATGGGGAGAGAGAGAGAGCTACATGTGGAGAGAGAGTGCCACATGGAGAGAGAGAGAAAGCTAAATGTAGATCATTCCCACCCCAGAACCCCCCCCCCGCTACATATACAGACAGCATACCTGAGCCACCGTGATCATTCCAACCCCAGCACCCATTGCACCTCCATAGACAGCTGCACAAACATCATCATGCCTCACCCTATAAAACCCCACCCCACCCCACCCCCACCCCCTGGCTCCTGCTCCCGCTTTCCAGTCATGCTGGTCAGAGAGCATGATTTATTAGGAATTAGTATGTAGACTGGCATACAGGATCCTGGCGTTCATAATACCAATGCCAGGATCCCAATGATCAAAATCCAGACAGGTATGAGTAGAGGATATTTCCCTCTCTCCCCGACCCCCTAACCATAACCCTTTGCTCCCATAGCCTAAACCTAACCTGAGAGGAGCTGCTCCCCTTACATGCCAGCGGGCAGCCTCTCAGTCCGACTCCCAGTGTGTTCATAACAGAGCTGCTGCAGCCGTGGCTGAGCTCCATTGTTCGGGACTGTGTAGACTACTGTATAAAAATATATAAATCGGTCACCTGCAATGCGATAGATCGGCAGCCGGAGGGGGTTCAAGGTACTCGGAAACCCCCCTGCATGCACCTATGGTGCGGGTTGATAACAGTGCAGGTTGCAGACAGTGTGAGGTGGACAAAGTGCAGGTCACGTACAATGTGAGTTGGATACAGCTGGGTTTGATCCAGTGCAGGTTGGATACAGTATAGGTTACAGTGTAGGTTGGATACAGTGCAAGTCGGATACAGTGGCGGTCAGTTACAGTGAGAGTTGGATACAGTGCAGGTTTGGGTTAACCTCTGTGTGGGTAAGGAAGCAGTGTTGGCAGTGTGAGGGTGCAGATGGAGTCCTCTGTGCGTGGGTGGCGGGGCTGTGGACAGTGCAGGGGTGCTGATGGTATCCTCTGTGCAAGGGTGTTGTAAGTGTGGAGGTACTGGCAGTGTCCCCTGTGTGGGGGTGCCAGTGGTGTTGGCAGTGCAGGTGTGTCAGTGGTGTCCTCTGTGCAGGGGTTCCGGCAGGGCTAGATTAAACCTTGAGGGGGCATGGGGCACTGAAGACAGGGGACCCGACCCCACTACACATATTGTCAGCACTGCCCCCACTTGTCATCCTGTCCACCCCTACTATGGGACTGTATAGTGCAAGTGCAGTAGTGCGCTGGGGGGGGAGTGGTTATTAGATTCAAACCAATGGTGTATATTATATTTAAACTAATGGTTTAATAATGCCTGGGTACACATACAGAAATAAAATTTATCTTGTCACATGTAAGAATAGCAACAGCTGCTGTACTAAATACACACTGGAACAGGACTCAGGAGAATTCTGTGTATGTCTCTCGCTCCAGTGCTGAATACTCTCAACAGTTAACAGGTTACAAAGGACCCAGACCTATCAGTCTAGCCTGCTGTATATGGAAGGGAAAAATAGCTTGGATCCCTGGGTCATGTAAAGCCATCCCCCGTTCCTATCTCTCCTCTGGTTGGGACGCTCTGTGCTATCCTACTCACGTTCTGACTGCCAGGTTCTTCCTCCTGCTGCTGCAGAAGAGGGAGAGTTGGTGATATCAATGTGCAGCCTTGACAGAGCAGGGTCCTGGGGTACAGTGTCTCCTGTGCAACCCCCTTAATCCAGCTCTGGGTGGATGCAATGTCCTCTGTTTGGAAAAACTGGTGTTGTTGACAGTGCGGGAGTGCCGGCAGTGTCCTCTGTGCGGGATGCCAGCGTTGTCAGCAGTGTGGGAGTGCAGGCTGTGTCCTATATGCAGCATTGTTGGCAGTGTCAGCAGTGCGGGAGTGCCGATGGTGTCAGTAGAGGGGGGTGCCGGCAGTCCTCACAGTGGGGTGGGGGCTGCCGGTATCTTTAAAGCCTGGTCCATTGAACAGGCAATCGGTAATTGGCTGAGAGCCGTGACAGATGTCTCTCTCAGCCAATCAGCAGTCAGACCATTGAATTCAATGGGACTGGCGACTGGGGCAAAACCTTGAGAACCCGCTGTCAGGATTTGGGATCCAGTGCAGGCAGGGAGATCCGAGCTGTGGCTCGTATTGCCTAGGGGACTATGTTTAGGTGGGTCCGGATCTCAGAGAACCAGGCCCGCTCATCTCTAATCTTTAGTGCAGAGAAAATAAAAATCTTCTACGGTGATTTCTGCAATTTATATTGCTTAGAATAAAACTATGATGCACCTCCTCTGCTTATTTCATTATCTACTTGCACACATTGGTGGGACACAGCCTATGCTCCTAATTAGTGAGGATCTATAAATTTGATAAATGCCTCTTGGTTTCATCTATTCACAACTTTATTGATATAATATATTCATCTCTCCAATTAAATCTGCACCATTTTGCATTGTTCTGAAAGAAAATATGTTTTAACTAAAACTTTACTTCTGTATAACTAATATATCTCAGTTGCTTTACTATACAGTTATGAACAATTTGTCTATTCCACTGAAAAAGATGCAACAAACTAGCTTTATATCTGTTATATTTATCCATTGTTGTTATATTTGGTGCTGATCAACATTTATAGACATATTGTTATTGAGGTTAATAATACTCTATAACTGTTTATGTTATTAAATATTATTAAATAATATTTGTAATATTTAGATAATATTAGAGATGTGTGCTGCACCATTTTTCCTGGTTTTGATTCTATTTCATCAGCGAGTTTTGGTTTTGGGTTTGGTTTTGGATTTCGATGTGAATGATTTGGTTTTGGATTTTCCCAAAAATTGACAAAAAAGCTAAAATCAGATAATTTGGGCATTTTTTTGTTTGTTACTAGAGTATTATTAACCTCAATAACATTAATTTCCAGCCATTTTTTGACCACCTCACAGCTCACAACACTGTTCATAACTTAGGGGGTCATTCCGAGTTGATCGCTCGCTAGCAGTTTTTAGCAGCCATGCAAACGTATTGTCGCCGCCCGCCGGGGAGTGTATTTTCATTTTGCAGAAGTGCGAACGCTTGTGCAGCAGAGCGCCTGCAAAAACATTTTTTGCAAAACAAGACCAGCCCTGGACTTACTTTTCTTGTGCATTGATTCTAAAGTTGGAGGAACGACTTTTGACGTCACCCACCCAGCGTTCGCCCAGCCACACCTGTGTTTTCCCTGGCACGCCTGCATTTTTCTAAGCACTCCCTGGAAACGGTCAGTTGCCACCCAGAAACGCCCACTTCATGTCAATCATCCTGTGTTGTGCCGTGCGACTGAAAGCTTCGGTAGAACCTGTGCAAAACCACAAAGATCTTTGTACCCGTACATCGCGCGTGCACATTCGGTGCATACGCATGCTCAGAAATGCAGATTTTTAGCCTGATCGCTGTACTGCGAACAACGGCAGCTAGCGATCAACTCGGAATGACCCCCTTAGGCCAAAGGCTGGCTGGCTAAACTAAGCAACACAGCAGCTGCATAAACACATGGCATTTCTGTTTAGAAATATTTTGCAGCTTAGTAATGTATTAGCAATAACCAATCAAACCAATTTGCCAGTACTTTAAATAGAAAACAATACAACACATACATTTACTAAGACTCATGTGTGAAGTATCATTCCTCTAAAGTAGTAGCAAAGAAAAACACCCTAAACCATCTGTAAATAGCAACACCAGACATGGATGCCCCCTACACAAGTGCACATGCTCCCAGGGGTGTGGTATGGTATGTCGGCAGCCGGGCTTCCGGTGACCAGCATACCGGTGCCGGAAGCCCGACAACCGGCATACCGACAGCGTGGCGAGCGCAAATGAGCCCCTTGTGGGCTCGCTGTGCTTGCCATGCTATGGGCACGGTGTTGCGCTACGCGTGCCACGCTATTTATTCTCCCTCCAGAGGGGTTGTGGACCCCCACGAGGGAAAAAAACTGTTGGTGTGCCGGCTGTCGGGATTCCGGCGCTGGCATACTGTGCGCCGGGTTCCCGACAGTCAGCAACCTGAAGACCACCCACTCCCAGCACATGCCTATGCTCAGTGCCCAATCTGTACCTCCCTCCTGGGGGCCCTGGGCCACTGTTGACTGACACTCTGTGTCCATGTAAAGCCCTAATCAGTAAGGCTTTTTGTTGAGCTGTTCCCCAAAATTTCCTCAACCATTAAAACATCATTCCATACCTGCAGGTTGGAAACAGTTCAAGGTACAGTGCGGGTTAGATACAGTGCGGGTCAGACACAGTGCATGATACAGTGTGAGCTGGATACAGTGCAGGTTGGATACAGTGTGGGTTGAATACAGTGGGGTTGGAAACAGTGCAGGTCAGAAACAGTGTGGTATACAGTGTGTGTTGGATACAATGCAGGTCAGATACAGTGTGAGTTGGATACAGGACAGGTTGAAAACAGTTCGGTATACAGTGCAGGTTGGATACAGTGTAGGTTGGGTACAGTACCGGATACCTTGTGCGCGTCTGCCCCGTTAAAGACTATGGGGAAGCGCTTATTGGCTGTGACAGATGGCTCTCTCAGCCAATCAACTGTCAGCATACTAATTTTAGTGGGAATTTTGAAATTGGCGCATGAGGCAAAACCATAAGAGCCAACAGCGAGATCTTGAGGTTTTGCCTTGGATAAGGAACTGGGACAGACAGGGAGATCTGAGTTACGGCTCAGATCCCGGAAGTTCAGGCGGGTTCACATTTCCTAAAAACTGAACCCCTCACCTCTAGATAATATTATGCACTTTCAATTTACTATCTGTAATAGCTGTAGCCCATAATTCTATATACCCGTATATATACTCATTCCATTGTTTATTTGAACAGTTCAACTAACATAGGTCCTACTTTTTTCTCTTTGTAGATACTGTTGTGTACAAGTAAATTATACACAGACTACTAGTCAAAATTATTTATTCATATTTGTGAAAATACTTTATAAAAGAAAATATATTAGCTGATTTTTTTTATGGCTACCAGCTGGCATTCATCAACTTTGTAATTTGGACAATTCAAGATAAATTTGCACTTTATTGGATTATATTAGTAGATTTCAGCTTGGTGAAAAGATAGGGCAGTATCTTTGGTGTTCCAAGAATGTTTGAAATGCAGTAAGAAAATCGACAGTGACAGCGGGCCTAATTCAGAATTGATCACAGCAACAAATTTGTTAGCAGTTGGGCAAAACCATGTGCACTGCAGGGGGTGGGGGGGCAAATATAACATGTGCAGAGAGAGTTAGATTTGGGTGGGGTGTGTTCAAACTGAAATCTAAATTGCAGTGTAAAAATAAAGCAGCCAGTATTTACCCTGCACGGAAACAAAATAACCCACCCAAATCTAACTCTCTCTGCAAATGTTATATCTGCCCTCCTGCAGTGCACATGGTTTTGCCCAACTGCTAACACATTTGCTGCTGCGATCAACTCTGAATTACCCCCAATATCAAAAAGCAACCTGTATTACTGGAGTGTACATAGGGTGGGCTCTTTGTTAAATAAACTACTATATTAATAAACATAATTTCTGCAAATCAGGTGAGTGCTGGTCTCTCTATGACGAGCGAGTGTTCTTAACCGGCTGGAGTGCCCACCTCTACATTCTTGTATAGATAGATAGATAGATAGATAGATAGATAGATAGATAGATAGATAGATACAAGCATACCTCCCAACTGTCCCGATTTCGTGGGACAGTCCCGTTTTTTGGGGACTGTCCCACTGTCCCACCCGCGGGCCGCAGTGTCCCAGGTGGGGGGTGGGGCAGTTGGGAGGCTCCTGCACTCGCTGCTCTGCTTAGCAGAGCAGCAGTGAATAGATGCTGTGCGCATGCGCACAGCGTCTATTCAGTGAAGACAGTGGGAGAGAGCATGCCAGCAGCTCACAGAGTGCTGGGCATGCCCCCACAGTGACGAAAACGGGGGCGTGGCTCGCGATAGCGGGTCCTCCCGCAAAGCTACGCCCCTTTTTATAGTCCACACCCTTTTGGGGAGCACGGTGAAGCCGCGCGTGTGTCCCTCTTCATAGGAGGACAAAGTTGGGAGGTATGGATACAAGGGCTGACTGAAAAGTATTGAGACTGCCTCTTTTTGTCTGTCCCATAGGTAGACGTGGCATCGCCATGCTGGATATTGTTAAGCTCAAACATTGATGTGTCTGAACCTGCGGTTGGATTGCCGTAGTCTTCGTTGATTGGTCACAGCGCGTGGAAGATCTTCGTACATGTCGTAATGGCGGATGAGGAAAACTTGTCTGTGAGTCAGAGATGTGTAACTGTATTTTGTGTTAAACTTGGAACAAGCGGAAATGCAACAAATGTTACGACAAGCATACAGTAGATAAACAATTAGCTGTGCTGCAGTATTTCAATGGTGGAAGCACTTCAAAAATTATAATGTGCGAGTGACTGACGAAGTGCGTTCTTGGAGACCATCCACCGCGGTTACAGGTGTCAACATTGCCAAAGCTGCGGAGATGTTGCGAAATGACAGAAGGTTAACTTATGCGAACTTTCAGCTTCACTTGGAATCTCATTTAAACGGGTTCAGCATATTGTGACAAAGAAACTGCCACGTCAACCTACAGTATGGGACAGGAAAACAGAAACAGTCTCATTGTTTTTCAGTCAGCCCTTGAAGATACATAGAGGAAATGGGCACTACAGAATCTAGTGTTTTATCAAGAGTACCAGGATATAGTAGATGTAGTCTAAGCAGCAGTGGCTGCTGCCCCTGCGCTGTAGCGCCAATTAAAGACTGCAGGGGGGAGCCGACCAGCACATATAAACATACATGTAAAGTCGTATGTAAGAAATGTGCTGACTGCCTTACTCAGCCGCCATAGCATGCACACTAAGCTCAGCCTGACTATCTTCAATAGCCTGTCCCGACTCCTGTGAAACCAGCCAATGGGAGTCTGGGGGCGGGCTTTTTGAAGATAGACAGGCTGAGCTTGGTGTGACAGTGTCCCGTGCACGCTGTTGCGGCTGCTGATCCCCGGGTAAGGCAGCCAGCACATATATTACACACAACTTTACATATATTTATGTGCTTGCCGGCTCCCCCCTGCAGTCTTTGGTCAGCGCTGCAGCCCTGAGTATAAGATATATAGTACAGTACTCCAAGTTATGATTCAAACACCAAAGTGTTTTTTTACAACATATGAAATATATTGCAACATTTCAGGCTGCCAAGTGCCCTTTCTATAACATATATATATATGGCTGTACATTATAAAGCTACAAGAGATTTTGGAACAAACACTTATCATTATTATGGTATGCACCAGAAAGTAAACCAATGGAAATCAAAGATGTCGGGCTAGCATTTTGTTAAATATATATATATATATATATATATATATATATATACACATGTATATATCTCCTATATAATAGCCCAGATCTGTGACTCTGTGCCTGTGTGTCTAACGCTGAGCGTGGCTAGGAGCTCTCATTGGGTTAGCAGCAGGTCTATCACACCCATTCCACAGCTGATTTGGTGAGAATTGCCCTCCCACACAGGTTACATCCAATGGGAGGCTCTGCCCTTTGGCTGCTGTGTGTTCCCAGAGCAGGATTAACAATGGGGCTGATGGAGCTGCAGCTCCAGGTCCACACTCCAAAGCAGGCCCACTGCATCTGTAGCAACATACCCTCCAACAATTTACACATAAAAATCGCTACAAGGGGGTGTATCCATGGGTAAAGTGGCGTGGCCACTCCCCTTTTCCTATACTTTCAATGGACGTTTGTAGAGCCAAAAATCGGTACAGACCATTGGAGGGAGTGGCACTGCATCTGCAGCAAGTCTCTGCGCTATAGATAGGGGAAAAAAATCCTTTTACTGCAGCGTCCTATGTCCTGCTGCCAGTCCGTCTGCCCCTCTGGCATCAACAATCCCCACTCCCTAGCCGCGGCGCAGGTGGAACAAAAGCTGCTGTGGTGACCGGCATAGATGTGTATGATAGCGGTGCAGCGGAAGGCTTTCATTGCCCTCCCTGCGCTGCATACTCTCTGAGCCCCGGAGCCTCCTCTGCGCATGATGTCACAGGAGTGCCTCCCCGCCACAGCCGCGCCCAGGTTCCCAGTGGCCCTGACTCCGCAACACAGCACCTGGGCTGCTGGCCTGGTAGCCCCGAGATGGCTAATGTAATGGATAGAGTGGGTGATATCGTGGAGGGTAATGTCTGGATGCTGAATCAATGTAAAAGGTGACAGTGCTGTGCAGTGCAGTGGGTGTGTAGTGTCACTGACACTGCACAGCACTCTCACCTTTTACACTGATTCAGGCAGTCAGTCAGTTCTGCCAGCCAGTCACTATTGTTAGCGCCAGTGTCCTAAGGCGCCGCATTAAAGGGAAGTAGATGCACTAAATAAACTACAGCTCCCAGCAGCCCTTAGCGCCGAAGTATTCCAGCCCTTAGTGCTGCTGGGAGCTGTAGTTTATTGAGTGCATCCTCTTCCCTGTAATGCGGCACCTTGGGACACCAGCGCTAACAATAGTGACTGGCTGCTTGGCTACTGTGCGAGTCTCCGGGAGAGCCAGGGGCGGATCCAGAAGAAAATGAAAGGGGGGGGGTACCATGATAGGGGAACGGTAAGTTATATTTACATGCACCTAAGGCACGCGTGCTCCCAGAGGAGTGGTATCACAGGGGGCGTGGCCTCACAGAATACGCCATCAGGTAAAGATTGGCTGTAGTAGCGCATCCTGGTTTATTGCCAATGTTTCACCATGATGAAAAGGCTGATTGGGCCTTGAAATGTTGGTCACCTGTTCCATTAGTTATGGGAGCCTGGAAGGCACCCCAGCATAATATAATTATTATAGCTTTTAGTTGGTGGTGGCAGGTGCAGCATACCTTGTTTTGGGCACTGCAGTGAGACTCAGACTGCAGGACATGAACTGCCCATCTTTGATTAGCAGAAGCAGCCAGCTGGATCTCCAACAAGCAGCATAAGACATCTGCAGGACAGCCCTGTCACAATCACACAGGCCTCCTTCTTAAAGCTGAGGCTGAGTTTCACTGCACCTAGCATGGTGGTAAAGGAAGTGGAGGAGGAAGCGCTGGGATACTGTGTGCTGCAGTGAGGGCTAATGAAGCCTTCTGCGCCGTCATAAGTAACAGTCTTACTCGATGCTGGCATTTGAACCCCGCGCCTGGGCTGGACTCTGGCCGGCTGGCAGTGGGGGAGATAGGTTGCAATGTGAGCAGGGGGAGGCTGGGGCTGCAGCTCCAGCATCCCCATTGGTTGCCACACGGACTTGCTGTTAGAGCAGCAGTGGGTCCTAGTGCCTGCTGGCTCTTTTATCAAATCTGACTGACGGAGATAGCAGTAGCTGCTGCTGTTCTCCTATTGAAAAAAAAAGTCAGAAACGAAAGGGGGGAAGGCCACTGCCAAAGGGAGGACAGCCGATTAGCTGCTTCCAGGAAGAGAAGCAGGAGAAGCATTACCCGCCCCTACCCCACTTGCAGTACCTCCAGGCCCCATCCGCGGCACCCCCACTCCAGCACCCATGGTAGCTCCGGACCCCTCCCACACCCACAGCAGCCCCGCACCCACAACAACCGCAGCACCCCCGCAACCTCTCCTCCACCACCCGCGATGGCTCTGGAACCCCACCTGTGGCACCCATGCTCCCCACCCGCAGCACCCCCGCAACCACTACTCTTCCACCTGTGGCACCCCCGGACCGCATCCGCGTCTCCCCCGCACCCGCCACTCCCCCAACCACAGCACCTACTAGGTGATTCATCAGGCCCTGCGTGTGCTGTTCACGCCATTGCAAGGGACTTTGTCCCCTTAACCATTGCACGCCCTTTGTCCGTGCAATATTTAACCACTCACACAATTATGATTGTAGGTAATACTCCATATAATAAAAATATTGCACACCACAAGGGTGTGCAAGGGTTAAGGGGGAGTAGCCTCTTATGATGGTGTAAAGAGTGCCCGTGGGGCGCGATGAATCACCTAGTATATATATATATATATATATATATAAAAAGAGAGAGAGAGAGACAGAGAGATAGAGAGAGACTATGTATGTGTGTGTGTGTGTGTATATATATATATATATATATATATATCCACTCAGAAGATCTGGCACTCCAACAATATACCAAATAATGCTTGCTCCGGTGTCCTCTTACAGGGGTAAGCACCCCCACAAATAAAGCAACCAAAAAGAAGCGGCACAAACTATGCAAATCAGCATCTAGGCTTTAATGTTCAATGTTTCGTGGTCTCCCCCTTCATAAGGATAACACACATAACAAACAAAACACTGCAGTTGCCATGGCGGGGGTGTGGCGGCCGGGTCCCTGGCGTGCAGGTGGGAGATGCTGATCATTTGGATTGGTGAGGATAATGTATTTATTGTGTTTTGTTTGTTATGTGTGTTATCCTGATGAAGGGGGAGACCCAGGAACATTGAACATTAAAGCCTAGATGCTGATTTGCATAGTTTGTGGAGACTCTGAGTGACGCTTCTTTTTGGTTGATACATATATATATATATATATATATATATATATATATATATATATATATTAATAGCAATGACCTAGTTTTAGTTTTGTGTAGTGAGTAAAAAATATACTGTTATACTGTATCCACTGTAAGTGGCCCTACAAAGACCCCAAGTGAATGTGTACTCTAGTACTGTAACTGCTAGTTTCCATTTTATGGATGAGAAAATATCCCCTCTGTGATGGAGTTGAGTTCAATTCAATTGAGATGAATGGGATTAATATCCTTTAAAGCGTGGATTAGTCTTCTTCTGTGAATACTGAGTGGGGGGCCCTGGGGTAATGATGGAGGCACCCACAGTTTTCATCTTGCTGTGGAACAAGCTTTTATTCCTTAATATTTCCCTTTATTTCTGTAAAATGTATTCTCAGAGCTGCCTGCAAATCTCTTCAATCCAGTCTCATTTCTATGTAAAAACCAATTCCAATTCTTTCAAGAAGTGATGATAATTCCAATTGGCCTATCTTTTTTTTTACGTTGGAATAGACTGAGTGTAGAAGCTAAGGTTCGCTGATTGAAAGAGACAGAACTGTGCAAGATTACATTGCTAAACACTAATCCTGCACTGTTCCTTGATATGAATGCAAAATAACTATTTTGCCTGAAAATGAATTTTAACCAATCTCTCCTCGATGGCGCAATTCATGTAGCCGAAGTACCTTGTTATTAACCTGTGCTGTGCTGAAACCATCCCAATGCTAACACTGTTTCAGGTATACAGCATGGTATATGGGTTTCATAATCTTTTTTTATTCCATAGTATAATTGCCACTTAATTTAAGCAGAAATGGTAGTGGATGTTTTCGGTGACATCATTCTCAATAAAAATAACATAGTAACCTAGCCAGCAAATGCCATGCATGTAAGATAATCTCCTGCAAGGATATCAAGGGTTTAAATGTTTTTAAGATGTCTATTTACTGATTTTAGAATATCACAGCTGCTCCTTTAGATATAATTGGTAGGGACTGCACTAAGCAGCTGCATCTGCTGACTTAATATGTAGTGGCTTGGCCTAGTACACTGCACCCCCAATATAATGACATCACTGGCCATAGTGACTCTATACATACATACACATATATTGGTAGATGCTCAATTAGCTTAGTGATATAATTCAGGTGCTCGAAAGGGAGGGGTATTTCTAAGCAAGAAAAAAAGCCATTTGTTTCCCCCAGCACCCTGAATCATAACCGTAACCAGATATAAATTCCACATGATAACAGAATTCAGAGATCTTCGTTACACATATTCGCGCAAATGTGTGAATAAGCCCCAAAGCCGCATCAAGGCGTCTCTGTATATTTGGGGTCCCTAGCGCTATATCTAGGTGCAGAGTGTGGCACCCCAAAACACCAGCATAAGCCAGAAAGCCCAGCGTGGCATACCAGTGAAAAAACTATAGTGTTAATAAATTAGTATTTAGGAAGCCGAAGCTATAGAGAAAGTGATACAAAATTAAATGCAATTAAAATAGAGAAATAGTGTTAAGAAATTAATAAGTGAAAAGTGTTAATAGAATGTAAAGGTATGCCACACTAAGGCCATCCAGCTCAGCCAGTCCTGAGGCACCACACCTCACACCTCCATTACCCCAATCTGGGTCTAAGATTAACCAGCAAGGAGCCACATGATAATGGCTCCTTACTACTAATATGTCTAAAGGTGGGTACACACTATTAGATATATCTGCAGATCAATTGATCTGCAGATATATCTATGTACGGATCGGGCAGTGTGCTGTGCATAAACACAGCCCGATCCGTCGGGGGACTGACGTCATGAACTGGGCGGGCGCCCGCTCGCGCCCGCCCAGTTCACCTGTCAATCACCGCCGGCCGCCGCAGCATGTGTATGGGCGGTCGGACGACCGCCCCGTACACACACAGCGACGCGCCAATATATCGTTAGATATATTGGCTGTCGGCTGTGCTGCGCGGCCGACGCGATACGTCTGTGAACGACGGAGTTCACAGACGTATCGCCCGTACACACTGGCCGACGGTCCCGCGATGTATCGGCCGTTCAAGAGAACGGCCGATACATCGACCAGTGTGTACGGGCCTTAAGCTAAGCGCTACCTACCTTGGAGTAACCCCACAATGCTCCCTGTGGCATGTCAGGGCCTGCACCTCCTCCTAATGCAGGAACCTCTCTGCCTCTCACAACAAACACATATATTGGTAGATGCTCAATTAGCTTAGTGATATAATTCAGGTGCTCGAAAGGGAGGGGTATTTCTAAGCAAGAAAAAAAGCCATTTGTTTCCCCCAGCACCCTGAGTCATAACCGTAACCAGATATAAATTCCACATGATAACAGAATTCAGAGATCTTCGTTACACATATTTGCGCAAATGTGTGAATAAGCCCCAAAGCCGCATCAAGGCGTCTCTGTATATTTGGGGTCCCTAGCGCTATATCTAGGTGCATGGTGTGGCACCCCAAAACACCAGCATAAGCCAGAAAGCCCAGCGTGGCATACCAGTGAAAAAACTATAGTGTTAATAAATTAGTATTTAGGAAGCCGAAGCTAATGAGAAAGTGTTACAAAATGAAATGCAATTAAAATAGAGAAATAGTGTTAAGAAATTAATAAGTGAAAAGTGTTAACAAATGGCTTTTTTTCTTGCTTAGAAATACCCCTCCCTTTCGAGCACCTGAATTATATCACTAAGCTAATTGAGCATCTACCAATATATGTGTT
Source organism: Pseudophryne corroboree (assembly GCF_028390025.1). Lineage (NCBI taxonomy): Eukaryota > Metazoa > Chordata > Amphibia > Anura > Myobatrachidae > Pseudophryne > Pseudophryne corroboree. Next base: position 280,396,983 of record NC_086454.1, on the reverse strand, counting down.
TGTTGTGAGAGGCAGAGAGGTTTCTGCATTAGGAGGAGGTGCAGGCCCTGACATGCCACAGGGAGCATTATGGGGTTGCTCCAAGGTAGGTAGCTCTTAGCTTAGACATATTGTAGTAAGGAGCCATTATCATGTGGCTCCTTGCTGGTTAATCTTAGACCCAGATTGGGGTAATGGAGGTGTGAGGTGTGGTGCCTCTGGACTGGCTGAGCTGGATGGCCTTAGTGTGGCATACCTTTACATTCTATTAACACTTTTCACTTATTAATTTCTTAACACTATTTCTCTATTTTAATTGCATTTAATTTTGTATCACTTTCTCTATAGCTTCGGCTTCCTAAATACTAATTTATTAACACTATAGTTTTTTCACTGGTATGCCACGCTGGGCTTTCTGGCTTATGCTGGTGTTTTGGGGTGCCACACCATGCACCTAGATATAGCGCTAGGGACCCCAAATATACAGAGACGCCTTGATGCGGCTTTGGGGCTTATTCACACATTTGCGCAAATATGTGTAACGAAGATCTCTGAATTCTGTTATCATGTGGAATTTATATCTGGTTACGGTTATGATTCAGGGTGCTCAGGGAAACAAATGGCTTTTTTTCTTGCTTAGAAATACCCCTCCCTTTCGAGCACCTGAATTATATCACTAAGCTAATTGAGCATCTACCAATATATGTGTTTGTTGTGAGAGGCAGAGAGGTTCCTGCATTAGGAGGAGGTGCAGGCCCTGACATGCCACAGGGAGCATTATGGGGTTGCTCCAAGGTAGGTAGCTCTTAGCTTAGACATATTGTAGTAAGGAGCCATTATCATGTGGCTCCTTGCTGGTTAATCTTAGACCCAGATTGGGGTAATGGAGGTGTGAGGTGTGGTGCCTCAGGACTGGCTGAGCTGGATGGCCTTAGTGTGGCATACCTTTACATTCTATTAACACTTTTCACTTATTAATTTCTTAACACTATTTCTCTATTTTAATTGCATTTCATTTTGTATCACTTTCTCTATAGCTTCGGCTTCCTAAATACTAATTTATTAACACTATAGTTTTTTCACTGGTATGCCACGCTGGGCTTTCTGGCTTATGCTGGTGTTTTGGGGTGCCACACCATGCACCTAGATATAGCGCTAGGGACCCCAAATATACAGAGACGCCTTGATGCGGCTTTGGGGCTTATTCACACATTTGCGCAAATATGTGTAACGAAGATCTCTGAATTCTGTTATCATGTGGAATTTATATCTGGTTACGGTTATGATTCAGGGTACTGGGGGAAACAAATGGCTTTTTTTCTTGCTTAGAAATACCCCTCCCTTTCGAGCACCTGAATTATATCACTAAGCTAATTGAGCATCTACCAATATATGTGTTTGTTGTGAGAGGCAGAGAGGTTCCTGCATTAGGAGGAGGTGCAGGCCCTGACATGCCACAGGGAGCATTATGGGGTTGCTCCAAGGTAGGTAGCTCTTAGCTTAGACATATTGTAGTAAGGAGCCATTATCATGTGGCTCCTTGCTGGTTAATCTTAGACCCAGATTGGGGTAATGGAGGTGTGAGGTGTGGTGCCTCTGGACTGGCTGAGCTGGATGGCCTTAGTGTGGCATACCTTTACATTCTATTAACACTTTTCACTTATTAATTTCTTAACACTATTTCTCTATTTTAATTGCATTTCATTTTGTATCACTTTCTCTATAGCTTCGGCTTCCTAAATACTAATTTATTAACACTATAGTTTTTTTCACTGGTATGCCACGCTGGGCTTTCTGGCTTATGCTGGTGTTTTGGGGTGCCACACCATGCACCTAGATATAGCGCTAGGGACCCCAAATATACAGAGACGCCTTGATGCGGCTTTGGGGCTTATTCACACATTTGCGCAAATATGTGTAACGAAGATCTCTGAATTCTGTTATCATGTGGAATTTACATCTGGTTACGGTTATGATTCAGGGTGCTGGGGGAAACAAATGGCTTTTTTTCTATACATACATACGCCATTTCACTGACCAAATATGATCTGACCACTAAACATTATTCAAATACAATTCTATTACACTCCATTCAGACATGTAGGAAAATACACCCCCAACATGACCTGACCATTGCATGTGATCATAATATGCTTCTGTTACACTATATACAGACATAGGACACTGCATCCCAACATGACCCGACCACTGAATATGATCATAAATCATAATACATTTCTATTATGTGCTATAGGACTCTGCATCCCAACATGACCTAACCACTGGACATGAATCCAAACTTGCGCTAGTTTGGGGAAAAGAACCAATTAATTCTGACCCGCTCATCTCTACTCACAGTACAGCCCCTTATTCACATTACATCACACCCTATTGCTCTTTATTCACATTAGACCACACAGTAGTGCCCTTTCTATACGTTACACCACACAGTAGAGCACCTTATACACATAATGCCACACATTAGTAATGCATTTATACACATAATTCCACACAGTAATGCCCCTTACACATATGAAACACTTTATTAATGTCCTTATAAACATAATGCCCCTCACACATTATGACAACCTTTATTAATGCCCTTATACACATAATGTCCCTTACACATATTCTGCACGTTAATAATGCCCTTATACACATAATGACACACATAGTGCCCCTACACATTTGTTGCACATTATTAGTGCCCCTATGCACATAATGACACACATACAGTAGTACCCTTTTACACATATGCTGCACATTATTAATGCCCTTATACACATAATGACACACATAGTTCCCCTTACACATATGCTGCACATTATTAATGCCCTTATACACATAATGACACACATAGTTCCCCTTACACATATGTTGCACATTATTAATGCATGTTTACATGACACACATAATGCTCCTTACACATATTCTGAACACTACTGCACAACCAACCCACTCACATGCACACAGCAATCACACTGCCACTAACACTGTGACCTCTGCCTCTGCTTGGATACAGATGTGTCCTCATAAATCTTGCCTCAATGCTAACATCTTGCACCTTTTTTTAATGAAAATGCCTCTTATTTGCATTGCTATGTGGCTATGATGCACAAGCAGCTTCTACTGATTAAAATGATATGCAGCATGCTTATATACTGTGTGAGACTGTGGCTGTATCTGCATATGAAATGCTACACACATGCCGCATATCATTTTAATCAGCAGAAGCTGCTGATGCCCCAAGGCATATCAAATGCCCTAGGCAATTGCCTAGTTTGCCTATGCCTATGGCTGACTCTGCCTTCGAGCTTGCCACACGTGAAGTTAGTCCAGACACTGCCAGCTTGAGTCAGGTCATTAACCTCATCAGGCTTTTGCAGAAGCAGCTGGAGAAGTTGAAGGAGGAGCTAAGATGGAGTGATTGCACTAAGTATGTGTGTCTTGTGGATGAAGCCCTTCATTCGCTTTGCCAGGATTCAAGGGTGGTCAATCCATTGAAATCAGAGCACTACATTTTGGCCACAGTGCTCGATCCTAGGTTTAAAGCCTACGTTGTATCTCTCTTTCTGGCAGACACAAGCCTGCAGAGGTTTAAAAACCTACTGGTGAAAAAATTGTCAACTCAAGTGTAACTTGACCCGCCAACAACTCCTCCTTCATTTTCTCCTGCAACTGAGGCTGCGAGGAAAAGGATAAAATTTCCTAGCCGACCCGCTGGTGGTCATGCAGGGCAGTGAAGAGCAAGTGTTGACATCTGGTCCGGACTGAAGGAACTGTCGAGAATAACTGACATGTCTACTGTCACTGCATATGATGCTGTCACCATTATAAGAATGGTGGAGGATTATATGGATGACAGCATCCAAGTAGGCATGTCAGACAGTCCGTATGTATAGTGGCAGGAAAAAGAGGCAATTTGGTGGCCCTTGCACAAACTGGCTTTATTTTACCTAAATTGCCCCCCTTGCAGTGTGTACTCCGAAAGAGTGTTTAGTAAAGCCGGTAACCTTGTCAGCGATCAGCATAGGAGGTTACTTCCACAAAATGTGGAGAAAAAGAAATTATAAATTCCTCCAGGAAGACCTATACCAGCGATTGCCTCCAGTAAGTACACAGGGACCTGTGATGGTGGATTCCAGTGGGGACGCATTAATACTCTGTGAGGATGTACACACTTAAAGGGGTGAGGAATTGGAGGATGAGGATGAGGACGATATCTTGCCTCTGTAGAGCCAGTTTGTGCAAGGAGAGATTAATTGCTTCTTTTTTGATGGAAGGCCCAAACAAACCAATCATTTGAGCCACAGTCCTGTGGCAGACCCTGTCGCTGAAATGATTGGTTTGTTAAAGTGTGAATGTCCTGTTTATACAACATAAGGGTGGGTGGGAGGGCCCAAGGACAATTCCATCTTGCACCTCTTTTTCTTCTTTGCATCATGTGCTGTTTGGGGACTAGTTTTTAAAGTGCCATTCTGTCTGACACTGCCGCACAAGTCCAGGGGTACTGGCGTATAAGTCCATTCCAGTGGTGATTAGGGATGAGCGGGTTCGGTTCCTCGGAATCCGAACCCGCCCAACTTCATGGTTTTTTACACGGGTCCGAGCGACTCGGATCTTCCCGCCTTGCACGGTTAACCCGAGCGCGCCCGAACGTCATCATCCCGCTGTCGGATTCTCGCGAGGCTCGGATTCTATCGCGAGACTCGGATTCTATATAAGGAGCCGCGCGTCGCCGCCATTTTCACACGTGCATTGAGATTCATAGGGAGAGGACGTGGCTGGCGTCCTCTCCGTTTATAGAGAAGAGAGTGAGACAGTAGAGAGAGACACAGTAGTAATTTTGGGGAGCATTAGGAGGAGTACTAGTTACTTGCTGAAGTGATAGATAGTGTGACTGTATATTATCTGACTTGTGGGGGAGACACTGACAGTGGGGAGCAGTTAGAGTCTGAGAGCAGGACTCAGGAGTACATATAACGTACAGTGCACACTTTTGCTGCCAGAGTGCCACACTGCCATTGTGACCACACTGACCACCAGTATAATATATATTGTGATTGTCTGCTTAGGAGTACTACTTGCAAGTTGCTGATAGTGTGACCAGTGACCTGACCACCAGTCACCACCAGTTTAATATATATATATATATAATTGTATATAATATATATATAATATTGTATACCACCTACCCGTGGTTTTTTTTTTCTTTCTTCTTTATACATACTACTATAGTAGCTTACTATAGCAGTCTGCGGTGCTGCTGAGCTGACTGTGTCCAGCAGGTCCGTCATCAGTCATTACATAATAAATATATATACCTGTCCGGCTGCAGTACTAGTGATATTATATATATATATATTGATTTCATCTCATTATCATCCAGTCTATATTAGCAGCAGACACAGTACGGTAGTCCACGGCTGTAGCTACCTCTGTGTCGGCAGTCGCTCGTCCATCCATAATTGTATACCACCTACCCGTGGTTTTTTTTTTTTCTTTCTTCTTTATACATACTACTATAGTAGCTTACTGTAGCAGTCTGCGGTGCTGCTGAGCTGACAGTGTCCAGCAGGTCCGTCATCAGTCATTACATAATAAATATATATACCTGTCCGGCTGCAGTACTAGTGATATTATATATATATATTGATTTCATCTCATTATCATCCAGTCTATATTAGCAGCAGACACAGTATGGTAGTCCACGGCTGTAGCTACCTCTGTGTCGGCAGTCGCTCGTCCATCCATAATTGTATACCACCTACCCGTGTTTTTTTTTTTTCTTTCTTCTTTATACATACTACTATAGTAGCTTACTGTAGCAGTCTGCGGTGCTGCTAAACTGACAGTGTCCAGCAGGTCCGTCATCAGTCATTACATAATAAATATATCTACCTGTCCGGCTGCAGTACTAGTGTGATATAATATATATTGATTTCATCTCATTATCATCCAGTGTATATTAGCAGCAGACACAGTACGGTAGTGCACGGCTGTAGCTACCTCTGTGTCGGCAGTCGCTCGTCCATCCATAATTGTATACCACCTACCCGTGTTTTTTTTTTTTTCTTTCTTCTTTATACATACTTCTATAGTAGCTTACTGTAGCAGTCTGCGGTGCTGCTGAGCTGACAGTGTCCAGCAGGTCCGTCATCAGTCATTACATAATAAATATATCTACCTGTCCGGCTGCAGTACTAGTGTGATATAATATATATTGATTTCATCTCATTATCATCCAGTCTATATTAGCAGCAGACACAGTACGGTAGTCCACGGCTGTAGCTACCTCTGTGTCGGCAGTCGCTCGTCCATCCATAATTGTATACCACCTACCCGTGTTTTTTTTTTTCTTTCTTCTTTATACATACTACTATAGTAGCTTACTGTAGCAGTCTGCGGTGCTGCTGAGCTGACAGTGTCCAGCAGGTCCGTCATCAGTCATTACATAATAAATATATCTACCTGTCCGGCTGCAGTACTAGTGTGATATAATATATATTGATTTCATCTCATTATCATCCAGTCTATATTAGCAGCAGACACAGTACGGTAGTCCACGGCTGTAGCTACCTCTGTGTCGGCAGTCGCTCGTCCATCCATAAGTATACTAGTATCCATCCATCTCCATTGTTTACCTGAGGTGCCTTTTAGTTGTGCCTATTAAAATATGGAGAACAAAAATGTTGAGGTTCCAAAATTAGGGAAAGATCAAGATCCACTTCCACCTCGTGCTGAAGCTGCTGCCACTAGTCATGGCCGAGACGATGAAATGCCAGCAACGTCGTCTGCCAAGGCCGATGCCCAATGTCATAGTACAGAGCATATAAAATCCAAAACACCAAATATCAGTAAAAAAGGACTCCAAAATCTAAAATAAAATTGTCGGAGGAGAAGCGTAAACTTGCCAATATGCCATTTACCACACGGAGTGGCAAGGAACGGCTGAGGCCCTGGCCTATGTTCATGGCTAGTGGTTCAGCTTCACATGAGGATGGAAGCACTCAGCCTCTCGCTAGAAAACTGAAAAGACTCAAGCTGGCAAAAGCACCGCAAAGAACTGTGCGTTCTTCGAAATCCCAAATCCACAAGGAGAGTCCAATTGTGTCGGTTGCGATGCCTGACCTTCCCAACACTGGACGTGAAGAGCATGCGCCTTCCACCATTTGCACGCCCCCTGCAAGTGCTGGAAGGAGCACCCGCAGTCCAGTTCCTGATAGTCAGATTGAAGATGTCAGTGTTGAAGTACACCAGGATGAGGAGGATATGGGTGTTGCTGGCGCTGGGGAGGAAATTGACAAGGAGGATTCTGATGGTGAGGTGGTTTGTTTAAGTCAGGCACCCGGGGAGACACCTGTTGTCCGTGGGAGGAATATGGCCATTGACATGCCTGGTGAAAATACCAAAAAAATCAGCTCTTCGGTGTGGAAGTATTTCAACAGAAATGCGGACAACATTTGTCAAGCCGTGTGTTGCCTTTGTCAAGCTGTAATAAGTAGGGGTAAGGACGTTAACCACCTCGGAACATCCTCCCTTATACGTCACCTGCAGCGCATTCATAATAAGTCAGTGACAAGTTCAAAAACTTTGGGCGACAGCGGAAGCAGTCCACTGACCAGTAAATCCCTTCCTCTTGTAACCAAGCTCACGCAAACCACCCCACCAACTCCCTCAGTGTCAATTTCCTCCTTCCCCAGGAATGCCAATAGTCCTGCAGGCCATGTCACTGGCAATTCTGACGATTCCTCTCCTGCCTGGGATTCCTCCGATGCATCCTTGCGTGTAACGCCTACTGCTGCTGGCGCTGCTGTTGTTGCTGCTGGGAGTCGATGGTCATCCCAGAGGGGAAATCGTAAGACCACTTTTACTACTTCCACCAAGCAATTGACTGTCCAACAGTCCTTTGCGAGGAAGATGAAATATCACAGCAGTCATCCTGCTGCAAAGCGGATAACTGAGGCCTTGGCATCCTGGGTGGTGAGAAACGTGGTTCCGGTATCCATCATTACTGCAGAGCCAACTAGAGACTTGTTGGAGGTACTGTGTCCCCGGTACCAAATACCATCTAGGTTCCATTTCTCTAGGCAGGCGATACCGAAAATGTACACAGACCTCAAAAAAAGAGTCACCAGTGTCCTAAAAAATGCAGCTGTACCCAATGTCCACTTAACCACGGACATGTGGACAAGTGGAGCAGGGCAGGGTCAGGACTATATAACTGTGACAGCCCACTGGGTAGATGTATGGACTCCCGCCGCAAGAACAGCAGCGGCGGCACCAGTAGCAGCATCTCGCAAACGCCAACTCTTTCCTAGGCAGGCTACGCTTTGTATCACCGGTTTCCAGAATACGCACACAGCTGAAAACCTCTTACGGCAACTGAGGAAGATCATCGCGGAATGGCTTACCCCAATTGGACTCTCCTGTGGATTTGTGGCATCGGACAACGCCAGCAATATTGTGTGTGCATTAAATCTGGGCAAATTCCAGCACGTCCCATGTTTTGCACATACCTTGAATTTGGTGGTGCAGAATTTTTTAAAAAACGACAGGGGCGTGCAAGAGATGCTGTCGGTGGCCAGAAGAATTGCGGGACACTTTCGGCGTACAGGCACCACGTACAGAAGACTGGAGCAACACCAAAAATGCCTGAACCTGCCCTGCCATCATCTGAAGCAAGAAGTGGTAACGAGGTGGAATTCAACCCTATATATGCTTCAGAGGTTGGAGGAGCAGCAAAAGGCCATTCAAGCCTATACAATTCAGCACGATATAGGAGGTGGAATGCACCTGTCTCAAGCGCAGTGGAGAATGATTTCAACGTTGTGCAAGGTTCTGCTGCCCTTTGAACTTGCCACACGTGAAGTCAGTTCAGACACTGCCAGCCTAAGTCAGGTCATTCCCCTCATCAGGCTTTTGCAGAAGAAGCTGGAGACATTGAAGGAGGAGCTAACACGGAGCGATTCCGCTAGGCATGTGGGACTTGTGGATGGAGCCCTTAATTCGCTTAACAAGGATTCACGGGTGGTCAATCTGTTGAAATCAGAGCACTACATTTTGGCCACCGTGCTCGATCCTAGATTTAAAACCTACCTTGGATCTCTCTTTCCGGCAGACACAAGTCTGCTGGGGTTCAAAGACCTGCTGGTGAGAAAATTGTCAAGTTAAGTGGAACGCGACCTGTCAACATCTCCTCCTTCACATTCTCCCGCAACTGGGGGTGCGAGGAAAAGGCTCAGAATTCCGAGCCCACCCGCTGGCGGTGATGCAGGGCAGTCTGGAGCGACTGCTGATGCTGACATCTGGTCCGGACTGAAGGACCTGTCAACGATTACGGACATGTCGTCTACTGTCACTGCATATGATTCTCTCCCCATTGAAAGAATGGTGGAGGATTATATGAGTGACCGCATCCAAGTAGGCACGTCACACAGTCCGTACTTATACTGGCAGGAAAAAGAGGCAATTTGGAGGCCCTTGCACAAACTGGCTTTATTCTACCTAAGTTGCCCTCCCACAAGTGTGTACTCCGAAAGAGTGTTTAGTGCCGCCGCTCACCTTGTCAGCAATCGGCGTACGAGGTTACTTCCAGAAAATGTGGAGAAGATGATGTTCATTAAAATTAATTATAATCAATTCCTCCGTGGCGACATTGACCAGCAGCAATTGCCTCCACAAAGTACACAGGGAGCTGAGATGGTGGATTCCAGTGGGGACGAATTGATAATCTGTGAGGAGGGGGATGTACACGGTGATATATCGGAGGATGATGATGAGGTGGACATCTTGCCTCTGTAGAGCCAGTTTGTGCAAGGAGAGATTAATTGCTTCTTTTTCGGTGGGGGTCCAAACCAACCCGTCATTTCAGTCACAGTCGTGTGGCAGACCCTGTCACTGAAATGATGGGTTGGTTAAAGTGTGCATGTCCTGTTTATACAACATAAGGGTGGGTGGGAGGGCCCAAGGACAATTCCATCTTGCACCTCTTTTTTCTTTAATTTTTCTTTGCGTCATGTGCTGTTTGGGGAGTGTTTTTTGGAAGGGCCATCCTGCGTGACACTGCAGTGCCACTCCTAGATGGGCCCGGTGTTTGTGTCGGCCACTAGGGTCGCTTATCTTACTCACACAGCTACCTCATTGCGCCTCTTTTTTTCTTTGCGTCATGTGCTGTTTGGGGAGTGTTTTTTGGAAGGGCCATCCTGCGTGACACTGCAGTGCCACTCCTAGATGGGCCCGGTGTTTGTGTCGGCCACTAGGGTCGCTTATCTTACTCACACAGCTACCTCATTGCGCCTCTTTTTTTCTTTGCGTCATGTGCTGTTTGGGGAGTGTTTTTTGGAAGGGCCATCCTGCGTGACACTGCAGTGCCACTCCTAGATGGGCCCGGTGTTTGTGTCGGCCACTAGGGTCGCTTATCTTACTCACACAGCTACCTCATTGCGCCTCTTTTTTTCTTTGCGTCATGTGCTGTTTGGGGAGTGTTTTTTGGAAGGGCCATCCTGCGTGACACTGCAGTGCCACTCCTAGATGGGCCCGGTGTTTGTGTCGGCCACTAGGGTCGCTTATCTTACTCACACAGCTACCTCATTGCGCCTCTTTTTTTCTTTGCGTCATGTGCTGTTTGGGGAGTGTTTTTTGGAAGGGCCATCCTGCGTGACACTGCAGTGCCACTCCTAGATTGGCCCGGTGTTTGTGTCGGCCACTAGGGTCGCTTATCTTACTCACACAGCTACCTCATTGCGCCTCTTTTTTTCTTTGCGTCATGTGCTGTTTGGGGAGTGTTTTTTGGAAGGGCCATCCTGCGTGACACTGCAGTGCCACTCCTAGATGGGCCAGGTGTTTGTGTCGGCCACTAGGGTCGCTTATCTTACTCACACAGCTACCTCATTGCGTCTCTTTTTTTCTTTGCGTCATGTGCTGTTTGGGGAGTGTTTTTTGGAAGGGCCATCCTGCGTGACACTGCAGTGCCACTCCTAGATGGGCCCGGTGTTTGTGTCGGCCACTAGGGTCGCTTATCTTACTCACACAGCTACCTCGGTGCAAATTTTAGGACTAAAAATAATATTGTGAGGTGTGAGGTATTCAGAATAGACTGAAAATGAGTGGAAATTATGGTTTTTGAGGTTAATAATACTTTGGGATCAAAATGACCCCCAAATTCTATGATTTAAGCTGTTTTTTAGGGTTTTTTGAAAAAAACACCCAAATCCAAAACACACCCGAATCCGACAAAAAAAATTCGGTGAGGTTTTGCCAAAACGCGGTCGAACCCAAAACACAGCCGCGGAACCGAACCCAAAACCAAAACACAAAACCCGAAAAATTTCAAGTGCACATCTCTAGTGGTGATGTCTTGTGCTGCATCAGTCATCCAGCGACCTCAGTGCACCTCTTTTTTTCTTTGCATTATGTGCTCTCTGGGAACTAGTTTTTAAAACTGCCATCCTGACTGCCACTGCAGTGCAACTCATAGATGAGCCAGATGTTTGTGCCGCCCACTTGTGTCGCTTAGCTTAGTCATCCAGCAACCTCGGTGCAACCTTTTGGCCTAAAAACAATATTGTGAGGTGTTCAGTGTTCAGAATAGACTGGAAATGAGTGGAAATGAATGTTATTAAGGTTAATAATACGTAGGATCTTAATAACTCCCTTATTCTGTGATTTTAGCTTTTTTTTATTTATTTTTTTAAAAATCATCCAGATCCAAAACCGAAACCCGAAAGGGTGTTTTTGGCAAAACCAATCCAGATCCAAAACACGAGCAGTGATCCAGATCCAAAACCAAAACACAAAACCCGAAAAGTGTCCGCCGCACATCTCTACTCTATACAGCCATATGACACTACATCCCTAACATAACCCCTAACATAACCTGACTACTGGACATGATAATAATAATAATAATAATAATAATAATTTTATTTATATAGCGCACTTTCTCCAACAGGACTCAAGGCGCTTTACATACATAAAAAACAATGCACATAATACAGAAGATTTAAGTAATACTGCAATAGATAAGCCACACAGACATAAAAGAAAACCTTAAGCACACAGAAAGCATAATGAAGTATTGGTGTAGGCATTTTGGGTAATAACTTCCAAGGGTTGGGTAATCCACCCTCACAAGGTACCAGGTGCCGCAGTCATCTTGGGCGCACTGGAAAGAATTACTCAGGGTGGAATAGTCTACCCCTAGAAGAGATAACTCAAAATGGGGAGATTCAGTTCAGAGTAGGGTCCAACAAAACCATCGGGTCCATGTATTTTTCATACCATCCACCAGCGCACCAGATAAGGCAGCCATGCTGGGCTCACTGTGAAGGTTACACTGTGGGATATGACCCATTCAAGGGCCAAATGCATGTATGGGAAAACTGACACGTATGTAATAGAGATGAGCGGGTTCGGTTTCTCTGAATCCGAACCCGCCAGAACTTCATGTTTTTTTTCACGGGTCCGAGCGACTCGGATCTTCCCGCCTTGCTCGGTTAACCCGAGCGCGCCCGAACGTCATCATGACGCTGTCGGATTCTCGCGAGGCTCGGATTCTATCGCGAGACTCGGATTCTATATAAGGAGCCGCGCGTCGCCGCCATTTTCTCACACGTGCATTGAGATTGATAGGGAGAGGACGTGGCTGGCGTCCTCTCCGTTTAGACACTTGATTTACTAATTTTGGGGAGCATTAGGAGTACTCAGTAGTGTACAGTGCAGAGTTTTGCTGATAGTGACCAGTGACCACCACTTTTATTTATAATCCGTTCTCTGCCTGAAAAAAGCGATACACAGCACACAGTGACTCAGTCACATACCATATCTGTGTGCACTGCTCAGGCTCAGGCCAGTGTGCTGCATCATCTATTATCTATATATAATATTATATATCTGTCTGACTGCTCAGCTCACACAGCTTATAATTGTGGGGGAGACTGGGGAGCACTACTGCAGTGCCAGTTATAGGTTATAGCAGGAGCCAGGAGTACTACATAATATATTATATAGTGAGTGACCACCAGACACACAGTGCAGTTTATTTAATATATCCGTTCTCTGCCTGAAAAAAGCGATACACACAGTGACTCAGTCAGTCACATACCATATCTGTGTGCACTGCTCAGGCTCAGGCCAGTGTGCTGCATCATCTATATATATTATATATCTGTCTGACTGCTCAGCTCACACAGCTTATAATTGTGGGGGAGACTGGGGAGCACTACTGCAGTGCCAGTTATAGGTTATAGCAGGAGCCAGGAGTACATAATATTATATTAAAATTAAACAGTGCACACTTTTGCTGCAGGAGTGCCACTGCCAGTGTGACTAGTGACCAGTGACCTGACCACCAGTATATAATATTAGTAGTATACTATCTCTTTATCAACCAGTCTATATTAGCAGCAGACACAGTACAGTGCGGTAGTTCACGGCTGTGGCTACCTCTGTGTCGGCACTCGGCAGCCCGTCCATAATTGTATATACCACCTAACCGTGGTTTTTTTTTCTTTCTTTATACATACATATACTAGTTACGAGTATACTATCTCTTTATCAACCAGTCTATATATTAGCAGCAGACACAGTACAGTGCGGTAGTTCACGGCTGTGGCTACCTCTGTGTCGGCACTCGGCAGCCCGTCCATAATTGTATATACCACCTAACCGTGGTTTTTTTTTCTTTCTTTATACATACATACTAGTTACGAGTATACTATCTCTTTATCAACCAGTCTATATATTAGCAGCAGACACAGTACAGTGCGGTAGTTCACGGCTGTGGCTACCTCTGTGTCGGCACTCGGCAGCCCGTCCATAATTGTATATACCACCTAACCGTGGTTTTTTTTTCTTTCTTTATACATACATACTAGTTACGAGTATACTATCTCTTTATCAACCAGTCTATATATTAGCAGCAGACACAGTACAGTGCGGTAGTTCACGGCTGTGGCTACCTCTGTGTCGGCACTCGGCAGCCCGTCCATAATTGTATATACCACCTAACCGTGGTTTTTTTTTCTTTCTTTATACATACATACTAGTTACGAGTATACTATCTCTTTATCAACCAGTCTATATATTAGCAGCAGACACAGTACAGTGCGGTAGTTCACGGCTGTGGCTACCTCTGTGTCGGCACTCGGCAGCCCGTCCATAATTGTATACTAGTATCCAATCCATCCATCTCCATTGTTTACCTGAGGTGCCTTTTAGTTGTGCCTATTAAAATATGGAGAACAAAAATGTTGAGGTTCCAAAATTAGGGAAAGATCAAGATCCACTTCCACCTCGTGCTGAAGCTGCTGCCACTAGTCATGGCCGAGACGATGAAATGCCAGCAACGTCGTCTGCCAAGGCCGATGCCCAATGGCATAGTACAGAGCATGTCAAAACCAAAACACCAAATATCAGTAAAAAAAGGACTCCAAAACCTAAAATAAAATTGTCGGAGGAGAAGCGTAAACTTGCCAATATGCCATTTACCACACGGAGTGGCAAGGAACGGCTGAGGCCCTGGCCTATGTTCATGGCTAGTGGTTCAGCTTCACATGAGGATGGAAGCACTCAGCCTCTCGCTAGAAAACTGAAAAGACTCAAGCTGGCAAAAGCACCGCAAAGAACTGTGCGTTCTTTGAAATCCCAAATCCACAAGGAGAGTCCAATTGTGTCGGTTGCGATGCCTGACCTTCCCAACACTGGACGTGAAGAGCATGCGCCTTCCACCATTTGCACGCCCCCTGCAAGTGCTGGAAGGAGCACCCGCAGTCCAGTTCCTGATAGTCAGATTGAAGATGTCAGTGTTGAAGTACACCAGGATGAGGAGGATATGGGTGTTGCTGGCGCTGGGGAGGAAATTGACCAGGAGGATTCTGATGGTGAGGTGGTTTGTTTAAGTCAGGCACCCGGGGAGACACCTGTTGTCCGTGGGAGGAATATGGCCGTTGACATGCCAGGTGAAAATACCAAAAAAATCAGCTCTTCGGTGTGGAGGTATTTCACCAGAAATGCGGACAACAGGTGTCAAGCCGTGTGTTCCCTTTGTCAAGCTGTAATAAGTAGGGGTAAGGACGTTAACCACCTCGGAACATCCTCCCTTATACGTCACCTGCAGCGCATTCATAATAAGTCAGTGACAAGTTCAAAAACTTTGGGTGACAGCGGAAGCAGTCCACTGACCAGTAAATCCCTTCCTCTTGTAACCAAGCTCACGCAAACCACCCCACCAACTCCCTCAGTGTCAATTTCCTCCTTCCCCAGGAATGCCAATAGTCCTGCAGGCCATGTCACTGGCAAGTCTGACGAGTCCTCTCCTGCCTGGGATTCCTCCGATGCATCCTTGCGTGTAACGCCTACTGCTGCTGGCGCTGCTGTTGTTGCCGCTGGGAGTCGATGGTCATCCCAGAGGGGAAGTCGTAAGCCCACTTGTACTACTTCCAGTAAGCAATTGACTGTTCAACAGTCCTTTGCGAGGAAGATGAAATATCACAGCAGTCATCCTACTGCAAAGCGGATAACTGAGTCCTTGACAACTATGTTGGTGTTAGACGTGCGTCCGGTATCCGCCGTTAGTTCACAGGGAACTAGACAATTTATTGAGGCAGTGTGCCCCCGTTACCAAATACCATCTAGGTTCCACTTCTCTAGGCAGGCGATACCGAGAATGTACACGGACGTCAGAAAAAGACTCACCAGTCTCCTAAAAAATGCAGTTGTACCCAATGTCCACTTAACCACGGACATGTGGACAAGTGGAGCAGGGCAGGGTCAGGACTATATGACTGTGACAGCCCACTGGGTAGATGTATGGACTCCCGCCGCAAGAACAGCAGCGGCGGCACCAGTAGCAGCATCTCGCAAACGCCAACTCTTTCCTAGGCAGGCTACGCTTTGTATCACCGCTTTCCAGAATACGCACACAGCTGAAAACCTCTTACGGCAACTGAGGAAGATCATCGCGGAATGGCTTACCCCAATTGGACTCTCCTGTGGATTTGTGGCATCGGATAACGCCAGCAATATTGTGTGTGCATTAAATATGGGCAAATTCCAGCACGTCCCATGTTTTGCACATACCTTGAATTTGGTGGTGCAGAATTTTTTAAAAAACGACAGGGGCGTGCAAGAGATGCTGTCGGTGGCCAGAAAAATTGCGGGACACTTTCGGCGTACAGGCACCACGTACAGAAGACTGGAGCACCACCAAAAACTACTGAACCTGCCCTGCCATCATCTGAAGCAAGAAGTGGTAACGAGGTGGAATTCAACCCTCTATATGCTTCAGAGGTTGGAGGAGCAGCAAAAGGCCATTCAAGCCTATACAATTGAGCACGATATAGGAGAAGGAATGCACCTGTCTCAAGTGCAGTGGAGAATGATTTCAACGTTGTGCAAGGTTCTGATGCCCTTTGAACTTGCCACACGTGAAGTCAGTTCAGACACTGCCAGCCTGAGTCAGGTCATTCCCCTCATCAGGCTTTTGCAGAAGAAGCTGGAGGCATTGAAGAAGGAGCTAAAAGGGAGCGATTCCGCTAGGCATGTGGGACTTGTGGATGCAGCCCTTAATTCGCTAAACAAGGATTCACGGGTGGTCAATCTGTTGAAATCAGAGCACTACATTTTGGCCACCGTGCTCGATCCTAGATTTAAAGCCTACCTTGGATCTCTCTTTCCGGCAGACACAGGTCTGCTGGGGTTGAAAGACCTGCTGGTGACAAAATTGTCAAGTCAAGCGGAACGCGACCTGTCAACATCTCCTCCTTCACATTCTCCCGCAACTGGGGGTGCGAGGAAAAGGCTCAGAATTCCGAGCCCACCCGCTGGCGGTGATGCAGGGCAGTCTGGAGCGACTGCTGATGCTGACATCAGGTCCGGACTGAAGGACCTGACAACGATTACGGACATGTCGTCTACTGTCACTGCATATGATTCTCTCAACATTGATAGAATGGTGGAGGATTATATGAGTGACCGCATCCAAGTAGGCACGTCACACAGTCCGTACTTATACTGGCAGGAAAAAGAGGCAATTTGGAGGCCCTTGCACAAACTGGCTTTATTCTACCTAAGTTGCCCTCCCACAAGTGTGTACTCCGAAAGAGTGTTTAGTGCCGCCGCTCACCTTGTCAGCAATCGGCGTACGAGGTTACATCCAGAAAATGTGGAGAAGATGATGTTCATTAAAATGAATTATAATCAATTCCTCCGCGGAGACATTGACCAGCAGCAATTGCCTCCACAAAGTACACAGGGAGCTGAGATGGTGGATTCCAGTGGGGACGAATTGATAATCTGTGAGGAGGGGGATGTACACGGTGATATATCGGAGGGTGAAGATGAGGTGGACATCTTGCCTCTGTAGAGCCAGTTTGTGCAAGGAGAGATTAATTGCTTCTTTTTTGGGGGGGGTCCAAACCAACCCGTCATATCAGTCACAGTCGTGTGGCAGACCCTGTCACTGAAATGATGGGTTGGTTAAAGTGTGCATGTCCTGTTTTGTTTATACAACATAAGGGTGGGTGGGAGGGCCCAAGGACAATTCCATCTTGCACCTCTTTTTTCTTTTCTTTTTCTTTGCATCATGTGCTGATTGGGGAGGGTTTTTTTGGAAGGGACATCCTGCGTGACACTGCAGTGCCACTCCTAGATGGGCCCGGTGTTTGTGTCGGCCACTAGGGTCGCTAATCTTACTCACACAGTCAGCTACCTCATTGCGCCTCTTTTTTTCTTTGCGTCATGTGCTGTTTGGGGAGGGTTTTTTGGAAGGGACATCCTGCGTGACACTGCAGTGCCACTCCTAGATGGGCCCGGTGTTTGTGTCGGCCACTAGGGTCGCTAATCTTACTCACACAGCTACCTCATTGCGCCTCTTTTTTTTCTTTGCGTCATGTGCTGTTTGGGGAGGGTTTTTTGGAATGGACATCCTGCGTGACACTGCAGTGCCACTCCTAGATGGGCCCGGTGTTTGTGTCGGCCACTAGGGTCGCTAATCTTACTCACACAGCTACCTCATTGCGCCTCTTTTTTTCTTTGCGTCATGTGCTGTTTGGGGAGGGTTTTTTGGAAGGGCCATCCTGCGTGACACTGCAGTGCCACTCCTAGATGGGCCCGGTGTTTGTGTCGGCCACTAGGGTCGCTAATCTTACTCACACAGCTACCTCATTGTGCCTCTTTTTTTCTTTGCGTCATGTGCTGTTTGGGGAGGGTTTTTTGGAAGGGCCATCCTGCGTGACACTGCAGTGCCACTCCTAGATGGGCCCGGTGTTTGTGTCGGCCACTAGGGTCGCTAATCTTACTCACACAGCTACCTCATTGCGCCTCTTTTTTTCTTTGCGTCATGTGCTGTTTGGGGAGGGTTTTTTGGAAGGGACATCCTGCGTGACACTGCAGTGCCACTCCTAGATGGGCCCGGTGTTTGTGTCGGCCACTAGGGTCGCTTATCTTACTCACACAGCGACCTCGGTGCAAATTTTAGGACTAAAAATAATATTGTGAGGTGTGAGGTATTCAGAATAGACTGAAAATGAGTGTAAATTATGGTTTTTGAGGTTAATAATACTTTGGGATCAAAATGACCCCCAAATTCTATGATTTAAGCTGTTTTTTAGTGTTTTTTGAAAAAAACACCCGAATCCGACAAAAAAAATTCGGTGAGGTTTTGCCAAAACGCGTTCGAACCCAAAACACGGCCGCGGAACCGAACCCAAAACCAAAACACAAAACCCGAAAAATTTCAGGCGCTCATCTCTAGTATGTAATAGTATGCTATACCCTGCACAGAAATATCCAAATGAAGCACACCTATGATCATAATACAATTCTATTACACTCTATGCAGACCTAGAACACTACACCCCCAACATGACCTGACTACTGGGCATTACCATAATACAATTCTGTTACACTCTATACAGACATAGGACACTACACCCCCAACATGACCTGACCACTGGACATGATCATAATTCTATTACACGCACTATACAGACATAGGACACTGCACCCCCTAATATGATCTGACCACTGGACATGATCATAATCCAATTCTATTACACTCACTATACAGACATAGTATACTACACCCCAATAAAAAATAGGGGCATGGCTTCATAGGGAAGGGGCATGGCCCCTGTAGTTGTGCCTCCTGTAGATTTGCCCCCAGTAGTTATGACCCCTGTAGTTATGCCCCCAGTAGATGTGCCCCCTTAGATGTGCCCCCAGTAGAGATGCCCTTGTAGTTATGCCCCCGTAGATGAGCCCCCAGTAGAGGTGCCCCCTGTAAATTTGCCCCCATTTGATGTGCCCCCTAAGATGTGCCGCCTGTAGAGTTGCCCCTGTTGTTATTGTTGTTAGTAACGCCACTTACAAACACAAAAAAAAAATACTCACCAGCCCCACTCCTGCTTCCCGACTGCTGCTGCCGTTGCTGCTCGGTCTCTGGCCGCCCGCTACTGTCCCCTGTAGATGTGCACCTGTAGTTATGCCACCTGTAGACTTGCCCCCAGTAGTTATGACCCCTGTAGTTATTCCCCCAGTAGATGTGCCCCCAGTAGAGATGCCCCTGTAGTAATTCCCCTTTAGATGTGCCCCCTGTAGATTTGCCCCCATTAGGTGTGCCTCCTTAGATGTGTCGCCAGTAGAGTTGCCCCTGTTGTTATGCCCCCTAGTAGCGCCACTTGCAAACACAAATAAACAACAACAAAAAAACTGCTTCCCGACCGCTGCTGCTGCTCCGTCTCTGGCCGCCCGCTACTCTCTATGGGAGAGATGTCATGACGTCTCTCCCATAGCGCCGCACAGACACTAGAGGTCAATACTGACCTCTAGCGTCTGACAATGGCGCCGGCTGCAGCAGTTTCCCACACAGCCCACGAAGCCTGCTGCAGCCGGGGACTGCGGGATGCAGGGTGTGGATGGGCGGTGGGTGCCTGCGGGGTGACTACAGCTGCACCCGCGGGCCACAGCACCCCAGGTGCCCACCCTGCTTGTCCATGTCTAGATCCACTCATGCCACTCCTGATGGGACACTATACCCCAACATGAGCTGACCACTGGACGTGAGCATAATTATATTATTTCACTCTCTATAAAGACATAGGACACTGCACCCAAACATAACTAAACTATGCATAAAAAAAATAAGAATTTATTATTGCATTTTGGGGAAAAAATGCACTTTGATAAATTCTGGCCTGTATCTTTGACATGCCATGATCTCTGGACACTAAAATGTATTGTTACAGAACTATGTGGTAGGCTTTCAACTGAAAGACTTTCATGGTGATTTTTGCTTTAACATCGCTATAACAGTTACATATTTCTATTGCTGTGATGGAAAATATCCAGAGCGATAAGGGTTACTTCACTTCATGTTAGTATAATAGAATTCTCTAACACTCTGTACTATGACATTACACCTACTCAACATGACCTGAGTGCTCTATTTCCATAATACAATTATTACACTTTCTAAAGATATATGGAAATCTAGGAACTCAGGGCACCTACAGAAATGTGCACAGTATTACATCTCAAACTGTCCCAGTTTTCTGCATCCAAATGGTCAGAGCCAGTCCTGGGCATAGGTATTAAAGGCAAATGCCTAGGTCATCTGGCAAGCCTAGGGGCATCCCAAGCACCCATGTCTTGGACCAGCAGTGGATCTGAGCACCAGAACAGCGGTGGATGCCGTTTCCCTGTGCCGGCTCCCGGCTGCGGTGCTTCCAGAATTGCGTGCCTCTGTGGAACGCACGTCACTGCGTGTACCGTGCAGTGTCTCCTTCCTTAGCCTTCACCTGTCCACTCCCCTATTCTTGGCTGCTCGATGGGTCTTGTGAGTCAGGAGTAGGAGCCGGGAGAGCGGGACACAGCGGAAGCTTTCAAGGCACACTCACTGCTACTCTGTCCTGGTTCGTGTGTGAGGCTGCTTCCACAGTCTGTGGAGGGAGCGACGGTGGCCAGGACCCGGGAGCTACGGGGCGCACTGTACACAGAGGGAGTGGTTGGGACCTGGAAGCAGTGTCGGTCTGTGGCATGTAGGGCCCACCGGGGGAATGCAGTGGTAGGGGCCCATGGTTAGAGGAGTGGCCAGTCTGTAGAGGGGGTGTGGCCTGCCACATCATTGGTTTGACTAACCATTAGAGAGTGCAACGTCTGGGCCCCTTCATAAATACATACAGTAAATTCAGCTGCTGCATGCATGATAATGTACCAGATTAATAACAGATCAATAACAGCAATGCACTGTAGAAAATACACCACAGTCCAGTATAAGGTAACATATGTAATTCAAGTGCACAGTGTGGAACCTGATCTGTAGAGCAGGAGGTGGGGCCCCAGGTAGTGGGGCCCACCGGTAGTTTCCCCTGTACCCCTGTGGCCCAGTCCAAGCCTGCCTGGAAGCTACAGGCAGCAAGTGACATTCCTAGTGACTTCTTCCCAGCGAATCCCATTCTCTCCAATTCTGCCCGCTACCAGCACTCCCTGCCTGCTCCACACCACTATTCCCATCCTGCCGCCCCCCCTGCTCCACACCACTATTCCCATCCTGCCCTCCCCCCACTCTATACCACTACTCCCATCCTGCCCTTTCTGCTCCACACCACTAATCCCATCCTGCCCCCAGTGCTCTGTACCACTACTCCCATCCTGCCCTATCCCCGTGCTCTACACCACTACTCCCATCCTGTCCCCCCCTGCTCCACACCACTACTCCCATCCTGCCCCCGTACTCTTTCCCACAGCACAATGCGGGAAGGGGAGCACAGTGAGACCATGCCCCTTACCATGTGGTTACATCCCTTTCAGGATACCATATTTGGTGGGGGGGCACCAGCCCAAGTCTTGCTTAGGGCACTAATTTGGCTACATTCGGCTCTGAAAATGGTATATACTGTAGGGCGTAATGAATGGACGTGGCATCTGCCTAAGATAGCCATACACCTAAAGATTTATTGTCCAATCTGGCTGGTTGGAACGAAAATCTGGAGCAAATGACAACTGAACATTTGCTCCGAAATGCCAAAAAAAGTACTAAAAATGGTCAGTAAGCCAAATTGGTAAAATCCATTTGATTTAACCAATTTGTCTGAACGACTGTTTTTTGACAGTTTTCTGGTATATAGGAGCAAATGGTCAATTGTCATACAATACATTACCATATTTTTCATTCCAACCAGCCAGATTGGATAATAAATCTTAGGTGTATGGCCAGCTATAGTTATAGGTTCACAAACTTGTCCCTCAGTGCCCTAAACAGTTCACGTTTTCCAGGTCTCATCACAGAATCACAAAGAAAACAATTAGCTCCACCTGTGGCTCTTTTAAAATGTGTCAGTGAGTAATGAATACATGTGTGCAGCTGCTGGAAGACCTTGGAATGTGAACTGTTCAGGGTCCTGAGGACTGAGTTTGAGAAACACTGGTCAACTAATACCACTTTTACACTCGCACTCCCGGGTCACTCCCGGGATGCTTCCCGGGATGCGTCCCAGGATGCCTTCCCGGGACTGACCCCTTTCACACTGCACTAAGACCTGGGATCGACCCGGGACAGCCCCATTTACACTGATCCCGGGATATCCCTGCAAATGCACATGTATGTCATTAGAAATGGCCTTTTCTGGCTCACATTGATGAGGTCACACTAGTCAACAAAGGGAGGGGTGGTGCCTGCTCACACCATTGCTGCAGTCATGGCCGACAGAGTACCAGTGTGTATGCCTGAGCTCATGATTCTTTCTGCTTTGCAGATGTTTCATACAGCCACTGACAGCATGATGCAGCTTATCACACTGTGCAGTATACTGCACATATATTTTATGAGGAGGAGGAGGGCGCAATTTATGCTGGATAGGGCTGCTAGTCGCCGCCAATATTTGCGCAGGAGGAGAGCCTTCATATCATCCAGGATGAGTATCATACTGAGCGTGAGTATGGGCCCTAACCGCTCATTTTGGTCCAGAGATCGCCGGCACGGAGAAGCCTTTATGAGGACCGTGGAAGCTTACCAGGATGAGGAGTGGATGGCTAACTTCCGTGTGTCTCGTGCAACCTTTAACTACATCCTGGAATTACTTACCCCAGCACTTGACATGCATACCACCAGGCTTAGGAGACCCATCGAGGCACGCAGGAGATTAGCTATTGCATTGTGGTGGTATGCTACCCCAGGAGAGTACCGCTCAGTCTCATGCTTGTTCGTTGTTGCAATCTCCACCTGCTGTGTCATAGTCCACCAGGTGACTAAAGCAATTGTATCTACCTTATACAAGCGCTTCATATCTCTACCACAAGGACAGCGCTTACAGGATACCATCATTGGATTTGTGAAGCGAGGCTATCCGCAGTGTGGAGGAGCGATTGATGGGACACACATCCCCATTATTGCCCCACGTGACAACCATGCTGACTATTTTAATAGGAAGGGCTGGCACTCCATCATATTACAGGCTGTTGTGGACCACAAATATTGGTAAGTGTTTATTTTTGGGGTGGTGGGATGAGTTGCATGTGTGAGTTTTACATTCTAATTGTTTTCAATGTTACTGTTCTTTAGTTTCCTAGATGTGTTTATTGGCTGGCCAGGCCGATCTCATGACTCCCGAGTTCTTGCCAATTCTGACCTGTACAACATCGTAGAGGAGAAGCAGGGAGGCTGGCTGTACCCCAAAGAGTGTGCAAAGATTGTGAATGGGGTGGAGATCCCTGTCCACATCATCGGGGATGCTGCATACCCTTTACGCCCCTGGATTATGAAAGGCTACACCCAACAGGTCCAGTTAACCCCAGAGCAACAAACCTATACTCACACCCTGAGTTCAGCAAGGATGGTGGTTGAGAACGCCTTTGGCAGGTTAAAAGGAAGATGGCGTTGTTTGATGAAGCGCAATGATGTGGACCTTATGAATATGCCTAATGTAGTAGCTGCGTGCTGTATACTGCACAACATCTGTGAACTGCAAAATGAGCTATTCCTTCCTGAGTGGACTGTGCAGGACCCTGAGGTTATAAACCCACATGTGGAAGGTGCTTTGTTTGGGACTGCCTCAAACTCCGCTGCAGAACAAATACGCCACACTATTACGTTCAACCTTGCAGCACTGGTACAATAGTGTTTAAGAATCAGCACAACATGTTTGGTGAATGAAAATGTTTTTATTTTGTATTCCACCTTTGATCTTTGGGTTCATTATTTATGTTTTTCCAAAAAAAACACATTGCCAGCAACTGTGTATATATGCATAAACAATGTAGAAAACACTGTAAACATGGTCTACTTTACGCACAAATGGGAATGTTATGCCTAGATTTGCAAACAAGTTTTAATTGGCATAAAAAAAAAAAAAACACTGGTAGGTTTGTAGATACAACACCATAAACCACAGTGTCCCTGCAGTATATTATCACTGTGTAAAAAATAAATAAAAAGTGCTTTAATGTAGACACTATACAAAACAGAACATAGAAAAAAATGAAAGCAGGCACAAACAGTTGTGCATAAACAATGACCACACTGTGGTTATTTAACAACAAATAACAACCAAAAAAAGCAATTCACTGTGTTTCACGGCAAATTGCGCAATACAGTAAACTCTGGGCTTGGCGCACTAGATGGTGCAGTATTTGGGGCATAGTATGGACCAGGATTAAATGATGAAAAACCCTGCTCAGGGGGGTATTGTGAGTTGTGGTGTTGGTTTGGTGCTCTTGAGGTATTGGTCATACGCTCATAGAACGCCATGTTCATTTGGTGCAATTCCCTGTGGCGGTCATACTGCTCTCTACTCATGCGTTCCTGCATTGTCATGACTTGGGAAAGGAATGCATCATGCATTTGGCGTTCTGCCTCTAGAAACCTGTCGAGCCTTGCATCCTCCTGTGCGGACATTGTAGCGTCCATCTCTCGGAGTTGGTCGACAAGGACATTTGACATGGCTTTAGCCACTTGCTCCGCTCTGTTCAATTTCTTCCTTCTAGGCGGTACGGTGTAAACTGTGAAGAGAAGAAATACAAAATGAGCGTATATAAAAATAGCAGCGTTAGCAAACATGTGTTTGTGGCATTAATCCACCTATACACTAGCTACTCTGCAACATTGAACTTTTTTTTAAAATGCAAAGCCCCCCTGCGTGGGGGCAGAAAATGCAAAGTGTGCCACCGTGCCAGCAGCGTGTTGAGCGCAGTGATCCTGCAAGGGGCTCATTAGCGCTCGCCACGCTGCCGCCACACTGGCCACTCATACTACGCACATAACCGGATGATTAACAATTGTGGATTTGTGCTATGAGTGTTAATTTCTAAACATGTACTTACTGTTTTTCTGTAAAGTTGGGGTGACGGCACTTTGTACAGTCCCACTGTCACTGGTCTGAGCATCCACGACGTCTTCAATGGTTGCAGTTATGCTGTCGTCGTTTCTGGATGTGTTTATGGACGGCTGGGATGATGTGTCGCTGTCCTCAGGTGTGTCGTCAATTAACAACGGTGATGATGGACAGACGTCACTGCTTGTCTGTGTCTCTTCTGGAGTGCCTTCTGTAGCAGTGTACTGTGAACTGGAAGACAGACTCATCGGACTGCATATAGCTGTGTTTCCAAAGATATTGGCGCACATGTCATAGTACTGCCAGTCGATACGGCCAACACCGCTCTTTTTCCTGTTGTTGTCATGCACCTTAAGGAAATGCTTTTTAAGAGTTTTCATTTTGTTTAACACTTGCTGCTGGGTGCGGATGATTCCCCTGGCTTGCAGCATCTTGGAGATGTTTTTATAAATGACTGCATCTTTGACTGTGCCTGTGATCTGCCTCATAATTTCCTCCTCTCCCCTAATGCTCAGCAACTCTCTCACCTCCTGGTCTGTCCAGGTCGCCATGCTGCCTTCCTCACACGCATCAAGGACGCTCCCCAGGGCTCTGAATGATGACATCATCTTTTCTGAGCCCATGAAAGCTCCAATCGGAGGCCTTTTAACAGTCCCGGGTAGTGAATCCCGGGACGGGCCCTTTCACACTACCCAGCTTCCCGGGACGGTCCCGGGTTCAACCCTGCTTTTGACCTGGGATGAAATCCCGGGATGCTCGTCCCGGGAAATTGTCCCTGTACCCATTTACACTGAGAAGAATCCCGGGATGATGCGCGTTCACGTGCAATATCCCGGGATTTTTCTGCGAGTGTAAAAGGGGTATTAGTGGTTCTCAAACTCGGTCCTCAGGACCCCAAACAGTTCACATTTTCAATGTCATCTAGGAGAAGCACAGGTGTATTCATTACTCAATGACACATTTTAACCACTTGCCTGGCGTGGTCGTATGAGATGCGAGTTGCAACCACACCAGGCTGCGCTTTTCCCTGACATGATTGCATTTGACGCAACCAGTGCTGAAGCCCATTGTGCTGTTACAGAGCTGCTGGACCTCACGTACCCTCTGCTTACTGGTTCCCTATCCCCAGTTTCTGCCTTGCTGCCGATCACTGCGGTCAGCCCGGCAGTACCACTACCCCACGGCTGAAGAAATTAGCAGCTGCTGGGGAATTGTTAAAAAGCAGCCCCTCACCTTCTGTGTGGCCACCCAACACTACAGAGAGGAGCAGTTTCCGGGAACATATAGTTGCAATGGTCCAATCATCAATGGCCCGATATATTAGTCAACGATGTTTGCACCCATTTTTTTCTTTTTTTTACATTTAGAAATCTTTTTTTTAAATGAAATCTTATAGAATATGTTTTAAATAAGTGCTCATACCCTAATTCAGTTATAACAAAAATAACAATTTCAGAGCAGTTTTTGGGAAAAATATTATACAGTCAAGTGGTTAAAAGATGGGGCTAATTATTCACTTGTGATTCTGTGAGACCTGGAAAACATGAACTGTTCGGGGTACTGAGGGCTGAGCTTGAGAACCCATGATGTAAATCAGTGATTTCCAAACTTGGTCCCCAAGGACTCCCTACAGTTCATGTCTTCCTGACCACCTAGCAGGTGCACAGGTGTAGTCATTAATCACTAACATATTTTAAAAGATCCACAGATGGGGATAATAATTTTACTTGCGATTCTGTGAGGCGACCTGGAAAACGTGAACTGTTTGGGTCCTGAGGACTGAGTTTGAGAACCTGTGCAATAGACTATTGCTATTCTGTAGAATGTCAATCTGCACAGCAGTTATAAATTAGCATTTACTGATTTACAGTCTCTGAATAGAGCTGGAATGACATCGATCAGTGTATTCTGCTGTGTTGTATGACTGGGGAAGAAGTGGAAACACATATGCCCAGAGGTTAAAGTGAGCTGGAACAGGGCGGAACTGCGGAACGCAGAATGTGAGTCCGGAGCCGCATGGGGATGCAGGGTGCCCGCTGAGGTTGTGTTACCAGTGAACGCCGGCACCTTGCCCTCAGCGGCAGCCGGAGCTCACTCCTGAACTCCAGCTTCAGGCTGTGTGCGGCTGTGTCCGGCTGTGTGTGGCGCTAGGGGAGAAATGCCATGATGTCTCTCCCATAGATCTGAGGAGCGGGCGACCAGGCGGAAGTCAGCGGTCTGGAAGCAGGAGCGGGGCTGGTGAGTATTGTGTGTGTGTGTGTGGGGGGGGGGGGGTTGTGTGTGTGTTTGAAGCGGTGCTACTAGGGGGCATATCTACCTGAGGCA
Organism: Pseudophryne corroboree; assembly: GCF_028390025.1. Lineage (NCBI taxonomy): Eukaryota > Metazoa > Chordata > Amphibia > Anura > Myobatrachidae > Pseudophryne > Pseudophryne corroboree. The sequence continues at coordinate 280,369,351 of NC_086454.1, read as the reverse complement.
TCTGTACTGGGGGCATCTCTACAGGGGGCTTCTCTACTGGGGGTATCTCTATCTCTACTAGGGGCATCTGTACTGGCAGTGGGACATCTCTACAGGGGGCAGCTCTACTAGGGGCAGCTCTACAGTGGGCATCTGTACTGGGGTCATCTGTACAGAGGCATCTCTACAGGGTGCATCTGTACTGGGGCATAACCACAGGGGGCATCTCTACAGGGAGCATATCTACTGGGGGCATCTCTACCGAGGTCATCTCTACTGGGTGCATCACTACAGGAGGCATAACTATGGGGGCATTACTCCTGGGGGCAATACTACATGAAAACTAAAACTAAATTCTGAACCAAAACACTTGAGGGTGATTTTGCTAGAGATGAGCGCCTGAAATTTTTCGGGTTTTGTGTTTTGGTTTTGGGTTCGGTTCCGCGGCCGTGTTTTGGGTTCGAACGCGTTTTGGCAAAACCTCACCGAATTTTTTTTGTCGGATTCGGGTGTGTTTTGGATTCGGGTGTTTTTTTCAAAAAACACTAAAAAACAGCTTAAATCATAGAATTTGGGGGTCATTTTGATCCCAAAGTATTATTAACCTCAAAAACCATAATTTACACTCATTTTCAGTCTATTCTGAATACCTCACACCTCACAATATTATTTTTAGTCCCAAAATTTGCACCGAGGTCGCTGTGTGAGTAAGATAAGCGACCCTAGTGGCCGACACAAACACCGGGCCCATCTAGGAGTGGCACTGCAGTGTCACGCAGGATGTCCCTTCCAAAAAACCCTCCCCAAACAGCACATGACGCAAAGAAAAAAAGAGGCGCAATGAGGTAGCTGTGTGAGTAAGATTAGCGACCCTAGTGGCCGACACAAACACCGGGCCCATCTAGGAGTGGCACTGCAGTGTCACGCAGGATGGCCCTTCCAAAAAACCCTCCCCAAACAGCACATGACGCAAAGAAAAAAAGAGGCGCAATGAGGTAGCTGTGTGAGTAAGATTAGCGACCCTAGTGGCCGACACAAACACCGGGCCCATCTAGGAGTGGCACTGCAGTGTCACGCAGGATGGCCCTTCCAAAAAACCCTCCCCAAACAGCACATGACGCAAAGAAAAAAAGAGGCGCAATGAGGTAGCTGTGTGAGTAAGATTAGCGACCCTAGTGGCCGACACAAACACCGGGCCCATCTAGGAGTGGCACTGCAGTGTCACGCAGGATGTCCCTTCCAAAAAACCCTCCCCAAACAGCACATGACGCAAAGAAAAAAAGAGGCGCAATGAGGTAGCTGTGTGAGTAAGATTAGCGACCCTAGTGGCCGACACAAACACCGGGCCCATCTAGGAGTGGCACTGCAGTGTCACGCAGGATGTCCCTTCCAAAAAACCCTCCCCAAACAGCACATGACGCAAAGAAAAAAAGAGGCGCAATGAGGTAGCTGACTGTGTGAGTAAGATTAGCGACCCTAGTGGCCGACACAAACACCGGGCCCATCTAGGAGTGGCACTGCAGTGTCACGCAGGATGTCCCTTCCTAAAAAACCCTCCCCAATCAGCACATGATGCAAAGAAAAAGAAAAGAAAAAAGAGGTGCAAGATGGAATTGTCCTTGGGCCCTCCCACCCACCCTTATGTTGTATAAACAAAACAGGACATGCACACTTTAACCAACCCATCATTTCAGTGACAGGGTCTGCCACACGACTGTGACTGATATGACGGGTTGGTTTGGACCCCCCCCAAAAAAGAAGCAATTAATCTCTCCTTGCACAAACTGGCTCTACAGAGGCAAGATGTCCACCTCATCTTCACCCTCCGATATATCACCGTGTACATCCCCCTCCTCACAGATTATCAATTCGTCCCCACTGGAATCCACCATCTCAGCTCCCTGTGTACTTTGTGGAGGCAATTGCTGCTGGTCAATGTCTCCGCGGAGGAATTGATTATAATTCATTTTAATGAACATCATCTTCTCCACATTTTCTGGATGTAACCTCGTACGCCGATTGCTGACAAGGTGAGCGGCGGCACTAAACACTCTTTCGGAGTACACACTTGTGGGAGGGCAACTTAGGTAGAATAAAGCCAGTTTGTGCAAGGGCCTCCAAATTGCCTCTTTTTCCTGCCAGTATAAGTACGGACTGTGTGACGTGCCTACTTGGATGCGGTCACTCATATAATCCTCCACCATTCTATCAATGTTGAGAGAATCATATGCAGTGACAGTAGACGACATGTCCGTAATCGTTGTCAGGTCCTTCAGTCCGGACCAGATGTCAGCATCAGCAGTCGCTCCAGACTGCCCTGCATCACCGCCAGTGGGTGGGCTCGGAATTCTGAGCCTTTTCCTCGCACCCCCAGTTGCGGGAGAATGTGAAGGAGGAGATGTTGACAGGTCGCGTTCCGCTTGACTTGACAATTTTGTCACCAGCAGGTCTTTCAACCCCAGCAGACCTGTGTCTGCCGGAAAGAGAGATCCAAGGTAGGCTTTAAATCTAGGATCGAGCACGGTGGCCAAAATGTAGTGCTCTGATTTCAACAGATTGACCACCCGTGAATCCTTGTTAAGCGAATTAAGGGCTGCATCCACAAGTCCCACATGCCTAGCGGAATCGCTCCCTTTTAGCTCCTTCTTCAATGCCTCCAGCTTCTTCTGCAAAAGCCTGATGAGGGGAATGACCTGACTCAGGCTGGCAGTGTCTGAACTGACTTCACGTGTGGCAAGTTCAAAGGGCATCAGAACCTTGCACAACGTTGAAATCATTCTCCACTGCACTTGAGACAGGTGCATTCCATCTCCTATATCGTGCTCAATTGTATAGGCTTGAATGGCCTTTTGCTGCTCCTCCAACCTCTGAAGCATATAGAGGGTTGAATTCCACCTCGTTACCACTTCTTGCTTCAGATGATGGCAGGGCAGGTTCAGTAGTTTTTGGTGGTGCTCCAGTCTTCTGTACGTGGTGCCTGAACGCCGAAAGTGTCCCGCAATTTTTCTGGCCACCGACAGCATCTCTTGCACGCCCCTGTCGTTTTTTAAAAAATTCTGCACCACCAAATTCAAGGTATGTGCAAAACATGGGACGTGCTGGAATTTGCCCATATTTAATGCACACACAATATTGCTGGCGTTGTCCGATGCCACAAATCCACAGGAGAGTCCAATTGGGGTAAGCCATTCCGCGATGATCTTCCTCAGTTGCCGTAAGAGGTTTTCAGCTGTGTGCGTATTCTGGAAAGCGGTGATACAAAGCGTAGCCTGCCTAGGAAAGAGTTGGCGTTTGCGAGATGCTGCTACTGGTGCCGCCGCTGCTGTTCTTGCGGCGGGAGTCCATACATCTACCCAGTGGGCTGTCACAGTCATATAGTCCTGACCCTGCCCTGCTCCACTTGTCCACATGTCCGTGGTTAAGTGGACATTGGGTACAACTGCATTTTTTAGGAGACTGGTGAGTCTTTTTCTGACGTCCGTGTACATTCTCGGTATCGCCTGCCTAGAGAAGTGGAACCTAGATGGTATTTGGTAACGGGGCACACTGCCTCAATAAATTGTCTAGTTCCCTGTGAACTAACGGCGGATACCGGACGCACGTCTAACACCAACATAGTTGTCAAGGACTCAGTTATCCGCTTTGCAGTAGGATGACTGCTGTGATATTTCATCTTCCTCGCAAAGGACTGTTGAACAGTCAATTGCTTACTGGAAGTAGTACAAGTGGGCTTACGACTTCCCCTCTGGGATGACCATCGACTCCCAGCGGCAACAACAGCAGCGCCAGCAGCAGTAGGCGTTACACGCAAGGATGCATCGGAGGAATCCCAGGCAGGAGAGGACTCGTCAGACTTGCCAGTGACATGGCCTGCAGGACTATTGGCATTCCTGGGGAAGGAGGAAATTGACACTGAGGGAGTTGGTGGGGTGGTTTGCGTGAGCTTGGTTACAAGAGGAAGGGATTTACTGGTCAGTGGACTGCTTCCGCTGTCACCCAAAGTTTATGAACTTGTCACTGACTTATTATGAATGCGCTGCAGGTGACGTATAAGGGAGGATGTTCCGAGGTGGTTAACGTCCTTACCCCTACTTATTACAGCTTGACAAAGGGAACACACGGCTTGACACCTGTTGTCCGCATTTCTGGTGAAATACCTCCACACCGAAGAGCTGATTTTTTTGGTATTTTCACCTGGCATGTCAACGGCCATATTCCTCCCACGGACAACAGGTGTCTCCCCGGGTGCCTGACTTAAACAAACCACCTCACCATCAGAATCCTCCTGGTCAATTTCCTCCCCAGCGCCAGCAACACCCATATCCTCCTCATCCTGGTGTACTTCAACACTGACATCTTCAATCTGACTATCAGGAACTGGACTGCGGGTGCTCCTTCCAGCACTTGCAGGGGGCGTGCAAATGGTGGAAGGCGCATGCTCTTCACGTCCAGTGTTGGGAAGGTCAGGCATCGCAACCGACACAATTGGACTCTCCTTGTGGATTTGGGATTTCAAAGAACGCACAGTTCTTTGCGGTGCTTTTGCCAGCTTGAGTCTTTTCAGTTTTCTAGCGAGAGGCTGAGTGCTTCCATCCTCATGTGAAGCTGAACCACTAGCCATGAACATAGGCCAGGGCCTCAGCCGTTCCTTGCCACTCCGTGTGGTAAATGGCATATTGGCAAGTTTACGCTTCTCCTCCGACAATTTTATTTTAGGTTTTGGAGTCCTTTTTTTACTGATATTTGGTGTTTTGGTTTTGACATGCTCTGTACTATGCCATTGGGCATCGGCCTTGGCAGACGACGTTGCTGGCATTTCATCGTCTCGGCCATGACTAGTGGCAGCAGCTTCAGCACGAGGTGGAAGTGGATCTTGATCTTTCCCTAATTTTGGAACCTCAACATTTTTGTTCTCCATATTTTAATAGGCACAACTAAAAGGCACCTCAGGTAAACAATGGAGATGGATGGATTGGATACTAGTATACAATTATGGACGGGCTGCCGAGTGCCGACACAGAGGTAGCCACAGCCGTGAACTACCGCACTGTACTGTGTCTGCTGCTAATATATAGACTGGTTGATAAAGAGATAGTATACTCGTAACTAGTATGTATGTATAAAGAAAGAAAAAAAAACCACGGTTAGGTGGTATATACAATTATGGACGGGCTGCCGAGTGCCGACACAGAGGTAGCCACAGCCGTGAACTACCGCACTGTACTGTGTCTGCTGCTAATATATAGACTGGTTGATAAAGAGATAGTATACTCGTAACTAGTATGTATGTATAAAGAAAGAAAAAAAAACCACGGTTAGGTGGTATATACAATTATGGACGGGCTGCCGAGTGCCGACACAGAGGTAGCCACAGCCGTGAACTACCGCACTGTACTGTGTCTGCTGCTAATATATAGACTGGTTGATAAAGAGATAGTATACTCGTAACTAGTATGTATGTATAAAGAAAGAAAAAAAAACCACGGTTAGGTGGTATATACAATTATGGACGGGCTGCCGAGTGCCGACACAGAGGTAGCCACAGCCGTGAACTACCGCACTGTACTGTGTCTGCTGCTAATATAGACTGGTTGATAAAGAGATAGTATACTACTAATATTATATACTGGTGGTCAGGTCACTGGTCACTAGTCACACTGGCAGTGGCACTCCTGCAGCAAAAGTGTGCACTGTTTAATTTTAATATAATATTATGTACTCCTGGCTCCTGCTATAACCTATAACTGGCACTGCAGTAGTGCTCCCCAGTCTCCCCCACAATTATAAGCTGTGTGAGCTGAGCAGTCAGACAGATATATAATATATATATAGATGATGCAGCACACTGGCCTGAGCCTGAGCAGTGCACACAGATATGGTATGTGACTGACTGAGTCACTGTGTGTATCGCTTTTTTCAGGCAGAGAACGGATATATTAAATAAACTGCACTGTGTGTCTGGTGGTCACTCACTATATAATATATTATGTACTCCTGGCTCCTGCTATAACCTATAACTGGCACTGCAGTAGTGCTCCCCAGTCTCCCCCACAATTATAAGCTGTGTGAGCTGAGCAGTCAGACAGATATATAATATTATATATAGATAATAGATGATGCAGCACACTGGCCTGAGCCTGAGCAGTGCACACAGATATGGTATGTGACTGAGTCACTGTGTGCTGTGTATCGCTTTTTTCAGGCAGAGAACGGATTATAAATAAAAGTGGTGGTCACTGGTCACTATCAGCAAAACTCTGCACTGTACACTACTGAGTACTCCTAATGCTCCCCAAAATTAGTAAATCAAGTGTCTAAACGGAGAGGACGCCAGCCACGTCCTCTCCCTATCAATCTCAATGCACGTGTGAGAAAATGGCGGCGACGCGCGGCTCCTTATATAGAATCCGAGTCTCGCGATAGAATCCGAGCCTCGCGAGAATCCGACAGCGTCATGATGACGTTCGGGCGCGCTCGGGTTAACCGAGCAAGGCGGGAAGATCCGAGTCGCTCGGACCCGTGAAAAAAAACATGAAGTTCTGGCGGGTTCGGATTCAGAGAAACCGAACCCGCTCATCTCTAGATTTTGCAAAACCAAAACACAACAATGAAAACAGAACCTAAACCAAAAGACGAAACTCCACTAACATCTCTAATATATTCATACACCTCCCTTTGTGTTTACTTATAATTCTAATAGAGTGGTTCCCAATTTTTCTTGAATCAGCATTTTTTTCACGCCATCCCTAGGATAAAGTTTTTTTTTTTATTGATAAATTTAGGGATAAGTTAAATTAAAATTGTCAATTAAATTAAGTAAATTGTGCCTACCTGTCATCCTTAGGTTCAGTTACATGGTGGTATTCCGGTGTGCTTCTGATTGTCCACATGTTTCATGATCAGCAGCCGCTAGCACTGCTTTTGCCTATCACTTTTACCATAAATGATTTGATTTGGTCCTGGAACACCAACCTGAGCGCCCCTGCAAGAGCATCGCGGCACCACAGGGTGCCTAATCACACAGTCTGGAAACCACTTGTCTAATATATTTACATAATGAAAGAGTTTAGATGAATGTGCAAAATGTGATATTTTACCTGAATTCTGGCTATCATAAGATTAATTTTACCAAAATTTATTGGTATACATTTTGTAATCTTGGGGACCCCAAACTGATGAAAACTGTGCCAAATCTACTTGCTGAACTCTAGATCTGGTGTAAAGAATACTGGCGAGTAGCTTTTTAGTCATAATTAAAATAAATCTTCATACCAAAGACCAGAAATGAAAGTGTGAATATTTGCAAAGCCGAGAACCAATTCTACAAAATCATGCAGATGCCTTCTTTATAGACTGTGTAACAAAGGTTTTCATTAGCATAATGCCTGCAGACTTGACACTTGTTCAACTGGACTCATTTTCACCTAGAACTTTTAAAAACTTTTCAAAGTACTATTTTACTATGGTGTGCCTAGAAGAGACTTGACATGTTTCTCTATGTAACTAGCCTTATATGCTTCCTATTGTTGCAGTTTTAAGTTTACACACAGTGCTGGAATTATGTTTTGTTTTGCCCTTGATAACTCTATTAAATACAACGTCAATATCAGGGGAAGCTTTACAGATATAACTTTAAATTGCCACACAAACCTACTTAGTCTACGCCTTTCAACACCAGATCTAGAGTCCACTTGTGTTCTTAATGCATAGTCTAGACGTGGTCGAGCATAATTAATTGTCTTACATTTTTTTCCAGGGTCCATTTTACCAAATGACTTACATGAAACACACATTTATCCTAACAGCAGTTTAATGTTATTACCTATTTTAGTTCAACAGTATTATTTGCAAAGTACATTAAACACAAGTCCCGCAGCAATGGACTTTATCCATCAGTGTGAAGATTTGCAATATTCTACTAATGTTTCCATGGCTTACAGAAAGTCACATGACCAGCAGACAAATTACAGCTAAACCAAGAGTAAATTTTATTATCTGATCCCTTGCTTTCATTGTTTTTATAAGAATATTTCTCCTCATGTAATATAGCCCATTGGTAACTAATGCCAATGCGCTAAGCTCCCTTCATGAAAGTCCATGTATGGCAAACATTTAATATAGAAATGCTGAAAAAAGGACAGAAAGGAGCATGGTAGTGGCTTACAGGTTCCCCTTTTCTACGTTCTACAGTTGTTAACCCCACCTTCCCCCATCTAAAATTCTTAGAGGAATATATATGTAACAATTACGCACTAAGGTCTATATGGGGCAGGGTGTGCTGCTCAGAAACAACAAGGTTTTCCTCCTTGTAGGAATGTAAACCTAAATAGTAGAGATGAGAAGTTTCGGTTTTACTCGGATCTCAAAACGGCATCTTGTTGGCTCACGGATGTCATGTGTTTTGGATAGCCTATAAGAAAAATCCGGAAAACCGAACTTGAACCGAGTAAATTCGAACTTGCTCATCTCTAGTAAATAGTAGGTTATAGCGCTCAACCCTTATATTTGGTTGGTGTTGTATTTATTATGAACAGTTTCTTATATAGCGCAGCAAATTCAGTTGCGCTTTACAGTTTGACACAATGATAAAACAAAACTGGGTAATAAACATTCATAGAGGTAGGAAGGCCCTGCTCGCAAGCTTACAATCTATAGGAAATAGTACATCATGCATTCAAAATTACATATAAAGATCAAATGTATACAAAAACAGTGTAAATATAATATAATATTAGGTGGTGGTGTAGTGCAGTATTTGCAAGAGTGTTGCACAGAAATTGTGTTTCCAATTTCCACAGAAATATTTATGCTTCCAAGTCAATTAATGCAAAATGGTGGATGAGCCTGGTCTTAATTGGTTAAGTTCCATATAAATGCCAATCTTAATAGGGAAAAGTGAATAGTGGCGTCCCGCTTATGTAGAAACTGTTTGTGCAATTTTTTATCTGTAGCTGGTCCAATACAATTTAATAAAGTCTAATGCACGCCAGCTGTTCCTCTTCTGGTAGGGGGATTTGAGTGGGTCTGATTCGGTTATTACAGGAGCTCTGGACTCGACGTCCCAGCTGCAGTGCGACACTTCATTTTAGATCCCAATGGGTTCATCCACAGATGCCGATTACTATCTCAGTTAGGTTACGGTCTGGAGGTTGGGCATTCCGGCGCAGGCACTTGTTAGAACCCACTACCATGCACCTCCCCGTACAAAGACTCTTTGTACTTTGGATTTCCTGTCTGTAAATCTATTGAACTACTATGAGAAGAATCACTTGTAGCCTAATGTACCAGACAGCTTAGTACAGGTGCAGTATGAAATGCTCGAGATCCCGGCGGTCATAATACCAATGTCTGGATCCCGAATATGGAAAGACAGACAGAGGTGAGTGTGGGGTATTCTCCCCACTCCCCTACCCCCTATTCCTAAACCTCTGTTCCCGCAGCCTAACCCTAACCTCCCCCCCTTAGTGCCTGACTCTAACCCTCCCCCCGGAGATGCCTAAAGGTAAGTCCCCATCCCCGTTGCTTAAACCTAACCCCTCCTCCCCTGGCCGTAAACCTAGTCCACCTGCTATACTTATGATCGGAATGCCGGCTGTCGGGATTCCGGCGTCGGTCTCCTGGCCCTTTCGGAGTCCCAGCGTTGGCATTCTAAAGAATGTCAGGATTATGGCATCTGTATTTTGACTGCCGGGATCCCAACAGCCGTCATTCTGACTTCATTCCCTTAGTACAATTATCTAATATACCAGACAGCTAACATGCAATAGCATAAAATAGTATGCAGATAAGTACTATAGCCTAATGTGCCAAGCAGGTAAGTGCAGTTGCCAATACCATGCACCTGCGTATAATAACCTAATATACCAGGCCCTTGCTTCCCATAGTGGGAGATAGGCAGGACACATGTCAGGGCCCTTCATCGGGGGGGGGAGGGGGGGAGCAAGCCATCTACCATCCTCCATGTCACCTGCTGGAGCTGAACCACTATTGTTTGACTTACAACAGTGCATGGCACAGCCAGGCCCGTATTAAGGTTTGTCAGGGCCCCAGGCAACTAAATTGTGGTGGCCCTAGCAATAAAATTGTCAAAATAATATGCTGGTGATGTTATTAAAAATTCTAATGTGTAAATACTCCCAGCACCACAATTGTGTTAAAAACACTGTAGTGCCCCCAGTTCTTTCTATGCCACACAGAAACCACACATATGCCACAGTTCCCCCAAAATGGTGATGTAGTTATTTGTGGGGGCCCCTGTTTAACTGCCCAGGCTGCCCTGTTGTTATTTCAGCTCCAGGCCCAGTACAGCTTTGTGCGCCGCGGCCTGGTTCCCTGCAGCTGAGCTCGCCACTTGCATGTCCGCTAATGATGTCAGATATGGCGAGTGACTGACAGTTCATCGAGGAGTCGATCGGCATAGGAGCGCTGGCATCTTGCTGCCCACGCCCTCCGTCAGTATCAAGTTCAGACAGACGCTGAATACAATGCTGGGTTGACTGCTAAAGCTACAGAAAATAAGTATCTTCCTAGGCTATAATTAATATTAGTATATGGGAGGGGAGATAAGTGAATTATACTGCACTATTTTAAATCTTAATCCATGTACCGACGTCTGTATGGGGGGATGGGAATGGGTGGGGGTGGCAATAAGTTAATTCTTAGTTTCCATACACTATATTAAATAAATACATATGATGGATGGAATGCATTTCACATGCATATAGAAAATGAATGCCCAAGTCTATAGGTGGCTGCCTCTGGTCTGGCAAGGGTAACAAAAGTGTGAGAGGATTTTGGTGGTGCTTAGGGGAGGTAAGACTACAGATGTGTCCCGCCACAGCCTTGCTGCATATAGCAGAGCGGTGTATCGGTTCCGCAATGCGAATGCAACATGGCATGCTGCGTCCGTCCGCATCGCCGACAGCTCCCATTACACTCAATAAGAGGTGGGTGCATGCTCTACCATTAAATTGGTATCAGTCACTACCTGACTTTAGATCTTGATGTGCTCCCCTCCTCCTCCCCAATACACAGGTTAGGCTGATTCTACCCTATGGGGTTCAGCGGCACCACCGCTCCCGATAGGTCTTTTGTTGTGTCATTGGTGTGGGAGGTGGATACCTTGAGATTAAAGTGATGGTTTTCAGCTGGCCTCCCATCTAGATGGATGTGGACTGTATGCAGACAGTGATATTGCTTTGTGGGTCCATTCTTTCTTTACCACCATACTTTATCAGTCCTTTTCCCTCTTGCCCAATCATATGGCTAGTTAAATATTTAATACTAAAATTTTAAATAAGTCTGCCCTATCTTTGGCTCTTATATATTCGTCCATGTCATTAGTTTATTCTATAGGCAATGGCTAATTTTTTTATCTTGCATTGGGAAGGGCCATCACATATCAGATGATAGGGCGTTTAATTCCTGTATTGAGGTATCGACCTTCGGAGTAAGTCTATGGTCTTGGAGAATGGCCATAAGAGCTGCATAGCTGGCACCATGTTTTCTGCGGGCGCGATCACATATGTAGGCAGAGACATGCCCTAAAAATGGTCATGATACATCTTGTTTTTCCCAACACTCCCTGTACTTACCCCCAAACAGTCTCTAACTGTCATTCACTCTGAGAATAAATCCTCATTGCAAGTGGCATCGCAAAGGTACCTTAGCGTGGGCTCAGTATGATCACAGCAAATGCGCAGTCTTCCGATAATTGCTCAGCAGCAAAAATATTGGCATTACATACAAATTGGAATCAAACCCTTTGTTCTAAACTTTAATTTATCAGGTGATATGTGAGATTGTTAGGGTCTCCTGCCCTGTGCTGCCACGTCGTCATGGCAACCGGGAGACAAGTGCTAGTGGAGTAACCTGAGCGCAGTTGATACTCCGGTTCGGGTCTTTTGCTGTGCAGTGGTTATAGGCTCTGTGCACGGCAGGGGATCCGGTGCTGGTTTTTGTGCTCACAGTCTGTGAGGTCTGAGTGGGGCGTGGACAGCACCTGCTTTATAAGGCCTCTTTTCAGGGTAAGCAGATGCTGCTGAATCTCTGTTGGTTAGTCAGTTCATGAAAGTTAGCCAGTACTGTGTAGCTTTGTATTTGTTTGTTGCTTACTGCAAATAGGCCTGGGGATTTGGTATTACACTCTGCCAATCCAGACCTAGCAGTAAGACTGGAGTCAGTCGTTTAGCTTGCTGGGGTTCTGTTATTACTCTGTGAACTTAGCAAGTTTGCGGCTGTATTCTAACACTTGCCTGTCTAATCCTGTCTCACTGTGCTAGGTGTCAGGGGTCAGTTTAGTGGCAGTAAGCTTAAACCTGTGCACTGCAAGTGAGAATCAGGATTGTGGAGGCTCTCCTTGTGTCTATCATTCCATCTCTGACCAAGGAGTTTACTGCCACACCCGTTGGTAACCCTTTAGGGTTTTGCTGTTGCCCTTAGCAACAGCATTTCGGGATCTCTACGTATTAAAACATAACATCTTGCTTTTTACATCTGAGCAGTTCTAATACAAGGGAGATACCCAGTTCCTTAGCCTCTGGGCTTCTCTGTTCACTGTGTGTGTATTTTGTTACCCTATCACCTTCTGTGTACGTTATGTCATATTCCCCAGTTTGTCTGTGAGTCCATTTGTTTTGCATAACAGTTCAAACACCAGTACATTCCTGCAGACACTGGAGTGCATAACAGTTCTGACACTAGTACTTTCCTGCAGGCACTGGTGTGCATAACATATTCAGCAGCCAAATACTCCTGTTGAAATTTTGTGGGAATATGGAGCATACCCCTCAAAATACGTTGCAACAGGTGGTCGATCAGGTGCAGGTCCTGACTCGACAATTTAATGATTTGTCCATTAAAATGCACACCTCCCAGGCTGCTGGCGGAGCTCCCGCAGCAGCAGCACCTGCAGGGGTTAAGGAGCCGAAAGTAAATCTCCCAGATCGTTTTTCTGGAGATCGCTCGCAGTTCTTTTGTTTCAAGGAGAGCTGCAAGCTATACTTCCGGCTTAGGCCTCAGTCTTCTGGGTCGGAGATTCAGCGGGTGGGCATAGTGATTTCCTTGCTACAAGGAGACCCACAGGTCTGGGCATATGGGTTGCAGCCTGACTGTCCGTCGCTTAAAAGTGTTGATGTTTTTTTTACGGCACTGGGCATGTTGTATGATGACCCTGACAAGACAGCCTCAGCCGAGGCTCAGATTTCGATCCTTAAGCAAGGGCGAAGGCCAGTTGAGGTTTACTGTACGGAGTTTCGGAGGTTGGCCCATGATACCCAGTGGAATGACCCAGCCCTGAGACACCAGTACCGAAGAGGTCTTTCTAACCAGATAAAGGACCAACTGGTACAATATCCCTTGCCTGATAGCTTGGATCAGCTCATGCAGTTATCCATCCGGGTGGATAGACGGCTGAGAGAGCGTAGGCTTGAAAGGGAGACTGAGATTTCCTTCCTTCCCAAGGGAACCTCAGACTCTGAGGAATTTTCTGAGGAGCCTATGCAGATTGGGGCTACCCGCCTCTCCTCGCGTGAGAAGACGCGGAGGAGACAGCAGGGGTTGTGTTTGTACTGTGGGAATAAAGGTCATGTGGTAGTATCATGCCCAGAAAAGCCGGAAAACTTCAGGGCCTGAGGGTGATGGGAAATATCCTGTCAGGCCAGAAGTCAGAATTTCCCAAGAAGACTTTTATCATTCCGGTGACCTTGAAGATCCTCGGTCAAACTGTCAAGACTGAGGCCTTTGTGGACAGTGGGGCCGACGGGGTTTTTATGGACCGCCAATTCGCCCTAAAACACTCTGTTCCCTTAGTACCCTTGGCATCGGAAATTGAGATTTGTGGGTTAAACGGGGAACCATTATCCCAAGGTAAAATTACCTCTTGCACTAGCCAGATTTCTTTGTTTATTGGAGCCACACACTCTGAAAAATTGTCCTTTTATGTGACTGTCTGTACTTTTGCCCCATTGGTGTTGGGGTTACCCTGGTTAAGGGCCCACAATCCTCAATTTGACTGGGTCTCTGGGGAGATTCTTAGTTGGGGTACTGATTGTTTCAGGAGTTGCTTGAGCCTTCCAGTCAGGCTCTCGCAGCTAAGTTTGCCAGGATTGCCAGGGTGTTATGCAGATTTTGCGGACGTGTTCTCCAAAAAAGTTGCAGAGGTACTACCTCCCCATCGCCCCTATGACTGTGCCATTGATTTGTTGCCAAATGCTAAGCTTCCCAAGAGCAGGTTGTACTCCCTGTCACGTCCTGAGACTCAGGCTATGGCAGAGTACATTCAGGAGAACTTGGCTAAGGGATTTATCAGACCTTCACAGTCTCCAGTTGGGTCGGGGTTCTTCTTCGTGGGTAAAAAGGACGGTTCGTTGCGACCCTGCATCGACTTCAGGGAATTGAACCGTATCACGATTAAAAACTCATACCCACTGCCTCTCATTTCGGTCTTGTTTGACCAGCTTCGTACTGCCACCATTTTTTCTAAGATTGACCTACGCGGTGCGTACAATCTAATCCGAATAAGAGAGGGGGATGAATGGAAGACTGCCTTTAATACCCACTCAGGGCATTATGAATATTTGGTGATGCCTTTTGGGCTCTGTAATGCCCCGGCAGTCTTCCAGGATTTCATGAATGATGTGCTCAGGGAATATTTGGATAGATTCTTAGTTGTATACTTAGATGACATCCTAATCTTCTCCCATTCCCTGGAGGAACATCGGAAGCATGTACGCTTAGTCCTCCAGAAACTCAGAGACCACCGGCTTGGGGCGAAGCTGGAGAAGTGCGAATTTGAAGTTCAGCAAATCGCATTTCTAGGATATATTATCTCCCCAGAAGGTTTCCAAATGGAGGGTTCCAAGGTACAGGCAGTCCTGGATTGGGTGCAGCCCACTAGTTTGAAGGCGCTTCAGCGTTTCCTGGGCTTTGCGAATTTTTATAGACGATTTATCGCTGGATTTTCGTCTATAGTGGCGCCCTTGGTGGCACTCACTAAGAAAGGGGCGGATGTTGCTCACTGGTCTTGTGAGGCTAAAGCGGCTTTTGCCCGTCTCAAAAGGGCATTTGTTTCGGCCAAGGTGCTGCGACACCCAGATCCAGAGCGTCCTTTTGTGGTGGAGGTGGATGCCTCTGAGATGGGTATTGGGGCAGTGCTTTCTCAGATGGGAGTGTCTGATAATCGCCTTCATCCCTGTGCTTACTTTTCCCGTAAATTTTCGCCTGCCGAGATGAATTATGACGTGGGTAACCGGGAATTGTTGGCTATTAAGGATGCACTCGAGGAGTGGAGACACTGGCTTGAGGGGGCTAAGTTTGTGGTCTCAATTCTCACTGACCATAAGAATCTGGCATATTTAGAGTCAGCGAAGCGTCTCAATGCCAGGCAGGCACGATGGGCTTTGTTTTTTGCTCGCTTTAATTTTTTGATAACATATCGCCCTGGGTCAAAAAACATCAAGGCTGATGCGCTCTCGCGGAGTTTTGCTCCAATCCAGGAGACCACCGAGGAGCCGTTGCCCATTGTTTCCCCATCATGTATTAAAGTGGGCATTACCCAGGACCTCTTATCATTAGTCCTTAGAGCACAGGAGCAGGCTCCTCCAGACCTTCCGGTAGGTCTTTTGTTTGTGCCTCCTAGGTTAAGACAGCGAGTGTTCCTGGAATTCCATGCCAAGAAGTCGGCAGGTCACCCGGGTATTGCCAGAACTCGGGAGTTGCTATCTAGGGCGGTGTGGTGGCCCTCGGTGGCTAAGGATGTGGATCAGTGGGTTCGGGCATGTGACATCTGTGCCCGAAATAAGACTCCTAGAGGGGTTCCTGTTGGCCCATTACATCCACTCTCTATCCCATCTAAGCCATGGACCCACATTTCAATGGATTTTGTGGTGGACTTGCCCAAATCCTCGGGGATGACAGCCATCTGGGTTGTCGTTGACAGGTTTTCGAAGATGGCGCACTTCGTTCCACTGGTTGGGCTGCATTCAGCCAGACGCCTGTCTGAATTATTTATGCTGCATGTTGTGCGTCTCCACGGGTTGCCACTTGATGTGGTCTCTGACCGCGGATCCCAGTTTGTGGCCAAATTCTGGAGGGCATTTTGTTCCGATCTCCAGATTTCTGTCAGCTTGTCGTCAGGCTACCATCCGCAGTCTAATGGGCAGACTGAAAGGGTGAACCAGTCCTTGGAGCAGTTCCTCAGGTGTTATGTCTCCAAGTGTCAGACTGACTGGGTTGCTCATCTGTCCATGGCGGAGTTTGCCTATAACAACGCGGCTCACTCTGCTACAGGGATCTCTCCCTTCCTTTGTGTGTATGGGCATCATCCTAAGGCCAATTCTTTTGACCCCCTGGACTCCACGCCTGGTGGTTCCTCTGTGGTTTCGGTCCTTAGAGGTATTTGGCGGAAAGTGAAGAAAGCCCTTGTGTCTGTGTCATTAGTGACCAAAAGGGTTTTTGATAAGCGGAAAAGACCCTGCAGCTTCAAATTAGGAGACTTCGTCTGGTTGTCTACCAAGAATTTGAAGTTGAGACAGCCATCTCATAAGTTAGGGCCCCGGTTCATCGGCCCTTATAAGATCACCAGGGTTATCAATCCGGTGGCATTCCAGTTAGATCTGCCCCGTTCTTTGGGTATCAATAAAACATTTCATTGTTCCCTTTTAAAACGGGCGATTAGTAATCCTTCTTCCAGTGGAAGACCTTCCCCTCTTCTGATACGTGGCCAGAGGGAGTTTGTTGTTGAAAGGATTCTTGACTCCAAGGTGGTTCGGGGTCGGCTGTCATTTTTGGTGCACTGGAAGGGGTATGGCCCGGAGGAGCGGTCGTGGGTGCGCAGTTGTGATCTTCATGCCCCCAGACTGATACGCTCTTTCTTCTCGCAGTTCCCCGATAAACCCGGTGGTAGGGGTTCTTTGACCCCTCGTCAGAGGGGGGGTACTGTTAGGGTCTCCTGCCCTGTGCTGCCACGTCGTCATGGCAACCGGGAGACAAGTGCTAGTGGAGTAACCTGAGCGCAGTTGATACTCCGGTTCGGGTCTTTTGCTGTGCAGTGGTTATAGGCTCTGTGCACGGCAGGGGATCCGGTGCTGGTTTTTGTGCTCACAGTCTGTGAGGTCTGAGTGGGGCGTGGACAGCACCTGCTTTATAAGGCCTCTTTTCAGGGTAAGCAGATGCTGCTGAATCTCTGTTGGTTAGTCAGTTCATGAAAGTTAGCCAGTACTGTGTAGCTTTGTATTTGTTTGTTGCTTACTGCAAATAGGCCTGGGGATTTGGTATTACACTCTGCCAATCCAGACCTAGCAGTAAGACTGGAGTCAGTCGTTTAGCTTGCTGGGGTTCTGTTATTACTCTGTGAACTTAGCAAGTTTGCGGCTGTATTCTAACACTTGCCTGTCTAATCCTGTCTCACTGTGCTAGGTGTCAGGGGTCAGTTTAGTGGCAGTAAGCTTAAACCTGTGCACTGCAAGTGAGAATCAGGATTGTGGAGGCTCTCCTTGTGTCTATCATTCCATCTCTGACCAAGGAGTTTACTGCCACACCCGTTGGTAACCCTTTAGGGTTTTGCTGTTGCCCTTAGCAACAGCATTTCGGGTTCTCTACGTATTAAAACATAACATCTTGCTTTTTACATCTGAGCAGTTCTAATACAAGGGAGATACCCAGTTCCTTAGCCTCTGGGCTTCTCTGTTCACTGTGTGTGTATTTTGTTACCCTATCACCTTCTGTGTACGTTATGTCATATTCCCCAGTTTGTCTGTGAGTCCATTTGTTTTGCATAACAGTTCAAACACCAGTACATTCCTGCAGACACTGGAGTGCATAACAGTTCTGACACTAGTACTTTCCTGCAGGCACTGGTGTGCATAACAGAGATATAACATATTTACACTAGAGATGAGCGGGTTCGGTTCCTCTGAATCCGAACCCGCCCGAACTTCATGTTTTTTTACACGGGTCCGAGCGACTCGGATCTTCCCGCCTTGCTCGGCTAACCCGAGCGCGCCCGAACGTCATCATCACGCTGTCGGATTCTCGCGAGGCTCGGATTCTATCGCGAGACTCGGATTCTATATAAGGAGCCGCGCGTCGCCGCCATTTTCACACGTGCATTGAGAGTTATAGGGAGAGGACGTGGCTGGCGTCCTCTCGGTTTAGAGAAGAGAGAGACACAGTATTTTGGGGAGCATTATTAGGAGGAGTACTACTATACTGTATACTACTATACTACTTGCTGAAGTGATATTTATAGATTAGATAGTGTGACTGTAAGTGTATTATCTGACTTGTGGGGGAGACACTGACAGTGGGGAGCAGTTAGAGTCTGAGAGCAGGACTCAGGAGTACATATAACGTACAGTGCACACTTTTGCTGCCAGAGTCAGTGCCACACTGCCATTGTTGTGACCACACTGACCACCAGTATAATAATATATTTTGTGATTGTCTGCTTAGGCCTCGGAGTACTAGTTGCAAGTTGCAACGTGACCTGAAGTGACCACCAGTTTAATAATCAATCACCACCAGTTTAATATATATACAGGTTGAGTATCCCATATCCAAATATTCCAAAATACGGAATATTCCGAAATACGGACTTTTTTGAGTGAGAGTGAGATAGTGAAACCTTTGTTTTTTGATGGCTCAATGTACACAAAGTTTGTTTAATACACAAAGTTATTAAAAATATTGTATTAAATGACCTTCAGGCTGTGTGTATAAGGTGTATATGAAACATAAATGAATTGTGTAAATGTACACACACTTTGTTTAATGCACAAAGTTATAAAAAATATTGTCTAAAATGAACTTCAGGCTGTGTGTATAAGGTGTATATGAAACATAAATGCATTCTGTGCTTAGATTTAGGTCCCATCACCTTGATAGCTCATTATGGTATGCAATTATTCCAAAATACGGAAAAATCCCATATCCAAAATACCTCTGGTCCCAAGCATTTTGGATAAGGGAGACTCAACCTGTATATATATATATATATAATTGTATATAATATATATATAATATTGTATACCACCTACCCGTGGTTTTTTTTTTTTTCATTCTTCTTTATACATACTACTATAGTAGCTTACTGTAGCAGTCTGCGGTGCTGTGCTGACCTGACAGTGTCCAGCAGGTCCGTCATCAGTCATTACATAATAAATATATATAGTACCTGTCCGGCTGCAGTACTAGTGATATTATATTGATTTCATCTCATTATCAATAATTTATCATCCAGTCTAGACTCTATATTAGCAGCAGACACAGTACGTTAGTCCACGGCTGTAGCTACCTCTGTGTCGGCACTCGGCAGTCCATCCATAATTGTATACCACCTACCCGTGGTTTTTTTCTTTTCTTTCTTCTTTGTACATACTACTATAGAGTATAGTAGCTTACTGTAGCAGTCTGCGGTGCTGCTGAGCTGACAGTGTCCAGCAGGTCCGTCATCAGTCATCATTACCTAATAAATATATTATCTACCTGTCCGGCTGCAGTACTAGTGATATTATATATACATACATATATATATATTGATTTCATCTCATTATCAATCATCCAGTCTATATTAGCAGCAGACACAGTACGTTAGTCCACGGCTGTAGCTACCTCTGTGTCGGCACTCGGCAGTCCATCCATAATTGTATACCACCTACCCGTGGTTTTTTTTTCTTCTTTCTTCTTTGTACATACTACTATAGTATAGTAGCTTACTGTAGCAGTCTGCGGTGCTGCTGAGCTGACAGTGTCCATCAGGTCCGTCATCAGTCATCATTACCTAATAAATATATTATCTACCTGTCCGGCTGCAGTACTAGTGATATTATATATACATACATATATATATATATTGATTTCATCTCATTATCAATCATCCAGTCTATATTAGCAGCAGACACAGTACGTTAGTCCACGGCTGTAGCTACCTCTGTGTCGGCACTCGGCAGTCCATCCATAATTGTATACCACCTACCCGTGGTTTTTTTTTTTCTTTCTTCTTTGTACATACTACTATAGTATAGTAGCTTACTGTAGCAGTCTCCGGTGCTGCTGAGCTGACAGTGTCCAGCAGGTCCGTCATCAGTCATCATTACCTAATAAATATATTATCTACCTGTCCGGCTGCAGTACTAGTGATATTATATATACATACATATATATATTGATTTCATCTCATTATCAATCATCCAGTCTATATTAGCAGCAGACACAGTACGTTAGTCCACGGCTGTAGCTACCTCTGTGTCGGCACTCGGCAGTCCATCCATAATTGTATACCACCTACCCGTGGTTTTTTTTTTTTCTTTCTTCTTTGTACATACTACTATAGTATAGTAGCTTACTGTAGCAGTCTGCGGTGCTGCTGAGCTGACAGTGTCCAGCAGGTCCGTCATCAGTCATCATTACCTAATAAATATATTATCTACCTGTCCGGCTGCAGTACTAGTGATATTATATATACATACATATATATATATTGATTTCATCTCATTATCAATCATCCAGTCTATATTAGCAGCAGACACAGTACGTTAGTCCACGGCTGTAGCTACCTCTGTGTCGGCACTCGGCAGTCCATCCATAATTGTATACCACCTACCCGTGGTTTTTTTTTCTTCTTTCTTCTTTGTACATACTACTATAGTATAGTAGCTTACTGTAGCAGTCTGCGGTGCTGCTGAGCTGACAGTGTCCATCAGGTCCGTCATCAGTCATCATTACCTAATAAATATATTATCTACCTGTCCGGCTGCAGTACTAGTGATATTATATATACATACATATATATATATATTGATTTCATCTCATTATCAATCATCCAGTCTATATTAGCAGCAGACACAGTACGTTAGTCCACGGCTGTAGCTACCTCTGTGTCGGCACTCGGCAGTCCATCCATAATTGTATACCACCTACCCGTGGTTTTTTTTTTTCTTTCTTCTTTGTACATACTACTATAGTATAGTAGCTTACTGTAGCAGTCTCCGGTGCTGCTGAGCTGACAGTGTCCAGCAGGTCCGTCATCAGTCATCATTACCTAATAAATATATTATCTACCTGTCCGGCTGCAGTACTAGTGATATTATATATACATACATATATATATTGATTTCATCTCATTATCAATCATCCAGTCTATATTAGCAGCAGACACAGTACGTTAGTCCACGGCTGTAGCTACCTCTGTGTCGGCACTCGGCAGTCCATCCATAATTGTATACCACCTACCCGTGGTTTTTTTTTTTTCTTTCTTCTTTGTACATACTACTATAGTATAGTAGCTTACTGTAGCAGTCTGCGGTGCTGCTGAGCTGACAGTGTCCAGCAGGTCCGTCATCAGTCATCATTACCTAATAAATATATTATCTACCTGTCCGGCTGCAGTACTAGTGATATTATATATACATACATATATATATTGATTTCATCTCATTATCAATCATCCAGTCTATATTAGCAGCAGACACAGTACGTTAGTCCACGGCTGTAGCTACCTCTGTGTCGGCACTCTGCAGTCCATCCATAATTGTATACCACCTACCCGTGTTTTTTTTTTTTTCTTTCTTCTTTGTACATACTACTATAGAGTATAGTAGCTTACTGTAGCAGTCTGCGGTGCTGCTGAGCTGACAGTGTCCAGCAGGTCCGTCATCAGTCATCATTACCTAATAAATATATTATCTACCTGTCCGGCTGCAGTACTAGTGATATTATATATACATACATATATATATTGATTTCATCTCATTATCAATCATCCAGTCTATATTAGCAGCAGACACAGTACGGTAGTCCACGGCTGTAGCTACCTCTGTGTCGGCACTCGGCAGTCCATCCATAATTGTATACCACCTACCCGTGGTTTTTTTTTTTCTTTCTTCTTTGTACATACTACTATAGTATAGTAGCTTACTGTAGCAGTCTGCGGTGCTGCTGAGCTGACAGTGTCCAGCAGGTCCGTCATCAGTCATCATTACCTAATAAATATATTATCTACCTGTCCGGCTGCAGTACTAGTGATATTATATATACATACATATATATATTGATTTCATC
This sequence comes from Pseudophryne corroboree, assembly GCF_028390025.1. Lineage (NCBI taxonomy): Eukaryota > Metazoa > Chordata > Amphibia > Anura > Myobatrachidae > Pseudophryne > Pseudophryne corroboree. The sequence continues at coordinate 280,347,316 of NC_086454.1, read as the reverse complement.
TCATTATCAATCATCCAGTCTATATTAGCAGCAGACACAGTACGTTAGTCCACGGCTGTAGCTACCTCTGTTTCGGCACTCGGCAGTCCATCCATAAGTATACTAGTATCCATCCATCTCCATTGTTTACCTGAGGTGCCTTTTAGTTGTGCCTATTAAAATATGGAGAACAAAAATGTTGAGGTTCCAAAATTAGGGAAAGATCAAGATCCACTTCCACCTCGTGCTGAAGCTGCTGCCACTAGTCATGGCCGAGACGATGAAATGCCAGCAACGTCGTCTGCCAAGGCCGATGCCCAATGTCATAGTACAGAGCATGTCAAATCCAAAACACCAAATATCAGTAAAAAAAGGACTCCAAAACCTAAAATAAAATTGTCGGAGGAGAAGCGTAAACTTGCCAATATGCCATTTACCACACGGAGTGGCAAGGAGCGGCTGAGGCCCTGGCCTATGTTCATGGCTAGTGGTTCAGCTTCACATGAGGATGGAAGCACTCAGCCTCTCGCTAGAAAACTGAAAAGACTCAAGCTGGCAAAAGCACCGCAAAGAACTGTGCGTTCTTCGAAATCCCAAATCCACAAGGAGAGTCCAATTGTGTCGGTTGCGATGCCTGACCTTCCCAACACTGGACGTGAAGAGCATGCGCCTTCCACCATTTGCACGCCCCCTGCAAGTGCTGGAAGGAGCACCCGCAGTCCAGTTCCTGATAGTCAGATTGAAGATGTCAGTGTTGAAGTACACCAGGATGAGGAGGATATGGGTGTTGCTGGCGCTGGGGAGGAAATTGACCAGGAGGATTCTGATGGTGAGGTGGTTTGTTTAAGTCAGGCACCCGGGGAGACACCTGTTGTCCGTGGGAGGAATAGGGCCATTGACATGCCTGGTCAAAATACAAAAAAAATCAGCTCTTCGGTGTGGAAGTATTTAACCAGAAATGCGGACAACATTTGTCAAGCCGTGTGTTGCCTTTGTCAAGCTGTAATAAGTAGGGGTAAGGACGTTAACCACCTCGGAACATCCTCCCTTATACGTCACCTGCAGCGCATTCATAATAAGTCAGTGACAAGTTCAAAAACTTTGGGTGACAGCGGAAGCAGTCCACTGACCAGTAAATCCCTTCCTCTTGTAACCAAGCTCACGCAAACCACCCCACCAACTCCCTCAGTGTCAATTTCCTCCTTACCCAGGAATGCCAATAGTCCTGCAGGCCGTGTCACTGGCAATTCTGACGAGTCCTCTCCAGCCTGGGATTCCTCCGATGCTTACTTGAGTGTAATGCCTACTGCTGCTGGCGCTGCTGTTGTTGCTGCTGGGAGTCGATCGTCATCCCAGAGGGGAAGTCGTAAGCCCACTTGTACTACTTCCAGTAAGCAATTGACTGTCCAACAGTCCTTTGCGAGGAAGATGAAATATCACAGCAGTCATCCTGCTGCAAAGCGGATAACTGAGGCCTTGACAACTATGTTGGTGTTAGACGTGCGTCCGGTATCCGCCGTTAGTTCACAGGGAACTAGACAATTTATTGAGGCAGTGTGCCCCCGTTACCAAATACCATCTAGGTTCCACTTCTCTAGGCAGGCGATACCGAGAATGTACACGGACGTCAGACAAAGACTCACCAGTGTCCTAAAAAATGCAGTTGTACCCAATGTCCACTTAACCACGGACATGTGGACAAGTGGAGCAGGGCAGGGTCAGGACTATATGACTGTGACAGCCCACTGGGTAGATGTATGGACTCCCGCCGCAAGAACAGCAGCGGCGGCACCAGTAGCAGCATCTCGCAAACGCCAACTCTTTCCTAGGCAGGCTACGCTTTGTATCACCGCTTTCCAGAATACGCACACAGCTGAAAACCTCTTACGGCAACTGAGGAAGATCATCGCGGAATGGCTTACCCCAATTGGACTCTCCTGTGGATTTGTGGCATCGGACAACGCCAGCAATATTGTGTGTGCATTAAATATGGGCAAATTCCAGCACGTCCCATGTTTTGCACATACCTTGAATTTGGTGGTGCAGAATTTTTTAAAAAACGACAGGGGCGTGCAAGAGATGCTGTCGGTGGCCAGAAAAATTGCGGGACACTTTCGGCGTACAGGCACCACATACAGAAGACTGGAGCACCACCAAAAACTACTGAACCTGCCCTGCCATCATCTGAAGCAAGAAGTGGTAACGAGGTGGAATTCAACCCTCTATATGCTTCAGAGGTTGGAGGAGCAGCAAAAGGCCATTCAAGCCTATACAATTGAGCACGATATAGGAGGTGGAATGCACCTGTCTCAAGCGCAGTGGAGAATGATTTCAACGTTGTGCAAGGTTCTGATGCCCTTTGAACTTGCCACACGTGAAGTCAGTTCAGACACTGCCAGCCTGAGTCAGGTCATTCCCCTCATCAGGCTTTTGCAGAAGAAGCTGGAGACATTGAAGGAGGAGCTAACACGGAGCGATTCCGCTAGGCATGTGGGACTTGTGGATGGAGCCCTTAATTCGCTTAACAAGGATTCACGGGTGGTCAATCTGTTGAAATCAGAGCACTACATTTTGGCCACCGTGCTCGATCCTAGATTTAAAGCCTACCTTGGATCTCTCTTTCCGGCAGACACAAGTCTGCTGGGGTTGAAAGACCTGCTGGTGAGAAAATTGTCAAGTCAAGCGGAACGCGACCTGTCAACATCTCCTCCTTCACATTCTCCCGCAACTGGGGGTGCGAGGAAAAGGCTCAGAATTCCGAGCCCACCCGCTGGCGGTGATGCAGGGCAGTCTGGAGCGACTGCTGATGCTGACATCTGGTCCGGACTGAAGGAACTGACAACGATTACGGACATGTCGTCTACTGTCACTGCATATGATTCTCTAACCATTGAAAGAATGGTGGAGGATTATATGAGTGACCGCATCCAAGTAGGCACGTCACACAGTCCGTACTTATACTGGCAGGAAAAAGAGGCAATTTGGAGGCCCTTGCACAAACTGGCTTTATTCTACCTAAGTTGCCCTCCCACAAGTGTGTACTCCGAAAGAGTGTTTAGTGCCGCCGCTCACCTTGTCAGCAATCGGCGTACGAGGTTACATCCAGAAAATGTGGAGAAGATGATGTTCATTAAAATGAATTATAATCAATTCCTCCGTGGAGACATTGACCAGCAGCAATTGCCTCCACAAAGTACACAGGGAGCTGAGATGGTGGATTCCAGTGGGGACGAATTGATAATCTGTGAGGAGGGGGATGTACACGGTGATATATCGGAGGATGATGATGAGGTGGACATCTTGCCTCTGTAGAGCCAGTTTGTGCAAGGAGAGATTAATTGCTTCTTTTTTGGTGGGGGTCCAAACCAACCCGTCATTTCAGTCACAGTCGTGTGGCAGACCCTGTCACTGAAATGATGGGTTGGTTAAAGTGTGCATGTCCTGTTTATACAACATAAGGGTGGGTGGGAGGGCCCAAGGACAATTCCATCTTGCACCTCTTTTTTCTTTAATTTTTCTTTGCGTCATGTGCTGTTTGGGGAGGGTTTTTTGGAAGGGCCATCCTGCGTGACACTGCAGTGCCACTCCTAGATGGGCCCGGTGTTTGTGTCGGCCACTAGGGTCGCTTATCTTACTCACACAGCTACCTCTTTGCGCCTCTTTTTTTCTTTGCGTCATATGCTGTTTGGGGAGGGTTTTTTGGAAGGGCCATCCTGCGTGACACTGCAGTGCCACTCCTAGATGGGCACGGTGTTTGTGTCGGCCACTAGGGTCGCTTATCTTACTCACACAGCTACCTCATTGCGCCTCTTTTTTCTTTGCGTCATGTGCTGTTTGGGGAGGGTTTTTTGGAAGGGCCATCCTGCGTGACACTGCAGTGCCACTCCTAGATGGGCCCGGTGTTTGTGTCGGCCACTAGGGTCGCTTATCTTACTCACACAGCTACCTCATTGCGCCTCTTTTTTTCTTTGCGTCATGTGCTGTTTGGGGAGGGTTTTTTGGAAGGGCCATCCTGCGTGACACTGCAGTGCCACTCCTAGATGGGCCCGGTGTTTGTGTCGGCCACTAGGGTCGCTTATCTTACTCACACAGCTACCTCATTGCGCCTCTTTTTTTCTTTGCGTCATGTGCTGTTTGGGGAGGGTTTTTTGGAAGGGCCATCCTGCGTGACACTGCAGTGCCACTCCTAGATGGGCCCGGTGTTTGTGTCGGCCACTAGGGTCGCTTAGCTTAGTCATCCAGCGACCTAGGTGCAAATTTTAGGACTAAAAATAATATTGTGAGGTGTGAGGTATTCAGAATAGACTGAAAATGAGTGGAAATTATGGTTTTTGAGGTTAATAATACTTTGGGATCAAAATGACCCCCAAATTCTATGATTTAAGCTGTTTTTTAGTGTTTTTAAAAAAAAAACACCCGAATCCAAAACACACCCGAATCCGACAAAAAAAATTCGGTGAGGTTTTGCCAAAACGCGGTCGAACCCAAAACACGGCCGCGGAACCGAACCCAAAACCAAAACACAAAACCCGAAAAATTTCAAGTGCACATCTCTAATTTACACTCATCTCCCATGGAGATTGGGGGCCCATGATGAATTGTTATAGGGGGTACTCTGCCAAGCAGCTAAGGCTAAAGCCTAATATTTGAAACAGCAACTGTTACTTACAATAGCTTAATATGCGAAGCAGCTAAGTGCAGTTGCCTAATATACTGGGAAGCTAAGTGCAATACCCTAATATGCCAAACAGTAAGTGCAATAGCATAAAATTCCATGCAGCTAAATACAATAGCCTAATATGCCAAGCAGTGAATTACGTGCAGTATAACTAAATACTGTATATCCTAGTAATCTATGCAGCAAGTAAATGATGTGGTGGTGAGTTACAGTAAAGGGTTGGGTTCGGGTGACCGGCGGTTGGGAGACCGCACCCGCTTTTGCACCCGCCGAGTAGCTCCCTGCCTGCGCAGCCTAGCTTCACTGGCAGACGGCTACCCGGCACGTTCTGGGTCGCAGCGGCTGCATGTGACATTATGCAGCCACCGCGGCCCACCACCGCAACGGTCCAGACATGCCTACCAATGGTGTTCTAATGCCGTTGGCACGCCCACTCCCGCCTCATGACCACCTTTGCCTGTCAATCAGGCAGAGGCGATCGCAGCCCTGAGTTGCTTTCACATCTCACTGGGCTTCACGGGGTGCGCACATGTAGTGCACGTGCTGCGCGACCGCACTCCACATAGGCCTTCAGACTGCGATAATCCATTTTAAATAACCCCCTATATCTATTATCTTCTAGAAGCAGCTAGATAAATGTTAAGTAGAAGCTGATTGGTTGCTATTGGCAACATCACCAGTTCTAATATACTCCCACCTTAGTAAATTTACCCCATTGAGTATATTAGGCATTAATAATATATTTCCCTTTAATTATTACATATTGAGTCTCCCATTTCCAAAAATACAACATCCAAAATATTCCGAAATTCAATTTATTTTTGCTTTTTTTAAATTGTTCAATATACACAAAGTTTGTTTCATGCTCAAAATGAATAAAAGATATTGTATGAAATTACCTTCAGGCTATATGTATAAGGCATATATGAAACAAATGCACTTTGTGTTTACACTTGGGTCCCATCGCCAAGCTATCTCATTACAATATGCAAATATTCCAAAATAAGGAAACATTTGAAATTCAAACAACCTCTGCTCCCCACATTTCATATAAGAGTAGCCTCAACCTGTATTAATGACGTTAATTATATTATTTGCAAGAATACAAACATGTTAAGCAGTGCAAGGAGATTTACACGTTTATTGAAGCTAGGGAAAGTCACACAATATGTGTATTGTTATGTATTACTGTGTATCTTGTAATAAAAGCATTGTTGAGTCCCCTTTATATTACCCTCTTGTGCGGAAGCGATAGATGCTTGTGTGTCTTATAAAATAAATATGTGTTCTAGAGACGCGCAGTTTAGACAGTGGCGATTGGCATGTTCGGTTATAAGACTATTACACTATCTACTGCGAGAAAAACTTGGTAATCATTCTCTCATATAGCATGTAATAAAACAATATGTGGCAATGGCATTGTTTACTTTCCTGCTGGATTAGGTTTCCTGTACATTAATTTTCATTAGCACTGCTTGTTGCAGATCACTGAAATGATGCCATTCAAGCAATCCATCCAGCTCTATCCGAATAACATTCTAACAAACGACAAACTCTGTAATCTGACTATACGTCTCTTTTATCGTCCTGCTGGTTATAGCAACCCAAGATGGAAATGATTAGTGCATCACATATGAGTACATTTCATTAAAATTCCAATTGATTCCATTAATAAGTAAGTCATGCTTACTCACGTGCAAATGATTATCATGATAGAATATATTTAGGTGTCACAGCAGTAATGATAAATATGAATTTATTACCGTGCTGCTAATTATGCTCTTTCCTTATTACCCAAGATTCGAAGGGTAGGCAGTGCTCATTTTTAATTACAGAACAGACCCACAATAGTGGAGGTGAGCATTTGCAATTTTCTGTCATCTGGTGACAATCAAATAGCTCTCGGTTGGCCTCTTTTCACAGCAAACATCAAGTTGCTATATGTTGTAGGGAATTAGTTGAATTGATCAACCTAGCTAGCCAACGTCGGCACAATTAGCAAAGTGGAGGCCAGCGGAAGATTTGTTTCGCAACATGATAGTGATCTTGTTGGGTATTTAACGTACAAATAATTTCTGAGGCTGCCAAGGGAATTACAATTATTCATGTTTTGTCTTCTTGTAATTTTGTATGGTCTTAATGTTGCAGAGTTGTCTAATGTTTTTTGCTGTTGGAAACAGTACATTTTATACAGTAGGCAAAGTTTCACTATCTAGTGAAACTTTGCGTCTGAGTATGAACCCCACATTCTCCTACCCACCCGTACTAAGATCTGATCAAAATGTTATCCCACTCCTACTTCTGCCACTAGTTACCTGCTATTGTGTTTTTTTTTTCTCTCTTCATTGCTCGCTTCCACCCCACAATGTGTTTTTCCTGTAATGTTAACCTCCACTGATTGCACACCTTTCCATTGTGCCCTACATGCAGGGTACATCATACTACTACATAAGCATCAGTTTTCCCATATATGAACTTGGCCCTTGTATGGCTCACCTCCCACAGTGTAACCTTCAAAGTGCGCCCAACATGGCTGCCCCATATGGTACACTTGTGGATGGGATGAAAAATACATGGACCTTGTGGTTTTGTTGGAACCCTACTCTAAACTGTAGGACTCTGAAATCACCCCCATTTTGTGTCATCTCTTCTAGGGGTAGACTATTCCACCCTGGGTAATCCTACGCTGAGCGCCCAAGATGGCTGCTGCACTTGGTACCTATGAGGGTGGAATACACAACCCTTGGAAGTTATTACCCAAAATGCCTGCACCAATCCTGCGTTATGCTTTCTGTGGGCTTAAGGTTTTTCTTTTATGTCTGTGTTGCTTGTCTATTGTATTACTCAAATCCTCTGTATCATGTGCATTGTTTTTGATGTCTGTAAAGCGCCTTGAGTCCTGTTGGAGAAAGAGCGCTATATAAATAAAATTATTATTATTATTATTATTATTATAGTACTGTACATATACAAGGCGGGATGTACTAATCCGGAAACTGACACATTTCCATATGTTCCAAGTTCTGGAATGTTTGGAACCGGTTTGAGATGCCATCTGTAGATGGCATTACCCAATAGAAGCCTATTGGCTTCTTTTTGTGATCCTTCTGAGGGGAATCCAATCAGATCCCTCCCAGCAACCCCCGTGATGGCACTTGTCATTCTGGAAGTCCTTTTATCGAAAGGGCAGCTCTTATTGGGAGAGCTATCCTTTGCAATTGAAATCATATTTCTATGTACATACCGAAATTATTAACGCCGGAATGTACTCAATTAGTGTCAGTATGTATTGCATTGCAGATGCGATTCATAGTACATTCCGCCTTACAGAAGTTACTATTTAACAAAGGCTAAACATTTCTGGTGAGAAGCATCACTGGGACCAGGAATGACAGTGGTGAAACTATTGCCACAGTGGAGGGTCTTTTCCATGTTGACAGATGTTTAAAATAGTTCTTTGTGTAGAGTCATACTTCTGAAATATTAGTTGAAATCCATATATAATGCCGTATATGCCGGTAATTAGAACTAAAATTATGTGTCTGGACTGGGGAAATAATATTTTATTTTCTTAGATTTTCAGATTAGCGTCAAACAGTTTTATTTACCTCAATGCTTCGTATCTAAAAAATTCAATTTGTGGGTTTAATGGTCCTCTAAGCTGGTATTATTAAAAGACAATACTGTATATTGGTTTACGTGCTGTGAATTATTTAGTTGCTTTATCTTATGCACTTGATGGGGCCGATTCAGGATTTGCATGCAAGTCATTTGCAATTGCACTCATTCTGCAAGCACATAACTAAGGGACTGATTCAGAGATAGATGCTGAGACAAAGTCCTTCCCTTGTGTACATCCGTGTGTCCGGATGTGCAAGGTCTGAGATGCCAACTATCAGCGTCCGTACATGTTCCAATACTGATTGGTGCATCCTTATATGCCACAATTGGTTACATGACCCAAACTTACACCAGCCATGAGGCAGGTGCAGTGCCTTTAACTATGGCATCTTATGTGAGTGGTTGAGCATCTGTGTATGCCACCACTTTCACCAACACGCTCACAATTTTCCCATAATACCCCTCATAAGATGGACTATCTCTGTGTATGTGCTAACCCACCTCCCAGTAATACCCCTTTTACACTCGAACACCCGGGTCACTCCCGGGATGCTTCCCGGGATGCGTCCCGGGATGCATTCCCGGGACTGACCCCTTTCACACTGCACTAAGACCTGGGATCGACTCGGGACAGCCCCATTTACACTGATCCCGGGATATCCCTGCAAATGCATATGTATGTCATTAGAAATGGCCTTGGGCTCAGGAAAGTTGACATCTTCTTTTCTGAGCCCAAGAAAGCTCCAATCGGAGGCCTTTTAACAGTCCCGGGTAGTGAATCCCGGGACGGGCCCTTTCACACTACCCAGCTTCCCGGGACGGTCCCGGGTTTAACCCAGGTCGAGACCTGGGTTGAAATCCCGGGATGCTCGTCCCGGGAAATTGTCCCTGTACCCTTTCACACTGAGAAAAATCCCGGGATGATGCGCATTCACGTGCAAAATTCCGGGATTTTCACGCGAGTGTAAAAGGGGTAACTGCCTGGGAACAACCACTACATTCTCAATACAATTCTTCCTGCGTGTGCCTGAATTTAACATTATGACTCTCATGGACACAATCAGAACACATAAACAGTGGCAAAAGATTGCTTCCCTACATTACACATCGGCTGTACACCTCTAAGGTGGGCTCTAGTTGTGGATATTATTCACCCATCTGTCAAGTTGCATGTATCTATGTGACCAGACCACCCCTAGTTTATCGTTATTAGTGCATGTTTGTACCTGACCCATAGATATGTGTGCTGGGTTACTGAACTTAGACATTGCTAAAAATCTCAAGATCTATGTGCAAAATGGAATTAGCCCAATATTAATAAATGTTATTCCTTTGTGGAGAATAGACTGTCATATAATTGTGCTTACTATCCAGCCCTAAAAAAACAAAAACATCCTTCTCCCTTTTGTTTGCAAACCCCTTACATTTAACGATGTACACTACTAAGGTTTCAAATTTGTAACTTCACTTAAAATATCATTTTGTGCTGCAAATTCAGGTGCTGTTTTTGACCCCACTGCAGACAATATATAAGCAGTTTTGTGATGTCACTAGAGATGTGTGCAGATCCCCATATTTTGGTTCTAATTCATCATGGTGTTGTGGTTTTGGTTTAGCTAGTGCTTTAGCTAAGATTCAGATTTCGATTTGGTTTTAAACAGATAAAAAAATTGTCATTGATAAAAATTTTTAAAAACAGTTCAAATCAAGTAATTTTTGCAATCCAAAACCTGAAATTCAGATTTAAAATCCGAATTCCAAACTGTAGGAAGATTCGAACCGGGATTTAGTTCAAATCAGATCTCCTGAGGCGATCTGGTCGGGTTTTGGTTCATTTCGGATCCACTAAATTCGGGTGGACTATGGAGAACTGAGCAGCAGTAAATGTCATTTCTACAGTAAATGCCTACAGTAAATGTCAGTGCATATTAGAAGTGGTTTTAAACAGATTTGTGTTATTTTTGCCATAATTGACCCCCCCCCCACACTCCAGTGAGACCACACTACATATCAGAAAATATTTGTAGCTATGATTTAGAGACTTTCACACTTCTGCATTTTTTCACTTTTTGTGTTGCATATTTTTTCTATCAATTAGACAATAAAATTACCAGTACCCATGCAGGAAAGCACTCTCTCTTTCTGTTGTTGTTGTTATTATTATTATTATTATTAGCATCATTCCCAGGCTACTGACTTGCTGTTTATATGTTTTTTTTTAACTATATAAATGTCACTGATTTCTTTTAGCCTTGTTTGACAGTAGACAGAACATGCCACCTTACGGAAAATGCTAACTTAATTAAAAATACTTCAGCATACTCTAAGCAAGAAAAGGATGTTGGCGATGTCAGCTTGATCACATTTTTCCTGATCATATCTATAAACATCCTCATCTACTATGTGCATACTTGTGTAATTCAATTACACAGAGCAAGTCAAGCAGCATATAACAAGCTAAAAAGGAAGGCAAAAACTGATCATGCAAAAAAGGTACAATACATAAACAATAGGAATCTTAAATAAAAAATAGGTTATTGAAATTGCATTTTTTTTTAATCCGCAAAATCCTCAGAAGAGAATGCTGTATTTTGTTTATTATTATCAGTTTACAACCTGCCATCAAGAGTATAAAGAGTATATGATGAAAAGAGTAGAAGCTCAGCCAAAGTCACCTGAAGGTTATTCACTCTGCAATCACAAAAATTAGGGGATATGATTCATGCATCTTAAATAAAAACAAATAGGAGGGAAGGACTAGGGAAGATTTTATACGTAATGCAGCTATTGAGATTTGTCAATAGAAAGTACAGCAGGTGGACAGGTTTTTGGCAAGGAACTAGGTGCCACAGACAATGAAATGGTAACAATCTGGAGCGCTGCAATAAGAAAGCACAGTGGTATACGTAACTCTATTATAAAGTGAAACATCCAGCAAGAATACTGAAGAAATGAGGTTGCCCTCATAGAAAGTACCACAGTGGGACATGTATTAGATTGGGAAAGATGGTGCTACGGTTATCCAAATTGCAGTTACTAGGTCATCACATCGGCTCCTTTCTCTCTCTTGTAAAGGCCTATAAGTTTTTTCCTGAATTAATTCACAACAATATATATTAATCCAGTGTTTAGCCCAGGTAGTATAGTGTTTTGGAATATGTTGGACATTAAAGGATTATGGTAATAGGAGATGGAGAGTAAAGCATCCTGAAGTTAGTGAAGCAGACAGGACTACTATACAAAAAAGGGGTCTGGTATCAATGGTCGACCATGTTAAGGTCGACAGTTATTAGGTAAACCCCTGTTGGTCAACATTGACATGATTGACATGGACAAATAGTAGACACGTGTACATGGTTGACATGGGACAGGTCGACACACAAAAAGGTCGATATGGATTTTTGAACTGTTTTTGGTGTCATTTTTTCCGTAACATGACCCGAACCCCAATTAGCATACCGCGTCCCCTTGCATGGCTTGCTTCACTCACCAAGGTTACTATTCCCAAACGTAGTCCACGTGGATGGTAAAGTATGAAAAACGTAAAAATCCTTTTTTTTTTTTTTAAAGCCATGTCAACCTTTTCATGTGTCGACCTGTCCTGTGTCATCCATTTTCATGTGTTGACCATTTGTCCATGTCGACCATTTGTCCATGTCGACTAATAGTGGTCGACCTGCCAAACGGATTCCACCAAAAAGTGTAGGTGTATAAAGCATAAAGATAAAGGTAAAGGTGTTGATAAACAGTTGAACATACGCTACTTTTCATTGCATAACTGCCCCATTTTTGCACTGTGTATTCTCAAAAAATGCGCATGTAAATATGAGAATGCAGCGTGTCATGGTCCTGAACAGGGCAGTGTTTTAGCTATTGCAGCAGTGGGATCTCCATCCTAGCTGAGCTGGCATCCTGCTGGTGGTTCATGAGAGGTGTCCTCTTTGCTGCTGATGCTCTGATGGCAACCGACACTTTGGTGGTTTCATTGGTTGTTGAGTTCTCTATTTTGCCGATACGCAATCTAGTTACGAGCTGATAATGCTTATTTATATACAGGAATGAAAAGCTATACCTTAAACACACTTTAAATACACTTTACCATGGAGCCGCTGCGGCCGCTATACTTAATACACACTCTATGTACTCTTTACGCTATTAGCGTAAAGAGTCCTGTACTGTGTACGGACGTTGCGCACAAACGGCGCACTGACGGTACAAAGTACACACAGCGCGTACACACCCAGAGATACACCGCAAACCCTTAACAGCTATGCAATGCGATAATAATACGCTTTAAACCTTAGCAGGGAAAGGAAGACACAACACCAGATTGTAATTTAACTGCTGGGTTCCGACACCACAGCATATTATTACTGAAAGGGGGTTACAATATATCCAATACAATATAGTACAATACAACAGAATAATGGCTACAGTCAATGTTACATACTTGTTTGGATTTCGCCGCGCTACCCAGTCTGGTCCTCCGTCATCTAGATAGATAACTTTGTGAGTCTTGCGTCTGACCAGGCCTGCAGCAGGCTCTCTTTATACAATTCTTCCAAAACCTAACACAATGGATACTGTAATCTCTTTGTCCATTGGACACAGGGATGGTCATTTACAGTACAGGAGAGGTCATAGGTCGGTTTGAATAGGTGGGCGATGTCTGTTCCAACTGCTCTTGTGGGTGGTCTCCTCTGGATTCCCGCCGCATACATAATGTACAGTAAATACAGTTTATTTCTCTATTCTGCTCCTGCACATAACTATTCGCAGGAACATGCGATCTTATTCAAACTAACAACGGAATATTACCCTTAAAATACCCTACAGCTGGATACCAAACACCACCTTATAACCTTGTTCTTTCCCCTCCTATCCTGTAAAGGTGAATCCCTTTGTTCTGTTACCATTTAAACTGCTGTAACTTACTGATGTGGTGCAGGGAGACTATGGGGGTAATTCCAAGTTGATCGCAGCAGGAAATTTTTTAGCAGTTGGGCAAAACCATGTGCACTGCAGGGGGGGGGCAGATATAACATTTGCAGAGAGAGTTAGATTTGGGTGAGTTATTTTGTTTCTGTGCAGGTTAAATACTGGCAGCTTTATTTTTACACTGCAATTTAGATTGCAGATTGAACTCACCACACCCAAATCTATCTCTCTCTACACATGTTAAATCTGCCTTCCCTGCAGTGCACATGGTTTTGCCCAACTGCTAAAAAATTTCCTGCTGCGATCAACTTGGAATTACCCCCTATGTGTACATTGTGCACTGTTTGGATTTAAATATGTAATGTGTTTTGATAGCTTTCCATGCGTTCACAAACTCTACCGTAAATACCCATACCACGCGCTAATGCGCAGGACTGCGGGAGCGACCATACGCAAATTGCGGATATGTGCACGCACGGCAGAATAAGTACACGCACGGAGGCCATCTGTGTGTAGTTTGTACTTGATGTGTGTACTGCAATATTTTTCGACTTTGACAGAGCACCCAGTACTGCAGGCTGTTTTAATCCCCCTGATCAGCTGATGTTGTAAGTCTAGTGTCAATTCGGAATTGACAAGCCTATATAAACTCATACAATAAACACATGTACATTATACTGGTGGCAGAATATCAGGTCTCCTGCTTGTGTTCCATTGCTACCTCTGTAACTGTTTGGTTGTCTGCTGTTATCTCATTCTGCACCTCTGCCTGTGATGGTATCCGGTCTTTAGGTCGACAGTCACTAGGTTGACCACTGAAGATTGACAGTAAGTAGGTCGACACTGACTGAAGGTTGACACATGACTAGGTCAACAGGTATGGAAGGTCGACATGGTTATTAGGTCAACATGGGCAAAATTGACACACAAAAGGTCAACACAGTTTTTTGAGAGGTTTTGAGGGGTTCCAGGACCTTTCATACCTCCTCTATCCAAGTGGGCATAGAGTTGGTTATAAACCTTGTGGCGAGCGTAGCGAGCCACTGTGTCCGAAGCGTGGCGAGAGAAGCGAGCTCCACGAGGGGATGCATTTCAACTGTTGGTGCTCCCAGATGGAAATTCAGGTCAAGAAACCCCCCAAACCCCAAAAAACTCTGTCGACCTTTTATCTGTCGACCTTGCGCAAGGTGACCTAATGAACATGTCGACCTTCCATACCTGTCAATCTACTCATGTGTTGACTTTCAGTCAGTATTGACCTACTAGCTGTCGACCTTCAGTGGTCAATCTAGTGACTGTTGACCTAGACTGGGTCGACCCAATGATCCACACCCGACTATGACCCCAACCCCATATTGTATTCTATGACACTGACCTTATTTCCATGTGTTTGCGCTTCTGCTTGTGACCCTTTACCAGAGCCATAACTAGGGTGGTGAACAGTGCAAGGCAGGAGGCACTGTTCCTCAGCACCTGTCAATTTAATATTTTTATCAATCTCACTTGAAATTTCCTCCTCTCATCCCAGGGATCACCTGGCTGCCACCAACTTCCCCTCATGTCCCTAAGCACCTACAAGGATGTGTCTGTATTCCCTTCATGGAAAGTACCAGGATGTGATAGCACGAGAGGTCAGAAAAGAACTTCCACCCTTACAGCAGTTAATGTTTTATCCATTCTCTGCTTGTTTTAGAGAATTTACTTTTATCTAAGCAGCCTTGTACCCTTGCGGGCTCGCTTTTCTTGCCATGCTTCAGTCTCTAGCCCTCATTCCGAGTTGATCGTCCACAAGCTGCTTTTAGCAGCAGTGTAAACGCTAAACCGCCGCCCTCTGGGAGTGTATCTTGGCTTAGCAGAAGTGCGAACAAAAGATTAGCAGAACTGCACAGGAATAATTTCAAGCCGTTTCTGAGTAGCTTTATACTTACTCCTATCTTGCGATGACTGCAGTCTGTTTAGTTCCTGGTTTGACGTCACAAACACGCCCTGCGTTCGGCCAGCCACTGCCTCATTTCTCCAGCCACTCCTGCATTTTTGCCTGGCACGCCTGCATTTTTTAGCACACTCCCTGAAAACGCTGAGTTGCCGCCCAGATACAGAATTGCCGCTTTTTCACTTGATCGCTGCGCTGCGAAAAACAGCAGCGAGCGATCAACTCGGAATGAGGGCCTCTGTATCTTGCTCCACTTCACTCACCACAGGTTACTATTCCAAACAGTTGGTGACGTTGACCCAGTGCATTATGGGAAAGGTCCTCCCCATGAAGGGAAACAAGACGCTACCATTCCAAACAGTTGTGACGTGGACCCAGTGCATTATGGGAAAGGTCCTCTCCACGAAGGGAAACTAGATGCTACCGTGCTCTCATACTTCCCATACAGGAGTAAGGTGTCTGACTGCAATATGGAAGGCCATGGGTTCAAATCCTGGGTATGCCAGTATTTTGAATTATGGGCTTTAATTAAAGAAGGATGTGGCTTTAAAACGAAGTGCATAAATGATGGTATAAGAGGATTTGTGTCCAAATCAAGTTTTTTGGGAGTGTTCTGTAAGTATATGTGTTCTAGAAATGTATATGTATATCATGTGGGAAGGAGCATCATAGCAAGTGCTTTCACTGGATGCCAGAAACCGTCTTATGTCCCTGTTTGAAATATATGAGGGCCCAATGCTTTTCCTGGCCCAGGCCACCAAAACATCTAGTTACAGCTCTGCCCTTTACCTTGCCTGTACTCCCAGGTAGAGTCACCTTTGGATCCCCGCAGTGAAGCCTATCCCACCTTGTGGTGATCCTTTGTAGAAATCAGGGACAATGAGGTTGGGGGTTCCATTTCAGATGTAGTCATTAAATATGAACACTTTACTTTTATGCCACATGATCAAGCAATACTGTTATACCTGTACCTAATAAAATCTAACCTACTAAACATGTCAGTTAGCGAGGCTGGTATCCGCAATATTGTCCATTGGAGTCTCTTCATTATATTTTATTTTGGGGAGGGGGTCCATGAAAGTTACTTGTTTTCCATGTGAATGAGCCCCAGGATCCTATGACTATGTTGCTCAGGTGCAAAGTGCTTGAGACGTAATATATCCTAACTCCCTCTGCTCACAATAAATACAAAATACCCTTTTAGCTCCATTTAAGTATAAAAAGCTTTACAAATGCTCTTCCCTAAAGTTATGTTTTATCTGATTTGCCTTTAATAACAAGAATTGCTAAGGATTCAGGAATAAAGAGGAAGAATAAATTCCATGGATCTATAAATGTAATGGAAAAGAGAAGTATAAATATGGCAATAATGTATTTACACAGTTATATAACACATGCTGTTTAATCATCATTCTTAAATAAAAAGGGGAATGATCCCTTTGTGAAGTGTAATCAGAGACAATTACGTCAATTACCTTCATTACTATCATCATCGTCATTATATTTTTCACTTTAAAATGTTATTAAATTTTATATGTATAGGTACAAACTCTGCTAGTCACTAGCTTCCACTTTAATATAACACCTGGTTAGGCAGCATAGAACATATAGATGCGTCTTCTGCTATACCTTCCCGATTCACAGTTGGCTTTCTCTTCCCTGAAACATACATGCAGTTGCAATCACATGTGTCAAAACATAAGAATAAACCCTGTACTCTATTTTGTAGCTTGAAGCAATTAGCGGCTGCTTAAAATGCAACAGTGAGAACATTACTGCTGAACATCGTACTAATTGCCACTGAATGAAAAGGTTTATTAATTCATTGAGCTTATGTCATTTCCTCCAAGGCCCCACATAAGGATTAAAAACTCTTTTAAATAAAGTAACAGGAAACATTACAGAATGCATAAAACATACATGTGAAATGACAGGTAAGGAGATGGATTGAGGATTGAGGTCTTGGAGACCTTCAATCTGTCAAGAGAATATAACAAATGGGACCTGTGAGAAGATATACATTATATTTTAGTGGCACAGGGGACTTTGGTGCCCAGAGGGGATATTATGTCTCTGCTCTTTATGTGTACTTTCCTGCTATTGGAAGAATTATCTCTTCCCTAGCTGGATGAAGAAATGAGGTTCACATCCCGATTGGGCTGTCATAAGTTCTATAATGGTAGCTTTTTTTTTAACCTGCAGGATTTACCAAATATTTGCAACTTGACAGTATCAGTACAGTCAAAATAGCATATGCCTTGTGCAAAACTAGTCTAGCTTGGTATACAAATTGCAAGCACTTTGAAAGACAAGTGGGGGTAATTCAGATTTGTTAGCAAACAAAAAAGAGTTAGCAATTGGGCAAAACCATGTTGTACTGCAGGTGGGGCAGATGTAACATGTGCAGAGAGATTTAGATTTGGGTGGGTTATATTGTTTCTGTGCATGGTAAATACTAATTAATTTCTACACTGCACTTAATTTCTACACTGCATTTAGATTTCAGTTTGAACACACCCAACCAAATCAAAATCTCTCTGCACATGTTACATCTGACCCACCTGCAGTACAACGTGGTTTTGCCCAATTGCTAACTTTTTTGTTTTGCTAACAAACCTGAATAAGGACGAAGTACAGGACGAAGTTTTAGGCATTATTAGATGTACCAAGGTGAATGCCACTAATTTACACTTTACTGTTTGAATGATTCCCTTTATGTCGCGGTCTGTGACAGCTACAGTGCCACACGTTGTATCATTGCCTCATTATAGTAGTGTTTACTTGTACGTCAAATTTATGTTCATCATTGCTTACACCTGAAGAATAGCTGTAAGGTGGGACATCACAACAACTGTAGCTGATGGTTTGACCTTTAGCAGACCACATTCCCTAAACCTAGATCAGTGGTACTCAAACTCAGTCCACATGACCCCAAAGAGTTTCCTAGGTCACCTGTGGATCCTGAAAATGTGACAGTTGGTAATACATCTGTGTCCCTGCTTGGTGGTCTGGAAAATGTGAACTGTTAAGGGCCCTGAGGACCGGAGTTGAGAAACACTGCCTTGGACTGGGTCTCCTCCATCTAGTATTGGAGGTTTAACATATGGGATTAATTTAGGATTGGACAATGAAGGAAATGTTGAAATATGGACAACAGACTATGGTTTCGTTTATATGCATGTAGTTACCGTACAGGGGCAGCAGATGGCGCTGTATACTTACAGAGATGTAGTGTTTGTCTGTTGCATATGTTATGTACTTGTTTGTTTTACCTCACATGTGTTTTTCTAGAAGAGTCTCTGAGGGAGAAGGAGATAAGCTGATGATACTGAAACCTGTTGTATTGATCCTGCTATTTCAGTACTATATAAACAAGATATACATCTCAAGTCTCGTTCTGTCTGTATACAAGGTAACTCCTGAGGTAATACTTTATCTAAGGCTCCCCACTGCACACCTATGGTATCGATCCATCGCACTATACCAACAGGTTATGGGCCCAGACTGGAGTCTGTACAAGATAAAGTTTTCAGGAGTGCATCCTAAGCAGCATCCAGATCACGAGTCGCACTGCAAGTCCCAGCAGGCGCAGACAGCAGACTGTGTAACGCACAAGAAACAACCCAGGAGAACCTTGGAAAGAAAACTGTGAGTAAAACAAGTTTAATACCACAGAAGAATAGAGAGATCTATACAAGGAAGGGTTATGGCAAATTACACAGATCTCAGACTAGCTGCAAGCAAGCTTTCTAATGAGAACTATCAAACATGGAAGTTTAAAGTAGAAATGCTATTAACCAGAGATGATTTATGGGATGTTATAAATGCAGACAGACCTGAAGGAGAGGATCAGCAGTGGATTAAGAAGGACAGACAGGCAAGAGCCACTATAAGTTTACTAGTGGAAGATGAACAGCTTATACACATAAGACAAGAGAGTACAGCTAAAGGCATGTGGTGTGCTTTGCAGAGAGTGCATGAAGGAGCAAGTTTGAACAGCAAACTATTCCTATTAAGAAAATTATATCAAATGAGATTTAATAAAGGCAAGACAATGCAAGAACACATCAGTGCACTACTAGAGATAACCATACAGCTCAGGTCAATGGGAGAAGAAATCAAAAGCAACCACATAGCAGCCATCCTCCTTTGCAGTTTACCAGATACATACAGTGCACTAATAAACGCACTAGAAATGAGACCTGAAGCAGAAATCACACTAGACTTTGTGAAGAACAGGCTCATAGAGGAGTATCAACGCAGAAAGGAGCTTACAGAGTGCAATACTGAAAGTGACACAGAGAAAGCACTTAAAATGGCGGACACTAAGCCACACACCAGGGAAACAAGAGCATGTTTCAGATGCAAGAAAGTGGGTCACCTGAAAAGAGATTGCACCATATGGAAGACAGAGCAGCACAAACCACCAGAAAGATTACACAAACAAAGAGCCAAAGCCACACTTACAGATACAGGAGCACACAATTGGAATGGAACATTTAAAGCGACAGTAAACCAATTATCAGAAAAGTGGTATGTAGACTCAGGAGCGACTAGTCACATGACAAATAACAAGGACTTCTTTACTGAACTTGATTTGAACCATAAAGAAACAATCTACCTAGCAGATGGAACAAATATCATTGCAGAAGGGAAAGGGAATGGTAAATTCCTATGTTCCAAGGGTAATGGCAGCTATGCAGAAATACCCGTAACAGATGTGCTATATGTTCCCAAGCTTGAGGGAGCACTGCTATCAGTAAAGAATCTAGTAGAAAAAGGACTTACTGTAAAGTTTCAGAATAATAAGTGTTTTATCCAAAACGGAAGAGAAACACTAGCTACAGCCAGAATAAAAGAACATTTATACTGTCTGGACATCGCAGCACAGCAGGCAAAGCTGAGTACACAGAAACACGCTGACTGTATTCACAAGTGGCATAGAAGATTAGGACACAGACACCCAGATTGCATAAAGGAAATGCAGAAGAGAGACCTAGCCAGGGATCTCAAAGTGTCAGACTGTTCAGAAATGATGAAGTGTCAATGTTGCATAGAAGCAAAAGCAACGAGGATAACAATTCCTAAGAAAAGTGAAAACAGAGCTTCCAGACCACTAGACCTGGTACATAGTGATGTATGCGGACCTATGAAAACGCGAACCGTAGGAGACAAAAGGTATATGCTGACATTCATTGACGACTACTCCAGGTTCACAGTCACTTATCTAATAAAAAGTAAAGATGAAGTCTTTGAAAAGCTGCAAGACTACGTGAACATGACCAGAAACAGGTTCAAGAGGAATATGCTAACTCTACGCAGCGACAATGGAGGCGAGTTCACAGGACAGAAAATAGAACGGTACTTAAGAGGACTCGGTATTGAGCATCAGAAGACAGTACCATATACACCAGAGCAAAATGGCGTATCTGAGAGGAAAAACAGATCACTAACAGAAATGATAAGGTGCATGCTTACAGATTCAGGACTACCTGATAAATATTGGGGTGAAGCAGCAGCAACAGCCACCTATCTTCAAAACAGACTACTTTCCAAAGCAGTAAGGAAAACACCATATGAGCTGTGGCACGGTAAGAAACCCAGCTTAAAGCACATTAGAGTTTTTGGATGCAGAGCCTTCGTTTACATTCCTGCTGAAAAACGAAGCAAGTTGCAGAACCGAGCAGAAGAGGGAGTTCTAGTCGGCTATAGTGAACACTCAAAAGGCTACAGAATCTTAAATCCAAGAACTGGAAAAGTAGTTATAAGCAACAGTGTGACATTCATAGAGGAAACACGAGATGATGTCATAATTCCAGTAGACTCTACTGAAGAAGAAGAAAGCACCAAATTCAAAGAAACAGATGAAGTAGAGATCATTCAAGAAGTTGAAGTACAACACAAGACAAATACCAGCGACACTCATGAGAGTGCATCCGAGGGTGTGAGACGCTCTTCAAGAGAAAATAAGGGAAAAGCACCTACACGTTTATCTTACAAAGCAAAAGCCATTAACATACAAGAACCGGCATCATGGGAAGAAATTGCAAATTTTTCTGAAAGAGAAGCACAGAAATGGCTAGGAGCCGCAAAAGAAGAAATGGAATCAATGGAAGACAATCAGACATGGACATTGACCAGACTACCATTAGACAAAAAGGCCATAGGATGTAAATGGACTTTTAAGGTCAAGTATGATTCTGAAGGAAAAATAGAAAGATACAAGGCAAGACTTGTTGCTAAAGGATATTCACAGAAATTTGGAGAAGATTATGATGAAACGTTTGCTCCAGTCGTGAAGCACACTACCATTAGAACCTTACTCCTAACAGCAGCCATAAAGGGTATGCAAGTGAAACATTTCGATGTAAAGACGGCTTTCCTACATGGTGAATTAAAGGAAGATATATACATGGAACAACCACCAGGCTTCGTGGATTCTCAGAACCCAGATCACGTATGTAAACTGAACAAAAGTATATATGGTCTTAAACAAGCAGCAAGAGCATGGAATACAAAGATAAATGGAGTTCTGACAGAAAAGGGATTCATCAGAAGCAAAGCAGACCCATGTCTCTATACAAAGCTGATAGAGGAAAGATGGTTTTATGTATTAATTTACGTGGACGATTTGCTAGTTTGTTTCGAACAAGAAGGGGACGAAGTTGAATTGTTACAAGAACTAAACCGTCAGTTTGAAACAAAAGACCTCGGCCACATAACGCATTACTTGGGAATGCAAATCTCAAGAGAAGGTGATGGAACATTCACACTAAGTCAGAAATACAAAATTCAGGAAACCATTGAGGAATTTGGTATGCAAGATGCAAAGACAGCAAGCACTCCTATGGAGACAAGTTATGAAAAGGAACCAAATGATCAGAGCAACCTGTTAGAGGATAACCATCTATACAGAAAAGCCATAGGAAAATTGCTATACATTGCAACCGTCACCAGACCAGATATCTCCACAGCAGTTGGGATTTTAAGCAGAAAAGTCTCTAAACCAACAAAGATGGATTGGAATGCAGTTAAGAGGGTAATTCGTTACTTAAAGGGAACGATTAACAAGAAGCTTAAGCTCTCAGCAAACACAAGTCACAAGTTAACAGGATACGTTGACGCAGATTGGGCTGGAGACACAAGCGACAGAAAATCCACAAGTGGATATCTATTCTCTATTGGAGAAGGATTAATCAGCTGGACAAGCAAGAAGCAGTCTACCGTAGCACTATCTTCTACAGAAGCTGAATATATTGCAGCAGCTCATGCCAGTCAAGAAGTGGTATGGTTAATGCAACTACTATCAGACCTAGGAATGCCTCAAGAAGAACCTATCAAGATATATGAGGATAATCAAGGATGCCTTGCATTAGCGCAAACAGAAAGAGTGAACCCAAGAACCAAGCACATTGATGTCAAGCATCACTTCCTGAGGGATCTACAGGAACCAGGTCTTATAGAGTTGAACTATTGCCCAACAGAAGATATGACAGCTGATATCATGACTAAGCCTCTTACCAGAGAGAGACATTGGAGACTTACGTCAAAGATGGGTCTAACTGAAGAAACCCAGTCTGTTGAGAAGGGGTGTTGAAATATGGACAACAGACTATGGTTTCGTTTATATGCATGTAGTTACCGTACAGGGGCAGCAGATGGCGCTGTATACTTACAGAGATGTAGTGTTTGTCTGTTGCATATGTTATGTACTTGTTTGTTTTACCTCACATGTGTTTTTCTAGAAGAGTCTCTGAGGGAGAAGGAGATAAGCTGATGATACTGAAACCTGTTGTATTGATCCTGCTATTTCAGTACTATATAAACAAGATATACATCTCAAGTCTCGTTCTGTCTGTATACAAGGTAACTCCTGAGGTAATACTTTATCTAAGGCTCCCCACTGCACACCTATGGTATCGATCCATCGCACTATACCAACAGGAAACAGGTAGGTCAGGTACCAAACCATGAAGACTGGAGTGAGATAATGACCATTAGGAAGTGTCAGGAACTGGTGCAGAATTTGAAATTTGGGATCAGGTACCAAGTAGTTGACGTTACCCAGAACAGAGGCGCGGAGTCTAACAAGCCGGGAGGATTTCACCAGGCAACCCCGCAAGGAGATATGGGCTTTGCGGCTCCCGACGTGCAGGTCGCGGCCCTCTGTCTGGGTCACTTGATACCTGAACTGGACTAGAGTTATGACCGAGGTGTTGTGTGATAGTCCAGATGTATATTACAAACCACAGGGTACACAGGAACAAACAGGAACTGGAGAAGGTGGCAGGGTGCGCACGGCCAGTTGGTACACTGGGGCCGTGGAGATGGAACAACAGCAGGAACTCTAGGAGAGACACAGGAGGTAGCGGTACACGGACGGACTGGGGTGCAGACACTTGGAGACAGGGTAACAGTAATCGGCAGACTAAGTTCTATAGCAAGATGGTGAAGCTAGAATTCAATGCAGGAGCAAGGCAAAACCCACTGGACAGATGAACTGAGACCAGAGAGCAGAACACTGTATGGAGTAGCTATAACTGGTAAAGCATCTTGGGAATGAGAGGCTTAAAAGAACAGGCTGGACCAATCAGCTGTGAGCACCAGACAGGCCCCCAGTAATTGATATATCATGCAGCTGCAGTGCAGACTGAGCAGGCTGATAGGCTGAATAGTAGGATTCAGGTAACCAGCTGTAATTACAGAATGCAGACACCTGTGAAGTCAGCTGCTGTATGCAGGAGTTGAGGCACTGGGAGACAACTATGCAGGAGCTAGCTCTGACCTGTAGTTCCACAAAGTGAGGCAAAGGTAAATCATAAGAGTAATATGCTCAGGATTATAAGAGGAAGGTTGGAAGCAGTCAAAGTCAGAGCAACTAACATACAGAGCATGGAATGGTGAACTGATACATGTAGGGGCACACAGTGCAGTTCAGCAATATGTGTATATACTGTATGCCTAAAATGATGAAGCCTGGAAGAGATCTTGGGTATTGACTCCCATGTGGTAAGTAGGGAGCAATATGTTGTAAAATTATGTAGATGCATATAGATGAAAAGATGAATGAGTAACTTGACAGATGCCTTGCAGTAAAGTTTCTTTTTTTGTCAGAATTTCACAGCAGGCTGTTTCACAGGGGTGTATACAGTCACTTCTCCATACTCAACCCCCTCCCCTGCACCACTCTGCTGCTTCCAGCACTGTGTGTCCCCTTCATCTCTTGCATACAGCACACCATTCACTCCATAGTACTTACCTTGTCGCTCTAACCCTAACTACGTTTCTGCTATCCCATGTGACCAACTGTTTATCTGATATATACACATGAATGTGTCAATGCTAGTAACACAGCGCTCATATTCTTCCCTTCTCCAAGAGTCACCACCTTGCCTCCTATCCAGGGACAGACTGGGGCTCTAAACAGTCCTGGCATTCTATTGGCCACGCACGACAAGGGGGGCATGGTCACAGTTCATGGGTCATGGACTCACAGCACGCCCCCATGTCTCTATGTGCTGGACAGCCGAGCAGAGTAATGGGAGGCGGAGCTGCTCTGCCAGCCCCTGTCTCAGTGTACTTGGCAGCCGAGCAGAGCGACTGGAGGAAGAGTTACTCGGCCAGCCCTTGGCTTTTTGTGCACCTTGTGGCCGAGCAGAG
Organism: Pseudophryne corroboree; assembly: GCF_028390025.1. Lineage (NCBI taxonomy): Eukaryota > Metazoa > Chordata > Amphibia > Anura > Myobatrachidae > Pseudophryne > Pseudophryne corroboree. Next base: position 280,322,507 of record NC_086454.1, on the reverse strand, counting down.
CTGCTCAGCCAGGCTTTTAGTGGGAGCCGGGCCTTCAGGGACCAGAAGTGCCAGATGGCCAGTCCAACCCTGCTCCTATCTACCTCACCTGCTATACATGATCAGGCTTTATACCAGCCTTCAATCTTTATTTAAATGCTCTTGGAAAACCCACATCTTTACTAGATACTGGTCTACTCACACTTATGTAGGTCACACTCATTCACCCTTGTTAATATCCCAATTTCTACCCTGAGCTATCCTCATTCACATACCTCCCAAAATATAGGTATGCAAAATACCTACACCAAACAAGTCCCATCCCAAATGCACCCAGATGTCACCTAAGCCAGTTGAACTCTATTCCATTTCCAACACCTACTTTTGGGTGAAACTAGACCTCATTTGATGTCTACAAATTGGGACTGTCTGGCCCTCATCCTGCAGACTCCGTTTCTAATATATATTGTAAGTTCTCTCAAGAGCATGGCCGTTCCAACCCTTTCTAGTCACAGCTGAATGTATTTGTCTGGCATTTTTGTGTGTTTGCCATGTTTTTTTCTATTAGGAAACATACAATCTCCACACAGATAATATCCTGGTTGGAATAGAAACCGTGGCAATATGGCAAATTACAATCATTATCACAAAAACAATCAAGATACAAAAACAGTAGTTTAGAGTCATTTGTAACAATAGTATCTATTTTTAAATAAAAATGTAATTGTAATTCCAATTTCTTTTTCATACTATTTTTATTTATTCTGAAGCATATTCAAGTAAATGTTATACGATAATGATAAAGACAAAAACTTAATAATGACAGTAATAAAATTACTAAAAATACAGATAGTGACTGTAATCAAGATTTGAGTCAAATTTAACATTAAATAACTGGTAAATAAGAAAAAAGAAAATACAAGATTAAATAATTGAAAATAAAAAAATAGTAACCAAAAAGTAATATGTAAGAGGGTGCTGTGAAAACTAAAAGGATATCCGTCTAGGGCATGGGGCCCTCCAGCTACTGGGGAACTACACATCCCAGCATGCCCTGCCTTAGTTTTAGCATACCTCAGGAGCAAAACTGCGGCAGGGCATGCAGGGATGTGTAGTTTCAAAGCAGCTGGAGGGCCACAGGTTGAAGAACCATGCTGTAGGGGATGGGGGGTCGTTATCTACTTGCCTCATTAAGTACCACGAGGTGGATGAGAAGCATGAGAAATTTAGGAGTAAATGTACTAAAGCTTCTAAAAAAGAGGATTGGTGATGTTGCCCATAGTATGCTGTCTATCATTTCTTTATTGCCTTTAAGAATATTATAGACAGCTTCTGATTGGGTGCTATGCAGGGCCAGTTCTAGCCCTTGTGGCGCCCGGGGCAAAAATAGGGGTGTGGCTTCATAAAGGGGCGTGGTCAGTTATGCCCACCTGTAGAGTTGTGCCCCTGTTTGTGCCCCCAGTAGAGTTGTGCCCCTGTTTGTTCTCCCAGTAGAGTTGTGCCCCCGTTTGTGCCCCCAGTAGAGTTGTGCCGCTTACAAAAAAAAAAAATTAATGCTGACCATCCCCGCTCCTGATTCCCGACTGCTGCTGCCCTCCGTCTCCGGCCACTGATGCCGCTCCTCTGATCTATGGCAGTGACGTCATGACGTCTCTCCCATAGCACCGCATAGACACTAGAGGTCAATCATGACCCCTAGTGTCTATGTGCCGCTCCCACAATGCCGTGCGGTGCACTGCACCGCATCTACCAAGGACCGGGGGGCACCAGTAGCAGATCTTGCTACGGCGGCGGCGCCCTCCGGAAGGCGGCGCCCTGGGCAAAAATCCTGCATATCCGTAGCAAGATCCGCTAGTGGTGCTATGGGCAACATCACCAATTCTCTGTTTTAGAAGCTTTAGTAAATTTACCCATTAGTATGCAAAAGTCTCGTTTGTATAAGTAGTTTTCCCAAACTTCAAAGAACCTAGCAACTTTGGATTCTTTGACCAAAAAATTTGATATGATGCCACATATTTAAGTAACAAAACAAACCTGTTTAAGACAGCTGCCTTAATTAGACACCCCAATGGATGGATTAGAGTTGGAAAAAGAACTACTGGTAAAAAAAAAATAATCTTTCAAGCATATTATTGAATAAAGCTTTGCTTTATAGAGAAAGGTTTTAAAACTTTTATGCAAATTCAATTGAAACAAAAATGTGATTTAATACCTTGACTTAAGAACCTATTTCTAGCCATGTAATCCTGACTTAGTAATTTATTATCCATTGTGCTTTAATTTTATGGTACCTCATCTTGAGTTTAATATAATGATATTAGCCTGAAATTTGTATATTACTTAAGTGTATGAATTATTGTAATTACAAATATTATAGCATTCAAACTGCATATTTCCATTTACAATGCATTCAGCAAACAATATTTTAACGTGCAAAAGTAAACCAATTTCTTTCCTATTATTTACAGTTTTATGAGTGTCCTAAATTAAATACAATTTCTTATTTAGAATTTACATAACAGCTGAGGTCCACAAATATTGTGAAGCAACAGCTGCATCTGCAATATCTCAATAAAGGCGTTTTTTTTTTAATGTTTCCCCAGGCACCTACCTATCTTTTTGTTCAAAAGCTTAAAACATGTGCATTTATTATATATATACCATGAATATTATTTATTGTGAAAATTGTGGTGCATGAGCAATCAATCAGTCCTTTGATGTTCTATTGTACACTGTATAAAAAGGACAGGTTTTCATTTCTGTATTATGATTGGTTTATTCAGTACTATGTCTTCCTGTCGGAAAAGGTTTAACAGTTTTAAGAGATTTGTCTTGGGGATGTTAACTAGTGATGAGCGGGTTCGGTTCGTCGGAATCCGAACCCCCCCGAACTACACCTATTTTACACGGTTCCGAGGCAGATTCGAATCTTCCCGCCTTGCTCGGTTAACCCGAGCGCGCCCGAACGTCATCATCCCGCTGTCGGATTCTCGTGAGATTCGGATTCTATATAAGGAGCCGCGCGTCGCCGCCATTTTTCACTTGTGTATTGGAAATGATAGTGAGAGGACGTGGCTGGCGTCCTCTCAGTTTTATTCAGGTGGCTGCAAATATCTGTGCTCACTGCTTTATTGTGGGGACCAGCAGTATTATATAGGAGGAGTACAGTGCAGAGTTTTGCTGACCAGTGACCACCAGTATTATACGTTCTCTGCCTGAAAAACGCTCCATATCTGTGCTCAGTGTGCTGCATATATCTGTGCTCACACTGCTTTATTGTGGGGACTGGGGACCAGCAGTATTATATAGGAGGAGTACAGTGCAGAGTTTTGCTGACCAGTGACCACCAGTATTATACGTTCTCTGCCTGAAAAACGCTCCATATCTGTGCTCAGTGTGCTGTATATATCTGTGCTCACACTGCTTTATTGTGGGGACTGGGGACCACCAGTATTATATAGGAGGAGTACAGTGCAGAGTTTTGCTGACCAGTGACCACCAGTATTATACGTTCTCTGCCTGAAAAACGCTCCATATCTGTGCTGCATTGTAGTATATAGTAGGAGTACAGTGCATAATTTTGCTGACCACCAGTATATAATATATAGCAGTACGGTACAGAAGGCCACTGCTCTACCTCTGTGTCGTCAAGTATACTATCCATCCATACCTGTGGTGCATTTCAGTTTTGCACAGTTTGCTGACCACCAGTATATAGTATAAAGCAGTACGGTACAGTAGGCCACTGCTCTACCTACCTCTGTGTCGTCAAGTATACTATCCATCCATACCTGTGGTGCATTTCAGTTTTGCACAGTTTGCTGACCACCAGTATATAGTATATAGCAGTACGGTACAGTAGGCCACTGCTCTACCTACCTCTGTGTCGTCAAGTATACTATCCATCCATACCTGTGCTGCATTTCAGATGTGCGCAGTATATATAGTAGTAGGCCATTGCTATTGATACTGGCATATAATTCCACACATTAAAAAATTGAAAACAAAAATGTGGAGGGTAAAATAGGGAAAGATCAAGAACCACTTCCACCTCGTGCTGAAGCTGCTGCCACTAGTCATGGCCGAGACGATGAAATGCCATCAACGTCGTCTGCCAAGGCCGATGCCCAATGTCATAGTAGAGAGCATGTAAAATCCAAAAAACAAAAGTTCAGTAAAATGACCCAAAAATCAAAATTAAAAGCGTCTGAGGAGAAGCGTAAACTTGCCAATATGCCATTTACGACACGGAGTGGCAAGGAACGGCTGAGGCCCTGGCCTATGTTCATGGCTAGTGGTTCAGATTCACATGAGGATGGAAGCACTCATCCTCTCGCTATAAAACTGCAGTGCCACTCCTAGATGGGCCAGGTGTTTGTGTCGGCCACTTGGGTCGCTTAGCTTAGTCACACAGCTACCTCATTGCGCCTCTTTTTTTCTTTGCATAATGTGCTGTTTGGGGACTATTTTTTTGAAGTGCCATCCTGCCTGACACTGCAGTGCCACTCCTAGATGGGCCAGGTGTTTGTGTCGGCCATTTGGGTCGCTTAGCTTAGTCACACAGCTACCTCATTGCGCCTCTTTTTTTCTTTGCATCATGTGCTGTTTGGGGACTATTTTTTTGAAGTGCCATCCTGCCTGACACTGCAGTGCCACTCCTAGATGGGCCAGGTGTTTGTGTCGGCCACTTGGGTCGCTTAGCTTAGTCACACAGCTACCTCATTGCGCCTCTTTTTTTTCTTTGCATCATGTGCTGTTTGGGGACTATTTTTTTGAAGTGCCATCCTGCCTGACACTGCAGTGCCACTCCTAGATGGGCCAGGTGTTTGTGTCGGCCACTTGGGTCGCTTAGCTTAGTCATCCAGCGACCTCGGTGCACATTTTAGGACTAAAAATAATAGTGTGAGGTGTACAGAATAGACTGAAAATTAGTGGAAATTATGGTTATTGAGGTTAATAATACTATGGGATCAAAATGACCCGCAAATTCTATGATTTAAGCTGTTTTTGAGGGTTTTTTGCAAAAAACACCGGCACCTCATTTGAGATTCCCACCGCCGGTGACCGGCCTGAGCACCGAGGGGCAGGAGAGGTGTGTGCTGCGTTCTCCTCCTCTCACACAGCGGTGGACAGCATGGCGGTCGGGCCGGGGGTACTACGTATCAGCTGGCAATTTCGGACTGGTAAGCAGTACTGCCCCGTACCACCATACTTGCAGAACTGCATACACATAGATACACACACATACTGTAGATACACACACACACACACACACACACACACACACTGTAGATACACACACATACATACACATAGATACACACACACACACACACACACTATAGATACACACACATACATACACACAGATACACACTGTAGATACATACACATAGATACACACACATACACATAGATACACACACAGATACACACATACACTTACTCACTCTCCCTCAACTTACCATCTGGCTGGCAAGGATATGTAGTAGTTTCTGTCTTCCTCTGCAGCCTAGTCCCGTGTAGCACCGCCCCTCAGTGCCGTGTAGCTCAGCCCCTCAGCACCATGTAGCTCTGCCCCCTTTTCGAGCTGGACACGGGTAGTTGCACTGTAGATGACAGGGGAATAGGGGAAAGCTTCAAGTTGCTGGCGCCGCTGCCTGTCAAACGATGTGACAGGCACAGCAGCAGAGGGACCAGGCCCAGCAGCAGGGATGCAGAGCAGACAGAGCACCTCTCCAATCTGGCACCTACCTGCTCTGCATCCCTTTGCTGAGCAGGTGGCGCCAGGCCTGTGTGTGCATGTACTTTCTGAGCATGTTTAGAACAATGTGACTTTTTTCAATTTTGTCATTTCTGTTTAAAAGGCCTAGCAGTTTATCCTCCCATTTGTCCTATACAGGTTGAGTCTCCCATATTCCTGGAATAAAAAGTATTTTGGATTTTTCCTTTTTTATAAAATAGGTTGTCATACCATAATGCGATATCTTAGGGATGGGACCCAAGTCTAAATAGGAAATACATTTATGCTCATATACACCTAATACACACAGAAAGGTAATTGTATACAATATTTTCTATAAACATGTGCATGAAACAAAGTTTGTGTATATCGAACCATTAGAAAGCCCCTCAGTCGTGATCAAAAAATTTGGATTTCGGAATATTTTGGACATTGAATTTTCGGACATGGAAGACTTAGAATGTATAATCATAAAATACCATAAGAATAAAACTACAGACACATTAATAATACAAAAATGGTCACAGATTTATTATTTAACAATAGTGGCAAATAAAAGTCAACTCTAGCCTAAAATCTGCACTTGTGTTGAGTCGAAACCTTTCTCCTTGGCTCAGTACTGGACCCAAGGGTTATGCCCAGGACCCCACACAGGTGAGATCAAACCACAGCTACATCAGGGTAGTGCTCCCAACTGTCTCTTGAGTCATCTATGGCCGGTGTATGTAGGAAGGAAAATGTAACAGAAACAGCAATAACAGTGTAAAATAATGCAATACAATATAGCAACTTGCAGGCGGGTGGATGGGCAACTGGAATCAGGGCCGCCATCAAGGAGGGACAGCCGGTACTTTAGTCCTGGGCCCGGACCATGAGGGGGCCCGAGGGGCAGGACTGTTGATTTATCAGAGCCAGCAGCAGATGGAAGGACAGACCCAGGCCCCATAAATTCTGATGGCAGCCCTGGGGTTAACACAGGCCGTTACTTATATAACCTCCTAAACCAAAACCATAACAAACACGTACTGCTCCCTCTACCTCTCCCCCTCAGACTCTCCACTTCTCTACAAAACTTCAAACGGGCTCTCAAGACCCACTACTTCAGCAAACCCAGCCGTCTCTCATCCTAAGCCCTCTGTGGCCCACGCTCACTTTCTACCCCATCTGTGTCACCCCTCTCTGTGTACCCCTTCGCTTTAGAATGTAAGCTTTCATGAGCAGGGTCATCTTCCCTCATGTGCTTTTACGTCTCTTACTTAACCTATCATCTTTTCAATACTCCCTTTGATGGCACCAAATCCCTCAGTTTTCTGCCACCCTGATACTTATTTCAGTGCTGTTTACTGAGGCAGCTATGTTTATATACCCTGTACTTGTCATATATTGTATTGAACTGTAAGTCACCGTCTTCATGTTTTGCTTATTTGTTTACTCTGTAATTGGGCACTGCGGTTCCAATGTGGCGCCATATAAATAAAGGATAATAATAATAATAATAATAATAACAACACCACCCCTTGAAACCTTATTGGCTAATGCACTTGACATAAATCACCAGGAACTGCATATTAACCATAAAACTGCCAACTATCCTAGGACAATTGGTGATGAAAAACTTTAAATTCCCTCCCACTTATGGCTCTCGCACCAAAATACTGCCAAATGAAAAAAAAAAAATTAGAACGCTTTTCAAAAATATGTAATGGAATTTTGATCTTATTGTACATTTAGATGGCAGATTTTTCACATTTCTCCAGTGAAATCTTACCTTGAGTGTTCAGTGCAAAATAACTCCAATCGTTTTTGTGCCGCTTGGACCTTTATCAACACTACACAGCAAAGCAACACCTTTATCTTCCTGATTCATTCACATTATTTATTATATATGATTTCTGGACAGGACCTACTGACCTATCCCATGGGAACATGTATAAAAGTTATAGAGGGAAATAATGGTAACGGAGAATGTCTGACAATCGCTGGTACTAAAATCCCTTTATCTAGCATAATAAAAAAAAAAGTGATGAGCATACATACAGACATACATACCCACACATACCTTATCATTGGTGATACATTTCCTTTCTAAATAGTTTTACATTTATGAGTCAGTTTCTTTTTAATCTCTAAACAGATTTGTAACTAAAGCTTATACAGTATATCATTTTAAAGGAGACAGTTGGTGGGGAGATTAGGAAACTAGTCAAGGGGAGGTGAACACAGATTAGACGGTGTAAAATAATGAATGAGATGAGAATGTAAACATGAGGATATTTTACAGTCTGTACCAGGGCTCTTCTGCCAAAGGCATATTGAGTCACATTCAAAAAGTAATTCCAATGCAGTGCATTTACTGTGTAACTGTGGAGTAAGACATACTGGCAAAGATTTATCAAGCCTTAAGGGCCCCATACACTAGAACGATATGTCTGAGGCAGAAGTCGGAGGTGATTTCCCTTGAACTCTCCCGGGAGCTTCCCGGGAGTGGTTCCATACGATTCCAAACGATTGGTACGATTTTGCATGCGATATATCGTATGCGATCCCAGCCATGCCTGCGGGAACCAACATATCACGAGTGCAGCACTAACGATCTAGGGGAGCCGATCCAACCCTCATGGGAACGCGCATCGGATCGGAAACACCTCCAAACTGCCCGATTTCACCTGATATATCGGCCCGAAATTGGATGAAACGGGCATTATCGTTCTAGTGTATGGGGCCCTAAAGAGAGTGATTTATTGCACGGTGATTTTCCTCCAACTTGTGTTTTTCCTCCAACGCATGTCGACCCGTCTGGGTCTTCCTCAGGGTTGAAAGAAAAACGCAAAGCTTCCACTTTTAAAATTAGTGTCCATTTATACAACACAGCGGAGCTCTACAACAACTTCCATGTAAAACACACCAAAGACACTGGAGGAACTACGGAGGAAGATCGAGTCACGTGGCCGAGAGGTACGAGACCAGGAAGCAGAGTACCGATTAACAGCCGCAAGGAAGACCGAGCACAGAAGTGGAAGCGGACGCTGGGATTCAAGCGCAGGAGATAAGGTAACAGCTCCGTAAGAGGGGAGGTACACGGCGGACAGTCCCTTTGTGGGTCCCGAAGCCAGCGCTACTTTCCCCCCAGAGACACGACCGCGTCCCTTGGATCCGGCAGGCGGTGGACGTCTGTGGACGCAGGCGCCTCCCGCCGTCCGTGGCAGAGGTGACAAGCGGAGAGTCCGGAGCGAACGGTTAACTTGTCCCCTGGTCACCTTGTCCCCCCGCTATCCAGTCAGGGGTACCCCTTAGTGTTGCTACCGCTGCCGGACCAGGACCTGCCTCTGAAAAGAGGAGAACTTTTAACATCTATAACAGACTCCCCAACCCCAAGTCCCAACTGACTACAAGAGCTCCCAATCCCATTTGGGATTGTGTTGTATTATTCCACATAGTGTAGAACTCCAACAGTGCATTTAACGAGGTGGGACGCCACACTCCATTGCACTAGACTTTGGACTCAGAACTCGGATTTGACCTACCTCATACCCTGGAATTATATATATTGCTTTATTGTTTACATTTATCTTTATCATTATTATTTTCTATTTTTCTTTTTCTTCTTTCTCTTTCTCTTTTCACTAGTTTGCGTGTATGCAAATTATTGCTTAGTATCACTTGTAGTAGATTAAATATTTATATCCCATTTACTGTCTTATTGTTCATAAGATTAACACCATCATTATTCAGGCGCAGTTGTGAAACCCCTGTGACGTAATTTAGTAATTCTCTGGAGGCTTTGGGTTTAGCCCCAATCACGTATTGCTGCCACCCTCCAAGTATCTGTATAAGTAGAGCGCTGGTTACATTTGTATCTTACTTTTTATGTTTTTGCCTATTTACACTATAAGCTACAGTACCCAAAGGGGGTAATTCAGACTGGATCGCTGCAGGGGCAGCGATCGCAGGGGCTAAATCAGAACCTGATCGCTGCTGTGCATTTTTGCACAGTAGGTGATCAGGTCTGAACTGCGCATGCACCGGAGCATGCCAGAGATACGATTGGCATCTCAGCCCAGCGATCACAATCTGGCAGAGGCATTCGCTGGGCAGGAGGGGGCGGGCCAGCGGTGTTTGGCTGCCATTTGGGGGTGCGGTCCAGGCAATGCAGGCATGCCCGGACCATGTGGGTGGCGGGCCCTCTGTGTCTGCATGATGTCACATGCAGCCGCTGCGACCTGGAGGGCGACGGGTAGCTCCCTGTCAGCACGCAGGAGCTGCACTGGTAGGGAGCTGCTCTTCAGGTACAAAAGCATTGCCGCTGTGCGATGCTTTTTTTACCTGTGCGGGAGGGGGCAGAGCCAGACATGCGGCGCGGACTAGCCCTTTGCTTGGCGTATCCCCCCCCCCCCCCCCCCCGCATGTCTGTGAAAGTGATTGTAGATGTGCTAAATTTAGTACATCTATGATCAATTCTGAATTACCCCCAAAGTCTGTTGCTGGCTGCAAGTATTACTACAGCTTAATCAGGTACCTGTCCCAATATTAATGCATCCCAAAATAATACCTGTCCCCTGTAACCAATTCTATCAAAATAAAATGGAATATTATCAGACATGTTGATAAATGTTGTCGTATGATGACTCTTGCCTGTTCCATCATCTGTCTGAGTACAGAAGGAGCAGAGTAAATCCACTTTTATGTGGATATATTTGTCACTTGGGCTGAGTACTTGTGTGGTTCCTTTTTAAGAATCATAATTGTTTTCCTTAGTTTAGCTCTATAAGTGTGCATACGAATTGGACCTAAACTACTGTATATGCAAAGATCTCAGATAGAAGAAGAGATTCCAGGCTAAATGTAATAGTACGTGAGCTGCTGGAGGTGCGGTTTCTTTTACCTTGTAAATAACTGCACCTTTAAAAATAGGGGCAGACTCACACAAGTTCCTGTGCCCCCGGCAGCTCACTGGTTATTACATCTAGGTTCCCAACTGTAATCTGAGATGCATAAGAACTTTGTAGGTTCATCTCTTATGTCACTGACAACCAAATGTTTTCTTAAAGAGTGCGTGCACAAGGAAAATAGTAGCACAATGTGACTGCGCCATTATGACTATAAATGGATGACAATGGCCTAACATGTTGGAAATTATGTGTGGACAGGTGTTAATGTTGCAGAGTTACAAACCAGCAGATGACTCAAACTATGAACAGCACAATAACCAAACCAGTGGTGTTGGTTTATTGATAGACAGCAGGTACAGTTGTACTCACTGTTACATGTACACTGGTGTTGGATAGTACAGTAGCTTAAGTGGAGCGTGGTTTCATACAGCTCACCAGCCGGTGAAGGTTTATTACAAACAGGTAACGTTGCAGGATGCTGGAATAGCATTATAGCAGGTAACACTCATGCTTTTCATAGGCTCTAAGAACAAGGCTTCTGTCTCCCACTATGTCACACTACACAGAGTAAAAGTCATGATGGCCCCTCTACATGCTCATTAGAGACCTTGACAGCCATCTTGGAATAGGACATGAAGCCTTCCCAGAGAACAGGAAGACTGGAGTCTGCGCAGTAGCGTACTCCTATTTTAATTTAACAATTTATGCTGAGGACTCTGATGAGAAAGGTGACCTAGACATGGGTAGACCTGGCAGAGCCGGCGCTAACCGCTCAGCAAAGGGATGCAGTGCAGGGAGGCGCCAAACTGAAGAGGCGCTCATCCTCTCCCTGCTCTGCATCCCTGCTGCTGCCAGCTGCCGCTGCGCCTGTCACACTGGATGACAGGTAGCGGCGCTGGCAGCGAGCAGCGCGGCTCACCCCCCTTCTCCTCCTCCCCAGACAGCGTGCACGCAGTGTGCGGCCTAGGGGCCCACACACAGCGCCGCTGCCACTGACATCCAGAGTTGCTTAGTGGGTTGGGGGCGTGGCCTAATCGCGGGAGCTGTGGCCACGCCTCTTTGTAGGAAAAATCGTTTAAAAAACAGTATTTGCTGTACAGAGCAGGGTAGGTGTAGTCCCTGAGCCCTCAGACCTCAGCCCCTGAGCCCCTCAGCCGGGGTCAATTTGAGGGGGGAGTGTGATCACTGTGATCACAATCCACTAACCCATACAGGAACAATAACAATAGCAGCAGCCTCTCTGCCGCACTGCAGCACAGCACACTGCAGCATGTGCTGTGCTGCCAACATGAGAGCTGCTGCTGCTGCCCAGTAAGGTGGGAGGGGGTCGGGAGTGCAGGGGACCAGGGCCCCTCCATCAGTCCCAGGCCCAAGTAATTAGTACCCACTCCCTCCCCCTCTCAGGGTCACTGACAACATCCTACAGAGCCACTGGAGTAACGGATCCTGTGAGAAACCGGAGAAGAAGGAAGAGGAGGAGCAGCACCCGAGCCGGGACCTCCTGCAGGTACCGGGGCCGCACTGTGGAGGAAATGAGGGCTGTACCTGGCATAGGGGTTAATTCAGAGATGAACGCAGATCGCTGCATACGCATCCGGATCTACGTTCATCTCTGCACATGCTCAAGGCCGCCCTGCCGGACACAACTGTGCAGTGTAATCAGTGGCGTAACTAGAAATTTTTCTCCCCCAAGCCAAAAAATTCTTCAGCGCCCCCCCCCCCCCATGCCCCATAATTGGGAGCAAGAAAGGGATAAATATGCGCTCGTCAAAGGAGCGCGCCGCAAAAAAGGGGCGTGGTTTCGTTGGAATGGGCGTGGTTTCTCATAAAGGGGCGTGGCATTGCAGGAAAAGACTACCTTATACCCCAGTTTTGCAACCTGCACGCCCAGACGTTAGCCACCACAGGAAAGAAAAATAATCCTGATTAATGCCCCTTACATTATTTGTCATTTTTCCTCCTTATAGTAATGCCCAGTATACATTATTCCACATACTGCAATGGCCCTTAGACATTATGCCACACACAATAATGCACATGACACAATATGCACACACCGTAATGCCCCAGACATATTATGCCACACACTGTAATGCCTGTGACACATTATGACAGGAATCGCAATGCCCGTTATACATTATGCTACACACTGCAATGCCCCTGATACATTATAGCACATACAATGCCTGTGACACATTATGACACACACCGCAATGTCCGTGATACATTATGCCACACACTGCAATGCCCGATACATTATAGCACATACAATGCCTGTGACACATTATGCCACACACTGCAATGACCTTGAGACATTATACCACAATGCCCGTGATATAGTATACCATACACCGTAATGCCTGTGACACATACCGCAATGCCCTGCCCGTTATACCCTATGCCACACACCGCAATGCCCGTTATGTATTATGCCACACTGCAATGACCCTGAGACATTATACCACATATCACAATGCCCGCGATATAGTATACCATACACCGTAATGCCTGTGACACATTATGACACACACCGCAATGTCCGTGATACATTATGCCACACACCGTAATGCCCATTACACATTAAGTCCTACAGTAAGGCTTCTAATTACTTTTCAATTACCTGCTCGTTGTCAGGGGTTTCATGCACTGGGTGTCATGCTCGTTGCCAGGGGTTTCATGCTCTTGGTTCCATGCACGGTGCCAGGGGTTTTCATGCTCAGGGTGTCATGCTCGTTGCCAGGGGTTACATGCACTGGGTGTCATGCTCGTTGCCAGGTGTTTCATGCACTGGGTGTCATGCTCGTTGTCAGGTGTTTCATGCACTGGGTGTCATGCTCATTGCTAGGAGGTAGTCCTTGTTGCTAGGGCTGTGCTCCCAGTGCCACATATGTCCCCAGTGCCAGATATTCCCCCCCAGTGCCACATATGCCCCCAGTGCCAGATATGCCCCCAGTGCCATATATTCCCCCCCAGTGCCACATATGCCCCCAGTGCCGGATATTCCCCCCCAGTGCCACATATGCCCCCAGTGCCAGATATTCCCCCCCCCCCGTGCCATATATGCCCCCTGTGCCATATATTCCCCCCCAGTGCCAGATATGCCCCCAGTGCCAGATATCCCCCCCCAGTGCCATATATGCCCCCAGTGCCAGATATGCCCCCAGTGCCATATATTCCCCCCCAGTGCCACATATGCCCCCAGTGCCGGATATTCCCCCCCAGTGCCACATATGCCCCCAGTGCCAGATATTCCCCCCCCCCCGTGCCATATATGCCCCCTGTGCCATATATTCCCCCCAGTGCCAGATATGCCCCCAGTGCCAGATATCCCCCCCCCAGTGCCAGATATTCCCCCGGTGCTAGATATTCCCCCCCAGTGCCATTTATGCCCCCAGTGCCAGATATCCCCCCCCCAGTGCCAGATATTCCCCCAGTGCCAGATATTCCCCCCCAGTGCCATATATGCCCCCAGTGCCAGATATCCCCCCCCCAGTGCCAGATATTCCCCCCCAGTGCCAGATATCCCCCCCCTGCCATATATGCCCCAGTGCCAGATATTCCCCCCCCAGTGCCAGATATTCCCCCAGTGCCAGATATTCCCCCCCCGTGCCATATATGCCCCCAGTGCCAGATATCCCCCCCCCAGTGCCAGATATTCCCCCAGTGCCAGATATTCCCCCCCAGTGCTATATATGCCCCCAGTGCCAGATATCCCCCCCCTGTGCCAGATATAACCCAGTGCCAGATAATCCCCCCCAGTGCCATATATGCCCCCAGTGCCAGATATCCACCCCCCCAGTGCCAGATATTCCCCCAGTGCCAGATATCCCCCCCCCCAGTGCCATATATGCCCCCAGTGCCAGATCCCCCCCCCCAGTGCCAGATATTCCCCCCCAGGGCCAGATAATGCCCGCAGCCGCTGCTGCCGCTTGTTGGAGGGACACGGAGGGCACAGCATCTCCTGTGTCCCTCCTGCATCATCTCCGGCGGCCGCGGGTCTAATAGGGGGAAGTGCCGGTTCGTGAGCCAATTAGAGCTCACGGACGGCACTTCCCCCTATTAGACCCGCGACCGCCGGAGATGATGCAGGAGGGACACAGGAGACGCACACGCTGTGCCCTCCGTGTCCCTCCAACAAGTGGCGGAGGGAAGGAGAAAGCAGACTGACATGCGGACGCTCGTCCGCATGTCAGTCTGCTGTAAATCAATGGCGCCCCCGCAGCCCCTCGCCCCCAAGCCACCGCGAGGACTGCGGGGGCAGTAGTTACGCCACTGAGTGTAATGTGACTAGCGGACACTACTGTGCAGTGTAATGTGACTAACGGACACTACTGTGCGGTGTAATGTGACTAACGGACACTACTGTGTGGTGTAATGTGACTAACGGACACTACTATGAGGTGTAATGTGACTAACGGAAACTACTGTGCGGTGTAATGTGACTAACGGACACTACTGTGTGGTGTAATGTGACTAACGAACACTACTATGCGTTGTAATGTGACTAACGGACACTACTATGCGTTGTAATGTGACTAACGGACACTACTATGAGGTGTATTGTGACTAACGGACACTACTATGAGGTGTAATGTGACTAACGGACATTACTATGCGGTGTAATGTGACTAACGGACACAACTATGCGATGTAATGTGACAAACGGACAATACTATGAGGTGTAATGTGACTAACGGACATTACTATGCAGTGTAATGTGACTAACGGACACTACTATGCGGTGTAATGTGACTAACGGACGCTACTATGCGGTGTGATGTGACTAATGGACACAACTGTGCGGTGTAATGTGACTGACGGACACTACTGTGTGGTGTAATGTGACTAGCGAACACTACTGTGCGGTGTAATGTGACTAGCGGACACTACTGTGCAGTGTAATGTGACTAACGGACACTACTATTAGCTGTAATGTGACTAACGGACACTACTGTGCGGTGTAATGTGACTAACGGACACTACTATGCGGTGTAATGTGACTAACGGACACTACTATGCAGTGTAATGTGACTAACGGACACTACTATGAGGTGTAATGTGACTAACGGACATTACTATGCGGTGTAATGTGGCTAATGGACACTACTATGCGGTATAATGTGACTAACGGACACTACTATGAGGTGTAATGTGACTAACGGACACTGTTATGAGGTGTAATGTGACTAACGGACATTACTATGCAGTGTAATGTGACTAACGGACACTACTATGCGGTGTAATGTGACTAACGGACACTACTATGCGGTGTGATGTGACTAATGGACACAACTGTGCGGTGTAATGTGACTAACGGACACTACTATGAGGTGTAATGTGACAATAACAATAGCAGCAGCCTCTCTGCCGCACTGCAGCACAGCACACTGCAGTATGTGCTGTGCTGCCAACATGAGAGCTGCTGCTGCTGCCCAGTAAGGTGGGAGGGGGTCGGGAGTGCAGGGGACCAGGGCCCCTCTGGGCCCCTCCATCAGTCCCAGGCCCAAGTAATTAGTACCCACTCCCTCCCCCTCTCAGGGTCACTGACAACATCCTACAGAGCCACTGGAGTAACGGATCCTGTGAGAAACCGGAGAAGAAGGAAGAGTAGGAGCAGCACCCGAGCCGGGACCTCCTGCAGGTACCGGGGCCGCACTGTGGAGGAAATGAGGGCTGTACCTGGCATAGGGGTTAATTCAGAGATGAACGCAGATCGCTGCATACGCATCCAGATCTACGTTCATCTCTGCACATGCTCAAGGCCGCCCTGCCGGACACAACTGTGCAGTGTAATGTGACTAGCGGACACTACTGTGCGGTGTAATGTGACTAATGGACACTGCTGTGCGGTGTAATGTGACTAGCGGACACTACTGTGCAGTGTAATGTGACTAACGGACACTACTGTGCGGTGTAATGTGACTAACGGACACTACTGTGCGGTGTAATGTGACTAGCGGACACTACTGTGCAGTGTAATGTGACTAACGGACACTACTATGAGGTGTAATGTGACTAACGGACACTACTGTGCGGTGTAATGTGACTAACGGACACTACTGTGTGGTGTAATGTGACTAACGAACACTACTATGCGGTGTAATGTGACTAACGGACACTACTATGCGGTGTAATGTGACTAACGGACACTACTATTAGGTGTATTGTGACTAACGGACACTGCTAACGGAGTAGCTAACGGACACTGCTAACGGACACTGCTAACGGAGTAGCTAACGGACACTGCTAACGGACACTGCTATGAGGTGTAATGTGACTAACGGACATTACTATGCGGTGTAATGTGACTAACGGACACAACTAAGCGGTGTAATGTGACAAACGGACAATACTATGAGGTGTAATGTGACTAACGGACATTACTATGCAGTGTAATGTGACTAACGGACACTACTATGTGTTATGATTCCCGTACTCCAGACCAGAGGAGATCGTATGGCTGAGGTCAGAGTACTGGGAAGATATGCTGGTTGTGGGAGCAGGAAAGCCTAGTAACCCCTGGCGCCCTAACTCCGTTGTCTCGCCCGTGTTATCAGAAATCCCCTGCGAGACTATGGTTGCTTGAGCCCATGGCAGCCGCGTTCGAAGGGCGGATTATGTCTGCCCAACCCCGATGCCCCCTCAGGTCTTAATGGGAGACAAAGGGAAATCGGAGACAGGGTGATAACAAGGGGCCCTCTGACTAAGCAACCAGGCCAAGGGTTACAAGCTAACTAACTAAATCAAAAAGGTATGTGCGGACTAGCCGCCAGGGAAAAGGACAACCAAAGATCCACTGATCCGTTACTCCTATCCAGCACCGCTGGATACCAGAGTGGATCAGGGAGAGCGGAATCCTCCGCAAAAGCTCCAGGACACAAATATACTAAATAATAAACAGTAAGCGGACAAGCCGCAACACACGGCTGCGCCGTGACTCACGAACACCACAGGATGTTAAAGGTGCTCAGTCAGACTCCAGGAAAAGATGACAAATCGCTGAGTACAGGACCACTGAGGACAGGAACAACCGGCTTGAGCAGGACTGGATACTTTCTGCAACTGACATAGGCAAACAGGAAGCTGCCGACACCGACTTTCAGAACTGGAGGACAGGCAGAATCCACTGGAACTCAGGGTAGGACACGGGATCAGACACAGGGACTGACACAGGAATCCACACAGGGACTGACACAGGAATCCACACAGGGGCTGACAGGAACCAGCTCAAACTTAAAGCAGACTGCAAACCAAGGAATATCATCAGCATCTGCTAACTGCAGTGAGCCAGCATATATCAGAGAGGCCTAATTAATTATCTCTTGCAGCTGGCCTGCTGCACGACTAAGCTGACAAGATGCAATCAGCAGCCAGATGAGGCTGAACACATGGGAACAAGCTGCAATTGCACAGACTCACCAGCGGCAGCAGACAAGAGTAATCCAAAACAGAGCAATGGGAAATCCTGGCATGCAAGACAACTAAATAAACATAAAATAGGAATGAACCACTACCTGTGGTTCATAACAGTATCCTCTCCTTAAGGGTGAGCTCCGAGCACCCCATGACACCCACGGGGAACATAAACAGAAGTATAACATGAAATACAGAACAAAACTGCAAAACAGGAATGAGCCACAGCCGTGGCTCATAACAGTACCCCCCCCTTGAGGAGGGGTCAAAAGACCCCAAAATTCAGACTATCCAGAACAAGGGATACAAAAAAAAACCTGACACATTGGTCTAACAGACACGAAAACAGAAACAAGCTGCAACCACAGCTTGTAACAGTGCCCTCCCCTTGATGGTGGCCACTGGACACAAGACAAGGGGAAAAAAATCTTTTTTTTTTTTTTATCAAGGCAAGAGTCAAAAAATTATTTCTTTTTCTTCTTCTTTTTACAAAGCTCTTTAGGTCTGACCAAGGTAATTCCCCAAACATTGTCTGAACTGATGGTACCACCCAGCAAGGCTGCGTTCAAATCAGAGACAGGTCTCTTACCCTTGGGAGCTGAACTTTCTGGTAAAGTACTATTATTAGAAGAAGTAGTCAGAAAAGCACATCCTGCAGTCACAACAACGGGCTGAGACTCCTGTGCCGAGTTTACAGTATTTTGTGGACTCTCAGCAGACAAGACGGGTGACTTAGAGGAACCTGAACCAATTTCTTTGGAACCATATCTTTTAATAATTGCATCACTGAATGCTGGGGGATCCTGAAGAATGGGATCTTCAGCTTTCATTAGGCTGGTCGCCCACTCAAAAGGCTCTCCTCTAAAAGAATAAATAAGATAGAGCACAAGGTTCTCTGGAGTGATGCCCAGAAATGGTCTAGACAACATAATAATGTAATAGTGTTTGTAAAGCGCCAGAAATTGGGCTAAGTCCCCATCAAAGATTATGGATGTTGAGATATCAGAGTCAGGATCTGTTTCCTTCTCATCTGACTGACTGGAGTGCTTTGCTAGGACCTGGTCACTATTGACCTTACTCGAGGCTGAGACTCTCTGAACCCCACCCGGGGCTGAGACTTTCTGAACCCCACCCGGGGCAGTGACTTTCTGAACCCCACCCGAGGCAGTGCCCTCCGGGAACCCCGCTGGGGCAGTGGCCTCCGGGAACCCCGCTGGGGCAGTGGCCTCCGGGAACCCCGCTGGGGCAGTGGCCTCCGGGAACCCCGCTGGGGCAGTGGCCTCCGGGAACCCCGCTGGGGCCAGCACCTCGGATTCTTTTACTGGGACCGGGTCGTTGGCCTCCCTGACTGGGATCGGGCCATCGGCCTCCCTCTCTGAGTCGATAATAATCGAAAGTTCTCCCGGGACTATGACTTCCGGGACTTTTGCTGAAGCAATAACGTTCAGATCCTCCACTAATGCTATGCTTCTTAAGTTCTTTCCTGGGGAAGCGACTTCTAGACCCTTCTTTGGGGCTGCGTCTCTCGAGACCCCACTTGGGGATATTACTTCAAAGATCCCTTCTGGGGTTTTGCTTCTCGAGTTCCCTTCAAGAACTATGGTTTTAGATACCCTTTCTGAGGTTGCGCTCCTCAAGTCCCTACCTGGGGTAACAGCTTCTGAGACCCCTTCTGGTATGGAAACCTGAGCTACAATATTTGATGTCCCTCTATAAGCTTGGGCATCGGATACCGCTCCAGCACTCTGGGCATCGGGTACCGCTCCAGCACTCTGGGCATCGGGTACCGCTCCAGCACTCTGGGCATCGGGTACCGCTCCAGCACTCTGGGCATCGGGTACCGCTCCAGCACTCTGGGCATCGGGTACCGCTCCAGCACTCTGGGCATCGGGTACCGCTCCAGCACTCTGGGCATCGGGTACCACTCCAGGACCCTGGGCATCGGGCACCACTCCAGGACCCTGGGCTACGGGCACCACTCCAGGACCCTGGGCTACGGGCACCACTCCAGGACCCTGGGCTACGGGCACCACTCCAGGACCCTGGGCTACGGGCACCACTCCAGGACCCTGGGCTACGGGCACCACTCCAGGACCCTGGGCTACGGGCACCACTCCAGGGACTTGCAACTCCGCTTCCACAGGAACTTCAAGAGAGGAGAGAGACATTCTCTTTTGATTCCTGAATCTATAATGGGGCTCCCTTGCCCAAGGACCCCAATTATAGGACAGAGAGCTTTTTTGTGTGGGTTGTGTGACAAGTACCTCTGCCACAGTAGAGACAGGAGTAGGTCTTGTATCATGACTCAACTTGGCCAGAGGGCAAGACTCGTCACCACACTTTGGCTTGCGCAACTCACAGGTCTGCAGATAATGGCCTAAACCCCCACAATATAGGCATAAGTTTAAGTTTCTGCGACGCAGACGCTCCTCTTCTGAGAGCCTGGGCCGCAGAAAACTTTTAAACTTTTTCTCTTCAATTAAACCAGAGGATTCTCTTGTCACCATACTGTGAACAAGAGTCTCTTTAGAGATAGATGTACTCTCAACGACTTCTGGCAAAATAAGCAAGATTTTAGTCAGAAGGTTTTGCAGTTGCTTTAGGGATTGCTGCAAAACTTCTAGTCGCTCTGGTCTCAAAGCACTGAATACAGAGTTCAGGGCTGCGAGAGATGCCTGCAGGGCTTGCATAGTAGACATAGGAGGATTTAAAACTAGACAAGACAAGACAAGGCAAGACAAGGCAAGACAAGGCAAGGCAAGGCAAGACAAGGCAAGGCAAGACAAGGCAAGGCAAGGCAAGACAAGGCAAGACTAAATTTTGCTAAACAAAACAAGACCCTTTTTTTTTTTTTTTTAAACACCGGACTGGATTCTAAACACCGGACTGGATTCTAAACACTGGACTGGATTGGATTCTAAACACCGGACTGGATTGGATTCTAAACACCGGACTGGATTGGATTCTAAACACCGGACTGGATTCTAAACACCAAATTCTAGACAGGACTGGATTCTTGACACCGGATTGGATTCTGCACACTGAATTCTAGACAGGACTGGATTCTAGACTAGACACTGGACTGGGCCAAAAAAGAAAAAAAAAAAGTTTTATCTCTTTTTTGTGGTAAGGCTGATGATAATGTTATGATTCCCGTACTCCAGACCAGAGGAGATCGTATGGCTGAGGTCAGAGTACTGGGAAGATATGCTGGTTGTGGGAGCAGGAAAGCCTAGTAACCCCTGGCGCCCTAACTCCGTTGTCTCGCCCGTGTTATCAGAAATCCCCTGCGAGACTATGGTTGCTTGAGCCCATGGCAGCCGCGTTCGAAGGGCGGATTATGTCTGCCCAACCCCGATGCCCCCTCAGGTCTTAATGGGAGACAAAGGGAAATCCGAGACAGGGTGATAACAAGGGGCCCTCTGACTAAGCAACCAGGCCAAGGGTTACAAGCTAACTAACTAAATCAAAAAGGTATGTGCGGACTAGCCGCCAGGGAAAAGGACAACCAAAGATCCACTGATCCGTTACTCCTATCCAGCACCGCTGGATACCAGAGTGGATCAGGGAGAGCGGAATCCTCCGCAAAAGCTCCAGGACACAAATATACTAAATAATAAACAGTAAGCGGACAAGCCGCAACACACGGCTGCGCCGTGACTCACGAACACCACAGGATGTTAAAGGTGCTCAGTCAGACTCCAGGAAAAGATGACAAATCGCTGAGTACAGGACCACTGAGGACAGGAACAACCGGCTTGAGCAGGACTGGATACTTTCTGCAACTGACATAGGCAAACAGGAAGCTGCCGACACCGACTTTCAGAACTGGAGGACAGGCAGAATCCACTGGAACTCAGGGTAGGACACGGGATCAGACACAGGGACTGACACAGGAATCCACACAGGGACTGACACAGGAATCCACACAGGGGCTGACAGGAACCAGCTCAAACTTAAAGCAGACTGCAAACCAAGGAATATCATCAGCATCTGCTAACTGCAGTGAGCCAGCATATATCAGAGAGGCCCAATTAATTATCTCTTGCAGCTGGCCTGCTGCACGACTAAGCTGACAAGATGCAATCAGCAGCCAGATGAGGCTGAACACATGGGAACAAGCTGCAATTGCACAGACTCACCAGCGGCAGCAGACAAGAGTAATCCAAAACAGAGCAATGGGAAATCCTGGCATGCAAGACAACTAAATAAACATAAAATAGGAATGAACCACTACCTGTGGTTCATAACAGTATCCTCTCCTTAAGGGTGAGCTCCGAGCACCCCATGACACCCACGGGGAACATAAACAGAAGTATAACATGAAATACAGAACAAAACTGCAAAACAGGAATGAGCCACAGCCGTGGCTCATAACACTATGCGGTGTAGTGTGACTAACGGACGCTACTATGCGGTGTGATGTGACTAATGGACACAACTGTGCGGTGTAATGTGACTGACGGACACTACTGTGTGGTGTAATGTGACTAGCAAACACTACTGTGCAGTGTAATGTGACTAAAGGACACTACTATTAGGTGTAATGTGACTAACGGACACTACTGTGCGGTGTAATGTGACTAATGGACACTACTATGCAGTGTAATGTGACTAACGGACACTACTATGAGGTGTAATGTGACTAACGGACACTACTATGAGGTGTAATGTGACTAACGGACACTACTATGCGGTGTAATGTGACTAACGGACGCTACTATGCGGTGTAATGTGACTAATGGACACAACTGTGCGGTGTAATGTGACTGACGGACACTACTGTGTGGTGTAATGTGACTAGCGAACACTACTGTGCAGTGTAATGTGACTAACGGACACTACTATGCGGTGTAATGTGACTGACGGACACTACTGTGTGGTGTAATGTGACTAGCGAACACTACTGTGCAGTGTAATGTGACTAACGGATACTACTTTGCGGTGTAATGTGACTTACGGACACTACTGTGCGGTGTAATGTGAGTAACGGATACTACTGTGCAGTGTAATGTGACTAATGGATACTACTGTGCGGTGTAATGTGACTGACGGACACTACTGTGTGGTGTAATGTGACTAGCGAACACTACTGTGCAGTGTAATGTGACTAACGGATACTACTATGCGGTGTAATGTGACTAACGGACACTACTGTGCGGTGTAATGTGAGTAACGGATACTACTGTGCAGTGTAATGTGACTAACGGATACTACTGTGCAGTGTAATGTGAATTGTTACTATTCTGTGGCCCCTATATTTTTGGCTCTTCCCCCTGCTGGGGGAAGTGGCATGTGTAAAAGGGTGCTCTACCTGGCGCAAAGTGTAAAAGGGAACTCTACCTGGCTCAATGTGTAAAAGGGCGCTCTACTTGGAATAATGTGTGACTGGATCTACCTGGTGCAATATGTAACAGGGGGCTGTATCTGGCATAATGAATATAAGGGGCACTACCTGGCGTAATGTATATAAGTGGTACTATTGTGTGGTGTCATTTTGAATAGTGTTGACCACTATGCATCATAATTATTTTACGTCCCTATATTTTCGGTAATTTTTTTATGACCGTATATTGATGGATCCTGAGGGAAGTGGGGGACACCAAAATGTCTAGTTACAGCTCTGAGGATGAGATCGGTCACATTTGTATTTGTAGATAGGCGCAAAATTGATATGTTGCAGGAGGGCGCCGAACACACTAGCACCGGCCCTGAGACCTGGGGAAGTACAACTTGGCTTTAGTTGGAACTACAGTATTGTGTTGAGTTTTGGAAACCACACCTTCAGTGAGATATGGATGAAATAGTAAGGATCCAAAGAGATGGGTGCAAAATTGGTGACTCAACTTGCTGTGTCTTCAACAAAAACTTGACTAATTATAAAATATAAACTGACTAAAAGAATGGTAGATTGGTAGATGTTTAGTACCTGGAAAACATGCAAACAAAAAAACACACAAAAACAATAAAATAATTTTAACATGATTGAGATAACACAGTTCTGTCTTGAGGTTAATCCATTCACAACTAGTAGAATGACCAGCCCAATATGTTCTTATCTCCATCAATGGTTTGCCCAGGTGGCTCTGAGGATAGGTTGTGTTAAGCAAGAGAGATGGAACAAATGCAAAGTAAATGAATAAAACATAAGACTTTTTGGTACGTGCATTCCATGGTGCATAGGTTCTTTTAATTCACTGTTGAATCCAAAGTTGTAATTCATTTGCCAGCTCAACTTTAATATAAAAGGTGAAACTGAATCTCCCAAATATATTGCAAGGTCCTACAGTAAATGAGCACCCCTCCTAATTGCCTTTTAAATTCAACACAGTAACTTAATATCACTCTGAAGTTTGTTTGCACTTCTTACTGTTACCTCCAGGGCTCGGCCAATAACCAAGTCTATTATGAATCATACCATGTACAGTCAGTGTTAAGTATCCTACAATGCTATTAAATACATTGTTTCTTTAAATTTACTGTCCCAAAGATTTTCCAGATTTTCTATATATATACTTTTTACATTAATATTGACTTTTTATTTATTAGTGCAGTGTTAAAAGCATTACTGTCACTGCTCAGACTTTGCTACAATAAAATTCATGCACTGGAAAATTAGAATCGGGAACGACTTGAGACTTTTGAAAATCACACAGCTGTACAGACGTACCTTTATTCTCTTTCCTTTTGTAATATTTCTTCTTTTTATTTCACCTTTATATGTTGCCTTACAGCTAAAGCAGTCAATTCTGTATATTACGTCTAGTGTTTGATTTCGGTTTACCTGCTTTTCTGGTTTAGTCTGGCCTTATCTGTAGATATTTCAGGTTTGTAGGTCAATTCAATGTGATAGTTTTATAGATCTCTTCTAAATAGTCTATTTATCACAAAGTGGAACCTGAATTACTATTCATATTCTTACTGTTCCTTTTTATTTTGTTGCTTTTTTTTTCGTTCTGTTTAAATTCTATTTCAGCAGAGCCTGAAAATCATTACAAAGTAGTGGAGCAAGTCAGAGTGCAGACTGGGAGAATGCTATGCACTTTGAATGAGCCTTACTCATTTTAAGCTTCACTGTTTTCAGAACTTCGTCTTACATTGTGAAATAAAAACTTTTCTATTCAAATGTCATTTCTATACAAAAGTCATAATGTATCTTGTCTGGATTATTAAAACCTCAGCATTAAAGATAAGACTATTGGACCGAAACCAATATCCAATGTAATGTTTGCAGGTTGATGATAAGGGATTGTTCATTCTTAGCAAGGGACAGAAACCAAGGTTATATGCACACCCCAAAACCTCTGGAATCAATAGACGGACGCTATGTGATATATAAAAAATCTATGCAGACTTTAGGCGGTTTTATTAAAGCAAGGTTAAAGTAGAAAGGATGCCTTGATGTTGAAATACATTATCACACATGGTTACCATCAGGGCTTGTTTTCCTATATATATATATATATATATATATATATATATATATATAGTGAAATGTAGTTGGCACTCGATGATCTTAGCACAATACCGGGGTGCCCTCCTTCTAAAATGCACAGTCAATGTGGTAGGCGAAACTGTTTCTCACATAAAGTTTTTTTTCCACACTGAAATCCGTGGAGTGCCGCCTGGTTTTGTGATTTGGGGTCAGTGGACATCTGTCTCCCAGTTTCGCCTACCACATTGACTGTATATATATATATATATATATAGATATATAATGATCCCCAGTCTGCCGGCACTCAAATAACAATATTCAGCTGCTCCGGTGCCACTCCAAGAAATATCACATAATGAACGCAGCATAGAAGGCACTCAGAGACTGTCACCAGGTAGAAAAAAATATTTCAATGTATTGAAAATGTGCAAACGTTTTCGAGGCCAAAGCCCCGTCCTCAGGCCAATAGATTTGTGTATTGGCCTGAGGACGGGGGTTTGGCCTCGAAAACGTTTGCACATTTTCAATACATTGAAATAATTTTTCCTACCTGGTGACAGTCTCTGAGTGCCTTCTATGCTGCGTTCATTATATATATATATATATATATATATATATATATATATATATATATATAAAAGGAGTGTAAAGGTGGGTACACACTGGAAGATATATCTGCCGATCAATTGATCAGCAGATATATCTATGGACGGATCGGGCAGTGTGTTGAGCACACACACTGACCTATCCGTCGGGGACTGACGTCATGAACTGGGCAGGCGTGTGCACACGCCCGCCCAGTTCAGCTGTCAATAACCGCCGGCCGCCGCAGCATGTGTACGGGCGGTCGGCCGACCGCCCCGTACACACACAGTGACGCACCAATATATCGGCTGTACAAGCTGGCCGATGGACCCGAGATATATCGGCCGGTGTGTACGGGCCTTTACTCACTTAAACTCACCTATGGCTTGCTGAAGATCCTGTGACCAGTGTAGCTGGAACCAAAGATTCTGATGAAACAGATTCCAGATAGGTGTGTATATCAGCATTTCTACTGTATGAAAGGAAGGGGTGGTTCTCCATACAGGTTGGGTACGGGATCCCGGCGGTCTGTATCCCAGCAGTCAGAATACCGATGCCGGGATCCCGACTGCCAGAATGCTGGCAGGGGGGCAAGCACAACAAAGCCCCTTCCGGGCTCGCTGCGCTAACCACAGGTTCCATTCCCACTTCATGGGTGTCGTGGACACCCAGGAGTTGGAACAGCTGTGGCGGCATTCTCATTAGTCAGGACCCCGACCACCGGGGTCCTGATTACATCCCCTCCGTACTACTATCATGTACCATCTGAAACAAAGTATGGGTTATTAATATGTTTTAAAACTGTCTCACCCAGAAGAATCCCTCATTGACATTAGGAGAACATGCAAACTCCAAATGAAGAGAAACTGTTGGAAACAAGATTACAATGCTGTATGACAGCAAGGCTGTTAGGAGATCTATCGAACTTCAGTACTAGGGGGCAGGGCCGGTTCTATGGTTTGTGGCGCCCCGGGCAAAATATGGGGGCGTGGCTTAAATTGGGGGCGTGGTCAAAGCGCTGAAAGAAAAAATACAAATAAATAAAAAGTGTACTTACCATCACCGTTCCTGACCTAGACCCCCTCCGCCGGCGGCGCCGCTCTTCTGCTCTCCTCTCTTCGATCTATGGGAGAGACGTTATTACGTCTCTCCCATAGAACAGCATAGACACTAGAGGTCAATTATGACCCCTAGTGTCTGTGCCACTATGCTGTGCGGTGCGCGATGACGTCATCGCGCATCGCACAGCAAAGGTCCTCAAGACGAAGGGAAACTAGACCGTAGCGTCTAGTTTCCCTTCATGGAGAGGACCTTTGCTGTGCGGTGCGCGATGACGTCATCGCGCACCGCACAACTAAGGTCCTCTCAATGAAGGGAAACTAGACGCTACGCGTCTAGTTCCCTTCAAAGCGGGGAGCACAGCAGGGCACTGCGGGGGGCACAGTGGCGGTTCTTGCCCTGGTGCGGCGCCCTCCGGATGGCGCCGGCGCCCTCCGGAAGGCGGCGCCCTGGGCAAAAGTACCGCTTGCCCGTGGCAAGAACCGCCACTGCTAGGGGGTATGGTTAAGCATGTGTGGGCATACATAATCCTCACTGAGAACACTGGTGTCCTCTTCACATACTGCGCCTACAGTTGAAGTGTAGTACTCACACCATCTTCTGGGATTTGCTTATACTCACCTACTAGATTAAGGGAGATTACAATAGGATGTGCCGCGCAAAGCGTGTTGCGCCACTGAGGGAGCATGTCACACTCTGCCCAAAGGGCGTTTCTAGCTCCACATATGGGCGTGTCTATGCTTTACTGCTTGTTGTTGTAAGATATTTCTATATAACATTAGTAACAATATGTGGGTAGGTGAAGTTAGACCAGATGTCGTGCGCTTAATCAGATAATAAAGAAAAGGTTACTTCCCTCACAAATCTTCTGTCATACACTTCATACAAATGGGATCCATATGTGGGGAGAAACAGAATTCCAAATATAGTGTAGTATATTTGAAAAATGCAACAAATTATAGGCGAATATAAAATTATATATTTGTTGCACGGATGGTGCAAATGATAATGGATGGAGAATTACCAGAACTGGGTGCAATATAGGCCTCTATAAATGCCTTCCAGTGTGTCTCACAGGTATGCTGATCGTGCATAAATCCCCTCACAGACCTTCTGTCATCGACTTTTGCCACAAACACTCCCAAGAAACGAAGTTCATATAGGGAAAACAAAATTCCAAATATGGTGTAGTATGTTCAAATTAAAAAGTAATTTTTAATATATCCAAATAATCATATAAAAAGTTGCCAATGCATATAAAAGGTAATAGATGGAAAATTACCACAGATAAATATTTCAAACAGCGTTTAATAATGCCTTTATAATGAGTCTCACTGATAAAGACGCAGCTTAAATATCCCCTGATGGAAAAAAGTAAAGTTGGAGGTTTACCGGATTTTTAAGAAATATGTGCCCTTATGATGTCAACTCAAGGAGAAGCTGGCTCCGGACCCGTCTCCAAAGTAGCACACAATTCCGTCCGTCCAATGTTTAGCCTTGATGAAGGGAGAGATCCCGAAACCGGTTGGCACTGTATGACAGGATAACCTATCGTGTGAAAGAGCATCACTGGACGGACGGAATTGTGGGGTAATGAGAGTCGTCAACAGGAACTCCTGAGCAACTACAGCAAATCACAGTGATTACAGCAAATTACTGTCCTTGTAAAGAAACTCCTTAATGGCACCCCTGGCAGAATCTGAAGAATCTGGGGGATTTGAAGTACAATGCTGGGCACCTGGAGATTTATGACTGAAACAACTATGGAGTGGTTGTACCTCCTCAGCTGCCCAGAGATGCCCTGGTCAGGGTACTTTGTTCCCAAATGAAGTGCTCCAACCTTCGGCTACGTGGAAGGCAGCAATGGAAAACTAATTTAGAGTTGAGAATAAATGTAGCTAGAAAATGCAATTTTGCCTTGTGTATATCCACCACTGTGTATAGCCATATGGCACGGAAGAGGAATAAATTCAAAATGTGCAGAGATATTTTTGACACCATATAGCTGGATTTACTCATAACTATAAGTTAAGGGGGTCATTCCGAGTTGATCGCATGTAGCAACTTTTTGCTGCTCGTGCGATCAACTAGATGCCGACTATGGGGGAGAGTATTTTAGCTTAGCAGGGCTGCAGTCGCTTATGCAGCCCTGCTATGCTAAAAAAGTTTTGTGTAAAAGAAGACTATCCCTGCAGTTACTTACCCTGTGCGATGAATCCAGCGATGAAGGTCCCGGAATTGACGTCAGACATCCACCCTCCAAATGCCTCGACACGCCTGCGTTCGGATCTCCATGCCCATAAAATGGTGAGTAGACACCCTGATCCGCCTCCCGGCTGTCAATCTTCTTGCGATCCGCGCTGTGACCGCTTTCTTCGTTCCCGGCGTCATTGCACTTCAACTGCCGTCACTGAGCAATGACGCGCCTGCACATTGCGTCCGCCGCGCATGCGCAGAACCGACCCGTTCACACGCTTCAATTAACTGCAGAGTGCGAACGGGTCAGAATGACCCCCAAATTCCCAATACCATCATCCTATCCCTACCTTTAATTTCAAGAGAATCATGTGGCAAGCAGATCTTTAGTAATCTATACAGTTTGTGGTTTGGCAGTGTATTTAAGTGGATCAGGAGTGTAACATGCAGTTAGTGTGCTGTGAATTGCCAGTTGGAGACTGAAATTGACTTTCAAGAGCTGGATAAATGATCATTCAACTTCCACAGCACAGTGCAAAGATTATGGCTAAAAATACAGAACAATTTCACATTTTTATCTGCATCAGAGATGCATAAACAGACTAATTTCACAGACCACTCAAGAGTAGAATTTATGTCTCTTCAGGCCCAAGCATCTAGTTTAAATCAACAGCGTTAGACTGCAGGGGGGAGACACAATAATGCATTACCAGCTGTTGAAAGACTACAACTCCCAGAATGCAATGCTGGTCGCTGGTGACACAAGCATAGCAGATGTTCAACAATAGATGCAAAAATTAAAACATAACAGCAGGTTTCATTTCACACGCAGGTGATCATTAAGTACTAGCATAAATTACACGGTCCTGCTATCTTTTCTTGTGCAAGTATGCATCAATACAGTACATGAGTTTGTACAGGAGTAGATGCAGGAATCGGGACATATATTTATTAGTGATGAGCACCGGAAATTTTTCGGGTTTTGTGTTTTGGTTTTGGGTTCGGTTCCGCGGCCGTGTTTTGGGTTCGAACGCGTTTTGGCAAAACCTCACCGAAATTTTTTTGTCGGATTCGGGTGTGTTTTGGATTCGGGTGTTTTTTTCAAAAAACCCTAAAAAACAGCTTAAATCATAGAATTTGGGGGTCATTTTGATCCCAAAGTATTATTAACCTCAATAACCATAATTTCCACTCATTTTCAGTCTATTCTGAACACCTCACACCTCACAATATTATTTTTAGTCCTAAAATTTGCACCGAGGTCGCTGGATGGCTAAGCTAAGCGACCCAAGTGGCCGACACAAACACCTGGCCCATCTAGGAGTGTCACTGCAGTGTCACGCAGGATGGCCCTTCCAAAAAACACTCCCCAAACAGCACATGACGCAAAGAAAAAAAGAGGCGCAATGAGGTAGCTGTGTGAGTAAGCTAAGCGACCCTAGTGGCCGACACAAACACCTGGCCCATCTAGGAGTGGCACTGCAGTGTCACGCAGGATGGCCCTTCCAAAAAACACTCCCCAAACAGCACATGACGCAAAGAAAAAAAGAGGCGCAATGAGGTATCTGTGTGAGTAAGCTAAGCGACCCTAGTGGCCGACACAAACACCTGGCCCATCTAGGAGTGGCACTGCAGTGTCACGCAGGATGGCCCTTCCAAAAAACACCCCCCAAACAGCACATGACGCAAAGAAAAATGAAAGAAAAAAGAGGTGCAAGATGGAATTGTCCTTGGGCCCTCCCACCCACCCTTATGTTGTATAAACAGGACATGCACACTTTAACCAACCCATCATTTCAGTGACAGGGTCTGCCACACGACTGTGACTGAAATGACGGGTTGGTTTGGACCCCCGCCAAAAAAGAAGCAATTAATCTCTCCTTGCACAAACTGGCTCTACAGAGGCAAGATGTCCACCTCATCATCATCCTCCGATATATCACCGTGTACATCCTCCTCCTCACAGATTATCAATTCGTCCCCACTGGAATCCACCATCTCAGCTCCCTGTGTACTACTTTGTGGAGGCAATTGCTGCTGGTCAATGTCTCCACGGAGGAATTGATTATAATTCATTTTAATGAACATCATCTTCTCCACATTTTCTGGATGTAACCTTGTACGCCGATTGCTGACAAGGTGAGCGGCGGCACTAAACACTCTTTCGGAGTACACACTGGAGGGAGGGCAACTTAGGTAGAATAAAGCCAGTTTGTGCAAGGGCCTCCAAATTGCCTCTTTTTCCTGCCAGTATAAGTACGGACTGTCTGACGTGCCTACTTGGATGCGGTCACTCATATAATCCTCCACCATTCTTTCAATGGGGAGAGAATCATATGCAGTGACAGTAGACGACATGTCCGTAATCGTTGTCAGGTCCTTCAGTCCGGACCAGATGTCAGCATCAGCAGTCGCTCCAGACTGCCCTGCATCACCGCCAGCGGGTGGGCTCGGAATTCTGAGCTTTTTCCTCGCACCCCCAGTTGCGGGAGAATGTGAAGGAGGAGATGCTGACAGGTCGCGTTCCGCTTGACTTGACAATTTTGTCACCAGAAGTTCTTTGAACCCCAGCAGACTTGTGTCTGCCGGAAAGAGAGATCCAAGGTAGGTTTTAAATCTAGGATCGAGCACGGTGGCCAAAATGTAGTGCTCTGATTTCAACAGATTGACCACCCGTGAATCCTTGTTAAGCGAATTAAGGGCTCCATCCACAAGTCCCACATGCCTAGCGGAATCGCTCTGTGTTAGCTCCTCCTTCAATGTCTCCAGCTTCTTCTGCAAAAGCCTGATGAGGGGAATGACCTGACTCAGGCTGGCAGTGTCTGAACTGACTTCACGTGTGGCAAGTTCAAAAGGTTGCAGAACCTTGCACAACGTTGAAATCATTCTCCACTGCGCTTGAGACAGGTGCATTCCACCTCCTATATCGTGCTCAGTTGTATAGGCTTGAATGGTCTTTTGCTGCTCCTCCAACCTCTGAAGCATATAGAGGGTTGAATTCCACCTCGTTACCACTTCTTGCTTCAGATGATGGCAGGGCAGGTTCAGGCGTTTTTGGTGGTGCTCCAGTCTTCTGTACGTGGTGCCTGTACGCCGAAAGTGTCCCGCAATTCTTCTGGCCACCGACAGCATCTCTTGCACGCCCCTCTCGTTTTTTAAATAATTCTGCACCACCAAATTCAAGGTATGTGCAAAACATGGGACGTGCTGGAATTTGCCCATATTTAATGCACACACAATATTGCTGGCGTTGTCCGATGCCACAAATCCACAGGAGAGTCCAATTGGGGTAAGCCATTCTGCGATGATCTTCCTCAGTTGCCGTAAGAGGTTTTTAGCTGTGTGCGTATTCTGGAAAGCGGTGATACAAAGCGTAGCCTGCCTAGGAAAGAGTTGGCGTTTGCGAGATGCTGCTACTGGTGCCGCCGCTGCTGTTCTTGTGGCGGGAGTCCATACATCTACCCAGTGGGCTGTCACAGTCATATAGTCCTGAGCCTTCCCTGCTCCACTTGTCCACATATCCGTGGTTAAGTGGACATTGGGTACAACTGCATTTTTTAGGACACTGGTGAGTCTTTTTCTGAGGTCTGTGTACATTTTCGGTATCGCCTGCCTAGAGAAATGGAACCTAGATGGTATTTGGTACCGGGGACACAGTACCTCCAACAAGTCTCTAGTTGCCTCTGCAGTAATGATGGATACCGGAACCACGTTTCTCACCGCCCAGGATGCCAAGGCCTCAGTTATCCGCTTTGCAGCAGGATGACTGCTGTGATATTTCATCTTCCTCGCAAAGGACTGTTGGACAGTCAATTGCTTGGTGGAAGTAGTAAAAGTGGTCTTACGAGTACGACTTCCCCTCTGGGATGACCATCGACTCCCAGCAGCAACAACAGCAGCGCCAGCAGCAGTAGGCGTTACACGCAAGGATGCATCGGAGGAATCCCAGGCAGGAGAGGACTCGTCATAATTGCCAGTGACATGGCCTGCAGGACTATTGGCATTCCTGGGGAAGGAGGAAATTGACACTGAGGGAGTTGGTGGGGTGGTTTGCGTGAGCTTGGTTACAAGAGGAAGGGATTTACTGGTCAGTGGACTGCTTCCGCTGTCGCCCAAAGTTTTTGAACTTGTCACTGACTTATGATGAATGTGCTGCAGGTGACGTATAAGGGAGGATGTTCCGAGGTGGCTAACGTCCTTACCCCTACTTATTACAGCTTGACAAAGGCAACACACGGCTTGACAAATGTTGTCCGCATTTCTGTTGAAATACTTCCACACCGAAGAGCTGATTTTTTTGGTATTTTCACCAGGCATGTCAATGGCCCTATTCCTCCCACGGACAACAGGTGTCTCCCCGGGTGCCTGACTTAAACAAACCACCTCACCATCAGAATCCTCCTGGTCAATTTCCTCCCCAGCGCCAGCAACACCCATATCCTCCTCATCCTGGTGTACTTCAACACTGACATCTTCAATCTGACTATCAGGAACTGGACTGCGGGTGCTCCTTCCAGCACTTGCAGGGGGCGTGCAAATGGTGGAAGGCGCATGCTCTTCACGTCCAGTGTTGGGAAGGTCAGGCATCGCAAACGACACAATTGGACTCTCCTTGGGGATTTGTGATTTCGAAGAACGCACAGTTCTTTGCTGTGCTTTTGCCAGCTTGAGTCTTTTAATTTTTCTAGCGAGAGGCTGAGTGCTTCCATCCTCATGTGAAGCTGAACCACTAGCCATGAACATAGGCCAGGGCCTCAGCCGTTCCTTGCCACTCCGTGTGGTAAATGGCATATTGGCAAGTTTACGCTTCTCCTCCGACAATTTTATTTTAGATTTTTGAGTCCTTTTTTTACTGATATTTGGTGTTTTGGATTTTACATGCTCTGTACTATGACATTGGGCATCGGCCTTGGCAGATGACGTTGCTGGCATTTCATCGTCTCGGCCATGACTAGTGGCAGCAGCTTCAGCACGAGGTGGAAGTCGATCTTGATCTTTCCCTATTTTTGGAACCTCAACATTTTTGTTCTCCATATTTTAATAGGCACAACTAAAAGGCACCTCAGGTAAACAATGGAGATGGATGGATACTAGTATACTTATGGATTGACGAGCGACTGCCGACACAGAGGTAGCTACAGCCGTGGACTACCGTACTGCGTCTGCTGCTAATATAGACTGGATGATAATGATATAAAAAATATATATATCACTACTGCAGCAGGACAGGTATATATTATATAATGACGGACCTGCTGGACACTGTCAGCTCAGCACTGCAGACTCCTAAAGTAAGCTACTAGTAGTATCAAGAAGATAGAAAAAAAAAACACCACAGGTAGGTAGTATACAATTATGGATGGACTAGCGACTGCCGACACAGAGGTAGCTACAGAAGTGGACTACCGTACTGCGTCTGCTGCTAATATAGACTGGATGATAATGATATAAAAAATATATATATATATCACTACTGCAGCCGGACAGGTATATATTATATAATGACGGACCTGCTGGACACTGTCAGCTCAGCACTGCAGACTCCTAAAGTAAGCTACTAGTATCAAGAAGATAGAAAAAAAAAAACACCACGGGTAGGTGGTATACAATTATGGATGGACGAGCGACTGCCGACACAGAGGTAGCTACAGCCGTGGACTACCGTACTGCGTCTGCTGCTAATATAGACTGGATGATAATGATATAAAAAATATATATATATCACTACTGCAGCCGGACAGGTATATATTATATAATGACGGACCTGCTGGACACTGTCAGCAGAATGCGTTTATAGAATAAAAACACCACACGACGATCACAATATACTGGTGGTCAGTGGTCACTGGTCAGTCACACTGGCACTGGCAGTGGCACTCTGGCAGCAAAAGTGTGCACTGTTAAAATATGTACTCCTGCTATAACTGCTCCCCAGTCTCCCCCACAATTAAGCTGTGTGAGCAGTGAGCACTCAGCACAGTCAGATATACAGTATTACATAGATGATGCAGCACACTGAGGGCACACTGAGGCTGAGCACAGATATGGTATGTGACTGTGTCACACTGTGTATCGTTTTTTTTCAGGCAGAGAACGGATTAATTAAACTAGTGGTCACTGGTCACACTATCAGCAAGTAGTACTCCGTCCTAATATGCTCCCCAAAATTAGTAAATCAAGTGTCTCTAGACTCTCTACTCTCTACTCTACTCTAAACGGAGAGGACGCCAGCCACGTCCTCTCCCTATCAATCTCAATGCACGTGTGAAAATGGCGGCGACGCGCGGCTCCTTATATAGAATCCGAGTCTTGCGATAGAATACGAGCCTCGCGAGAATCCGACAGCGGGATGATGACGTTCGGGCGCGCTCGGGTTAGCCGAGCAAGGCGGGAAGATCCGAGTCTGCCTCGGACCCGTGTAAAAAGGCTGAAGTTCGGGGGGGTTCGGTTTCCGAGAAACCGAACCCGCTCATCTCTAATATTTATCTGATTTGGGGTTTTGTGACACACCACTGAATCTTAGGAAATCATTTGTGCACTTTTCTATGCACATAAATGAAAATGTCATCAAACACTTGCAGTATTATTATGTTGCCCTTATTCCTGTTCATACCATACTTACCTACTCTCCCGGAAGCTGCGTGAGGCTCCCGTTTTTTGGGGTAGCACCCCGCACCCCCGGAAGAGTGGGCAGGTCTCCCGCATCCTGCTCGCACCCTAGTGATGCGGGCAGGATGGAGAGATAACCTCTCCGTCGGGTGAAGAAGGGGTTAAAATGACGCAAATCGCGTCATTTTAGCCCCGCCCCCTTCCCGCGGACCCGCAAATCGAGGCTTTTCCCGATGCGGGGGCGGGGCTTAGTGATGTCACAGTCTGCCCCCCCCCCCCCCCCCCGAAGAAACCTGCAGTGTCTCCTCTCAAAGTAGGTAAGTATGGTACATACATAAGATCTTGTTATATTATAATATAATAATTCAATGTATTTTTGGTATCGTGTCACTATGTCTGGCACCTCGATCTCACATCGCACCAGGCACCCCCTAATGTCTGGCACCCCAATCTCACATGCCTGATGCAGCGATCGCCGAGCAGGCTGATTACTGTCCCCTCTGCACTGCACCCTGTCAGGACTGCATTACTAACCGAACGCCTGGGTTAATCAAGGGTGCCACTGGCTTTCAAACTCCCGGCTCCACCTCCATGTACAAAAACAGCGTGATGTGACGTGATTACGTCATGCTGCTTGCACGCCCACCCGTCACACCCGCCACACGCCCACCTCTTTCCTTCTATGCTATGCCAACGCCAGCCACTGATGAGGATCAGCATGCAGCCAGCATTCCTCTTAGGAAGACAAATTCAATACTGGCAGGTGGTCGGCAGCAGCATTGACACTTCACTTGTTTTTCCAGCAGCAGCAGTACTAGTCTACGACTGTCAGTGTCAGTGAGTGACTGAAATTGTAAGTAAGCTGCTGCAGCTTGCAGGGGAAAGAGAGGAGGAGCTAGACCAGGATGCAGTGTAATTGCAGTGAGTGCTATCAGGGGTGTTTGTTTGGTGCACACCACAACATCTGATATTTTATATTGCGTTGACCGTCAATAGATGGTGCTAGACACGCCCCTCCAACGGTGCACCCCCTAATCAAATGTGCTGCGCACACCTATGACATCAGGGCTGCATTTATTTCACAAATACATTATGGGCCTAATTCAAGGTTGATCGCAAAAGCAAACTCTTCCTCTAATTGGCAAAACCATGTGCATAGGGCGGGGTGGGGAGCAGATATTGCATGTGCAGAGAGCAGTGCTATAAGTAGGGTGGTATGGAGTACCAATAATATCACAGATTGTCAGGGGGGTAATATCACGAATGTCACAATAAAAGGTATAGAACAGATAGAATGTACACAAAGAGGAGGGGATCGGTTTTTGAAACTGTGCAAACGTGAAGCTTATTGGATTTTTTGTTTGAGGACCATGACTCCCTTAGGATTGAATGATACTATAGAATTGAATCACATATAAAGGATGGGGAATATAAACGATAGGAGGTGGGTTAAAAAGGATCTTGTGTTAGGAGGAGTGGTTCAATGTGGGAGGGGAGGGAAAAATAAATAATAAATAATAAAAAAAAGGGGGGGTATAGAAAGGTTAGTTGAATTATTGTAACAATAAAGGTTATATATTTGTTATTTTATTATTATTATCATTATTATTGTTTTGGTCCCGATATGATTATAATATTTAAAACATGGAAAGTTTTAGTAATGGCAATAATACCAATGGGATTAGGATGTAATAAATATGAATGACCAATCGGTTAGGATTAATTAATTAAATAATTGAATGGATAATTAATTGGTAAATTGATTGATATATTAATTATCATACTATAAAAATAATGGGAATATAATGTATAGTATTGGATATTATGAAGTGGGAATAACAATATATTCTATTATGATTATGTCATTCGCTGTCATTTTTTAGGACTTAGATATAAAGAGTATATATATATATATATATATATATATATATATATGGAGATGATTAGGAATATGCATATTCGGTTGATTATTAGTAGATAGAGGATAAATGCTGATGAATTAAATTAAACTGTAAAACAAAAGACACTATACGTATTTAAAATGAATAGATGTGTTTTTTTATATATATGTTTAACGATTTTTTAAAATATGTTTATTGGGTATTACTCGAAAAGCAGCATGAATTGTTATAAGTTATAAGTTATTTGGATGTATAATGGTTAACTGATTACCGTAACTAAAAATGGCCACCGGAATGAGAGGGTAGACAAAGAATCATAGGCTAATGAAAATGAGGCTTGGAAAGCAAGAATAAAGATGGCCGACGGAGTCTGTATTAGAGTAAGATCAAAACGAGGCTTGAGACGCAAAATGCGGAAATGGCAGTGCGGCGATGGCGGGAGCAGCCCGCTACATAAGGACACATCGGAGAGCCCCAATCCGTATCTGAGTAAGCCGCCGAGTGACGAGGCGGAGAAGCGCGTCTTACGAGGGGGACATACGAGAGTGACTTCCACTGCTCACGGCAGACTGTTTCCTTGCAGCAGGAGAACCTGAACCACGGGGTAGAAAAATACACCCGCACCTCCATTCACCACCAATGCTGTAAAACACTAGCAAAGCCAGCAGAGTGGACGAGGAGGCCAAATACATGGAGATACAGGTACACCCGCACCTCCATTCACCACCAATGCTGTAAAACACTGGCAGAGCCAGCAGAGTGGATGAGGAGGTTAAATACGTGGAGTTATAGATACACGGTGTATGAAATCCAGATCACACAGTTGTGTAAACAAAGAATTGGCTAAAGGAAACAGTCCCTTATATTACATGATATAAAGGATCTAAAAGTGGAAATCCCCAAAGTGTATATTGCTATTTACCTGCTATAAATTCCCAAATCCGGGACATTAAATCAATAATTGGGAAATCATAAAGGGTGCCGGCACCTCATTTAGAGACTGTTGAAAACGGATTTTTTATCATTTATATTGTTGAGAGGAATATTCCTGTTATAATACTATCCAAGATTATTTCGGATGGCCTATTAAGATTATGGGATCAGTTATAAGTATGATTTAGGTATATATGGTGTACATCATGTTTTTCTATATTTTATATTTGATTTTATCAGTGGAATAAAAATCTTTTATGAATTTACAATCTATGCTGCTTATTGTAAATAATATATTGGTATCTAATCCACAGTTCTAAAAATCC
This sequence comes from Pseudophryne corroboree, assembly GCF_028390025.1. Taxonomy (NCBI): domain Eukaryota; kingdom Metazoa; phylum Chordata; class Amphibia; order Anura; family Myobatrachidae; genus Pseudophryne; species Pseudophryne corroboree. The sequence continues at coordinate 280,283,439 of NC_086454.1, read as the reverse complement.
CAGCCGCGCCACCATCTGTTCTATTCTTTGTTTTGTTTCATTGTAGGAGGTTTATGCAAATACCTCCCTTTGGAGGCAGCGGCAGGGTATTTAGAAAAGTGGAATTACCACATATGGAGATAGAATAAAGTTCATTAGTAATATCATCAGCAGGTCAGCGCAATACCTTATTTTTGTATATCTTGTTCAATAATAAATATGGTGGTGGTACACCACTGCTGTGGCATAATTTATAAGGGGCATGTTTGTGTGTGGAACACAGGTGTTAAATTGAGTTCCACCACCTGTAATGGTATGGGGAACTAGTCCCACCATCTCCATTGCCCTGCACAGTAATTCTAACAGAAAAGCCCACCCCATCATCTGCGTCAAACGATTATACAGGCGTATCTTCTATATTCACACTAGACAACACAAGATTGAAACATCCATGTGTAAAAAATTAATTAGAGGGAAAGTTCCCTTCCCTTTAGGTCATACTCAGAAGAAAAACTATCATAGACTGCCTTCCCACTAAATATTCAATCAGTAATAACAGACCACACCCACTAGCACATGACATCATGTGGAGGGGGCTGTATGGGCCGCACCGGGATTTACAGTACTCACTGGAGCTTCCTCAGGATGTCCCAGGGAGCTGTAAGTGCTGCAATGTGCACGTCTGGAGTATCCAGAGGATGCTTCGGTGGCACTGCAGCAACAATTCTGTCTGCACGGTGCTGTTCCCAACAGGTGAACTGATTGCTATGTCCCTAATGCATCATACATTATATTTCATATTTTAAATAAAAATTTGTACATTTTCTAAAATGTTCCTGATGTACATACACTTTGTTCTGCATTTCTGTGTGGAATTTTTCATGGTTCATCAATGGAATTTTTCCTTATGTACCTAGAATCCCCTTATGATTTCTGCTTACCCTGGACTTTTTCCTTTTTATGTTCCAGCCACACAACAAAGCAGAATGATTGACATCACTGTCATCACAGCTTTATTTAAAGACTGTAGAATCTGGCAAATATAAGTTTAAAAAATGCAGAAAAAAGTTTTTGTACAAAGGGGGTCATTCCGACCCATTCGCACGCAGCGGTTTATCGCTGCGGTGCGAACGGGTCTGGAATGCGCATGCGAGGCAGCCGCACTGTGCATGCGTGACATTGCCCGGCGACAGGGGTCGCCGAGTTACGTCGCGTCCTATGAAGGAAGCGGTCGCAGAGCCGACCGCAAAGAAGATTGACAAGAAGAAGGCATTCCAGGGCGGATCCGGACCGTTGGTCCGTGCCGTTTTCGGGGAGTGGTAAGGAAAACGCAGGTGTGTCCAGGAGAACGGAGGGCGGATGTCTGATGTCAAAGCCGGCCCCAGCATCGCAGAGAACGTCGCACAGGGTAAGTAGGCCTAGTCTTCTTTTGCTTGAAGGCGTGAACTAGTTGATCGCAGCAGCAGCAAAAAGTTGCTGGCTGCGATCAACTCGGAATGACCACAAAAATTCCAATCCTGAGACATAAGATAAACTGTGTAATATTTAGCTAAGATTTACAGTATCTCTGTCAGGAATTAAAAGTACAATTTTTGATATAGTAATGCTAGTATTATTATTATTATTATTATTATTATTATTATTATGGTAGTATTTTGGGCTTCTTATTCCGGAGCCATTTCTAGCGGCAGGCGAGCCGTGCGCCCGACGCGGCACTTGCTGGCTCCTATTCTCCTACCCCTCCTCCCTCCCACTCACTTAGGGGCATTCACAAAATGATGCATTTGCCTCACGATCTCATGATGCAGCCGTGGAGTACTAGGGATGGGGGGAGGGGGAGCAGGATAGGAGCCAGGAAGTGCTGCGGCGGGCCACCCGCCATCGAGTATAATTCCCTGACAACGAGCATTAACCCTGGCAATGAGCATTACACACACCTGGGAATGAGCATGGCACCCAGAGCCAGAGCATGAAACCTCTGACAAGGGCAACGGGCATGGAACCTAGAGCATGAAACCCCTGGCAACGAGCAGGTAATTTAAAAGTAATTAGAAGCCTTACTGTAGGGCATAACATATCACGGGCATTGTGGTGTATGGCCTAATATGGTGCTGGGGGCATAATATGGTGCACGGGGCATTACTGTGGGGGGCTTAATTTGGTGGAATTTTTTTCTTTGCTGTGGTGGCAGAGGTCTGTTGGTGCAGGGTCAAAAAGTAAAGTGTAAGGCAGTCTTTTCCTGTGAGGCCAAGCCCATTTTAGTGAGGCCACACCCATTTTATCAAGACCACGCCCCCTCACATTTAGCGTGCGCAAAATAGTTTTTTTAATGTATATGGAGAGGGGGGGGGCACATTTTAGAATGTCTTTGAGGGGGGTGCATTTTTTTTGACTGTTCAAACTGGGAGCCAGATTGTCTAGAAACAGCCCTGCCTCATTCCCCAGGTCGCTAACTATTGTGCCCAGTGCAGGGTTACCAAATAGGCAGAGTAGACACCATCCTATGGGCTCTGCACCTATTAGGGTTCCCTCAACAATGGATAAAATAATATTGATTTAATCTTGAAATAAAATACAATCAGGCATTCTTAAATTGTTTCCAATTGATAGACAAAATTAATCAACTCAAAGAAACAAAAACTTTACATTAAAAACTCTATAGAGAAAATACTGTTTTCATGTAATGTACCCATTAACAATTTACTGGTCATAAGAGTCAGAATGTTGATATTATTAGGTCGACAACCAATATGGAGAAATGGAAATTGTTTAATATGGTTAAAAGGTTAGCTTGTTCTAAAAGTCGTCATTGAACCCGTTGACACCACAATGTTGACATTTGTTTTTTGTTGATTTTTAGAGTTAGGTTTAGTGTCAGGTGTTAGGGTCAGGCTTAAATAAGCAAACAAAACTACATGTCGGCATTCTGGTGTCTACATGTTACTTGTCTACATTTTGACTGTGTCGACATTTTAACCATGCCATCCTCAATGCATGTCTACATATTGGTTGTTGATATTCAGAACTTATCAACCCTCTGGTGTCGACATACTTTTGAATGTCGACCAATCCATTTCCCCAGTTAACACAGTCAGTTGCGGTTTTATAGTTGTGTCTGCAGTAGATCTGCTCATGCACGATCCATACAGGTTTGGTTAATGTTCTCATACAACCCAATTAAAGATGTTTATGCATGAAAACCTTAAACACATTTCCTATGTCACACTAAAAATAATGTCAGCCTGCAAGTTAGGAATTTTCTCACAAGGATTAGCATGTTAAATGTGGAACAGAAATCTTTTCTTGTAGACAGTAATTTCATTTCTAATAAATATTTAACTAAAGCACATTTTTGCCCTCGATGCAAATGTTAAGTTCACATTTAAAGTGGCTTTTAGGATTCTCGCTGTTTAATACTTGCCTTCAAGGTCTCTGATTACAGATATTTTGCAGTGCAATGAGGCTTACCTGCCATTTCATGCAAGAAAATATATAATGGTGTGGCAACCTTGTTATACGCAGAATATCATTCAGTCTCTGGTACACGGTGCTCTATACGTTAACAAGCATCAATCTTCGTATGCTATATATGATATGACATGCAGAATGTAATACCTACCAACTTATAGAAATGTTCATTTCAGCTTTTTGATCATTATAAAGAGGGTGCACAGTATATTAATGTTTTGACCATGGAAAGATAAAAATAAAATTCACTTCTATAGCTCCAACTCTCATAATGTTCCCACAAATGCCTGGTTGACTCTTAAGAAGAATGTTTTACAATGGATAGAGTTTTTCTCTCCAAAAATATTTAAAGGACTCATCCAATTTTATTTTTTAATAATACATATGATGTAGAACTGTCACTACTAGTTAAGATTAGGGTATTTCAAATTTCTGTGTGATTTAATATTCAAAAGTTAACAAGATATTACAAAAGTCTATTTTTATGCAAATGACACATTTCTACATGTTTAGTAGCCGACCAAATGCTTTCAATAAAAAGTTGTGACCTTTGCTGGCTGAAGAAGGTATTGCTACCCTTTCTTAAAGTCTAGAAACCAAATAATAAGTATAATAAAAAATATCTAAATAAATAAATAAAGAGCACATTATTTCCAGACGTCATCTATGAATTAATTTTACAAAACACATTCAGAAATCAGATTTGGATTTTTTACCTTTTTCGGTTAAAAAAAATAACAGTTAACATACTTTTCTTTATTCAATCTCACACTTGGTAGACAAACAGATATTTAGAAATGATAATGGTGTTAGCTGAATTTGCTTTAACATTCAATGAACAGCACAGCAGACTTTTTGAAGGAAATATATTATGTAGCTGCCTGTAAATAAAGACTTAGTTAAGTAACTGAGGGGTCCTCCGAGTTGTTCGCTAGCTGTTTTCGTTCGCAGCGCAGCGTTTAGGCAAAAAAACGGCACTACTGCGCATGCGGTGCAATGTGCACGCGCGACGTACTTTCACAACAGCCGAAGTAGTTTTACACAAGGTCTAGCGAAGCTTTTCAGTCGCACTGCTGGCCGCAGAGTGATTGACAGGAAGTGGGTGTATCTGGGAGGTAACTGACCATTTTCAGGGAGTGTGTGGAAAAATGCAGGCGTGTCAGATCCAAACGCAGGCGTGCCGGGAGAAACGCAGGCATGGCTGGCCGAACGCAGGGCGTGTTCGTGACGTCAAAACAGGAACTAAACAGTCTGTAGTGATCGCAAGCGCTGAGTAGGTCTGGAGCTGCTCAGAAACTGCACAATCTTTTTTTGTAGCCACGCTGCGATCCTTTCGTTTGCACTTCTGCTAAGCTAAGATACACTCCCAGAGGGCGTCGGCTTAGCATTTGCACGGCTGCTAAAAGCAGCTAGCGAGCGAACAACTCAGAATGACCACATATGTACTAAGCCTTTACAGAGAGATAAAGTGGACGGAGATAATGTACCAGCCAATAAGCTCCTTACTGCTATGTTACAGACTGTGGGGGACATTTACTAAGCAGTGACAAGAGCGGAGAAGTGAGCCAGTGGAGAAGTTGCCCCATGGCAACCAATCAGCACTGAACTAACATCTATAATTTGCATACTATAAAATTATACAGAGCTGCTGATTGGTTGATGGGGCAACTTCTCCACTGGCTCACTTCTCCACTCTTATCATTGCTTAGTAAATGTCCCCCTGTCTTTGAAAAATGACAGCTAGGAGCTGGCTGGTTGGTACCTTATCTCTGTCCACTCTATTTCTCTCCAAGGCTTAGTACATTTTTTTTTCGAGTCCGAGTCGCACTGCACATGCATCCCAATGCTTATTACTTGGAGACGCAGAATGAATTTGGATGTAGAGTGAATTTCAGTTGGCATTCCTGGGTGGTAACAGCGGGTAGACTAACCAAACACTGGAATGTAACAGCCGTGTCATAGACAGCATAGCCATTCCCACAGGATGCCATGTTCAGGCAGAGAAACTGCGCCTGCAATAGGGCTAGTGCAAGTTTCGATGTTGTGACCAATGATGGACCGATATTGCATCTAAATAAAAACAAGATGGATTAGCACAGCTGTAAGTGACATCTCAGTAGGAAGGTCATTGTTTGCAGCATTAGCATAAAGACGCAGGGACGGCTGCGGTAAAACAACTCAACCACAACCGCATCTGCCTCCAACTCAGGATCAACCCCTGTAGTCTCTGCCACACTAAGAGTATCTTTTCAAATCTATCCATTTTCATTGTATTATTACATATATAGCTCAATTTTTAAGTATACAAAATAAATATAAGGCAGTTACAACAACAAAAAAATCTGTGAACAGGGCTTTAATATTTTAGTTTCAAATGTGGGACTCAACATTTTTGTTGAGTGAAAAAAAGATAAACTGCAGGTGCACACTCTAAATGCTAAACACTGCTAATTAGAATGATTATAATAAACTCTGCAATATAACATAGAGTAAATTAGAGGTGCTTAGCATAATTTCGGCCAAAAATATGAGCCCACCAACTGCAACCATCTGACCTCATATGGTGGGTCCCTAACACTAAGATTCAAGTCCAGGACACGGGGTCCCCCAGGGCATCACACTAGTGAGAGGTTTAAGTGTATAAAAAGGGATACATTAGTAAGAAGCAGCAGGTATGTGTTCAGAGTGTTACATGGGTGAGAGGTAATAATTAGAGTGCTAAAAAATGTTCCATTAATTATAAAAAACAAAACAATTAGGTGCGAAAAAAAAGTGCTAGAACAAGTGTTACAGCATCTAGGCCACAGCAGCCCAGGGGGGCCTGCACTTCGAACTCATCCCTAAAACTGACAAATTGAATACATTTACATACCTCCCAACTTTGCTTGAATTGAAAGAGGGACATCTGCGCGCGCCTTTGGCACGCGGCCCAAATTAGGGGGCATGGTCTACCGAAAAGGGGGCGTGCCCTCACGGCAAGTGCCACGATCGCAAGCCACGCCTCATTTTCGTCATTATGGGGGCATGGACAGCGCTGTGAGAGCTGCTGGCCATGCCCCCTGTCCCTCTCTGCCAGGAATAGACGCTGTGCACATGCGCACAGCGTCTATTCACCGCTGCTCTCCTCAGAGCAGCGAGTGACAGGGGGGGAATCTCCCAACTGCCACCCCCACTCGCGGGACACTGCGACCCTTTGGTGGGACAGACCGTGAAAAACGGGACTATCCCGCCAAAATCGAGACAGTTGGGAGCTATACATTTATTCAGGCCTTACCATCATAGTGCCATTTCCAATAGGCAGTCTGTAAAAGCCATAGATCTGTGCTAATTAAAAACACTCTTGGGCAGGTTGGAGGGGTGCTAATCCAAGCTGAAGGAATCTCCACCGTCAAGTGTACACATGTACAGTACACAATATAGAATATATAGGGGGAAACTGTGCACAAAAATTCTAAACATAAGAGTTGCTACCATGTTGAGACTTGAAAAGAGAAAATGCAGGTGCACTTTCTAAATACTACACACTGCTAATCAGAATGATTATAATAAACTTTGCAATATATCATTGGGCCTAATTCAGACCTGGTCACACGCAGGCTATTTTTTGCACTACTGCGACCAGGTAATCGCCGCCTACAGGGGAGGGGGTAAGCGCTTTGCAGGAATGCGTTCGGCTTTGCAGTGAGCTGCACAAATAAAAGTTTGTGAAGTTTCTGCACAGCCCAGGACTTACTCACCCGCTGCGATGATCCAGAAGGAAGCTGACGTCAGGATCCCTCCCTGGAAACGGCCAGGCACACCTGCGTTTTCCCTACCACTCCCAGAAAACGGTGAGTTGCCGCCCACGATCACTTTCTTCATACGGGTCATCGCTCTCTGGTGACCCCCATCGCCGGGTAGCGACGCGCCTGCGCATTGCGGCTCACACACATGCGCAGTTCAGACCTGTTCGCACGGTTGCAAAAAAAATTCAGCATGCGAACGGGTCTGAAGGAGGCTCTTAGAGTATATTTGAGATGCTTAGCATAATTTTATATGGACCCACCAACCAAGACCAGGCAATGTAATACATCCCGCCACTTATTGGGTACATACCAGTATTAACACTACAAAGGACAGCTCTCCCGATAAGAGTTGTCCTTTACGATTATTGGACTTCCGGGTTTAGGACCTAGGGAGTCCTTCTGCGCATGCACAATGTGACACGGACGCTGCAGGGGGTGCTGTGAGGGATCCGATTGGAAGGAAATGCGACATGAAGTCCATAGCCCATCGGGTCTAAGCTCCAGAATTTTGTGCATTCCGAAGCTTGGTGCAATGTGGCAAAACTCAGAAAACTGCATTTGGTATTTGCAGTTTTGGTCTCATTTTCAAGCTTAGCACTTCCCCCTGTCTGTGTTATCTATACAATAACCCATAACATAAAATGTCAAGTACACACTGCACACATCGTCAGGTAACATTAAAAGTTTATCTTTATTATATAAAATTAAAAGGCAGAGAAATGAAACACAATGACCGTATTCATTTCAAGCTTTGCAAACCCTTATCTATAGCCATGCAGCATGTTGGTTCTCCATACTTAGAACGTTTAAGGAAATTATTAGAGGCCATAGGAACGATTAGGAACCTCTCACTTGTTTTACCTATAAATTCACACATTTTAAAACTTGCTCATTTTGTTTTTCTCTCTCTGTTCTTTAAATTTACAGTATTCGCTCTGTATACTGGGTGGGACATTGCCAAAGATGCCACATAAATAGTATCACCAGCAGCAGCATATAGTAAGCAGCATATTAGAGACCCAATAACTATAATTCCATATCATGCTTATTGAGGCAATAAGGAATTAAAGATTGCCAGGATTTACTAAAAAATAGCAACCAATCAGATTCCAGGTATTAGCTTCTAGAAGGTGCAAGATAAATGAGAAGTAAAATCTGATTGGTTGCTATGGACAATATCCCATCTTAAATAGAACTGCCATCTTAGTAAATTTACCCCATGTGGATGGTAAATCAAGCAAAAGTTGAACAATATGTTAAAACCCAAAAAAAACTGTGTAGACGAAATGTGCTTTGACCATTGTCATGTTGACGTTTTGACCATGTCAACCTTTTGACCCTTTCGACCCTCCTAACCTAACGCATGTTGACCATGTGGTGTCGACCTGTTGACTGTCTATCTAGATACTATCATCTGGATACCGTAAAAAAGTAATATAGTGTTTGCTGATGCGACCACTTTATTTTCAGTTTCGTGTCCCTGGCGTGCAGCTGTGCATCTGCTGACCAAGTATGTGCGAGCGGAAAGTACTCACAAGTAGATGTACATGATGTAGCTCATAGATCACAACAATTAACGCCATCTGAAGATGGCATTAATGGCTAGGGCAGCTATCAGGTGCTTCACATTCTGGAGCTTGGTAAATTTGTCAATTAAGCAGCCCCTATAGAAAGCTATGGGGGCTGCTTTGGCGTGGGGACCGTGACTGATATCTGAGATATTTTCCTTTGCAGGGATTTCCCACAAATAGCATTGGTAAATATGCACATAAAACTTATATTTGTACATTATTACAATTGAACTACTAAGATTAACTGGGTTACATATATTATCCCGGCAGGCGGGATGCTGGCTGTCAATATCCCGACAGCGGCATCCCGACAGTCAGTATGCCGGCAGTGGGGCGAGCGCTGAGTCCCCTTGCGTGCTCGCTGCGCTCACCTCGCGGTGGCTCGCTGCACTTGCCACATGATCTATTCCCACTCTATGGGTGTCGTTGACAGCCATGAGTGGGAATAGCACTGGAGCGCCGGGATTCCGGCTGGCGGCATTGTCGGCTGTTGGGATCTTGGTGTCGTTATCCTTAACGCCAGGATCCCGACCGCCGGCATTTTAACTGCATTCTGATTAACTTCTTTTTTTATTTACTTTGGAAGTCCATAGAAATACATAACCAAGACTGTTAACCCCAAGGAGTTTGGACTTTGTTTTAAAGTAGAAAATTTGACAGAAGAACAATGACTTCTGTATGAATTGCTATTTAGTTCTTAAGAGTAAAATCTATCAAGGTCAGATTGTCCTCTATTATCCCGATGCTGATCCAGAGGAAGTAAACAAACACAACACATCTTTCCGCATCTTCTAATTTGTCCCAATAGGGAGGGAGGAGGGGGGTGACGGAGCCTTCCAAATGCAACAGATCACTCTGTGGATTAATATATTCTATACCAGACTATATCCTTCTGTTCTGTAGAAAAACAATCTGTAGCGTATCCAATGTATCATTTAACGCCTCTTACACTAAAGTTTTTACATGTTAACAGTCAATAAAGGAAAACACAACTACTGTACAGTATTCCACATTGTTGAGCCTAACTTTTATTTTCGTCTACGGATCCCAGTGAACGTTCATGAGTGTTCTACACCAGCTGACATCTTTTAATTCTTCGACTTTCAGGATTAGTTGTCTGGTGGTCTATCGTTCACTGTAAATGAGAGGATTACTGATACTCTGAGCCAAGTATGAGAGAATCATTCACAACATTCTGAGCTAGTATTCGTTTCTATAATGACAAATGCTATGATATACTATACAAACATATCAAAAGTATTATAAGGAAAGCCATCAGATTATCGGTGCATTCCAAGATTATGTGTCACCTCTGGCTGTGTTATTACTGGATGATTCTATGTGAAATGTGAGAAGTGTAGTAGTTGAACAGACCCTGTACCACTCTCTCTGTCAGGGAACAGATGTTTGATGTATTTGGGGTACTTGTAGACTGTCATTTATTAGTCTGAGCTGTAAATCATATAAGGTTGCATGCCGGGGTGGCATTCACTCTAGTATCTCTAAAACAATGTTAGGAATCTTGTGTTTGACTTCCATAAAAAATGTGAAAAAAATAAAATTGGAGACATATAAAACACGGTACAGTGGCCCACTTCAGGTCACAGAGAAAAACAATACCAAGTCGCCTCAGTGATTTTTGGGGGGAGGGTAACAGATTTTTTTTAAAAATAGAAGAGCACACATAATTATTTACAAAATGGCATGAACATATACAGTGAAAAGATATTAAATTCACATAAAAAAAAAAAGTTCTATCTAAATGATCCTAAAGCATAATTTAAGAGTAACGTATTTGTTACGTACTTTTGTGCCCAGCCCCTAATTAACAATCCGAATAATATTTTAATTGCTTTGTTCCTCCTAGTAAATATTATACTTTTTAGGTGTGATAGATAGAGCTTCTGTAGCATAGTGATAGAATTACATTTTTCATACTCTCTGTGCATGTCACAGAGATAAATAGTCACAAATTAGCACTTCGACTGGACCTTTCCATAGTTAGCTTTACTCAGAACAATTCTAAAATGTTACAGTGCAAATATATATATATATATATATATATATATATATATATATAAAAAAATTCTGTATAGGAAGAACAAACATAAAAACTTATATCATATTATAATATTATATTATTGTTACAGGGCTATAGGACATAGAAACATTTTTTTGTTTATTTTAATTTTCATTTTTACCAGCTATGGTGGTATTCAGTTAGCCGCGCTAATTTACCATGGCTAATTTACCCGCCCCGAGCTATCCAATTAGCTCCGAAGCTGGCTCTTGAGGCAGTCAAAAATCAAATTTGCGATATGCATGCATTTTTTTTCTTGATAGTGGCCGCAAAAACACATACAGTAGGTCTGCGACTTTTTGTGGATCCTATGGGGGATATTCAATTGTTTGAAAAGTCGGTTGTGTGTCTGTTTTTTCCTATTAGATAGGAAAAAACAGACACCCAACTGACTTTTCAAACAATTGAATACCCTCCTATGTGTTTTCACATGAAAATTTTTGGGTCTACCGTAATAAGTCTTTCTATAATCTCACAGCATTGAATGCTCTGGGCGTTTCTCCACTAGGGGGAAGTCACTTTTATGTCATTTTTGTGACTTTACAGACAGCTGCTACTATGAATACTGAGTACAACATTCAGTGGCCAAGAATATATGGACCTGGTCCTGGCTGCTTCCCCATAAACTGAGGCTTCTGTTGATAGCGATATTGTAGGATTGGGTTCATGTATGAGAATGCACAGCAGTTAGATGGATTTGACAAATCTGTAAATTACTTAAAGTTTGCCCGCAATGGATATATACACTGCTTAAAAAAATAAAGGGAACACTTAAACAGACAATGTAACTCCAAGTCAATCACACTTCTGTGAAATCAAACTGTCCACTTAGGAAGCAACACTGATTGACAATCAATTTCACATGCTGCTGTGCAAATGGAAAAGACAAAAGGTGGAAATTCTAGGCAATTAGCAAGACACCCCCAATAAAGGAGTTGTTCTGCAGGTGGTGACCACAGGCCACTTCTCAGCTCCTATGCTTTCTGGCTGATGTTTTGGTCACTTTTGAAAGCTGGTGGTGCTTTCACTCTAGTGGTAGCATGAGACGGAGTCTACAACCCACACAAGTGGCTCAGGTAGTGCAGCTCATCCAGGATGGCACATCAATGCGAGCTGTGGCAAGAAGGTTTGCTATGTCTGTCAGCGTAGTGTCCAGAGCATGGAGGCACTACCAGGAGACAGGCCAGTACATCAGGAGATGTGGAGGAGGCTGTAGGAGGGCAACAACCCAGCAACAGGACCGCTACATCCGCCTTTGTGCAAGGAGGAACAGGAGGAGCACTGCCAGAGCCCTGCAAAATGACCACCAGCAAGCCACAAATGTGCATGTGTCTACTCAAACGATCAGAATAAGACTCCATGAGGGTGGTATGAGGGCACGACGTCCACAGGTGGGGGTTGTGCTTACAGCCCAACACCGTGCAGGACGTTTGGCATTTGCCAGAGAACACCAAGATTGGCAAATTCGCCACTGGCGCCCTGTGCTCTTCACAGATGAAAGCAGGTTCTCACTGAGCACATGTGACAGACGTGACAGAGTCTGGAGACGCCAAGGAGAACGTTCTGCTGCCTGCAACATCCTCCAGCATGACCGGTTTGGCAGTGGGTCAGTAATGGTGTGGGGTGGCATTTCTTTGGGGGGCCGCACAGCCCTCCATGTGCTCGCCAGAGGTAGCCTGACTGCCATTAGGTACCGAGATGAGATCCTCAGACCCCTTGTGAGACCATATGCTGGTGCGGTTGGCCCTGGGTTCCTCCTAATGCAAGACAATGCTAGACCTCATGTGGCTGGAGTGTGCAAGCAGTTCCTGCAAAACGAAGGCATTGATGCTATGGACTGGCCCACCCGTTCCCCAGACCTGAATCCAATTGAGCACATCCACCAACGCCACGTTGCACCACAGACTGTCCAGGAGTTGGCGGATGCTTTAGTCCAGGTCTGGGAGGAGATCCCCCAGGAGACCATCCGCCACCTCATCAGGAGCATGCCCAGGCGTTGTAGGGAGGTCATACAGGCACATGGAGGCCACACACACTACTGAGCCTCATTTTGACTTGTTTTAAGGACATTACACCAAAGTAAGATCAGCCTGTAGTGTGTTTTTCCACTTTAATTTTGAGTGTGACTCCAAATCCAGACTTCCATGGGTGAATAAATTTGATTTCCATTGATAATTTTTGTGTGATTTTGTTGTCAGCACATTCAACTATGTAAAGAACAAAGTATTTAATAAGAATATTTCATTCATTCAGATCTAGGATGTGTTATTTTAGTGTTCCCTTTATTTTTTTGAGCAGTGTATATATACTGCAGTGCCAATTAGCAGGGTGGATTTAAAGAAAGACCCATGAAATATAATACAGAAAGTGATCCAACATAAGTTGGACCTGTAGTTACCAATAAGTACAGATGCTACTTTTTCTACCTGTGCAGAATGCAACAAGGCATCTGATCGGGTGAGGATCACTGTCATATATCCAGATGATATGTTTCAAACAATGTATAACTAGAACTAATCACATATGCAGATACACACGCACACACATGTACAGATATACCATTTGGCCCATTCTGATGCTTCTGCTTGCTGGTCAACTTACCACTAATATCCCTTTCCACTCTTCATCCTCCCCCCCCCCCCCCCCTTCCGAAGTAAAGTGTGGAGGAAATTAACATTACTGTTCAGAGAATGATCAGTTGGTAAGTTTAGAAAATAATAATTTAAGAGGAATCTTATCAAGGTTCTTATACCACTTTCAGACAGAAAACCCGGCAATTTCCCGGCATTTCAGAGCCGGGTCGTGTTGCCAGGCTTTGCCTGACCCCCCTTTTCACACAGAGAAGCAACTTACCGGGTAAAGCATTTCGACCCAGTAATTTGCGGATCAACACGGGTATTTTGTCTATGTGAAAGAGTCAAAATTCCTGTGTCTCCGACCCTGGTAAATTCCACCCTTTCACACAGAAAAAGGACCCGTGTTTTTGTGAAATTACCGGATAGAACTGCTTCACCCGGTAATTTCAGTTTCTGTGTGAAAGAGAAGTCAGTGAAGCAACTATTAAATGCTTTATAGTGAAACTGTGGCCTCAATTCTGCAAATCACTAGTGTTCCAACCAAATGGGAAATATAATTTCCACTATCATGGGTAGAGTGAAATAATTGTTCTCAGACATCTGGACAAAATACACAGCCAGATAAAATAGATATAAATTATAAACCGATAAAAACAGCTAAAATCCTGCAATTTTTTTAATCCAAAACTCAAAATTCGGATTTAAAATCTGAATTCTGAACCACACGAAGATTCAAACCGGGACTTGGATCTGTTCAGATCTCCTCAGGAGATGCGGACTAGATTTTGGTTCAGTTCGGATCCACAAAATTCAGGTGGATTCAGGTTTCTGGAGAACCGAACCGCACATCTATTTTCTAGTAATAGAGTGGGCTGTATTTAGGCAAAGTATGTGTCTTAAAGCAATGTGTTCTACAGTATATGTGTAGGCAGAATGCCAACAACACATTGAACAGCAAAATGAAGGTGCTTTAGAAAACATCTGTGAGTTAAAATGAGTAAACTTTGGAGAATGAGTTCAGTAACTCATTTTAGCATCTCAAAAGTCCAATTAATGCAAACAAAAAGTGTATAGAACGGGTGTAGTACGGTCTGCCGGCGGTCGGGCTCCCGGCGACCAGCATACCGGCGCCGGGAGCCCGACCGCCGGCTTACCGACAGTGTGGCGAGCACAAATGAGCCCCTTGCGGGCGCGCTACGCGCGCCACGCTATTTTATTCTCCCTCCAGGGGGGTCGTGGACCCCCACGAGGGAAAATAAGTGTCGGTATGCCGGCTGTCGGGATTCCGGCGCCGGTATACTGTGCACCGGGATCCCGACAGCCGGCATACTGAAGACCACCCATATAGAACATGTGCACACTACTATTAATTATATGATAAGTACGATCTTAAGAATCACTGTGACCAAAACACTTAATCACAAAGACATTAAATATGAGATAATTATTAGAGATGAGCGCCTGAAATTTTTCGGGTTTTGTGTTTTGGTTTTGGGTTCGGTTCCGCGGCCGTGTTTTGGGTTCGAACGCGTTTTGGCAAAACCTCACCGAATTATTTTTGTCGGATTCGGGTGTGTTTTGGATTCGGGTGTTTTTTTCCAAAAACACTAAAAAACAGCTTAAATCATAGAATTTGGGGGTCATTTTGATCCCAAAGTCTTATTAACCTCAAAAAACATAATTTACACTCATTTTCAGTCTATTCTGAATACCTCACACCTCACAATATTATTTTTAGTCCTAAAATTTGCACCGAGGTCGCTGTGTGAGTAAGATAAGCGACCCTAGTGGCCGACACAAACACCGGGCCCATCTAGGAGTGGCACTGCAGTGTCACGCAGGATGTCCCTTCCAAAAAACCCTCCCCAAACAGCACATGACGCAAAGAAAAAAAGAGGCGCAATGAGGTAGCTGTGTGAGTAAGATTAGCGACCCTAGTGGCCGACACAAACACCGGGCCCATCTAGGAGTGGCACTGCAGTGTCACGCAGGATGGCCCTTCCAAAAAACCCTCCCCAAACAGCACATGACGCAAAGAAAAAAAGAGGCGCAATGAGGTAGCTGTGTGAGTAAGATTAGCGACCCTAGTGGCCGACACAAACACCGGGCCCATCTAGGAGTGGCACTGCAGTGTCACGCAGGATGTCCCTTCCAAAAAACCCTCCCCAAACAGCACATGACGCAAAGAAAAAAAGAGGCGCAATGAGGTAGCTGTGTGAGTAAGATTAGCGACCCTAGTGGCCGACACAAACACCGGGCCCATCTAGGAGTGGCACTGCAGTGTCACGCAGGATGTCCCTTCCAAAAAACCCTCCCCAAACAGCACATGACGCAAAGAAAAAAAGAGGCGCAATGAGGTAGCTGACTGTGTGAGTAAGATTAGCGACCCTAGTGGCCGACACAAACACCGGGCCCATTTAGGAGTGGCACTGCAGTGTCACGCAGGATGTCCCTTCCAAAAAACCCTCCCCAATCAGCACATGATGCAAAGAAAAAGAAAAGAAAAAAGAGGTGCAAGATGGAATTGTCCTTGGGCCCTCCCACCCACCCTTATGTTGTATAAACAAAACAGGACATGCACACTTTAACCAACCCATCATTTCAGTGACAGGGTCTGCCACACGACTTTGACTGATATGACGGGTTGGTTTGGACCCCCCCCCAAAAAGAAGCAATTAATCTCTCCTTGCACAAACTGGCTCTACAGAGGCAAGATGTCCACCTCATCATCACCCTCCGATATATCACCGTGTACATCCCCCTCCTCACAGATTATCAATTCGTCCCCACTGGAATCCACCATCTCAGCTCCCTGTGTACTTTGTGGAGGCAATTGCTGCTGGTCAATGTCTCCGCGGAGGAATTGATTATAATTCATTTTAATGAACATCATCTTCTCCACATTTTCTGGATGTAACCTCGTACGCCGATTGCTGACAAGGTGAGCGGCGGCACTAAACACTCTTTCGGAGTACACACTTGTGGGAGGGCAACTTAGGTAGAATAAAGCCAGTTTGTGCAAGGGCCTCCAAATTGCCTCTTTTTCCTGCCAGTATAAGTACGGACTGTGTGACGTGCCTACTTGGATGCGGTCACTCATATAATCCTCCACCATTCTATCAATGTTGAGAGAATCATATGCAGTGACAGTAGACGACATGTCCGTAATCGTTGTCAGGTCCTTCAGTCCGGACCAGATGTCAGCATCAGCAGTCGCTCCAGACTGCCCTGCATCACCGCCAGCGGGTGGGCTCGGAATTCTGAGCCTTTTCCTCGCACCCCCAGTTGCGGGAGAATGTGAAGGAGGAGATGTTGACAGGTCGCGTTCCGCTTGACTTGACAATTTTGTCACCAGCAGGTCTTTCAACCCCAGCAGACTTGTGTCTGCCGGAAAGAGAGATCCAAGGTAGGCTTTAAATCTAGGATCGAGCACGGTGGCCAAAATGTAGTGCTCTGATTTCAACAGATTGACCACCCGTGAATCCTTGTTAAGCGAATTAAGGGCTCCATCCACAAGTCCCACATGCCTAGCGGAATCGCTCCGTGTTAGCTCCTCCTTCAATGTCTCCAGCTTCTTCTGCAAAAGCCTGATGAGGGGAATGACCTGACTCAGGCTGGCAGTGTCTGAACTGACTTCACGTGTGGCAAGTTCAAAGGGCATCAGAACCTTGCACAACGTTGAAATCATTCTCCACTGCGCCTGAGACAGGTGCATTCCACCTACTATATCGTGCTCAATTGTATAGTCTTGAATGGCCTTTTGCTGCTCCTCCAACCTCTGAAGCATATAGAGGGTTGAATTCCACCTCGTTACCACTTCTTGCTTCAGATGATGGCAGGGCAGGTTCAGTAGTTTTTGGTGGTGCTCCAGTCTTCTGTACGTGGTGCCTGTACGCCGAAAGTGTCCCGCAATTCTTCTGGCCACCGACAGCATCTCTTGCACGCCCCTGACGTTTTTTTAAAAATTCTGCACCACCAAATTCAAGGTATGTGCAAAACATGGGACGTGCTGGAATTTGCCCATATTTAATGCACACACAATATTGCTGGCGTTGTCCGATGCCACAAATCCACAGGAGAGTCCAATTGGGGTAAGCCATTCCGCGATGATCTTCCTCAGTTGCCGTAAGAGGTTTTCAGCTGTGTGCGTATTCTGGAAAGCGGTGATACAAAGCGTAGCCTGCCTAGGAAAGAGTTGGCGTTTGCGAGATGCTGCTACTGGTGCCGCCGCTGCTGTTCTTGCGGCGGGAGTCCATACATCTACCCAGTGGGCTGTCACAGTCATATAGTCCTGACCCTGCCCTGCTCCACTTGTCCACATGTCCGTGGTTAAGTGGACATTGGGTACAACTGCATTTTTTAGGACACTGGTGAGTCTTTTTCTGACGTCCGTGTACATTCTCGGTATCGCCTGCCTAGAGAAGTGGAACCTAGATGGTATTTGGTAACGGGGGCACACTGCCTCAATAAATTGTCTAGTTCCCTGTGAACTAACGGCGGATACCGGACGCACGTCTAACACCAACATAGTTGTCAAGGCCTCAGTTATCCGCTTTGCAGCAGGATGACTGCTGTGATATTTCATCTTCCTCGCAAAGGACTGTTGAACAGTCAATTGCTTACTGGAAGTAGTACAAGTGGGCTTACGACTTCCCCTCTGGGATGACCATCGACTCCAGCAGCAACAACAGCAGCGCCAGCAGCAGTAGGCGTTACACGCAAGGATGCATCGGAGGAATCCCAGGCAGGAGAGGAATCGTCAGAATTGCCAGTGACATGGCCTGCAGGACTATTGGCATTCCTGGGGAAGGAGGAAATTGACACTGAGGGAGTTGGTGGGGTGGTTTGCGTGAGCTTGGTTACAAGAGGAAGGGATTTACTGGTCAGTGGACTGCTTCCGCTGTCACCCAAAGTTTTTGAACTTGTCACTGACTTATTATGAATGCGCTGCAGGTGACGTATAAGGGAGGATATTCCGAGGTGGTTAACGTCCTTACCCCTACTTATTACAGCTTGACAAAGGGAACACACGGCTTGACACCTGTTGTCCGCATTTCTGTTGAAATACCTCCACACCGAAGAGCTGATTTTTTTGGTATTTTCACCTGGCATGTCAACGGCCATATTCCTCCCACGGACAACAGGTGTCTCCCCGGGTGCCTGACTTAAACAAACCACCTCACCATCAGAATCCTCCTGGTCAATTTCCTCCCCAGCGCCAGCAACACCCATATCCTCCTCATCCTGGTGTACTTCAACACTGACATCTTCAATCTGACTATCAGGAACTGGACTGCGGGTGCTCCTTCCAGCACTTGCAGGGGGCGTGCAAATGGTGGAAGGCGCATGCTCTTCACGTCCAGTGTTGGGAAGGTCAGGCATCGCAACCGACACAATTGGACTCTCCTTGTGGATTTGGGATTTCGAAGAATGCACAGTTCTTTGCTGTGCTGCTTTTGCCAGCTTGAGTCTTTTCATTTTTCTAGCGAGAGGCTGAGTGCTTCCATCCTCATGTGAAGCTGAACCACTAGCCATGAACATAGGCCAGGGCCTCAGCCGTTCCTTGCCACTCCGTGTCGTAAATGGCATATTGGCAAGTTTACGCTTCTCCTCCGACAATTTTATTTTAGGTTTTGGAGTCCTTTTTTTTCTGATATTTGGTGTTTTGGATTTGACATGCTCTGTACTATGACATTGGGCATCGGCCTTGGCAGACGACGTTGCTGGCATTTCATCGTCTCGGCCATGACTAGTGGCAGCAGCTTCAGCACGAGGTGGAAGTGGATCTTGATCTTTCCCTAATTTTGGAACCTCAACATTTTTGTTCTCCATATTTTAATAGGCACAACTAAAAGGCACCTCAGGTAAACAATGGAGATGGATACTAGTATACAATTATGGACTGCCTGCCGAGTGCAGACACAGAGGTAGCCACAGCCGTGAACTACCGTACTGTACTGTGTCTGCTGCTAATATAGACTGGTTGATAAAGAGATGTCTATGTAACTATGTATGTATAAAGAAGAAAGAAAAAAAAACCACGGTTAGGTGGTATACAATTATGGACGGACTGCCTGCCGAGTGCAGACACAGAGGTAGCCACAGCCGTGAACTACCGTACTGTACTGTGTCTGCTGCTAATAATATAGACTGGTTGATAAAGAGATGTCGTAGTAGTATGTATGTATAAAGAAGAAAGAAAAAAAAAACACGGTTAGGTGGTATACAATTATGGACGGACTGCCTGCCGAGTGCAGACACAGAGGTAGCCACAGCCGTGAACTACCGTACTGTACTGTGTCTGCTGCTAATATAGACTGGTTGATAAAGAGATGTCTATGTAACTATGTATGTATAAAGAAGAAAGAAAAAAAAAACACGGTTAGGTGGTATACAATTATGGACGGACTGCCTGCCGAGTGCAGACACAGAGGTAGCCACAGCCGTGAACTACCGTACTGTACTGTGTCTGCTGCTAATATAGACTGGTTGATAAAGAGATGTCTATGTAACTATGTATGTATAAAGAAGAAAGAAAAAAAAACCACGGTTAGGTGGTATACAATTATGGATGGACTGCCTGCCGAGTGCAGACACAGAGGTAGCCACAGCCGTGAACTACCGTACTGTACTGTGTCTGCTGCTAATATAGACAGGTTGATAAAGAGATGTCGTAGTAGTATGTATGTATAAAGAAGAAAAAAAAACCACGGTTAGGTGGTATACAATTATGGACGGACTGCCTGCCGAGTGCAGACACAGAGGTAGCCACAGCCGTGAACTACCGTACTGTGTCTGCTGCGACTGGATGATAAATGATATAAAAAATATATATATATCACTACTGCAGCCAGACAGGTATATATTATATATTATATAATGACGGACCTGCTGGACACTGTCTGTCAGCAGAATGAGTTTATTTTTATAGAATAAAAAAAACAACAACACACAAGTGAAGTCACACGACGAGTGTTTCACTTTTTCAGGCAATCACAATATAAGTATACTACTAACTATACTGGTGGTCAGTGTGGTCAGGTCACTGGTCAGACACACTGGCAGTGGCACTCCTGCAGCAAAAGTGTGCACTGTTTAATTTTAATATAATATTATGTACTCCTGGCTCCTGCTATAACCTATAACTGGCACTGCAGTGCTCCCCAGTCTCCCCCACAATTATAAGCTGTGTGAGCTGAGCAGTCAGACAGATATATAATATATATAGATGATGCAGCACACTGGGCTGAGCCTGAGCAGTGCACACAGATATGGTATGTGACTGAGTCACTGTGTGTATCGCTTTTTTCAGGCAGAGAACGGATATATTAAATAAACTGCACTGTCTGGTGGTCACTCACTATATAATATTATGTACTCCTGGCTCCTGCTATAACCTATAACTGGCACTGCAGTGCTCCCCAGTCTCCCCCACAATTATAAGCTGTGTGAGCTGAGCAGTCAGACAGATATATAATATATATAGATGATGCAGCACACTGGGCTGAGCCTGAGCAGTGCACACAGATATGGTATGTGACTGAGTCACTGTGTGTATCGCTTTTTTCAGGCAGAGAACGGATATATTAAATAAACTGCACTGTCTGGTGGTCACTCACTAGTAAACTCTCTGCACTCTCTACACTTCTACAGTACTCCTCCTAGTCCTAAGCTCCAGTAAATCTCTCTCTCTTATAATCTAAATGGAGAGGACGCCAGCCACGTCCTCTCCCTATCAATCTCAATGCACGTGTGAAAATGGCGGCGACGCGCGGCTCCTTATATAGAATCCGAGTCTCGCGAGAATCCGACAGCGTCATGATGACGTTCGGGCGCGCTCGGGTTAACCGAGCAAGGCGGGAGGATCCGAGTCTGCTCGGACCCGTGAAAAAAACCATGAAGTTCGGGTGGGTTCGGATTCAGAGAAACCGAACCCGCTCATCTCTAATAATTATGTCTAACTAATTAGAAGAATTACAATATCTCACAGTCGAAAATAAAGCCAATTATGGGAAAGTGGAGGTAGATTTTTTTTTATTAATTCATATAAAACAAATGATGCGCCAAAAAGATAAACACTTGTAAATGGTTTCAGAAGACTTAATCCTCCTGATGTACTGTACTAATGATTTTGGGGTTTAGGATATGGTAAATTCAGTGTTGTAATCTAATGGAAAAGTCTCTTAACCTTGACATTTTTGTTAGTATTTAATAGTATTTAATTTCAGCACCTTGAAATTCAGTGCACAGTAATCTGGTCCCAGTCCTAGGAGAAATATCAGGAGAGGAAATGATGACAGTATATCCCTCATTAGAGTTCTCCTGGTAGATCAGCAGGGTTGGTGCCGCTTTACCGGCGGCCGTGATCCCCGCGGTCAACATTCCGATGTCAGGAGGAATGATGCCACACAAGCATGGCGAGAACATATAAAGCTGTGAATAATTATATTGAATCTAAGATATATACGGAATTAATGTTGTGTGCTGAACCATACTGAACTATCTCCAGCTGTATTTTTCAAGAAGGCCATTCCAGACCTGTACAGCAGGGTGCCAAGTTATGCTGAAAGTCACTCCTTGCTGTCTTCTGATTACCATATACAGATGGACACTATTGCTACATTTGCAGCAAACAGCCCTTGTTGGCGCCCCAGGCTTCTGCTGAGTATCCATTTTGCTCATATGTGTGTATTAGTCGCAATGTGATGCAACACAACCGCTGCACGAGACTGTATTGATTTATTTGATATGCAACACTTATTAGACTCTCCCCACTGTGCATACATGCTGTGCATTAGGACCCAGAGAGATCTGTCTTCCAATTTGATGGATTACTACATGTATGACTACAGCCAACTTGTAGATACTTTCAGGATCATTTACCTATAATTACATTTGAAAAGCAATCTTGGCGCAGTGTTAGCACCCAAGATACAGATGGAGCCTCGCTCATCTAGCCTTCTCTGGTGCGCCATGGTGCACCAAGGTTAATAAGCCTTTCATCTATTGTTCTCCGATGCAATACAGAGAGATACATAAGAGAGAACAATACAGCAGGGGATCAATTAATCCTATTAAAGGGATAGATGAGCAGGGCTCCATATGTAGCACTGAAAGATTTAATTACACCAGTCAGATGTATAAAGCAGCTACGGAGCCTGCCCAACCATTACGCTGGGTACATATCCTTCAACATGGCTGTGCCAAAAATAAATACAAATTAGGAAAGAGGGCATGACCACGGGCAAAGGGGGCGTGGCCTTGCAACGCTCCCATAGGAATCAATATGATTTGGAGAAACCAAAACTTGGTACAAAGCCCTTATTAGCCAGTACAGACCATAAAAAAAGGTTACTGTACTAGCCAAAAAGGTACAGTTGGAGAGTATGCGGGTACATGGCTGAGTAAGGCATTGGAGTAAGAAGGGCGCCATGCAGACATAAAACAGACAGTGCCGGTGGGGTCCTGGTTATTCCATGCTGTGCACGCTGGGTCCCAGGGATTATATGCACTACAACCAGCACTGTGAAGGCAATTGCATGAACAGCCCCGGGGTCTTCACTGGTGTCCTACTCCTCATGCGGGAAACACTATACTATCAGCCAGCCAAAGCCATCTCTCCCTTTCACCCCTGCCTCCCTTGTCACTCACTATCTTCCTGTCACCCACGATCTCCCTGTCACCCCTGCCTCCCCAGTCACCCACTATCTCTGTCTCCCTTGCCTCCCTAGTGACCCGCTATCTCCATCACCCTTGCCTCTCCAGTCATCCACTATCTCCCTGTAATGACTACCTCCCCGCCCACTATCTATGTCACCTTTGCCTCCCCAGTCACCCACTGTCTCCATCACCCTTGACTCTCCAGTTATCCACTATCTCCCTGTCACCCCTGCCTCCCCAGTAACCCACTATCTCCCTGTCATATCTGCCTCCCCAGATTCACTATCTACCTGTCATCCTTGCCACCCCAGTCACCCTAGCCTCCACAGTTACCCACTATCTCCCTTGTCTCCCTAGTCACCCACTATCTCCCTGTGCCTTTGGTGGTACTATTGTGTGGCCACGCCCCTTCCTTTAGGAGTTGCAGTTTGGACAAAGCACCCGTGTCTGGACCATTTGTGGGCTGGGCTGGGCTGTAGTGGCTGTATGATGCCACACGCAGTTGCTGCAACCCTTAACATGGCAGGTAGCCATCTGCTTTCGCAAGCATACTGTAACAATGTATCAGCAAGCAGCAGGCAATGTACTTTGTGTTGACTCGCTGTTCCGTTGGCACCTGATCCTAGTACCCTCATTACCATGTTACAAACTAGGCCCAGCGCTAGCCGCTCAGCAAAGGGATGCAGTGCAGGGATTCGTTAGGCTGGAGAGGCGCTCTTCCCGCTCTGCATCCCTGTTCTGAGCTGCTGCTGATGTCCCTGCTGCTGCTGTCAGCTGCTGCGCCTTCCCCCCTCTCCTCCCCTGTGACAGTGCTGTGGCCAGGCGGGATCCAAAAGGAGTGGAGCTAGATGGGAATAAGGGGCGGAGCTAGACAGGACCAGGCTGCAGCAGGAGGATGAGCTGCTACAGCTCCGGCCAGCCAGACTTCATTAGGTAAGTGTCTGGAAAGAGAGTGAGTGAGTGGAAGTATGTGTATGTGTATACAGTATCTGTGTATACTGTATATACAGATGGGTCCACATTTATCTTGGCCTTTTAATAGGATTAACTGAGCCAAGTCAGTCAGACTTAATCCCCTGCTGTAATGACTTAATCCCCTGATGTATTGTTCTCTGTATTGTATTGCAGCTGAGAACAATAGATGCCTTTGCGCAGCAAAGAAGTGAAGATAAAGGTGGACCATATCTGTATGTGTGACTGTGTATGTGTGTAATGTATGTACAGTATGTATGTGTGTGTGTCCTATGTGTATGTGGTGTGTGTGTCTGTGTGTGTATGTGTGACTGCGGCATAATGTGTGTAAGCGGCACTGCTACAGACGGCGTTATGTGTTCAATCATCACTGGTACAGGGGTTGTTATGTGCGTAAGCGGCACTTGTACAGGGAGCGTTACGTGTGTAAGCGTCACTGGTACAGGGAGCGTTATATGTGTAAGCGTCACCGGTACAGGAGTTGTTACGTGTGTAAGCGTCACTGATACAGGGGGTGTTACGTGTCTAAGCGGCACTGGTACAGGGAGCATTACGTGTATAAGCATCACTGGTACAGGGAGCGTTACGTGTGTAAGCGTCACTGGTACAGGGAAGCGATACATGTATAAGCGTCACTGGTACAGGAGTTGTTACAAGTGTAAGCGTTACTGGTACAGGGGGTGCTACGTGTCTAAGCGTCACTGGTACAGAGAGCGTTACGTGTGTAAGCATCACTGGTACTGGGGTTGTTACGTATCTAAGCGGCACTGGTACAGGGAGCATTACGTGTATAAGCGTCACTGGTACAGAGAGCGTTACGTGTGTAAGCGTCACTGGTACAGGGGTTGTTACGTATCTAAGCGGCACTGGTACAGGGAGCATTACGTGTATAAGCGTCACTGGTACAGGGGTTGTTACGTGTGTAAGCGGCACTGGTACAAGGGGTTGTTAAATGTGTAAGCATCACTTGTACAGGGGGTGTTACGTGTCCATGTGTCACTGGTACTTGGAGCGTTACGTGTGTAAGCGGCACTGGTAAAGGGAGCATTACGTGTGTAAGCGTCACTGTTACAGGTAGCATTACGTGTGTAAGCGTCACTGGTACAAGGAGTGTTACGTGTGTAAGTGTGACATCCCATTACATCCCATCTTTCTGTGTAGTTCCTGCTATCATCTAATAAACTTTTTAGAAAACAACACTGGTATATGCATTGATGGCAGTGGAAAAATGAGTGACCACATATAGTGCATAATTGGGGGTAATAGTTGGATCAGTGAAGGGAGCCAGCGCGAGGTAACAGACTGGTGAATTGCACCCACGCGCTGGTCACCTAAAAACTAGTGCGAGGCCAGCCGTTACTAAGGAGAGAAAAACTGCGTAGTTGCCCCCTGGAGCCGGCTGTGGCAGGAGCCAGACGACTGAGCTCCGGTTCTAGTGAGCTCTCCCAGCGCGACACCAAGCGTGGGATCCCCTGTGTGACCCGGTAAATAGCGGAGGAGGACGGAGGAGCTAATCGCGATCTGGAGGACAGAGGCGCTTACCGCGATCAGGAGGACGGAGGCGGCGGTGGTGTCTGATCCCTGCCTGGCCGGGACGTCAGTGCGGCTCCTGCAAAGCTCCGTTCCGGTGGGGGTTGTCAGCGGTAAGGACTTGGCATAGTAAAACGCTACACAGCGTGACAGTGGTGGGCGGCCTTGAAGGGTGGAGTCTTCTCCATAGAGACTCGCCCGGAGGCGGAGTTTAGAGTACGAACATCTCATATAATAAAATAGCTACTGTAGCCAGGAAGACTCTGCCCCCTGGAGTGGAAAAGCCGCATTACATGATGTATCTGACTGGGATACAGGAATAATCGACCCCAGTAAGTGAAATAGGGCAGTGGGGTATCCGCAGGACAGACAGCTTATTATAAGAAAAACATCAGGGACAGTGTGTTCTAATCCATGATTCCTATTATCCTCACTGGCTGGTTATATACAGCGTTAACCGGAATACTGATCTCTGTTACCATCAGATGTCACCACGCGATTAGTTGCAGATAGACATTATAAAGTATCCCTGCAACAGTGGATCAAAAGATTCCCCCTGACAGTCACAAACTCGCTCTGGTATACTTACCTTCTCGGCTTTCCGGTGTGAATATTATGCCCGTTATCTTCGACAATAGCAGGAATTGCTATTGGACTTATAATAGAAACACAACCCAGATCGTGGGCGAACCGTAGTTTTTAAGTAATCGGTGGCATCTCATTCGACAGAAAGCGTAGTCTCATTACTTAACATTTGCTAGAAGAACAGGGATTTCGTTGCAAAAGGTGTCATTACGTCCCATCACCGGTATTTTAGTGACATAGCCGAAATCAGGAACCCATAGCGTCTTAGCACCTTGCAGTAACCTCATTTAGACGCAACAAAAAGGGGTCGTAAAATACTAACTACACTTCTAGCAATATTGATTGTCTTTACCTCGGAGCCGGTAGTGTTTGATAGCGTCAGGAAATCGACAACTTCATCACGGACCACCAACAAACCCGGGTTTGCAACATTCAAGCGTCGACCAGAACATCACACCGACTTTTACTTACACCTTAATCCTTCACCACATACCATTGACAACAGGGATAGTGACTTCACCTTTAAGGAAAGGAAGCAAACAGTTCTCACACTAAAGCGCGCCAACGGTATGTCAGTCAGCTGAACGGTTTTTTTTGTTAGTGAGCTCAGGGGAGAATATTTAGTATAACTGATTCTAAGGGAAAAATATTGGGTCAGATATCTACTGTTCCTAAGTATGTCTATAATATCTAATTTCTCATACTAAGTCATAAAAGTGTTAGCTAAACCAATTGTATGACGATAGATAAGTAATTCGTTATATGCATGTGTTATGATATACAATATATTCATTTGAGTTAAAGGA
Organism: Pseudophryne corroboree; assembly: GCF_028390025.1. Taxonomy (NCBI): domain Eukaryota; kingdom Metazoa; phylum Chordata; class Amphibia; order Anura; family Myobatrachidae; genus Pseudophryne; species Pseudophryne corroboree. Next base: position 280,256,427 of record NC_086454.1, on the reverse strand, counting down.
TAATATTTACATGTGATTGAAAATCCCGAGGAGAGAAGATACCAGTTCCGGTATAATAAAGATTATTATTTATTCTGGTATAACCCATTATCATTTGTCAGTATATTCCGGATTGTACGAAGACTTACTATTCTTACCTTCAGCAAGAAAGCGGAAATCTAGGACATCTAGGCTATCGATTCAGGTAAACTGAAATTTTCAAACATTCAGTATCCGGATATTACATAGGAGAAACTTGGCGTCCACGAACAGGATATCGACAAAATGTCGGCCCCACAGACTCCAGCATCGACGTCAGGCAGGAGGCGCCTTCCAGCGTCCCCCAGAGAGGGAAATTCGGCTACTACTATGACTACAATGACATCACCTATAACTATGCCGTATTATTTTGGGGCACCTTGGTTGCCTACATATGCTGGAAACGTACAATCAGCTGGCTCCAGCACACTTAAAGAGTTTAAAGACAAACTGTATTCTTTGTTTAGGTTATACCCACTTAGCGCGAAACAACAAGTGGAGATTTTGATGGGACAATTAAAAGATTCTGCCCTACGTGAGGTGAAAGCCTGGGAAGATGAGGAAAAAGAGACAGTAGAGGATATTTTCCAAAAACTCAGGAGTAGATTTGATTCAAAAACTGTAGCAGAAGTCAAAAGTCGACTTTACGCAAGGAAACAGCGACCCAATGAGTCATTACGGGATTTCGCCTTGGGATTACAGGAGGCAATGAAAGCCGTCAAAGCTATCGACGCCCGAGAGATCATGCAGGCTGATGAGACCCTCATCAACTTATTTATAGAGGGAGCTCAAGGTGAGGCGGTTCGTTCTCAATTACGGATGTGGAGGCGCCAACAGCCGAATTGTTCGTTTTCTGAGTTTAAGGAGGACATCCTCCAAATCCTCGGACTAAACCAAAGTGACGATGCAGACCACGAACCAGCAACTGAAAGACTTGAGGAGGAGAGTCCATACGAAGACAAATCGTACCCCAAGTTTGAGACCGTGACACAGAAAGGGCCCGTTTCTCAGCAGGCCCAAACTCCATCGGGAACGGACCCTATCAGTGTACTTGGCAGCAAGCTTACGGAACTCACACTAAATTTGGCCAGGGTGAACCAACGAATAGATCGGTTAAGTGGAGAGCAAGGGGATAACCGACAACGAGAATGGCGTCAAGGGCGCAGTGGCCGGAATCGACCTCGTTGGGACATAGCTAGAGAGTCAGGCCGACGGCCCACTGATCAGTTTGACCCCCAAGGAAGGCCGATCTGCCGGGGTTGCCAACAAAGTGGACATATCGAACGAAACTGCCCAAATATCGATTTAAACCGGGACACCCCGAGGCCAGGGACCGACCCTCGGGAGGAAATCCAATAAACGGTCCGTCGTCGCAGGAATGGTGGCCCCGGTACGTTGGCGAGTGCCCGCATATGAAGATCCAGATTAATGGGGTGGAAGTAACAGCCCTCCTGGATACGGGTTCTCAGGTATCTACCATACGTCTTACTGAGTTCCTCCGACATTGGGATAAAAATACCATCATAACTCCACCAACTACCTGGCTTCACCTACTGGCCAGCAACGGGCAACCCATCACATACCAAGGATATTGGGAACCTGATATGAAGATAGGAAAGGCCAAGTTATATCGCCAGGGATGCCTAGTTACCACTGCGCCTAGTACTCATTTACCTCCGGTTATATTAGGTATGAATATCTTAAAGAACTGTCCTGAAGAGATGGTGGAAGCTTTGAGATGTGAAATGAGGAATGCGACTCCTAGAGAACGGAGGGCCCTACAGCAGACCATACGGTTGTTAGAAAAACAGAAGAGGTTCACCAACGTTCGGGGAGAGATAGGGAAGGCCCGAGTTACTGATCAACAACCAGTCTTGTTAGAGGCCAATTCCGAACAGGTGGTGTGGTGTAAGACCAGGATAGGTCCCCTGGGACGTAATTACGAAGCCTTGGTTGAATCCTGCGACTATGACGGACAACAGCCTTTTGCGGTAGCCAGAACTTTGGCAATTGTGGAGCATGGAAGGGTGCCTGTGCGTGTACTTAATCCACATAATTATCCTGTCAGACTCTACAAACACTACCCAGTAGCAAGAGTAAGCCTAATAGACTTCCAGGATATAGTGGGACAAAACGGAATCACGACTCCCAGTGACACTGCAGCGGAGGAATCAGTTAACGAAATGGAAACTCCGTGGTGGACAGAAGTTCAGATCGGCGATGATGACACATCAGAAGTGCAACGAGAAGGGGTATTACAAGTGATACGACAAAACGCTGAGGTCTTTAGTCAACACCCTTCTGATTTTGGTAAGGCTGAGAAAGTGTTTCATCATATACCTACGGGTACAGCCCCTCCGATTAAAGAGAGACATCGTCCTTTGCCTCCAACCATGTATCAGCCTGTGAGAAACATGTTAACCGAAATGAAGGAGGCTGGCGTCATTAGAGAAAGCCATAGTCCATGGGCGGCTCCGATAGTAATCGTGAAGAAAAAAGATGGCAGCCTCCGATTCTGCGTAGATTATCGCAGGTTAAATGCGGTCACTCACAAGGATGCTTACCCGCTACCAAGGATAGAAGAGTCCTTAACAGCCTTGAAAACAGCTGCATATTTCTCTACGCTAGATCTTACCAGCGGATACTGGCAGATTCAAATGGCCCCTGAAGATAGGGAAAAGACCGCTTTCACCACCCCGATGGGCCTATTTGAATTTGATCGGATGCCCTTTGGGCTCTGTAATGCACCAGCTACCTTCCAAAGAGTCATGGAACATTGTCTTGGCCACCACAACTTTGAGACCGTGTTGTTATATCTCGATGATGTCATAATTTTTTCCAAAAATTACGAGGATCACCTTAAACATCTGGGAGAGATATTCAAGCTACTGATTAAGGCTGGACTAAAGTTAAAACCAGCCAAGTGCCATCTACTTAAACCAAAAGTTCGGTACCTGGGTCATGTTGTAAGTGCCGAAGGAGTGATGCCTGATCCCGAGAAAATTGTTGTGGTACAGGACTGGCCGATGCCTCGAACCGTCCGGGATGTCCGGAGTTTCCTTGGATTCGTCGGTTATTACAGGAGGTTTATTGCACACTTTGCCAGAGTAGCCGCCCCCTTACACGAACTTCTAAGGGGTAGAGCAGGTATTGAGAGAAGAGGCTCGGCTTTCGTGGATTGGGGGAGAGAACATCAAATGGCCTTTGATCAACTGAAGGTTGCATTAACGGAAGCTCCCCTACTCGCTTATCCAGACTATGATAAGCCCTTCGAGGTATACACTGACGCCAGTCACCGTGGTTTGGGGGCTGTTTTGTCCCAGAAGCAGGATGGACGTGAGCGAGTTATTGCCTATGCTAGTCGGGGACTTCGCAAAACGGAGCGAAACAGCGAAAATTATAGCACCTTCAAGCTAGAATTGTTAGCCCTTGTCTGGGCCATCACGGAAAAATTTAAGGATTATTTAGCCGCCACCCCATTCATCATCATGACGGATAATAATCCTTTGGCTCACCTGTCTACTGCTCGACTGGGAGCCCTCGAACAAAGGTGGGTATCCCGCCTAGCCAATTTCAATTACACGGTCTCATACAGAAGTGGAAAATTAAACGGCAATGCGGATGCCCTTTCACGTCTGCCCGATACAGATGTCGCAGAACAAGTTGAAGATCTTAACGAGGACATTGAGACCCCGGCTTTCAAATTTTGTAGAACCAGTCGAACTGTCACTTCTGACCCCTTGTCTGCCTCCATTGAGTTACCGGATGGAGAATCACCGAGTGATCCGATACCCTATGATTGGTCCAAGCTTCAACGGCGGAGCCCCGTGTTAAGACAACTATTAGCCTTACTCCAACAAAATCGCCAGTTAAACAAGCTCCAACGAGCTGAAGCCGATCCAGAATTGGTAAAATGGCTGCGACATAGGGATCGTATCCAGATGAAACAAGGTCTCCTAGTACGAGTCAGCACAGATCCCGGCACTCATCAGATAATTACTCAAATTGTCGTTCCCCGAGAACAGGTACCCATGCTATTAGAGGCCTATCATGATCGATCTGGACACTTCGGAATGCAAAAGTCAGAAGCGATACTGCGGAAAAGATACTTCTGGATTAGCATGAGAGAGGATATTGAAAAGTGGTGCCGGAACTGTGTGCCGTGTAGTCTCAAGCAACATCCCGTTGCTAGCCAGAAAGATGTATTACACCCCATTAAGAGTCGATACCCATTGCAGATTGTCGCATTGGATCACGTGAAGCTTGAACCTAGCGCCAGTGGGTACCAGTATGCCCTGACTATGACTGACCATTATAGTAAATTCCTGATCGTGGTCCCGGCCAAAGATCTTACCGCCAAGACTACTTCTGAACTGTTCCTCAAACATTTCGCTAGGCCATATGGGTACCCTGATTGTATCCTGACGGACCAGGGTCCTGCGTTTGAATCGCAACTTTTTCGGGAACTTTGTTCTTATTATGGTTGTCAGAAGGTGAGAACTACAGTTTACCACCCCCAGGGGAATGGCCTGTGCGAACGTGCTAATCAAACCGTCATTAGTATGTTGAGAAGTCTGCAAACGAGGGATCGGGCCAAATGGCCAACTCTACTGCCGGAGCTTACATATCTGTACAACAATACGGAACATTGCTCCACGGGGTTTACACCTTACTACCTTATGTTTGGCCGACGGGGAAAGTTGCCTCAGGACTTGGAATTGTTACCTACGGAGAGTCATACTGATAATCCCCAAACTGACTGGATCCGTGAACACCAACGAAGGATAAAAACAGCTCAAGCCATTGTAGAAAGGCGACTACAGGTGGTCCATCGGCGTCAAGAAGAAAATTATAATACCCATAGCCGGCCCGTGCCTATAAAAGTCGGGGATCGCGTCTGGAGAAGACAAAATCATCGCCGTAGTAAATTGGACACGTGGTGGGAACATCTCCCTTATGTCGTGATTGATGTTCCAGACGGTGAACACTATAATTATAAAATCCGCCGCGATCCAGAGGGATCAGTCAGTGTTGTGTCTCGTGAACAGATCAAACCTTGTAATGCCACCTTTCCTGAGGAAAGACGAAACTTACCTGTAGTGGATGATCCGGGAGCCTCGGAACTCATACCCTTCCACGATCCCATGGAACTCTTACTGTTCATGGGCGGCCCGGCTATACTGAGTTCGGGAGAATCTACAGCCCCAGATTCCCTAGAAGAAGGGTCCCCTGAACGTCATGACTCCGTTTGTAGCAAAAGTGTTTCGAAAAACAAGGGACTGCTTACTCCAGTAAAGTGGAGTTCAAAACGCAGTACTCGAGGAATACTACCCATAAGGTATCGAGATTAAATTACTTGGTATATAATATATGGTCTGTGTAAGATATTGATATCCGTAACTAATCCTTATCAACTGTAAGAGTAGTTCGGTAATGTATGTTGAGATGGACAAATGCGTGAGGACACGCATTGTTCTACTGGGGGTGTATGTGACATCCCATTACATCCCATCTTTCTGTGTAGTTCCTGCTATCATCTAATAAACTTTTTAGAAAACAACACTGGTATATGCATTGATGGCAGTGGAAAAATGAGTGACCACATATAGTGCATAATTGGGGGTAATAGTTGGATCAGTGAAGGGAGCCAGCGCGAGGTAACAGACTGGTGAATTGCACCCACGCGCTGGTCACCTAAAAACTAGTGCGAGGCCAGCCGTTACTAAGGAGAGAAAAACTGCGTAGTTGCCCCCTGGAGCCGGCTGTGGCAGGAGCCAGACGACTGAGCTCCGGTTCTAGTGAGCTCTCCCAGCGCGACACCAAGCGTGGGATCCCCTGTGTGACCCGGTAAATAGCGGAGGAGGACGGAGGAGCTAATCGCGATCTGGAGGACAGAGGCGCTTACCGCGATCAGGAGGACGGAGGCGGCGGTGGTGTCTGATCCCTGCCTGGCCGGGGCGTCAGTGCGGCTCCTGCAAAGCTCCGTTCCGGTGGGGGTTGTCAGCGGTAAGGACTTGGCATAGTAAAACGCTACACAGCGTGACAGTGGTGGGCGGCCTTGAAGGGTGGAGTCTTCTCCATAGAGACTCGCCCGGAGGCGGAGTTTAGAGTACGAACATCTCATATAATAAAATAGCTACTGTAGCCAGGAAGACTCTGCCCCCTGGAGTGGAAAAGCCGCATTACATGATGTATCTGACTGGGATACAGGAATAATCGACCCCAGTAAGTGAAATAGGGCAGTGGGGTATCCGCAGGACAGACAGCTTATTATAAGAAAAACATCAGGGACAGTGTGTTCTAATCCATGATTCCTATTATCCTCACTGGCTGGTTATATACAGCGTTAACCGGAATACTGATCTCTGTTACCATCAGATGTCACCACGCGATTAGTTGCAGATAGACATTATAAAGTATCCCTGCAACAGTGGATCAAAAGATTCCCCCTGACAGTCACAAACTCGCTCTGGTATACTTACCTTCTCGGCTTTCCGGTGTGAATATTATGCCCGTTATCTTCGACAATAGCAGGAATTGCTATTGGACTTATAATAGAAACACAACCCAGATCGTGGGCGAACCGTAGTTTTTAAGTAATCGGTGGCATCTCATTCGACAGAAAGCGTAGTCTCATTACTTAACATTTGCTAGAAGAACAGGGATTTCGTTGCAAAAGGTGTCATTACGTCCCATCACCGGTATTTTAGTGACATAGCCGAAATCAGGAACCCATAGCGTCTTAGCACCTTGCAGTAACCTCATTTAGACGCAACAAAAAGGGGTCGTAAAATACTAACTACACTTCTAGCAATATTGATTGTCTTTACCTCGGAGCCGGTAGTGTTTGATAGCGTCAGGAAATCGACAACTTCATCACGGACCACCAACAAACCCGGGTTTGCAACATTCAAGCGTCGACCAGAACATCACACCGACTTTTACTTACACCTTAATCCTTCACCACATACCATTGACAACAGGGATAGTGACTTCACCTTTAAGGAAAGGAAGCAAACAGTTCTCACACTAAAGCGCGCCAACGGTATGTCAGTCAGCTGAACGGTTTTTTTTGTTAGTGAGCTCAGGGGAGAATATTTAGTATAACTGATTCTAAGGGAAAAATATTGGGTCAGATATCTACTGTTCCTAAGTATGTCTATAATATCTAATTTCTCATACTAAGTCATAAAAGTGTTAGCTAAACCAATTGTATGACGATAGATAAGTAATTCGTTATATGCATGTGTTATGATATACAATATATTCATTTGAGTTAAAGGATAATATTTACATGTGATTGAAAATCCCGAGGAGAGAAGATACCAGTTCCGGTATAATAAAGATTATTATTTATTCTGGTATAACCCATTATCATTTGTCAGTATATTCCGGATTGTACGAAGACTTACTATTCTTACCTTCAGCAAGAAAGCGGAAATCTAGGACATCTAGGCTATCGATTCAGGTAAACTGAAATTTTCAAACATTCAGTATCCGGATATTACATAAGCATCACTGGTACGGGGGTTGTTACGTGTGTAAGCATCACTGGTACAGGGGGTGTTATGTATCTAAGCGTCATTGGTACAGGGAGCGTTAAGTGTATAAGCGTCACTGGTACATGGGTTGTTACATGTGTAAGCATCATTGGTACAAGGGGTTGTTACGTGTTTAAGCGTCACTTGTACAGGGGTTGTTACGTGTCTAAGCGTCACTAGTACAGGGAGCGTTACGTGTGTAAGCGAAACTGGTACAGGGGGTGTTACATGTCTAAGCAGCACTGGTACATGGAGCGTTATGTGTGTAAGCGACACTGGTACAGGGAGCGTTACGTGTGTAAGTGGCTCTGGTACAGTGGTTGTTACGTGTGTAAACGTCACTACTACAGGAGGCATTATGTGCGCTGTCCCTTTGTAATGTGTGGGAGGGCGCAAATTTATAGTTTGCAGGAGGGCGCCGAACAGCCTAGCACCGGCCCTGTTCCCGACCTTCCATAAGTGGGGACTTCACTACCATCAGGGACGTGCAGTCAGGGGAGGCAGGGGAGGCAGTGCCTCCCCTGTAATTCATGATTAAAATAATACAAAGAAGATACTTATGACACATTCTGTGTCATAAGTATCTGTTTTAGCCTCTATATGATTGTAATCATTTTTAGCTTTTTAAAAAAGTTTTAATAGTGTTTTGGAGGCACCGAGAGCGGTGCCTCCCGCTGTCAGTAGTAAAGATGCGGGGCCTAACATCGGGCAGTAAAAGCCCATTCAAAAAAATCAATGAAAGCGGCACTAGTACTAGTGCCGCTTTGACAGGGGCGTGCTTTCATCCCATATGAAAGTACGCCCCTGTCAATAAGAAAGAAGTGATTGGGCAGTGGCAGCTTTTGGGGAGACACCAAGGCAGGTGTCCACCCTGTCATCTTTTTTTTTTCCCCTTACCATATGCAGGAACCGTCCCCGCCTGCCCGCCCGCCAGCCCTCCGGTCCATTCTGCAGGCCGTCCCCGTGCACCCTCCTAGAAACCCCCCCCTGGCCGTCGATCCGGAGCTCAGGCTGGCGCGTAGAGGGAGCAGCTTTTCTCAGGCTGCTCTCGTAGTGTGCGGTGAGAGGTGCTGGCTGGTGCAGCAACATTAGCAAGTCTATAACAACAGTGTAGCATCACTCCCGGCCAGCGGACAGGCACCGACTCGGTGGAGCAGAGCAAGCAGGTGAGACATATGCTGGGGGGCAGGCGCCGGTACTCTTGTAATAGGTAAAAGTTTGACCAGGGGGAATGATGCTGATACGCTGTCTGTGTGGAGTGGAGAATGTTGGAGCTCATTGTGATGTCTGTCTGTTGGGGGGGGGGTTGCTGGGGGGAACAAAGGTGCTGTGTCTGTTTATTGAGGGTGGGTTGGGGGTTGTGGGGGGAACGATGGTGCTGTGTCTGTTTATGGAGAGAAGGGGGGGGGGGGTTGCTGGGGGGAGCGATGGTGCTGTGTCTGTTTATGGAGGGAAGGGGGGGGTTGCTGGGGGGAGCGATGGTGCTGTGTCTGTTTATGGAGGGAAGTGGGGTTGCTGGGGGGAACGATGGTGCTGTGTCTGTTTATGGAGGGAAGGGGGGGTTGCTGGGGGGAGCGATGGTGCTGTGTCTGTTTATGGAGGGAAGGGGGGGGTTGCTGGGGGGAACGATGGTGCTGTGTCTGTTTATGGAGGGAAGTGGGGTTGCTGGGATGGACGATGGTGCTGTGTCTGTTTATGAAATGAAGGGGAGGTTGCTGGGGGGAACGATGGTGCTATGTCTGTTTATGAAATGAAGGGGAGGTTGCTGGGGGGAACGACGGTGCTGTGTCTGTTTATGGAGGGAAGGGGGGGGTTGCTGGGGGGAACGATGGTGCTGTGTCTGTTTATGGAGGGAAGTGGGGTTGCTGGGGGGAACGATGGTGCTGTGTGTGTTTATGAAATGAAGGGGAGGTTGCTGGGGGGAACGATGGTGCTATGTCTGTTTATGAAATGAAGGGGAGGTTGCTGGGGGGAACGACGGTGCTGTGTCTGTTTATGGAGGGAAGGGGGGGTTGCTGGGGGGAACGACGGTGCTGTGTCTGTTTATGGAGGGAAGTGGGGTTGCTAGGGTGAACGATGGTGCTATGTCTGTTTATGAAATGAAGGGGAGGTTGCTGGGGGGAACGATGGTGCGGTGTCTGTTTATGAAATGAAGGGGAGGTTGCTGGGGGGAACGATGGTGCGGTGTCTGTTTATGGAGGGAAGGGGGGGTTGCTGAGAGGAACGACGGTGCTGTGTCTGTTCATGGAGAGAAGGGGTTTGCTGGGAGGTATGATGATGCTGTGGCCGTCTGTCTATGGGGGGAGGGAATGATGGTGCTGTGATGTCTGTATGTCCATGGCGGGCGGTTGCTGGGGGGGGGGGGGGGGGAATGATGTGCCTGTGCTGTCACACAATTGAATAGCAGCTTGCGCTCATTGCAGGAATAATCAGGCAACAAACGAAGGGTTCATCAATGTTTCAATGTTATTCAGTTCAACATTTCATCAAAGTGAAATGTGAACAAGGATTTACCTATATATACTCTATCCACTCTATCTAGACTGTCCATGGCGCCATCTGCTCACAGGTTCCTGGCGCAGAATGACATCACATGGGGAGGCCACAATCGGCATCACGGAGGGAGCCGGACCACCTAATGTTAAATTGAATAAAACTGAAATGTCGGTGAACTCTGATTATTCCTGCAGTGATTTCCGCCTGCTATTTAATTGTATATTCTGGAGACGCCACGCTGGAGTTATTAATGATGGCATCTGCACTTACATTATATTACATACTGAGAGAAGTGCTACTTCATAAGGAGATATACACACACACACACACACACACACACACACACACACATCAGATAAGAGCTACTGTACTTGGCCCATCTAGGCAGCTCATGCACAAACTTGCACACTAGGGTTATTTGTCTTATTGGGAGCCAATTAACCTACCAGTATATTTTTGCAGCCAGAGAGCCCCCAGTCCCAGAGTCGGCCCGAGCCACTATGCTGATATACATACCTACTGAAAGGCAAGAGGGAGGAGACCGGCTGTGCCTGTGCCGCTGGGATGCAATGGGAGGGGGAAGCAGAGGGGGCTGCTTATGCCGCAGAGACGGGTCATCACCTGTGACTGCGGGGGGGGGGGGGCGGAATCTGCCTGTGTAGTGTGAGGCATCCCCTGTGACTTGTGGGGGTAGTAGGCTATCTGTGCTGTTGGGATGCCCCCTATGATGGGATGGGGTGTTGTTTGAGGAGCATAGTTGTAGAGTCCCTGTCACCCACTATCTCGCTGTCACACTCTATCTCCCCGTCACCCTAACCATGTCACCCACTGTCACCCTCTATCTCCCTGTCACCCTGACCATGTCACCCACTACCTTTATCACCCACTATCTCAGTCACCCTAACCATGTCACCCGCTATCTCCCTGTCACCCAATGTCTCCCTGTCACCCTCACCATGTCACCCTCTATCTCCCTGTCACCCTCACCATGTCACCCTCTATCTCCTTGTCACCCTAACCATGTCACCCACTATCTCCCTGTCACCCTAACCATGTCACCCACTATCTCCCTGTCACCCTCTATCGCCCTGTCACCCTAACCATGTCACCCACTGTCACCCTCTATCTCCCTGTCACTCTGACCATGTCACCCACTACCTCCATGACCCACTATCTCCCTGTCACCCTAACCATGTCACCCGCTATCTCCCTGTCACCCAATGTCTCCCTGTCACCCTCTATCTCCCTGTCACCCTCTATCTCCCTGTCACCCTCTATCTCCTTGTCACCCTAACCATGTCACCCACTGTCACCATCTATCTCCCTGTCACCCTAACCATGTCACCCACTGTCACCCTCTATCTCCCTGTCACCCTGACCATGTCACCCACTACCTTTATCACCCACTAAATCTGTCACCCTAACCATGTCACCCGCTATCTCCCTGTCACCCAATGTCTCCCTGTCACCCTCACCATGTCACCCTCTATCTCCCTGTCACCCTCACCATGTCACCCTCTATCTCCTTGTCACCCTAACCATGTCACCCACTATCTCCCTGTCACCCTAACCATGTCACCCACTATCTCCCTGTCACCCTAACCATGTCACCCACTGTCACCCTCTATCTCCCTGTCACTCTGACCATGTCACCCACTACCTCCATCACCCACTATCTCCCTGTCACCCTTACCATGTCACCCACTATCTCCCTGTCACCCTCTATCTCCCCGTCTCCCTGACCATGTCATCCACTACCTCCATCACCCACTATCTCCATGTCACCCTGTCCCAGTCACCCACTATCTCCGGGGGGAAAAAATCATCAGCAAGAATATTGCCTAGGGCATTAAAATAGTCGGGCCGACTCTGCCCAGTGCTGTACCTTGCACCCACCTCATTTTCACTGAATGTCTCTGGCCTACTCTGCCAGACTCTGTGGAAGCCCTATACAACAAAATTGCATTCATGACCTCCTCCCACTCCCTCCCCAGTCCCAAAGACTAGTGATTTTGTAATCCATTGGTGGGGGTGGTGTCCATTAGTGGCAGGGGTAGCGGGCATCAGGGAAGGTGACAGTAGCAGACATCGGCTCAGGGGCAGTAGTGAGCATTGGCTCGGCGGCGGTAGGGATCATCGGCGGGACTCGGCGGACATTATGGCTGTAGTGCCTCACCAGCCACTGACCTCACCGCACGCCACTGACTACCATGTGACCCCAGTGCCCAACCTACATATTCCACTGTGTAGTATGGGTACAGGGGTTCCTAGATTATAGTAGAAGGGGTTTATAAGTACAGAATAATGGAAAACCTCCCAATAACAAACATAGGGCCTGATTTAGACTTGTACGCTAACTCGATGGTTATCGTACCAGTACGATGTTGGGGATGCTGCACATGTCCTCGTATGCAGTGCCCTCTAAGCCCCAGCCTAATTAACAGGCTGAGGGTGTTTTGGGGGTGGGTAAGGAGTAGTGATGTGCACCGGACATTTTTCGGGTTTTGTGTTTTGGTTTTGGATTCGGTTCCGCGGCCGTGTTTTGGATTCGGACGCGTTTTGGAAAAACCTCACCGAAATTTTTTTGTCGGATTCGGGTGTGTTTTGGATTCGGGTGTTTTTTAAAAAAAAAACTAAAAAACAGCTTAAATCATAGAATTTGGGGGTCATTTTGATCCCATAGTATTATTAACCTCAATTACCATAATTTCCACTCATTTCTAGTCTATTCTGAACACCTCACACCTCACAATATTACTTTTAGTCCTACAATTTGCACCGAGGTCGCTGAATGGCTAAGCTAAGCGACACAAGTGGCCGACACAAACACCTGGCACATCTAGGAGTGGCACTGCAGTGTCAGGCAGGATGGCACTTCAAAAAAATTGTCCCCAAACAGCACATGATGCAAAGAAAAAAAGAGGCGCACCAAGGTCGCTGTGTGACTAAGCTAAGCGACACAAGTGGCCGACACAAACACCTGGCCCATCTAGGAGTGGCACTGCAGTGTCAGGAAGGATGGCACTTCAAAAAAATTGTCCCCAAACAGCACATAATGCAAAGAAAAAAGAGGCGCACCAAGGTCGCTGTGTGACTAAGCTAAGCGACACAAGTGGCCGACACAAACACCTGGCCCATCTAGGAGTGGCACTGCAGTGTCAGGCAGGATGGCACTTCAAAAAAATTGTCCCCAAACAGCACATGATGCAAAGAAAAAAAGAGGCGCACCAAGGTCGCTGGATGGCTAAGCTAAGCGACACAAGTGGCCGACACAAACACCTGGCCCATCTAGGAGTGGCACTGCAGTGTCAGGCAGGATGGCACTTCAAAAAAATTGTCCCCAAACAGCACATAATGCAAAGAAAAAAGAGGCGCACCAAGGTCGCTGTGTGACTAAGCTAAGCGACACAAGTGGCCGACACAAACACCTGGCCCATCTAGGAGTGGCACTGCAGTGTCAGGCAGGATGGCACTTCAAAAAAATTGTCCCCAAACAGCACATGATGCAAAGAAAAATTAAAGAAAAAAGAGGTGCAAGATGGAATTGTCCTTGGGCCCTCCCACCCACCCTTATGTTGTATAAACAGGACATGCACACTTTAACGAACCCATCATTTCAGTGACAGGGTCTGCCACACGACTGTGACTGAAATGACTGGTTGGTTTGGGCCCCCACCAAAAAAGAAGCAATCAATCTCTCCTTGCACAAACTGGCTCTACAGAGGCAAGATGTCCACCACATCATCATCCTCCGATTCCTCACCCCTTTCACTGTGTACATCCCCCTCCTCACAGATTATTAATTCGTCCCCACTGGAATCCACTATCTCAGGTCCCCGTGTACTTTCTGGAGGCAATTGCTGCTGGTGAATGTCTCCACAGAGGAATTGATTATAATTCATTTTGATGAACATCATCTTCTCCACATTTTCTGGAAGTAACCTTGTACGCCGATTGCTGACAAGGTGAGCGGCTGCACTAAACACTCTTTCGGAGTACACACTGGAGGGAGGGCAACTTAGGTAGAATAAAGCCAGTTTGTGCAAGGGCCTCCAAATTGCCTCTTTTTCCTGCCAGTATACGTACGGACTGTCTGACGTGCCTACTTGGATGCGGTCACTCATATAATCCTCCACCATTCTTTCAATGGTGACAGAATCATATGCAGTGACAGTAGACGACATGTCAGTAATCGTTGGCAGGTCCTTCAGTCCGGACCAGATGTCAGCACTCGCTCCAGACTGCCCTGCATCACCGCCAGCGGGTGGGCTCGGAATTCTTAGCCTTTTCCTCGCACCCCCAGTTGCGGGAGAATGTGAAGGAGGAGATGTTGACGGGTCATGTTCCGCTTGACTTGACAATTTTCTCACCAGCAGGTCTTTTAACCTCTGCAGACTTGTGTCTGCCGGAAAGAGAGATACAATGTAGGTTTTAAATCTAGGATCGAGCACGGTGGCCAAAATGTAGTGCTCTGATTTCAACAGATTGACCTCCCGTGAATCCTGGTTAAGCCAATTAAGGGCTCCATCCACAAGTCCCACATGCCTAGCGGAATCGCTCTGTTTTAGCTCCTCCTTCAATGTCTCCAGCTTCTTCTGCAAAAGCCTGATGAGGGGAATGACCTGACTCAGGCTGGCAGTGTCTGAACTGACTTCACGTGTGGCAAGTTCAAAGGGTTGCAGAACCTTGCACAACATTGAAATCATTCTCCACTGCGCTTGAGTCAGGTGCATTCCCCCTCCTTTGCCTATATCGTGGGCAGATGTATAGGCTTGAATGGCCTTTTGCTGCTCCTCCATCCTCTGAAGCATATAGAGGGTTGAATTCCACCTCGTTACCACCTCTTGCTTCAGATGATGGCCGGGCAGGTTCAGGAATGTTTGGTGGTGCTCCAGTCTTCTGTACGCGGTGCCTGAATGCCGAAAGTGGCCCGCAATTCTTCGGGCCACCGACAGCATCTCTTGCACGCCCCTGTCGTTTTTTAAATAATTCTGCACCACCAAATTCAATGTATGTGCAAAACATGGGACGTGCTGGAATTTGCCCAGATGTAATGCACGCACAATATTGCTGGTGTTGTCCGATGTCACAAATCCCCAGGAGAGTCCAATTGGGGTAAGCCATTCTGCGATGATCTTCCTCAGTTCCCTTAAGAGGTTGTCAGCTGTGTGCCTCTTATGGAAAGCGGTGATACAAAGCGTAGCCTGCCTAGGAACGAGTTGGCGTTTGCGAGATGCTGCTACTGGTGCTGCCGCTGCTGTTCTTGCTGCGGGAGGCAATACATCTACCCAGTGGGCTGTCACAGTCATATAGTCCAGAGTCTGCCCTGCTCCACTTGTCCACATGTCCGTGGTTAAGTGGACATTGGGTACAACTGCATTTTTTAGGACACTGGTGAGTCTTTTTCTGAGGTCTGTGTACATTTTCGGTATCGCCTCCCTAGAGAAATGGAACCTAGATGGTATTTGGTACCGGGGACACAGTACCTCAATCAAGTCTATAGTTGCCTCTGAATTAACAATGGATACCGGAACTACGTTTCTCACTGCCCAGGCTGCCAAGGCCTGAGTTATCTGCTTTGCAGCAGGATGACTGCTGTGATATTTCATCTTCCTCACAAAGGACTGTTGGACAGTCAATTGCTTACTGGAAGTAGTACAAGTGGTCTTCCGACTTCCCCTCTGGGATGACAATCGACTCCCAGCAGCAACAACAGCAGCGCCAGCAGCAGTAGGCGTTACACTCAAGGATGCATCGGAGGAATCCCAGGCAGGAGAGGACTCGTCAGACTTGACAGTGACATGGCCTGCAGGACTATTGGCTTTCCTGGGTAAGGAGGAAATTGACACTGAGGGAGTTGGTGGTGTGGTTTGCAGGAGCTTGGTTACAAAAGGAAGGGATTTAGTGGTCAGTGGACTGCTACCGCTGTCATCCAAAGTTTTTGAACTTGTCACTGACTTATGATGAATGCGCTGCAGGTGACGTATAAGGGAGGATGTTCCGAGGTGGTTAACGTCCTTACCCCTAATTATTACAGCTTGACAAAGGCAACACACGGCTTGACACCTGTTGTCCGCATTTGTGTTGAAATAATTCCACACCGAAGAGGTGATTTTTTTTTGTATTTTGACCAGGCATGTCAATGGCCATATTCGTCCCACGGACAACATGTGTCTCCCCGGGTGCCTGACTTAAACAAACCACCTCACCATCAGAATCCTCCTTGTCAATTTCCTCCCCAGCGCCAGCAACACCCATATCCTCATCCTGGTGTACTTCAACACTGACATCTTCAATTTGACTATCAGGAACTGGACTGCGGGTGCTCCTTCCAGCACTTGCAGGGGGCGTGCAAATGGTGGAAGGCGCAAGCTCTTCCCGTCCAGTGTTGGGAAGGTCAGGCATCGCAACCGACACAATTGGACTCTCCTTGGGGATTTGTGGTTTAGAAGAACGCACAGTTCTTTGCTGTGCTTTTGCCAGCTTAAGTCTTTTCATTTTTCTAGCGAGAGGATGAGTGCTTCCATCCTCATGTGAAGCTGAACCACTAGCCATGAACATAGGCCAGGGCCTCAGCCGTTCCTTGCCACTCCGTGTCGTAAATGGCATATTGGCAAGTTTACGCTTCTCATCAGACGCTTTCAATTTAGATTTTTGGGTCATTTTACTGAACTTTTGTTTCTTGGATTTTACATGCTCTCTACTATGACATTGGGCATCGGCCTTGGCAGACGACGTTGATGGCATTTCATCGTCTCGGCCATGACTAGTGGCAGCAGCTTCAGCACGAGGTGGAAGTGGATCTTGATCTTTCCCTATTTTACCCTCCACATTTTTGTTCTCCATTTTTTAATGTGTGGAATTATATGCCAGTATCAATAGCAATGGCCTACTGCTATATATACTGCGCACAACTAAAATGCACCACAGGTATAGAATGTAGATGGATAGTATACTTAATGACGACACAGAGGTAGGCACAGCAGTGGCCTTCCGTATCATACTGCTATATATAGTATACTGGTGGTCACTGTGTCAGCAAACTGCAAAACTAAAATGCACCACAGGTATAGAATGTAGATGGATAGTACACTTAATGACGACACAGAGGTAGGCACAGCAATGGCCTTCCGTATCGTACTGCTATATATAGTATACTGGTGGTCACTGTGTCAGCAAACTGCAAAACTAAAATGCACCACAGGTATAGAATGTAGATGGATAGTATACTTAATGACGACACAGAGGTAGGCACAGCAGTGGCCTTCCGTATTGTACTGCTATATAGGGAAAACTGGTGGTCACTGTGTCAGCAAACTGCAAAACTAAAATGCACCACAGGTATAGAATGTAGATGGATAGTATACTTAATGACGACACAGAGGTAGGCACAGCAGTGGCCTTCCGTATCGTACTGCTATATATAGTATACTGGTGGTCACTGTGTCAGCAAACTGCAAAACTAAAATGCACCACAGGTATAGAATGTAGATGGATAGTATACTTAATGACGACACAGAGATAGGCACAGCAGTGGCCTTCCGTATCGTACTGCTATATATAGTATACTGGTGGTCACTGGTCAGCAAAACTCTGCACTGTACTCCTCCTATATAATATTAATTATACTGGTGGTCCCCAGTCCCCACAATAAAGCAGCACACTGAGCACAGATATGGAGTGTTTTTCAGGCAGACAACGTATACTGGTGGTCACTGTCAGCAAAGCTCTGCACTGTACTTCTGCTATATAATACAGCTGCTCCCCAGTCCCCACAATTAAGCAGTGTGAGCATAGATATATTATGCAGCACACTGAGCACAGATATGGTATGGAGCGTTTTTTTTCAGGCAGAGAACGGATAAAACTGGTGGTCACTTATCAGCAAAACTCTGCACTGTACTCCTCCTAACAGCTGCTCTCCAGTCCTCCCCACAATCAAGCAATAAAGCAATCAAGTTCAACAATAAACGGAGAGGACGCCAGCCACGTCCTCTCCCTATCATCTCCAATGCACGAGTGAAAATGGCGGCGACGCGCAGCTGCTTATATAGAATCCGAATCTCGCGAGAATCCGACATAGGGATGATGACGTTCGGGCGCGCTCGGGTTAGCCGAGCAAGGCGGGAAGGTTCGAACCTGCCTCGGACCCGTGTAAAATGGGTTAAGTTCGGGGGGGTTCGGTTTCCGAGAAACCGAACCCGCTCATCACTAGTAAGGAGTAGCAACCAGGTCCGTTCCACTAAATGGAGATGTGTCGCCTCCATTTATTGGGAGTACTGAAGTTAGTGTCTGTATCTTGCGAAACATATTTACTGACCCCAGCTGTGGATCTGAAATGGAAATCTGAGTAACCAGAAGCCAGAGATGTCGTACAGGGTTTATTTAAGTCTCCCTATCGGTTCAGGGACTATATTGAAAATGTCCAGCTTTGTAGATGCTGGTCTGGCTCAGCATCAACTCCACACCGCTCTCACCACAGACAATGGGCCTAATTCAGAGTTGATCGCTCGCTGGCTGTTTTTTACAGTCCTGCGTTCGCATAGTCGTCACCCATAGGGGAGTGCATTTTGGCTGTGCAAGTGTGCAAACCCATGTGCAGCCGAGCGGTACAAAAGGTTTTGTGCAGTTTCTGAGTAGCCCAGGACTTACTCAGCCGCTGCGATCACTTCAGCCTGTCTTGGACCAGAATTGACATCAGACACCCGCCCAGCAAACGCTTGGGAACGCCTGCGTTTTTCCAAACACTCACAGAAAATGGTCCGGCTTCAGCATCAGGTAGCCGCCTGGGTATAGTGCTGCGTGGGTGTTTGTTCCCGGGGATAGTTATGTTTGTCCCTTAGCTGCAGAGCCAGCCCTAACCAATATGATGCCCTAGGCAAGATTTTGGCTGGTGCCCCCTAGCACCACCGCTGGTTCTGCCTCTGACCTTGCACCTCTTTCCCAGCACCATCACCCCTCACCCATAGCAGTCCTTGTACCCCCTATATTTTAAATAGGAACAGTTCGCACATTTGACGCACAGCCCAAAAAGGGGCATCTTCTTGCTGGGAAGGGGCATGGCCACACAACAGTAACCCCAATTCCAATTACGCCACACAGTGCTGCAACTTTATTCACATTTTATCTTGCGATAGTGTCCATAATTCATATTACATCCCACAGTAGTATCACTTTACCTTATAAACATTACTCCTCACAGTAGAGCCCCTTATTCACATTACATCACACTGAATTGCTCCTTATACACATTACACCACACCTTATTGCTCTTCATTCACATTAGATGACACAGAAGTGCCCTTTCTATATGCAACGCCACGTAGTAGAGCACCTTATACACATAATGCCACACATTAGTAATGCATTTATACACAATTCCACACAGTAATGCCCCTTAAACATGAGACACATTAATGTCCTTATAAACATAATGCACCTTACACATTATGACAACCTTTATTAATGCCCTTTTACACATAATGTCCCTTACACATATGCCGCACATTATTAATGCCCTTATACACATAATGACACACATAGTGCCCCCTACACATTTGCTGCACATTATTAGTGCCCCTATACACTTAATGACACACATACAGTAGTACCCTGTTACACATATGCCGCACATTATTAATGCCCTTATACACATAATGACACACATAGTGGCCCTTTACACATATGTTGCACATTATTAAAACATTTTTACATGACACACATAATGCTCCTTACACATATTCTGAACACAACCAACCCACTCACATGCACACATCACTCACACTTCCACTAACACTGTGACCTCTGCCTCTGCTTGGATACAGATGTGCCCTCACAAATCTTGTATCAATGCTAATGTCGGGCACCTTTTTTTTAAATGAAAATGCATCTTATTTGCATTGCTATGTGGCTAGGATGCACAAGCAGCTTCTGCTGATTAAACTGATATACAGCATGCCAATATACTGTGTGAAACTGTGGCTGTATCTGCATAAGAAATGCTACATACAGAATATAGGCATGTCACATATCATTTTAATCAGCAGAAGCTGATGATGCCCCTAGGCATATCAAATGCCCTAGGCAATTGCCTAGTTTGCCTATACCTATGGCCGGCTCTGCTTAGCTGGCTGCAGGTCCTGTAGTCCCCTCTAATTGGTGCACAGGGTAAGGTGAGGTTTGTCCTGCTAGTATCATAGTCGGCTGATGTGCACGCCTGCTCGGGGCTCCGGGGGAAGAGGCAGGGAGGAGAGAGTGGCCATGTGTGCCTGTGGCTCTATGGTGCTATCTATGTATTTAGGTATGTACAGAGTACTGTATATGCGTGTATGTAAGTACATTGGGGGTCATTCTGACCCATTTGCACACAGCGGTTCTTCGCTGCGGTGCAAACGGGTCGAAACTGCGCATGCGCGGCATGCGTGGAATTATTATGTGAGTGGAATTATTATGGGGCAGTGAGTGGAATTATTATAGGGGAGCAGGGAGTGGAATTTCTATGGCAGACAGTGAGTGGAATTACTATATGGGGCAGCTTGTGGAATTACTGGGGTGGGCAGTGAGTGATTTTCAACCTTTTTCAACTCGCGGCACACCGGCAAGACTTTAAAATTGCCAAGGCACACCATCAGTGCCCCATGGGGAAAAAAACATTGGTCCCCATAGTAATTAAACAAACACACTGGCCACCACAGTAGCACAAACACATTAGCCCCCAAAGTAATACAAACACACTGGGCCCTGCGGTAATGAAAAAACAATGCTTTCACCCCCACAGATTTATAATAATGGGATGCAGTTAAAATACCGGCTGTCGGGATTCCATCGTTCAGGAGACTGACACCGGAATCCCGACAGCCAGTGAAAGTGAAAAAAGTGGAATCCTGACCTCTGCAGGGTATTCCCACTCGGTTGGTGGGTCCACACCACAAACTAAGTGAGAATATAACTTGTGGAGAGCTAAGCAAGCCACCGGGCTCGAAGTTTGGTGAGCGCAGTGATCCCGCAAGGGTACTCGCTGCTAGGATTCCGGCGGACGGGATGCCGCTGTTAGTATACTTACAGCCAGCATCCCGTTTGTCGGTAAAACACATCAATTTTATAATAATTCCACACACTTTTCCCCCTGTAATTCCACCACACACTGTCCCCCCAGTAATTCCACACACTGCCCCCCCATAGTAATTCCACTCACTGCCCCCCATAATAATTCCACTCACATAATAATTCCACTCACTGCCCCCCCCCCCCCCCAGTATTTTCAAACATTGCTTGCAGTTGAATCCAAACACCTACAGTAATTCCACACATAAATAAAAAAAAAAGTAAATATATACCTGCAGCTGTGATGAGCGTTGAGAAGGCAGCACATGAGCAGCATGGATTGAGGAGCAGCACTGGCCAGTGGGCTGTATGTACAGTGTATATGTATGTATGTACAGTGTATATGCAGTGTCGGACTGGGGCATGTAGGGCCCACTGGGGAAATGCAGTGGTGGGGGCCCATGTTTAGGGGTATAGCCAGTCTGCTGAGGGGGTGTGGCCTGGAACCTCATTGGTTTGACTAACCATTAGGGAGTGCAACATCTTGGCCCCTTCATACATATATACAGTAAATTCAGCTGCTGCATGCATGATAATGTACCAGATTAATAACAGCAATGCACTGTAGAAAATACACCATAGTATAATAGTACACCATAGTATAACAGTGGAAAACGCAGGATTTGCATGGGGGGGTTTCCACAACTGGGTGGAGCCAATCACGGGGGTGGGGACTGAGGTGACCCAGTATATGCTGGGTCCGTAAAACTAGTGTGTCTGTGTGTGTGTGTGTAATATATATATATATATATATATATATATATACACACATATCTACACATATATATACCGTGTATGTGTATATATATATATATATATATATATATACACACACACACATATATACACATATACATAGCATATTAAACATGCATACATATATATATATATATATATATATATATATGTGTGTACGGGAAAGATATCAGCGCCACGGATGCAGTATCTAATATGTGTAACACTAGGATGGGAACCTTGCAAAAATTGTATAATAACTGCTTGTTATGTTGGCACTCCCTTTTGTTAAGTCAGGGTGTCAGCTCATTTACCTCAAATAAATATAGGTATTGGTATCTTTACCTATGAAAGTGGTTATGTGGACAAAGGATGAGGTGGTAAAGAGCGACCAACGGTGCCAAATGATACTTAAAAGCAGAATGGTAATATAAAAAGAGTGTACAAATTTATTGCAATGAAACGCACTACACAAAAATGGTTGTAAAAACACACAAGCTCATATAAAAGGATATATATATGACCCAAAAAGTACAAAGTTAAAAAATAAAAAATAAAAAAATTAAAACAGAGCATAGTATCATAGAACTTAAAAACCTTTGGAGTATCACTTTAGCATATCGGATAAAAAAATATACTAAAAAAAGTTTCTAAAAGCCATAAAAGAATATAAGGCATTCATAAGGATATAAAAGAGGAATCAAATAGCTTGATGAAGTCCAGATAGGACGAAACGCGTTGGATGCTTTTCTTTGGTCTAACCTCATCAATAAGCTAAGCTATTTGATTCCTCTTTTATATCCTTATGAATGCCTTATATTATATAAGGTTTTTAAGTTCTATGATACTATGCTCTGTTTTAATTTTTAAATTTTTTAACTTTGTACTTTTTGGGTCATATATATATCCTTTTATATGAGCTTGTGTGTTTTTACAACCATTTTTGTGTAGTGCGTTTCATTGCAATACATTTGTACACTCTTTTTATATTACCATTCTGCTTTAAAGTATCATTTGGCACCGTTGGTCGCTCTTTACCACCTCATCCTTTGTCCACATATATATATATATATATATATATATATATACACACATACAGTACACGTAAATATACACATGTATATACATCATGTGTGTGTGTGTGTTTATATGTATGTATATACATGTGTGTGTATATATATATATATATATATATATATATATATGCACATGGATATATATATGTACTATAATAAAAATAAAGTAAACTTTTATTGCACTTACAAGTGCCACCAGGAAGACAGCTGGCTGCAGAGTACGCTAGACAGCCATTAATAATACTCATGCAGCAAAAAAAAATAAAAAAATAAAAAATTTTAGTGGAGGGGGGTTTCTGGGTGCTCGGAAACCCCCCCTGGGTGCGCCACTGTATAAGTTAGCATATGTATAACTGATGTGTACAGTCTGGAACCTGATCCTTAGAGCAGGAGGTGGGCCCCCAGGCAGTAGGGCCCACCAGTGGTTCCCCTGTACCCCTGTGGGCCAGTCCAAGCCTACGTATGTGTATATGTGTATGTACTGTGTATATGTATGTGTGTATAGTGTATATGTACAGTGTATATGTATGTATGTACAGTTTCTGAGTAGCTCCACACTTACTCGGCAACTGCGATCAGTTCAGTCAGTTTCGTTCCTGGTTTGACGTCACAAACACTCCCAGCGTTCGGCCAGACACTCCTCCGTTTCTCCAGCCACTCCCGCGTTTTTCCCAGGAACAGTAGCGTTTTTTCGCACACTCCCATAAAACGGCCAGTTTCCGCCCAGAAACACCCACTTCCTGTCAATCACATTACGATCACCAGAACGAAGAAAAAACCTCGTAATGCCGTGAGTAAAATACCTAACTGCATAGCAAATTTACTTGGCGCAGTCGCACTGCGGACATTGCGCATGCACATTAGCGACTAATCGCTCCGTTGCGAGAAAAATATAACGAACGAACAACTCGGAATGACCCCCAGTGTGTATATATGTATGAAAAGCTGAGCCATAGTTGCCTACCCTCCCACTTTCTGTGGCAGACTCCCAGTTCATGGTGGAGTCTCCCGCTGCCCCAGATTTTAAATCAAATCCCCCAAATTAAATTGCACCATCCTGAAACCGGATTGCACAAGTGTGAGTCCTTATACAACAGGGTGGGTCCTGAATGAGAGGACTGGACCATAAGCTTTGACACCAGAAGCAAACCTTATCCAGGAGTCTGCTGGTTCCCCCACCCTCCTCTGACCAGAAAGTATCTGACAAGAGCCGTCAAGGAAGGACCCACCTGCACCCATCTACTGCTGCACCAGTAAGTACTGCTTATCACCTGCACTTCTCCAACACTGTAGGTACCCACCTGCTTTACCGACCCTCCAGACTTGAACTAATGTGTAAAAGGGAGCTCTGCCTGTCGTAATGTGTAAAAGGGAACTCTGCCTGCTGTAATGTGTAAAATGGGGCTCTACCTGGTGTAATTTGTGACAGGCTTTACGTGGCATAATGTGTGTAAGTGGTGCTACTGTGCGGTGTAATTTGACGAATGGAGACTACTGTACAGTGTAATATGAATTGTTATTATTTGTGGCCATGCCCCTTCCCCATGAAGCCATGCCCCTATATATTTTATGCGCACCTGTGCCGCATACTGGCCCTATTTTAAATATTATGGAGGGGAGGGCGCCAATGCTGTTTCTTGCACCCAGCGCTAAAATGTTTAGTTACGGCACTGCCATTTCCTGCCAAACTTTTCCTTTCCTTTTATCCTTCATACCTGACTTTTCACTTGCTCCACCCCTTTTTGCATCATGCTGGCTTAGGTCACTTACAAACATACTGTAGATGATGGCTCTCTAGGAAATAAGTGGTGGCCATCTTGGTGTAGTCCATGTAGTAGGTCACTATGTTGCCTAGGTCCGAGCATGTATAGCTCCTGAGGACTCCAGGGGGCGAGCAAGGGCAATACACAAATACAGATATATTTGTAATTCTATCACCAAAACTTACCCTTTGGTCCAATAACTCTAATTGTCAGCTCACTCACAAATTTAAGCAATGTAAGGTGGTACAGTATTCATACTGATGAAGCTCAATACTTAGTGTACCCCAAAGCTCTCTCTATAGAGGTTCTGCACCATGACGGGTACAGTAATTAACTATGGTAAACAAAGGAATACAAGTAGTTCTGCCATCCCATCATGCAGCCCATGCTGGTAGTCTTGGCAGTGATATCATTCTATACTGGTATCTTAGCAGAAGTTCGCTCTTGGGCCCTCATTCCGAGTTGATCGGTCGCAAGGCGAATTTAGCAGAGTTACACACGCTAAGCCGCCGCCTACTGGGAGTGAATCTTAGCTTCTTAAAATTGCGACCGATGTATTCGCAATAATGCGATTACTAACTACTTAGCAGTTTCAGAGTAGCTCCAGACTTACTCTGCCTGTGCGATCATTTCAGTGCTTGTCGTTCCTGGTTGACGTCACAAACACACCCAGCGTTCGCCCAGGCACTCCCACCGTTTCTCCGGCCACTCCTGCGTTTTTTCCGGAAACGGTAGCGTTTTCAGCCACACGCCCCTGAAACGCCGTGTTTCCGCCCAGTAACACCCATTTCCTGTCAATCACATTACGATCGCCGGAGCGAAGAAAAAGCCGTGAGTAAAAATACTTTCTTCATAGTAAAGTTACTTGGCGCAGTCGCAGTGCGAACATTGCGCATGCGTACTAAGCGGATTTTCACTGCGATGCGATGAAAAATACCGAGCGAACAACTCGGAATGAGGGCCTTGAATAAGAATGCTTGGTGCCTGAACCATCATGTCCAATTGTGAAACTGCCATTCCACGGCCAGGATTTATTGTCATTGAGTCCATTTAAATGGCAGAGTTCTCAATCCAAACGCTTTTGCTACATCAGAGTACGGCTATAAATTCCCTCATGTTCAATACCCTCCCTAGCAGCAGGAGAATATCCAATTTAACAGATCACTTAGTATCTTTCCTCGCTTAAAATATGACTAATTTCCACTATTATATGTGTGCACAAGGCTTTGTGGTCTCTTGGACACAGTTGGATCTCTTTATAAGACATTTTCCAGTTAATTAGACTACTGTGTTTAAAGACAATGCTGTGAACAGTCCAAAATGAAGTCATTTACCTTCCTTTGCCAAAGTGTTTGAAATGCATAACTTATTCCAGGTAACCCCAAAGCAGCATAAAGAACTGATGTGAATCTTAAACATAGAAGTATATATAAATATATTTTTGGAAAACTCTTTAAACAGAAGAAAAAAAACACCAGTGATGAACAAATCATGATGAAACCATGGCCCTCATTCCAAATCGTTCACTCGGTATTTTTCATCGCATCGCAATGAAAATCCGCTTAGTACGCATGCGCAATATTCGCACTGCGACTGCGCCAAGTAATTTAACAATGAAGATAGTATTTTTACTCACGGCTTTTTCATCGCTCCGGCGATCGTAATGTGATTGACAGGAAATGGGTGTTACTGGGCGGAAACACAGCGTTTTATGGGCGTGTGGATGAAAACGCTACCGTTTCCGGAAAAAACGCAGGAGTGGCTGGAGAAACGGGGGAGTGTCTGAGCGAACGCTGGGTGTGTTTGTGACGTCAAACCAGGAACGACAAGCACTGAACTGATCGCACAGGCAGAGTAAGGTTGAAGTTACTCAGAAACTGCAAAGTAGTTTGTAATCGCAATATTGCGAATACATCGGTCGCAATTTTAAGAAGCTAAGATACACTCCCAGTAGGCGTAGGCTTAGCGTGTCGGCATTAATTTGTGGGACTTCTGATGTCATCACTTCAGTATAGAGATGAGCAGGTTCGGTTCTCAGAGAACCAAACCCTACTGGACTTCACGTCATAAGCCCGGATCCGAGTCAGGCTCGGGTTTTCCCGCCTGACGTGGAAACCAGAACGAAGCAAAACGTCATCATCCAGCTGTCGGATTCTCGCGGGATTTGGATTCCATATAAGGAGCAGCGCGCGCGGGCATTTTCACTCCAGTCTCAGAAAGTGTAGTGAGAGGACATGTCTCCGTTCTCTCAGTGTCTGTGTGGGGACGGGAAAGTGGGGTGGAGAGTCTTGTGCTGTGTTGTGCTGTTCAGTCCAGTGTAGTCAGTGTCTTGTGCTGCATCAGTCCAGCCAGTCACAGTGTTGGTGTCCTCTGCTGCTATATGTCCCCAGTGCTGCTGGCTGCTGTATAAGTCCCTTGCAGTTTTTCTGTGTTGTCTTGCATCAGACCAGGGGTAGTGATCCAGGGCCGGATCTAGACCTTGTGGCACCCAGGGCGAAAAAATAGAGGTGTGGCTTCATAGAGAAGGGGCATGGTCAGTCATGCCCCCTGTAACTCTGCCCTCAGTAGTTGTGCCCTCAGTACTGTGCCCCCTGTAGCTGTGCCCACAGTAGTATTGCCCCCAGTACTGTGCCCCCTGTAGAGTTTTGCCCCCAGTCAGCGCCTGCCCGAGCTTAATTTTTTGGGTAAGCGAATTTAGAATTTAGCGCCCCTTGATGGGATCAAATTTTAAAAGAAGTGTGGTCTCACAAGGAAGGGGCGTGGCCACACAATAGTACCCCCAGGGGCCCAGGGAGATTGTCAGTGACAGGGAGAAAGTGCGTGACTGGGTGGCAGAGGTGATGGAGATAGTGGGTGACTAAGGATGCTGGGGTCACAAGGAGATAGTGGGTGCCATGTGCCCACAGTGCTAGATATGCCCCCACAGTGCCACATATGCCCCCACAGTGCCACATACAGATATGCCCCCACAGTGCCATGTGGCCACAGTGCCAGATATGCCCCCACAGTGCCAGATATGCCCCCACAGTGCCAGATACAGATATGCCCCCAGTGCCATGTGCCCACAGTGCCAGATATGACCCAACAGTGCCAGATACAGATATGCCCCCACATTGCCATGTTCCCACAGTGCTAGATATGCCCCCACAGTGCCAGATACAGATATGCCCCCAGTGCCATGTGCCCACAGTGCCAGATATGACCCAACAGTGCCAGATACAGATATGCCCCCACATTGCCATGTTCCCACAGTGCTAGATATGCCCCCACAGTGCCACATATGACCCCACAGTGCCACATATGACCCCACAGTGCCAGATACAGATATGCCCCCACAGTGCCATGTGCCCACAGAGCCAGATATGCCCCCACAGTGCCACATATGACCCCACAGTGCCACATATGACTCCACAGTGCCACATACAGATATGCCCCCACAGTGCCAGATATGCCCACACAGTGCCACATATGACCCTACAGTGCCAGATACAGATATGCCCCCACATTGCCATGTGCCCACAGTGCTAGATATGCACCCACAGTGCCAGATATGCCCCCACAGTGCTAGATACAGATATGCCCCCACAGTGCCATGTGCCCACAGTGCCAGATATGACCCAACAGTGCCAGATACAGATATGCCCCACATTGCCATGTGCCCACAGTGCTAGATATGCCCCCACAGTGCCACATATGACCCCACAGTGCCACATATGACCCCACAGTGCCACATACAGATATGCCCCCACAGTGCCATGTGCCCACAGAGCCAGATATGCCCACACAGTGCCACATATGACCCCACAGTGCCACATATGACCCCACAGTGCCAGATACAGATATGCCCCCACATTGCCATGTGCCCACAGTGCCAGATATGCCCCCACAGTGCCAGATATGACCCCACAGTCCCAGATACAGATATGCCCCCACAGTGCCATGTGCCCACAGTGCCAGATATGCCCCCACAGTGCCACATATGACCCCACAGTGCCAGATACAGATATGCCCCCACAGTGCCATGTGCCCACAGTGCCAGATATGCCCCACAGTTCCACATATGACCCCACAGTGCCACATATGACCCCACAGTGCCACATACAGATATGCCCCCACAGTGCCATGTGCCCACAGTGCCAGATATGCCCACACAGTGCCACATATGACCCCACAGTGCCACATTTGACCCCACAGTGCCAGATACAGATATGCCCCACATTGTCATGTGCCCACAGTGCTAGATATGCCCCCACAATGAAACATATGACCCCACAGTGCCACATAGGACCCCACAGTGCCAGATACAGATATGCCCCCACATTGCCATGTGCCCACAGTGCTAGATATGCCCCCACAGTGCCAAACATGACCCCACAGTGCCAGATACAGATATGCCCCCACAGTGTCATGTGCCCACAGTGCCACATATGACCCCACAGAGCCAGATACAGATATGCCCCCACATTGCCATGTGCCCACAGTGCCACATAGGACCCCACAGTGCCACATAGGACCCCACAGTGCCACATACAGATACAGATATGCCCCCACATTGCCATGTGCCCACAGTTCTAGATATACCCCCACAGTGCCACATATGCCACCACAGTGCTGCTCACCATTTTGCTGTTTTGTGTGTGGAGAGCGCAGCATACGCTTCTCCTGCCTGCCGCTCTGCCCCTCAGTCTGGTCTCCGGCGGAGACGGCAGCGTGTATATCTCAAATCAGGCGCCGGTCTGTGAGCTCTGATTGGCTAACGAAGCGGCACCTGATTTGAGTTATACACTCCGCCGTCACTGCCGGAGACCAGACTGAGGGGCAGGGCGGCAGGCAGGAGAAGTGTACGCCGTGATAGAGCGTGGTCCAGGCTGCCGGCGCCTTCTTCACTGTGGCGCCTTACCCGTGCGCGTACCCCGCGTAACGGGCGGGGCCGGCCAGGCCTGCCCCCAGTAGTATTACCCCCAGTAGTATTGCCCCCAGTACTGTGCCCCATGTAGAGCTGTGCCCCCGTAGAGTATTGCCCCCAGTAGTATTGCCCACAGTCTTTTGAGTTGTGCTCCCTAGTTGCACCGCTTACAAAAAAATAAATTAAAAAAATGAATACTTACAATCCCCGCTCCTGCTTCCCGACCGCTGCTGCCCTCCGTCTCCGGCTGCCGGCGCTGCTCCTCGGATCTATGGGAGAGATGTCATGACGTCTCTCCCATAGCACCCCATAGACACTAGAGGTCAATTGTGACATCTAGCGTCTATGTGTCGCTCCCACAATAACCGGGCATCTACACAGCACCGGGCAACACCAGTAGCCTATCTTGCCATGGCGGCGGCGCCCTCCGGAAGGCGGCGCCCCGGGCAAAGATCCTGCTTGCCCGTAGCAAGATCCGCTACTGTGTCTCTTTTGTGCAGCATCAGTCCAGTGACCAGTCACAGTGGTGGTGTTCTTTGCTGCTATATGTCCCCAGTGCTGCTGTATAAGTCCCTTGCAGTTTTGCTGTGTTGTCTTGCATTAGACCAGGGGTAGTGTCTCTTTTGTGCAGCATCAGTCCAGTGACCAGTCACAGTGTTGGTGTCCTCTGCTGCGATATGTCCTCAGTGCTGCTGGCTGCTGTATAAGTCCCTTGCAGTTTTGCTGTGTTGTCTTGCATTAGACCAGGGATAGCGTCTCTCTTGTGCAGCATCAGTCCAGTGACCAGTCACAGTGGTGGTGTCCTCTGCTGCCATATATCCAGTGTTACTGGCGCATAATACCAGTTATATTGGCGTATAATTCCTGTGATATTGGTGTATAGTTCCCGTGATACTGGCGTATAGTTACAGTGATATTGCTGTAAAATTCTTGGGATTCTGGAGTATAATTACAGTGATATTGCCGTATAATTCCCGGGATACTGGCGTATAATTCCTGTGATATTGCCGTATAATTACGGTGATATTACCATATAATTCCTGTGATACTGGCGTATAATTCCAGTGATATTGCCGTATAATTCCTGTGATATTGCCGTATAATTCCCGTGATACTGGCGTATAATTCCTTTGTTCCTGCCGTATAATTACAGTGGTACTGGCATATAAATCCAGTTCAGTGATACTGTCGTATATGTTCAGCGATACTGTTGTATATGTCCAGTGATACTGCTGGTTATGTCCATTGATACTCCCGTATATGTCCCGCGGTACTGCCGTATAAATCCAGTGATCCTGCCGTATAATATAGTGATCCTGCCGTATAAATCCAGTGATCCTGCTGTATAATATAGTGATCCTGCCGTATAAATCCAGTGATCCTGCCGTATAATTACAGTGGTACTGGCGTATAAGTCCAGTCCAGTGAAACTGCCGTATATGTCCAGTGATACTGCCGTATATGTCCAGTGATCCTGCCGTATATATCCATTGATACTGCTGTATATGTCCAGCGGTACTGCCGTATAAATCTAGTGATCCTGCTGTATAATTCTAGTGATCCTGCTGTATAAATCCAGTGATCCTGCGGTATAAGTCCAGTGATCCTGCCGTATAATTACAGTGGTACGTGCGTATAAGTCCAGTCCAGTGGTACAGGCGTATAAGTCCAGTGATACTTCCGTATAAATCTAGTGAGCCTGCTGTATAATTACAGTGGTACTGGCGTATAAGTCCAGTCCAGTGACACTGGCATATATGTCCAGTGATCCTGCCGTATATATCCATTGATACTGCTGTATATGTCCAGTGGTACTGCTGTATAAATCCAGTGATCCTGCCATATAATTCCAGTGATCCTGCCGTATAATTACAGTGGTACTGGCGTATAAGTCCAGTCCAGTGACACTGGCATATATGTCCAGTGATCCTGCCGTATATATCCATTGATACTGCTGTATATGTCCAGTGGTACTGCTGTATAAATCCAGTGATCCTGCCATATAATTCCAGTGATCCTGCCGTATAATTACAGTGGTACTGGCGTATAAGTCCAGTCCAGTGATACTGCCGTATATGTCCAGTGATACTGCTGTATATGTCCATTGATACTCCCGTATATGTCCAGCGGTACTGCCATATAAATCCAGTGATCCTGCCGTATAATATAGTGATCCTGCCTTATAAATCCAGTGATCCTGCCGTCTAATATAGTGATCCTGCCGTATAAATCCAGTGATCCTGCCATTTGAGTCCAGTGATCCTGCCGTATAATTACAGTGGTACTGGCGTATAAGTCCAGTCCAGTGATACTGCCGTATATGTCCATTGATACTGCCGTATATTTCCAGCGGTACTGCCGTAGAAGCAGTGGTCGAAGTGGGGCGGTATGCGGCGGTATAGCATACCGCCACTTCTCCACAGACCCGGTAGTTTTTTGTTTTTTTTATTGCAGCAGCATGTTAGATTTGGGTGGGGTCTGTTCAAACTGAAATCTACATTGCAGTGTAAAAATAAAGCAGCCAGTATTTACCCTGCACAGAAACAATATAACCCACCCAAATCTAACTCTCTCTGCAAATGTTATATCTGCCTCCCCTGCAGTGCACATGGTTTTGCCCAACTGCTAACAAATTTGCTGCTGCGATCAACTCTGAATTCCCCCCTAGATCCCCTGTTGTGGTGTTCTCTCTGTATTGTATTGCGGCTGAGAATAATAGATGAAAGGCTTAGGCTAATAAACCTTGATGCACCTAGAGAAGGCTAGATGAGCGAGGCTTCATCTGTATGTCCTTCATAATGTTGACATTGAACAGGTCAATATTATGTTAGTGTCGACATGTCAAATGTCAATACTCTGAACACATCGACATTCTGAATGTCAACATTTATACCATTAGGACATTATTATGTTGACATAATCAACGTGGACATGTCATACCCAGGGCCGTAACTAGGCAACATGTGCGGCCATACAGAGCAAAAAGGCTCTGTAGGCGGAAATATTGCTGCCCCATGGTCATCATTTCTGGCTAGCAGGGTCTCTGGTACCATTGCTGAAGTGCCACTGCAGCAACCTGTGGATGCTCCAGGCAGATACCCGGCAGTCAGGACAGCCAATCGAAGCTTACCAGAGCTGCCAGCCCCGCCCCCTCTGTGCGATGAAATGACGTTATGCACATGCAGTGCTGGCGCTTCTGTTCCTGTCATTGCTCTGGTCAAACCACACGCTTCACGACACTGCCATTTCTGTGCATTTGGGAAAAGCAATACATAGACAACGTTAGAAGTCATCTTGAATAACAGCACTTTATGTACAGCATTTCATATGATGCATTTAGTTTATAGAATTTACAATAGAAAGTTGAAAACAAAAATAATTTGGTCTTATAATAATTAATATTTTGTATCTTTGTTTGATAATGAATCAACAAAGATAACTTTGTCTCATAAACTGCATAAATTATTCTTATTTTTGATGTTAAATACACAAAATATTTGAAAGAAAAATAAAACATATTTCTCAGGAAAAAAAAATGGATTTTAACATCATTTTGTTTTTAAGAGTGAAAATCTAACCTTCACATTGTGCATTTATGTCACCTAATCAGCTCCAAAACACCTCTGCTTTCTGGGCCTTATTCAGAGTTGATCACAGCAGCAAATTTGTTAGCAGTTGGGCAAAACCATGGGGGTCATTGTGACCCGTTCGCTCGCTGTGTTTTAATGCAGCAGAGCGAACGGGTCCCTACTGTGCATGCACCGGCACCGTAGTGCACTGGCGCATGCCAGATGGCCGAAGGCCGTAGCAGGGATGCGATCGCCTTTGCCTGATTGACAGGCAGAGGCGATCGCTGGGCGGGAGGGGGTGGAGCGGTTTCGTGGGTTTGGTCCGGCCAACGCAGGCGTGGCCGGACCGAAAGGGGGATGGCCCGCAGCGGCTGCATGACATCACACGCAGCCGCTGCGGGCCGGAGAGCGATGAGTAGCTCCTGGCCAGCTAACTCTAAAGCTGAAGCTGGCCGGGAGCTACTCCTGAAGTGCAAAGGCATCGCCGCTGTGCAATGCCTTTGCACTTCTGCGAGGGGGGGCCGGACTAACATGCGGGGCGGGCTAGCCCTGTGCTGGGCGTCCCCCCGCATGTCAGGGAAGAAGATCGTAGCTGTGCTAAATTTAGCACAGCTACGATCAACTCGGAATGACCCCCCATGTGCACTGAAGGGGGGGGCAGATATAACATGTGCAGAGAGAGTTAGATTTGGGTGGGGTGTGTTCAAACTGAAATCTGAATTGCAGTGTAAAAATAAAGCAGCCAGTATTTACCCTGCACAGAAACAAAATAACCCACCCAAATCTAACTCTCTCTGCAAATGTTATATCTACCCCACCAGCAGTGCACATGTGCCCTCATTCCGAGTAGTTCACTCGTTGCCGAGTTTCGCTATATTGCGATTAGTCGCTTACTGCGCATGCGCATGGTTCGCAGAGCGCATGCGCTTAGTTATTTTACTCAAAAGTTAGGTATTTTACTCACGGCATTACAAGGTTTTTTCTTCGTTCTGGTGATCGGAGTGTGATTGACAGGAAGTGGGTGTTTCTGGGCGGAAACTGGCCGTTTTATGGGTGTGTGCGGAAAAACGCTGCCGTTTCTGGGAAAAACGCGGGAGTGGCTGGAGAAACGGGGGAGTGTCTGGGCGAACGCTGGGTGTGTTTGTGACGTCAAACCAGGAACGAAACTGACTGAACTGATCGCAGTGGCAGAGTAAGTCCCAAGATACTCAGAAACTGCAAAGAAATTTCTATTCGCAATTATGCAAATCTTTCGTTTGCATTTCTGCTATGCTAAGATACACTCCCAGAGGGCAGCGGCTTAGCGTGTGCAATGCTGCTAAAAGCAGCTTGTGAGCGAACAACTCGGAATGAGAGCCATGGTTTTGCCCAACTGCTAACAAATTTGCTGCTGCGATCAACTCTGAATTACCCCCTCTATCTTCATATAAGAAAAATACATTTAGCTGTAAAGGACATGGATGGAAGTGTGAAATCTAAATTAATTTTTTCTGCCAATATTTCCTTGGCCGGTGTGCCAGTGTAGTGATAATTGTTGGCTCTAGCCCACAGCTGAATGAAACATGAATTCTCTAGTAGATCCATGGTGTGTTACACTGATTTCAGGGTGCCCAGTGACGCTCACGCCAGCAGACGATATAG
The DNA here is from genome assembly GCF_028390025.1 of Pseudophryne corroboree. Lineage (NCBI taxonomy): Eukaryota > Metazoa > Chordata > Amphibia > Anura > Myobatrachidae > Pseudophryne > Pseudophryne corroboree. The sequence continues at coordinate 280,221,579 of NC_086454.1, read as the reverse complement.
CCTTGACCTCATCAATAAATGAAAACAAGACGCACCCTAATCTAAGTAGCCATCTGCTGCATTTTAAAATAGAATTCCCGCTTGTGGCCGCTGGAAGTAGAACAAAAAAAAAATATACTGTATAATGATAATAATTTCCTCTTCTGGGGCCATCTGAGTGCTCATTGTAAAAGGAATGCATTACATGAAGTGGCTGGTCTCTCACATAGCGTAATCTCATTAGAGATTAGATGATTAATGGCATCACACCCTTGTTCAGTAAGTTACGCAAGATTGGTTTCTTTGGTGTTTGTCATTAAGGCTTATTTGTTTTCTGACAGTTTGCTCACTTACAGGTTATATACCTTGTCTTCTGTCTATTTATATATCGTGGTGCTATGAACCTTTCTCTTAGTTTCATCCATGCCGTTAAATCGTAGAAGATTTGGTCTGTAAACGTAATTGGAATGTTATACACCGGTCTGAGAACTTTCAAAGAAGCAGTACATTTGGATTTAATAAAAAGAGGTAATTTTCACTTATTCTAATGCAACACAATATGTCTACGCTGTGTGATATGCAGTACAGCTAGTGTACAGTACAGGCAATAATGTATACACATCAGAATCAGCTTTATTGGACAGGCGTACTCACGCACAGTAGGAATTTATTGCGGTACAATGCATTGCCAAGCAGCAACATGAAGGGGGAATACATAGCATAAGAAGGGGGAAAAACGTAGCATACATTACAAACATTACACGTATGAGTTCATACTGCACATTGCAACTGTACGATAGACTTGACATATTAGACATATTATACATGTTAGACTTTTTATATATTTCTCTGACGTCCTAGTGGATGCTGGGAACTCCGTAAGGACCATGGGGAATAGCGGGCTCCGAAGGAGGCTGGGCACTCTAGAAAGATTTCAGACTACCTGGTGTGCACTGGCTCCTCCCACTATGACCCTCTTCCAAGCCTCAGTTAGAATTCGTGCCCGGCCGAGGTTGGATGCACACTAGGGGCTCTCCTGAGCTCTTAGAAAGAATAGACTTAGGTTTTTTATTTTCAGTGAGACCTGCTGGCAACAGGCTCACTGCAGCGAGGGACTAAGGGGAGAAGAAGCGAACTCGCCAGCTTGCAGCCGGATTGGGCTTCTTAGGCTACTGGACACCATTAGCTCCAGAGGGATCGACCACAGGCCTAGTCCTTGGTGTTCGGTCCCGGAGATGCGCCGCCGTCCCCCTTACAGAGCCAGAAGCAAGAAGATGGTCCGGAAAATCGGCGGCATGAAGACTCTGTCTTCACCAAGGTAGCGCACAGCACTGCAGCTGTGCGCCATTGCTCCTCTCACACTTCACACTCCGGTCACTGAGGGTGCAGGGCGCTGGGGGGGGGCGCCCAGAGGCAGCAATAATAACACCTTGGCTGGCTAAAATACCTCAATATATAGACCCAGAGGCTATATATGAGGTAAATACCCCTGCCAGAATTCCATAAAAAGCGGGAGAATAGGCCGCGAAAAAGGGGCGGAGCCTATCTCCTCAGCACACTGGCGCCATTTTTCCCTCACACCTCGGCTGGAAGGAAGCTCCCTGGCTCTTCCCTGCAATATACAGTAACAGTAAGAGGGAAAAGAGAGGGGGGGCATTAAATTTGGCAGTATATATACATATATTATATGAAAAGCAGCTATTAGGGACATAACTCAGTTAGTCCCTGTATATATATAGCGCTCTGGTGTGTGCTGGCATACTCTCACTCTGTCCCCCCAAAGGGCTTTTTGTGGGTCCTTTCCTCTGTTGAGCATTCCCTGTGTGTGTGGGGTGTGTCAGTACGGCTGTGTCGACATGTTTGATGAGGATAATGAGGTGGAGGCGGAGCAGATGCATTTTGAAGGGACGTGACCCCCTGCGGGGCAGACACCCGAGTGGATGAACTTATGGAAAGAAATGAGTGCACGTATAGATTCTTTACATAAGAAATTTGACGACATGCCAAATGTGGGACAGCCGGGATCTCAGCTCGTGCCTGTCCAGGTGCCTCAGGGGTCGTCAGGGGCTCTAAAACGCCCGCTACCTCAGTTTGCAGACCCGGATGTCGACACGGATACTGATAACAGTGTCGACGACGATGAGTCAAACCTAATGCCTGTCAGGGCCATTCACTGCATGATTGAGGCAATGAAAGAGGTGTTAAACATTTCTGATTTACATCCAGGTACCACAAAAAAGGGTATTATGTTTGGGGAGAAAAAACTACCCGTAGTTTTTCCCCCATCAGATGAACTAAATGAAGTGTGTGAAGAAGCGTGGCTTTTCCCTGATAAAAAATTTGTAATTCCTAAGAAGGTACTAATGGCGTTCCCTTTCCCGCCAGAGGATAGGTCACGTTGGGAAACACCACCTAGGGTGGATAAAGCGCTCACACGTTTGTCAAAAAAGGTGGCACTACCCTCTCAGGATACGGCCGCCCTTAAGGAGCCTGCTGATAGAAAGCAGGAGGCAATCCTGAAGTCTGTATACACACACTCAGGCATTATACTTAGACCAGTTATTGCGTCAGCTTGGATGTGCAGTGCTGCCGCTGCATGGTCAGAAAAACTGTCAGAAAATATTGACACACTAGACAGAGACACTATTCTGCTAACGATTGACCATATAAAAGATTCAGTCTTATATATGAGAGATGCACAGAGGGAAATTTGCCGGCTGGCATCTAAAGTAAGTGCATTGTCTATCTCTGCTAGGAGATGCTTATGGACTCGTCAGTGGACGGGAGATGCAGATTCCAAGAGGCACATGGAAGTTTTGCCTTATAAAGGGGAGGAATTATTTGGGGATGGTCTCTCCGACCTAGTTTCCACAGCAACGTCTGGGAAGTCAGCATTTTTACTCCATGTTCCCTCACAGCCTAAGAAGGCGCCATTTTATCAGGTTCAGTCCTTTCGGACCCAGAAAAGCAAGCGTGGAAAAGGAGGGTCTTTTCTGTCTAGAGGCAGAGGTAGGGGAAAAAGGCTGCAACAGACAGCAGGTTCCCAGGAACCAAAGTCCTCCCCCGCTTCCTCTTCCAAGTCCGCCGCATGACGGTGGGGCTCCACAGGTGGAGCCAGGTACGGTGGGGGCTCGCCTCAGAAATTTCAGCGATCAGTGGGCTCGCTCACAGGTGGATCCCTGGATCCTTCAAGTAGTATCTCAGGGATACATGCTGGAATTCGAGGCGGCTCCACCCCACCGGTTCCTAAAATCTGCCTTGCCGATTGCTCCCTCAGACAGGGAGGCGGTGCTAGCGGCAATTCACATGCTGTATTCCCAGCAGGTGATAATCAAGGTACCCCTACTTCAACAAGGCCGGGGTTACTATTCCACACTATTTGTGGTACCGAAGCCGGACGGTTCGGTGAAACCCATTTTAAATTTGAAATCCTTGAACATGTACATAAAAAAATTCAAGTTCAAGATGGAATCGCTCAGGGCGGTTATTGCAAGCCTGGACGAGGGGGATTACATGGTTTCCCTGGACATCAAGGATGCTTACCTGCATGTCCCCATTTACCATCCTCACCAGGAGTACCTCAGATTTGTGGTACAGGATTGCCATTACCAATTCCAGACGCTGCCGTTTGGACTCTCCACGGCACCAAGGGTATTTACCAAGGTTATGGCGGAAATGATGATACTCCTTCGAAGAAAGGGAGTTTTAATTATCCCGTACTTGGACGATCTCCTAATAAAGGCACGGTCCAAAGAACAGTTGTTGGTGGGAGTAGCACTATCTCAGGAAGTGCTAAACCAGCATGGCTGGATTCTGAATATCCCAAAGTCACAGCTGGTCCCGACGACACGTCTACTGTTCCTGTTCCTGGGGATGATTCTGGACACAGTCCAGAAAAAAGTGTTTCTCCCGGAGGAGAAAGCCAGGGAGTTGTCTTCTCTAGTCAGAGACCTCCTGAAACCAAAACAGGTATCGGTGCATCACTGCACGCGGGTCTTGGGAAAGATGGTAGCTTCCTACGAAGCAATTCCATTCGGCAGGTTCCATGCCAGAATCTTTCAGTGGGACCTGTTGGACAAGTGGTCCGGATCGCATCTTCAGATGCATCGCTTGATAACCCTGTCTGCAAGAACCAGGGTGTCTCTTCTGTGGTGGCTGCAGAGTGCTCATCTTCTGGAGGGTCGCAGATTCGGCATTCAGGACTGGGTCCTGGTGACCACGGATGCCAGCCTGCGAGGCTGGGGGGCAGTCACAAAGGGAAGAAACTTCCAAGGACTATGGACAAGTCAGGAGACTTCCCTTCACATAAATATTCTGGAACTAAGGGCTATCTACAATGCTCTAAGTCAAGCAAAATCCCTGCTCCTACACCAGCCGGTGCTGATCCAGTCAGACAACATCACGGCAGTCGCCTATGTGAATCGACAGGGCGGCACAAGAAGCAGGATGGCAATGACAGAAGCCACAAGAATTCTCAGATGGGCGGAAAATCATGTACTAGCACTGTCAGCAGTGTTCATTCCGGGAGTGGACAACTGGGAAGCAGACTTCCTTAGCAGACACGACCTCCACCCGGGAGAGTGGGGACTTCATCCAGAAGTCTTCCAAATGATTGTACATCAGTGGGGTCGTCCACAGGTGGACATGATGGCGTCCCGCCTAAACAAAAAACTAGAGAGGTATTGCGCCAGGTCAAGAGACCCTCAAGCGATAGCTGTGGATGCTCTGGTGACACCGTGGGTGTACCAGTCAGTTTATGTGTTCCCTCCGCTGCCTCTCATACCAAAGGTATTGAGAATAATAAGAAAGCGAGGAGTAAGCACAATTCTCGTGGTTCTGGATTGGCCAAGAAGAACATGGTACCCGGAACTTCAAGAGATGATCTCAGAGGACCCGTGGCCTCTGCCGCTAAGACAAGACCTGCTACAGCAGGGGCCCTGTCTGTTCCAAGACTTACCGCGGCTGCGTTTGACGGCATGGCGGTTGAACGCCGGATCCTGAAAGAAAAGGGCATTCCGGAGGAAGTCATTCCTACGCTTATTAAAGCCAGGAAAGAGGTTACAGCAAATCATTATCACCGCATATGGCGGAAATATGTTGCATGGTGTGAGGCCGAAAAGGCCCCAACTGAGGAATTTCAACTAGGTCGATTTCTGCATTTCCTGCAAGCAGGAGTGAATATGGGCCTAAAACTGGGTTCCATTAAGGTACAGATCTCGGCTCTATCGATTTTCTTTCAGAAAGAACTAGCTTCATTACCTGAAGTTCAGACATTTGTAAAGGGAGTGCTGCATATTCAGCCCCCATATGTGCCTCCTGTGGCACCTTGGGATCTCAACGTGGTGTTGAGTTTCTTAAAATCACATTGGTTTGAACCACTAAAAACCGTGGATCTGAAATATCTCACGTGGAAGGTGGTCATGTTATTGGCCTTGGCTTCTGCCAGGCGAGTATCAGAATTGGCGGCTTTGTCTTATAAAAGCCCTTATCTGATTTTCCATATGGATAGCGCAGAATTGAGGACTCGTCCCTAGTTTCTCCCTAAGGTGGTGTCAGCGTTTCATTTGAACCAGCCTATTGTGGTGCCTGCGGCCACTAGGGACTTGGAGGACTCCAAGTTGTTAGATGTGGTCAGGGCCCTGAAAATATATGTTTCCAGGACGGCTGGAGTCAGAAAATCTGACTCGCTGTTTATCCTATATGCACCCAACAAGCTGGGTGCTCCTGCTTCTAAGCAGACTATTGCTCGTTGGATTTGTAGTACAATTCAACTTGCACATTCTGTGGCAGGCCTGCCACAGCCAAAATCTGTCAATGCCCATTCCACAAGGAAGGTGGGCTCATCTTGGGTGGCTGCCCGAGGGGTCTCGGCTTTACAACTTTGCCGAGCTGCTACTTGGTCAGGGGCAAACACGTTTGCAAAATTCTATAAATTTGATACCCTGGCTGAGGAGGACCTGGAGTTCTCTCATTCGGTGTTGCAGAGTCATCCGCACTCTCCCGCCCGTTTGGGAGCTTTGGTATAATCCCCATAGTCCTTACGGAGTTCCCAGCATCCACTAGGACGTCAGAGAAAATAAGAATTTACTCACCGGTAATTCTATTTCTCGTAGTCCGTAGTGGATGCTGGGCGCCCATCCCAAGTGCGGTTTATCTGCAATACTTGTACATAGTTATTGTTAACTAAATCGGGTTATTGTTGAGCCATCTGTTGAGAGGCTCAGTTGTTTCATACTGTTAACTGGGTTTCATATCACGAGTTGTACGGTGTGATTGGTGTGGCTGGTATGAGTCTTACCCGGGATTCAAAATCCTTTCTTATTGTGTACGCTCGTCCGGGCACAGTATCCTAACTGAGGCTTGGAGGAGGGTCATAGTGGGAGGAGCCAGTGCACACCAGGTAGTCTGAAATCTTTCTAGAGTGCCCAGCCTCCTTCGGAGCCCGCTATTCCCCATGGTCCTTACGGAGTTCCCAGCATCCACTACGGACTACGAGAAATAGAATTACCGGTGAGTAAATTCTTATTTTTTCAGCTGGTGGACAGCTAGTGGGAAGACGCTTTTAATGGATCTGGTTGACTTCGCGGGAATGGACCTGTAGCGTCTGCCTGATGGAAGCGGTTCAAACAGTTTCTGACCTGAGTGCTGCATATTTGCCACGATGTTCTCCGCTCTCTTTCTGACCCTTGACTGGTATAATTCCTGGACGGGAGGGAGGTCAGCCCCAACAATCTTTTCATCTGTCCTCACCACCCTTTGCAGCCTCCGTCTGTCACTCTCATTGGCAGCTCCATACTAGACTGTGATCGAGGAACATAGGACCGATTCTACGATCACTGTGTAGAAGATGAGCAGCAGCTTCTGCGGGATGTTGAATTTCCTGAGTTGCCTCATCCACTGCTGGACCTTCTCTATGACAGTGCTTATATTTGGTCCCCATTTAAGGTCTTGGGAAATTTTTGACCCTAGGAATTTGAAGGAGTCGACCCACGCAACCACGCTGTCGGTTATTACGAGTGGTTGTATGGCATTGGGTTTCCTTCTGAAGTCCACCACCATCTCAACTGTTTTGTGGGGATTTAGGTCAAGGTTGTTCCTGCCACACCACTGCATTAGCCATTCCACTTCGCGTCTACATTTTGATAATAAATACTTACTGCACGCTTGCTGCATGGCATGCCAGGCTGCGACTATTGGCAGCCGGCGATTGCTTCATTAATTCCTAATGGAATCAATTGAGAGATCGATAACTGAGAATAGTCACAGCCTGGCACGCCATGCAGCAAGTCGCATTGCAGTAAGATGAGCATGGCTACATCTGTATATGACTAATGGGACCATTTATTAATAGTCGACGATAAAGAGGATTTCCTATGGATTCAGTATGAGTTGCCGGCATACAGGATGACGGCAGTCAGAATACTGATGCCGGCATCCCAATATATAAAATCCTGACGGGGGAGGTAAGCTTCGTCCCCCCTGTCCCCTACCCCCTAGCGTTCCCTTCCCAGAGCCTAACCTCCGTCTCAGTGCCTGAAATTAACTTTCCCCGGTGGTGCCTAAACCTAACCCCTCCTGTCCCTCAGCCTAACCCTACCCATCCTCCTTCGTGCCTAAAACTAACCTCACCTCAGTGGTACCTAACCCCCCTCCCTGCAGTCTAATCCTAATTCCCCCCCACCCCTGCGCAGCCTAATCCTAATTCCCCCCCACCCCCGCGCAGCCTAATCCTCGCCTATACTTACGGTCTGGATGCTGACTGTCTGGATTCCGGCGTAGGTCTCCTGACTCTGTTGGGATTCCGGTATCGGCAGTCTGATGCTGCCGGGATCCCTGCAGCCAACATCTTAACTGCATCTGTTTCCTATGCCTGTTTATATCACAGTGATAATTAATCTGTGATAGCCACGGTTTTATCATGTAAAGGTCGTAAAACCACATTGTGTATGGTTTGAGGTTTCGGCTTACAAACTGCTAGAAACTTGCAGGTTGCGCCTGAAAGCCTTATACTATATACTGTATGCTCTTTGAAAAAAAGATTACATTTGGTTTTACAGATTTGCACCTTCAAGCAATGTTAGTGAATAATCCAATCTATCTTGTTTATTACACTAATGATATACGTTCTTAAATGTTTGTATCTGTGAAGCATTATTTAGTTTTTATAGCTTTTTTTCCTAACTATATTTTCTTTTTTAATCAGCACAAGTCAGGAAAAATCTCTACAGTTTAGTTTATTGGTCCCTTTGAAATCTGTGAAATCCTAGGCTGTGCAGAGAAGCTCACTGTCCACATTAAATTATGTCATACACTATTTATCTTGGGCACGAAGAAAATTAATACCAGTTTCCCAGACACTTGGATATGTCTCGCTGGAGTTGTACAGAGGCTAGAAATTAACTTCTGATTTTCTAGACGTATTGCCCTATTGTCTTACTCAGGGAGAGTCTGGGAATTCTGATTTCAGTCCGGCCGGAACAACGTTAGACTACTTTCAACATAATTACTGTGTTTTGACCCTCGCTATGTGTTTCACAAATTATATTTGTGGATTACATTATATACTATTAGGATCAGATGTGCAGCCTGTTAATGTTTCATGTACATAAGAGAGCATGAGCGTTCCGGTGTATAAAGGTGCATCCATGCATCACTGTGAAACCCAATTTACTTGTTCCTTAAATTTACGATCTAAGCTAATGTTTTACTTGACCCAAGTAACTGAATTATGGATACCAGGAACTCCCACATTTAAGCCATAATTGGGGGTTCGGTATGAAATACTGCTGGTCAGGGTGCCGGCAGTCAAATGACCGACAGAGGCATCCCGACAAAGAAGATCCCAACATCAGAGGGGGTAAGTATTTTTACCCCCCCCCCTTCCCTAACCCTCCGGGGGTGGCAGCTAGGGCTAACCCTCGGGGGGTGGCAGTAAGGCCTAACATTCAGGGGGTGGTGGCTAGCTAACCAACCCCTAGTGCCTACCCCAAACCCTCTCCACCCCCGGGCCCTAACCCTAACAGGTACCTGGAAACTTGCCTTAGGGGTGATGTCTGTTGGGGTTCGGGCACCAGTCTCCCAAGTGGTTTTGGGATTCTAGCATTGGTCACATGACCACCGGCATTCCAACTGCTGAGATTCTAAACATATCCCGTTCCACCAGCTTCTTGTTCCCATGTGGACAACTTCAAACAGTTTAAATTTAAACAGCATTAATCTACGCCATCTGCTCTGTTCAGCTGCTGCTGATAGCGTCGACAGTCATACTGTCAACATCAGAATGTCAACATAGACATAAGGAGCAGTGATAAGAGTGGAGAAGTGAGTCAGTGGAAATATTGCCCATGGCAACCAATCAGCTGATCTGTATAATTTTATAGTATGCACACTATAAATGTTACTACAATGCTGATTGGTTGCCATGGGCAACTTCTCCGTTGGATCACTTCTCCACTCTTATCACTGCTTCATACATTTACCCCCTGATCTGCTGCGATCCCTCCTTGTTAATCTATGGGATGCATACTTAGCTTTTGCAGGAAATCTAGGGCATTTTTATGGTAAATATGCCCTTAAGTTGCACACAGAGTACCCACCCCCTCTCCATCCTACAGTATACCACTGTCCAAAAGTCGAGAAACTATGGGGAATGTTAGGGGACAAATACATTTTAGGTGGAACTATTAAAGTTTTAAAAGAAAAACAATGATTTTTACCTGCTAGGAGTTGGATATTTGTTTTAACTGTTTGTGTTTCCACCCAAAATAAAATTTTACATTTTTGGCAGAGTCAACCGTTAGGTAAATACAAATTTTGAACATAAGTCTAAATTTGTATGTGTTTATTATTGTGATTTGCTGTTCAGGTGAAGTAGTGACTGTACTCAGGGTCGGACTGGCCCACAGGGGTACAGGGGAAACCACTGGTGGGCCCCACTGCCTGGGGGCCCTCTTCCTACTCTAGTGATCAGGTTCCAGACTGTGTTCTTGAATTATACATTATACATATGTTACTTTATACTGCACAGGACAGGACTATGATGTATTCTCTGCAGTGCATTGCCAATATTTATCTGGTACATTATCATGCACACACTAGCAGTATTTATACATTTGTCAAGGGGCCCAGCCCATGCACTCACTAATGGTTAGGCAATCCAATGTAGCGGCTGGCCACACCGCCTCTGGAGACTGACCACACCCCTAAACATGGGCCCCTCCCACTGCATTCCCCGGTGGGCCCTTCATACTCCAGTCCGACACTGACTGTACCTCTGTAGCCTTTGCTCTGTAATCTTGTTGGCCTGTCACTTTTCACTGTGCACTAAACAATAAGTAGTTGTCTATAGACTAGGTAGCCTGAAGCAAGCTCACTGAGAGAGTGGTGTAAGAACTATCACCAAGTGAAACTCGACCGCTCCTTAAGGTAATTGTACAGACATATTGTATCTGCTCAGGGCCATTCCAAATCAATGAAACAAAGAGGAACAATTGACGTTTTCAGTATTTGATCTAATATGCTTGAGGGTAAAGTCTGAATTGTATTTTAGGAATTATACACCAACTTGGAATATTCTGGGGGTGAGGGTTAAAAAACCTTTAATGAGTTGTTCTCATCTATTTCAAAGATCAAGTGTTGGGGTGTGTCGGCCATAGACATTCGGTATACTGAGGTCCATCGCAGTAAATGGATGGACACTCAGGAAAGAACCTGTAAGTGCTGTGCATACTGTACCTATTTTTTTGTTTTGTATTTAGAAAATGGCTAATGAATGGGGATAATGTAAATAAAGTTTTTTTATGCATAATCTCCAAGAAAATAATTATACTTATGATTAATTTGGTTCCATACATGTTTATGTGTAGATTGTAATGACCAAGGCAAAGGTCAGGATTTTGTATGGGAAGGTTGCACATGCAAATAGTATAGTGGAGCACACACTATCACCGAGCAAACGCCTATCCACCCTAACTTTCTATACTTTTTGTACTGTGCATGCCATTCTTACAGTCGTGTACAAACTGCATTGTGCACTAATATAAAACAATAGGGTACATGGTAATGATAGGTGACCACATTGTACTACAGAATTTTATTTCAACTTACTGAATGTTTGTGTGTGTGTGTGTGTGTGTGTGTGTGTGTGTGTGTGTGTGTGTGTGTGTGTGTGTGTGTGTTTTTTATTATTGATGGGGTTAAAATTCTAGTAAGGTTTATTGTGTGGTGGAACTGTGCTTCGCCGGACCTCATAGCAATTATGATCAAGTTTTGGTGATGCCGCTGTAGCCTTCCAGTCTCTGTTCTGAGATGGCATTTGCCACCCCTAGGAATAATAGGCAGCAGATTTGTACTTTTCAAAGCAGAGCAGGAGTTTTGGGGACGGAGGTGGGGTCTTTGGCAGGGGATGATCCAAAAGTACATTCCACCCAACCTTTGGGCCTTGTAGCATCTTAACCCTCTGCATCCACTGTAGTTCCTCAAATGTCTGGGTCATAGCAAGATTACAATATGGCCTCTGCTGTCCCTACCATCGAACATGTGACATCATGATGTCACATTGAAGGGTGAGGCTACCAGGAGCAGCAAGTACAGGATGTCCAATGCAGATGCCATGGTTCAGCATCATTGCAGCCCCCTGGAGCTGAGCCCTGGGCAGCACTTGCCCACCCCTAGTGACCTCCCAGGGATCACCACCCTTAAACAGACCAGACATAATCTAATTGCTCAGTGCTTGTTATTTCCACCTGCGTGATTGTAAAAGAACTCTGCTGACTGTTGTTGCAAAAATACCATTTAATGTATAAACCATATATAGCCATAGAAAATAAACCTCTTCATTCTTTACAGTGTTCGCATTACATCAGACACCATATACGTTTAAGAGGTGTCTTTTGTTATAAACCAACTGTGCAGAAAGTAAAAGGATTTCTGTACGTGTAATGTAAAGACGTGAACATGTTATACTATTTCTGCTGTTCAGCTGTAAACAGGTTAGATACAATGCAGCGTTTGTTTCTCTAGATTTACTGGAGTGCAAAAACCCTAAAATGAGACACCATTAATATTGCTGTCTCCAGTTAAGCACTGTGGGGGTTTGACTCATAAGTGTACAAAGGGTCAGTTAAGAGTCATAGAGGTATCATCTCTGCTAGATTAGTCGTGTCAGAGGCAGGTGGAGGAATCATCAAACCTAGTTAGAACAGTATCCATTTCATGTCAGTCTTATTCTGATCAAAGGGTTAAGCAAGAGCCATTTAGTCCTCATAGCAGGAGATGAGCTGGCTGCAGAATTCAGACCAACCTCTGATATTGAAAAACACATTTTATTAGACTGGTGTGAACTCGACAGATGAAAAGAAAAGCAGAGAAGAAAAATAAAACAGGGGGAAAGAGTTGGTTTAAAGCGTGTCTACATACACAGAGGCATTGTGGTACAGAGAGCTGAACCTTCCTTTGTTCTAGTCCTGTGTCCCTTCACGTATCAAGGCTTTGAATCTATTCAGTGTGAAATCAGTGCATAGAAAATGCTGCTTAAGATACACTGAGTTCACATGTCTTTTTATACGACTCTGTGTTTTGTTTACCTGCTCATTCAATGCCTCCGTCAATTTAAATGCGGCTGGCACCTTTTCTATCCAGAATAATTCTGGCCTTCCTTCTGTACCCCTGTTATGCATCTGCTCTTTATATCAACATATCACTGATCCCTGGGATAGGCCGTATTGATCCTTGTAACTGCTAGGATACTTTAGCCATACACTGACACTTCATTTTGCCTTATTCATGGGGATGTATCAAAGTGCAATTTATTTATGAAGGGCAATCCGTTGTTTTGTTAACTAAACACGGGACTTATTCAGATGTGGTTGGAGGTGGTATCGCTTTGGTTACTTGGAAGCAGCAGAAATAGCGCTAATCTGGTAATGCAGCAGGAGGCATCTGCTATAAGTAATGTCGACATTATAAGGATGCTGACGGTTAGGGTTAGATCTGGGGGGGTAGGTGTTAGTCACCAGAGGGAGGGTTAGGGATAGGGGCACAAATACTCACCAGAATCCTGCAACATCACAGTTCCGCCCTAGAAGTTACTGTTGCTGCACCGCCAGGACCCAGAATCATATGCTGGTACTGCCGCTACCGCTGGGGGGAGGTGAGAAGCCACTGCACCAACAGAGACAGTTTGTCGACCATCATGTCTACATACCATCCAGGTAGACATGATGAATGCCAACATAGTCACTGTCGACATTCCTCCATGCCTGCATGTTGACCTGATGACCGTCGACAAGTTAAACCACACCCTTATCAAAGATGAGCTGGCGAATTTGCTGTCCATTAAAGTTGTAAGTTAGACTGTATGTGGCGGTACGGATGGTGTAATGGTTAGCATTACTGCTCACAGCACTGAGGTCATGGGTTCGATTCCCACCATGGCCGTTACTGTGTGGAGTTTGTATATTCTCCCCGTACTTGTGTGGGTTTCCTCTGGGTTCTCCGGTTTCCTCCCACAATCCAAAAATATACTGGTAGGTTAATTGGCTCCCAACAAAAATTTACCTTAGTGTGATTGTGTGTGTGTGTACATGTGGTAGAGAATATAGATTGTAAGCTCCACTGGGGCAGGGACTGATATGAATGGCCAAATAGTCTCTGTATTCCGCAGAATATGTGTGCGTTATATAAATAACTGGTAATAATAATAATAATAATATGTGAGGCACTCTAAGTAGTAATTGTGCGAGAAATGTTCATGCACAATGGGCCGTAAAGCCTTGCGGGTGGCATTGGAGGACAGACCAGTCCTGTCACATTAATGATTTATTACGTTTATAGCAGAAAATAACCTACCAGTGGATTATCATGAGAGCTGACAATCTACATCAGCCAGTAAGGGAGCACGAAATGCAACTTTGCTCAACTGTCAGTCCTGTTGGCTGCTACACTGTGACCGGATTGTTTCAGGCTCCAACATGATGTCACCACATCATCAACATGCATGTACTGTCTGAATTTTCCATGTGGGAAAGAATGGGTGCAGATTTGGGTGACATGCAGGAACTTAGTATACCCAAAGGAAAGTCTAAGAGGTCTCCTAGTAATAAAGGAAGCTTCCTGTGTCAGCAGCTGTGTCCTTTGCGTTGCCCTACCATGGTAGAGAGCAGGGCTCTGAGTCATCAGTCATTGGGTATTATCCAAGATCCTCGCTGGGGCAGTGTGACCCTGTACCCTAGCATGTTTTGTGCTTGCGTTAGGGAATTCGCACTGTAAGCTTCAATATAGCATGGACGTGCATGACCAGGCATTAAAGTGAGCCGGAACAGGGTGGAACTGCGTTTCGTCAGTTCCATTTGGAGACAGAACCAGTTACGCCTCCTCCGGCACACTTTACCCTGGATTGTCAGCCCCTGGCATGCAGGAAGAGACCGGGGAGCGCCTGGCTCCTTCCCTACGGTGGCAGCCGGAGGCAGTAGTTCACTCCTGAGCCCTGGCTTCCAGGTCTCGCAGTGTGCGCTATGGGAGAGATGTCATGCCGTCTTTCCCATAGTTCCAATGATGGGGTGGCCAGACGGATGGCAGTGGTTGGACGCAGGAGCAGGGCTTAAGATAAGTATTGTGTATTTTTTGTGAGTGTGTAAGGGGCACTATCACAGTGGCCACTACTACAGGTGGGCATTACCACTGGGTGCATTACTACTGGGGGCAGTACTACAGGGTGCATTACTACTAGATTGTGCTACTGTGTGGCGTAATTTGAATTGGGGATACCATTGCGTGACCAAGCCCCCTTCTTTTTGAGGCCATGCCCCTTTTTAGACCGCACTTCATTTTGTGGTGCGCGCAGTCCCTTTAATTGATAGGGGGAGGGGGGTGATGAGTTCCACCACCTCTCTAGGACCACTTAAAGCACTGCGCGTGACAAATATTCTACGTACAGCACTGTGTAAGTTTTAAGGTGATGGTGCTATGTCTCACTCGCAACCTACAGCAGGGTATAAAATATTTTTTCCATTGTACTTTCCTATGGGACTGATTAGATTATGCTAAAATCGACGAAGGCCTGTCTCAATGGTTGCATTGCATTCCAAATCTGACAACTGACATGTTCCTTAGAGCCTTATCTGACTCTTGCCATCTCAACCCTGCTATCTCCTTATAAGGAGCTATTTTTGAATGTTTACCATAGAACATACATAAACCCACATCATGGACTTTGATGGGTTCCACCATTGCACATACTGTAGATGTCCTAGGTGTTGGGAAGATAATGCAGATCTATATAATTGTTTATGGTCTTGCCATCTAGTTAGAGTCTTTTTTCCTTTAGGCGTGTCAGTTTGCCCTAAACCATTTGGTCATTTTTTTTACCCTTTGATACAGCCTGGGCCATACTGGGGATACTGCAGCAATGGGTGTCCAATGGTTGTCAGAAACTCGTACTTGCTTTGAGCGCAACTGCTGAAAAGACCATACTGTACTGTAGGTCTGACTTCAACCCGGGATGCCTCCTTTCTCTGTCTTTAGGACAGATCAGATGGAAGCTTCTTTGCACAAGAATCTAAGGTTACTACATTTTTTAAAGTTTGGGAAAGATACATAGCTAAACTCCCATTACAGAAACAGCGGCTGCTTATTCAGTGCCTCTCATCCACCTTGTGGTATACAATGCAGCTCCTAGGTAATGATGTCCTATATCTTTGATGGGGGCCCCGTAGTCCACAAGGCACTTTTTATCCTCATTACTTTGCTACATTTTCTTGTACAAACCTTCCTTGTTGAACACTGTTGTGATTGATTCACTTTATTCTCTGCATTTGTACTATTACATCGATATGATACTCTTTTATGCTACATTTGTCTCTTAATTCTTTTTATGAGATTGTAAATTGTTACTCTGTTAGATGCGCTTCAGGATCAATAATCTATTGACTTTATTTTCATGCAAAGCACAATTGTCACAGAGCTGTCTCTTGCATTGGGCTATATGAGCAGTTGCCCAAGGGCCCCTGGATTGTATAAGTCCTCCATGACCGTAACCCCCAGCCACCACCCTCGATAACACCCCCCCTCACAGACATCAACCCCGCAAACAGCACCCCTCTCTCTAAACACCACTGCCACCAAAACCACACCCACACCCATGGATATCGCGGCGTATAGCACCCATCATCCATCCCTGCGGACAACATCGGCACCAAGAGCACCCGCCCCCAGATACCACCGCCATCGATTGCGCCCTCCCAAAAGACATCACTGGCAATGACGATAATGACGATAGCGACCCACCCCCCCTTCCCCTGTGGATCACAGCCACCATCACTACATTGCTTTTCCCGGGGGCCCACACTTCTGTAGAGACGGCCCTGCAATGTCTCATGGTTATTTTTCATAAAGTGTCCCTATGACAGTGATGGGAAACAGTGCCCTAGGGCCACAGTGGGTCATACAATTTTTCACCTACAGCTCCCAACTCCTTCCTACTATGGCCCTGATTCCGAGTTGGTCGTTCGTTAGCTTCTTTTAGCAGCCTTGCAAACGCATTGTCGCCGCCCACGGGGGAGTGCATTTTCGCTTTGCAAGTGTGCGATCGCATGTGCAGCCGAGCGACACAAACACATTTTGTGCAAAACAAGACCAGCCCTGTAGTTACTTAACCTGTGCGATGATTCTAGCGACGGAAGTCCCGGGATTGACGTCAGACACCCGCCCTGCAAACGCTTGGACACGCCTGCGTTTGCCCAACGACTCCCAGAAAATGGTCATTTGACACCCATAAATGCCCTCTTCCTGTCAATCTCCTTGCGATTGGCTGTGCGAATGGATTCGTCTCAATAAGCATTGCACAGCAACGATGCTCTTTGTAACCGTACAATGGCCCTCATTCCGAGTTGTTCGCTCGCAAGCTGCTTTTAGCAGCTTTGCACACGCTAAGCCGCCACCTACTGGGAGTGAATCTTAGCATAGTAGATTTGCGAACGAAAGATTAGCAGATTTGCGAATAGACAGTTCTTAGCAGTTTCTGAGTAGCTCGAGACTTACTCTGCCACTGCGATCAGTTCAGTCAGTTTCGTTCCTGGTTTGACATCACAAACACACCCAGCGTTCATCCAGACACTCCCCCGTTTCTCCAGACACTCCCGCGTTTTTCCCAGAAACGGCAGCGTTTTTTCGCACACACCCATAAAATGGCCAGTTTCCGCCCAGAAACACCCACTTCCTGTCAATCACACTACGATCACCAGAACGAAGAAAAAACCTTGTAATGCCGTGAGTAAAATACCTAACTTAAAAGCAAATTTACTTGGCGCAGTCGCACTGCGGACATTGCGCATGCGCATTAGCGACTAATCGCTCCGTTGCGAAAAAAAAATAACGAGCGATCAACTTGGAATGACCACCAATGCGCGTGCGCACTGCGGTGCATACACATGCGCAGTTTTGACTTTTTTTACCTGATCGCTGCGCTGCGAAAATCGGCAGCGAGCGATCAACTCGGAATGACCCCCTATATTGTCAGATTTCTTTGTTATAGCTTGTAACACTTCTTTACAATGTTGATACCTGACAGGTGTTTGTTTCTTTCTTTGATTAAAGGTATTGTTCTCATGTATTACTGAGATGAAGTATAATGTACGGCCCAAGTGTACCAGGTCGATATCATTAGTACTTAGTGAAATCAGAACCTGCCTGCTGTTTATTCTCACCAATATTGTTGAGGCTAACAAAACAGGAGCCACTCTTGTTTTTAGCTGACAAGTAATTAATTATTACAGAAGAGAGAATGCATAGATCATTATGTTACTTTAACTTCATTTTTCATTCTTTGTTGCAAAACGAAGTCAGCGGCAACAAACAAGCAAGCGTCGCTATTTTCTGCTGAATATCTTCATCTCTGCACCTCATTACTGTATCTCATAACTTCTTCAACAATATAGAAAGACGTCAAGTGATTTCCCAGTACTGTAATGGGTTCAGTGTACCCAAAACTTGTACCGCGTTACGCATCACGGTCTTATTCTATCCAGCAGTATTATTCAGGCGCATTCCAGAATCGTACAAAACAGTTTGATCCAGGCTGGAGGAACAGCGCAGCAATTATCTACCAGGAGTTTTGAACTTGTCTCCCATCAATGTTTTGCTGTTTTGCAAACCCCTGTTTCAAGGAGGTCTGAGTCATTGATGACTACTAGGTGGGAGCTCGTTAATGATGTCACATCTCACTGTTATTTCACAAAACAAGATAAAGGCTGGATATTTATTGAGGGTGGCTGGAGAGATAGTAACCACAAGACGTGCACGCCAGGAATGCATGAATATTTTTCAGTCCTCCTCCCCTCTAGGTTTCATAGAAGTGCACACAGTCTGCGCCATGCAGTCAAAGCAGGAGATTGCACTATTTATTTTTATTTACTATTTATTTTTTTCCACATAAAAGTTATTTATTAATATGCCTTATTTGGAAGTGAATTATTTCTTTGTTACAGTATTTTGGTTATTTTTTTGATTCAGTTAACCACTTGCCTGGCTTGGTCACATGTGATGTAAGGCATGGACTGATGTGAATGATTAAGTACTCTGTAAAGTGTAAAGTACATGTGTGCTTCAAAAATACTTGTTAATAAATTATCCAAAGGTGGAAAGCAGCCTCTTTACTGTATTATCTCTTCTGCTGGGTAAAAGTATGAACTGCTTTACAGACTGTTTTGGCTAAAAAATATATCGGGCAAAAGACGAAGGGGGTAATTCTGAGTTGATCGCAGCAGGAATTTTGTTAGCAGTTGGGCAAAACCATGGCCCTCATTCCGAGTTGTTCGCTCGCAAGGCGATTTTAGCAGAGTTACACACGCTAAGCCGCCGCCTACTGGGAGTGAATCTTAGCTTCTTAAAATTGCGAACGATGTATTCGCAATATTGCGATTACAAACTACTTAGCAGTTTCTGAGTAGCTTCAACCTTACTCGGCATCTGCGATCAGTTCAGTGCTTGTCGTTCCTGGTTTGACGTCACAAACACACCCAGCGTTCGGCCAGACACTCCTCCGTTTCTCCAGCCACTCCCGCGTTTTTTCCGGAAACGGTAGCGTTTTTATCCACACGCCCATAAAACGCCGTGTTTCCGCCCAGTAACACCCATTTCCTGTCAATCACACTACGATCGCCGGAGCGAAGAAAAAGCCGTGAGTAAAAATACTATCTTCATAGCAAAATTACTTGGCGCAGTCGCAGTGCGAACATTGCGCATGCGCACTAAGCTGAAAAACGCTGTGATGCGAAGAAAATTACCGAGCGAACGACTCGGAATGAGGGCCCATGTGCACTGCAGGGGAGGCAGATATAACATGTGCAGAGAGAGTTAGATTTGGGTGGGGTGTGTTCAATCTGCAATCTTAATTGCAGTGTAAAAATAAAGCAGCCAGTATTTACCCTGCACAGAAACAAAATAACCCACCCAAATCTAACTCTCTCTGCACATGTTATATCTGCCCCCCCCTGCAGTGCACATGGGCCCTCATTCCGAGTTGATCGCTCGGTAAAAATCTTCGCATCGCAGCGATTTTCCGCTTAATGCGCATGCGCAATGTTCGCACTGCGACTGCGCCAAGTAAATTTGCTATGCACTTAGGAATTTTACTCACGGCTTTTTCTTCGCTCAGGCGATCGTAATGTGATTGACAGGAAATGGGTGTTACTGGGCGGAAACAGGCCGTTTTATGGGCGTGTGGGAAAAAACGCTACCGTTTCCGGAAAAAACGCAGGAGTGGCCGGAGAAACGGGGGAGTGTCTGGGCGAACGCTGGGTGTGTTTGTGACGTCAAACCAGGAACGACAAGCACTGAACTGATCGCAGATGGCGAGTAAGTCTGGAGCTACTCAGAAACTGCTACGAGGTGTGTAATCGCAATATTGCGAATACATCGTTCGCAATTTTAAGATGCTAAGATTCACTCCCAGTAGGCGGCGGCTTAGCGTGAGCAACTCTGCTAAAATCGCCTTGCGAGCGACCAACTCGGAATGAGGGCCATGGTTTTGCCCAACTGCTAACAAAGTTCCTGCTGCGATCAACTCAGAATTACCCCCATGTCTTGTACTGCCTGGTCATAATTTGACTGGATTTCAACCAACTGTGCAAGTTGGTTGACACAGGGCATAATTCAGACTTGATCGCAGCAGCAAAATTGTTCTCTAATGGGCAAAACCATGGGGGTCATTCCGAGTTGATCGCACGTAGCAACTTTTTGCTGCTCGTGCGATCAACCTGACACTGCCTATGGGGGAGTGTATTTTAGCATAGCAGGGCTGCGATCACTTGTGCAGCCCTGCTATGCTGAAAAAGTTTCAAGTAAAACAAGACCAGCCATACAGCTACTTACCCAGTGCGACGGATCCAGCGATGAAGGTCCCGGCTGTGACGTCAGACATCTGCCCTCCAAACGCCTGGACACGCCTGCGTTGGACTCACCACTCCTGGAAAACGGTGATTATCCACCCCGGAACACCTCCCGCCTGTCCGTCTTCTTTTGCGACCGCTGCTGCGATCACTATTCTCGCTGGCGGCGTCGCGGGCTGGCAACGATCATCGCCGGGCAATGACACGCGTGCGCAATGCGTCCGCTGTGCATTTCCGACCCTTTTGCACTGCAGCGAAGAACCGCTGCGTGCGAATGGGTCAGAAATGACCCCCTATGTGCAGTTCAGGTGGGGCAGATATAACATGTGCAGAGAAAGTTAGATTTGCGTGGGGTATTTTTAAACTGAAATCTAAATTGCAGGGTAAAAATAAAGCAGCCAGTATTTACCCTGCACAGAAACAAAATATATCCACACGGCTGCTGCTGTGACACCTGTGCACATGGTTTTGCCCATTAGAGAACAATTTTGCTGCTGTGATCAGGTCTGAATTTAGGCCTACAGATCTGATTGTTCAGAAATCAGATGCTGTCTGAAGAATCTTCTAACAACTGTGCAAATTGAATAATATCGAGCTGTGAAGGAACATATGACAATTACATTACCCAAGTCTATGATGTTGTACGGCTGCTGCTGTGGCACCTGTTCTGTTAAGTAAAACTGACTAACTATATGGCTTACACACTGTTCAAAAGTCTCTGTCAAGACCTCTGAAATTTAATAAGACCCTGATTTAGAAAAGTCTGCAGATTTGTGGCTTTACAAGCGTTGCAGACATCTTAGAATACGGATCTAATTGGAAATGTGCATGAAGGCAAAAACACAATAGAATCTCCTATTAGCTACCATTTAGGATCCCCCACCAGTCATTGTACCATTTTTCTCAGCTCAGCTCAGTTAAACTTCCGTTTTGCTTAAATACAGGTTGAGTATCCCATATCCAAATATTCCGAAATACGGAATATTCCGAAATACGGAATTTTTTTGAGTAAGAGTGAGATAGTGAAACCTCTGTTTTCTGATGGCTCAATGTACACAAACTTTGTTTAATACACACAGTTATTAAAAATATTGTATAAAATTACCTTCAGGCTGTGTGTATAAGATGTATATGTAACATAAATGCATTCTGTGCTTAGATTTAGGTCCCATCAGCATGATATCTCATTATGGTATGCAATTATTCCAAAATACGGAAAAATCCGATATCCAAAATACTTCTGGTCCCAAGCATTTTGGATAAGGGATACTCAACCTGTATAATTGCAAGGGTTACAAAAACATTAGGATTTTATTAAAAGTGGCAATTTAATGTTGTTTAGATCTCTTTTGTGTATAAAGAGCTTCGAGAAAGTATAAGAACCATCGGGAAGCAGTTAGCTTCCTGACGGATGGGATGCCGGCGGTCAATATACCTACGCCGGGTTCCCGAAGGAGGACGCAATGCCGGCATCTACATACCTACACCACTCGGGATGCACATTACTGACAGCCAGCATCCCAATCGGGTGTAGTATGGTATGCTGGCGGCTGGGCTCCTGGTGACCAGCATACCGGCGCCGGGAGCCCGACCGCCGGCATACTGACAGCGTGGTAAGTGCAATAGAGCCCTTTGCAGGCTCGCTGTGGGCACGGTGGCACGCTACGCGCGCCACGCTATTTTATTCTCCCTCCAGGGGGGTCGTGGACCCCCACGAGGGAGAAAAAGTGTCGGTATGTCGGCTGTCGGGATTTCGGCACTGGTATACTGTGCGCCGGGATCCCGACATTCGGCATAATGAAGACCACCCTCCCAATTGTCCTCACAGTGGGACGCGCTGGCGTCCTCCCGTTGGGGGGAGGGTTAGGTTTAGGCAGGAGAAGGTAGGTTAGGGAGCAGGGACGGGAAGGTTAGGGATAGGGGGAATCAATCCGAGTTGATCGCTCGCTAGCTAGTTTTAGCAGCCGTGCAAACGCTATGCCGCCGCCCACTGGGGAGTGTATTTTAGCTCAGCAGAAGTGCGAACGCTTGTGCAACCGAGCTCTGCAAAAACAGTTTGTGCAGTTTCTGAGAAGCTCTGAACTTACTCAGCGCTTGCGATCACTTCAGCCTATTCGTGTCCGGATTTGACATCATACACCCGCCCAGCGAACGCCGAGCCATGCCTGCGTTTTTTTCAGACACGCCTGCATTTTTGCAAACCCTCCATGAAAACAGTTAGTTGACACCCAGAAACGCCCTCTTCCTGTCAATCTTCTTGCGGCCGTCAGTGCGACTGAAAACTTCGCTAGATCCTGTGCAAAACAACAAATGCCTTTGTACCCGTACGTCGCGCGTGAGCATTGCGGTGCATACGCATGTGCAGAAATGCTGATTTTTAGCCTGATCGGCAGCTAGCGATCAACTTGGAATGACCCCCAGGGACCGGGGAGGGAGAGTTAGGTTTAGGCACTTAGAGGGAGAGGTTAGGGTTAGGCATCAAGCGGGGAGGGATTGGTTTAGGCAGCGGTGAAGGCATGTGAATGTGTTTAGTCTAATATTGGGATGCTGAACTCGTTTTCTGTCTCACGTCACATTTATGAGATACACACAAATAACAAAAGCGGTAATAGCCACATCAGAAAAAAGTAAGATAAGTGAAAATTTCAATTAATCGCTATGGAACTGAAATGTTTTCATTGTATCAATTTATAAAATACTAATACAACTGCAGAAATAAACTACAGAAACTAAACTTCAGAAACTCTTAGCAACCAAATTAGCCGTAATGTACTGTAATTGTTAATAAAAAGATAAAATGTACAGTCACTTTGCTTTCGAGAAATGGGATGCTGATGATTTCCGTTTGTACAGTGGTGGTCATTCCGAGTTGTTCGCTCGCTGCTATTTTTAGCAGACTTGCTAATAGGCTAAAATCCGGCAGTTCTGCGCATGCGTATGCACAGCAGGGCGCACGCACTAAGCAATTTTACACAAAACTATGCTATTTTACTCACGGGCGAACAAAGCTTTTCAATCGCTCTGCTGATCGTAGTGTGATTGACAGGAAGTGGGTGTTTCTGGGCGGAAACTGACCGTTTTCAGGGAGTGTGCTAAAAAACGCAGGCGTGCCAGGTAAAAACGCAGGAGTGGCTGGAGAAATGGAGGAGTGGCTGGCCGGACGCAGGGCGTGTTTGTGATGTCAAACCAGGAACTAAACGGACTGAGGTGATCGCAATCTAGGAGTAGGTCTGGAGCTACTCAGAAACTGCAAGGAAATACTTAATACAGGTTGAGTATCCCATATCCAAATATTCCGAAATACGGAATATTCCGAAATACGGAATTTTTGGAGTGAGACTGAGATAGTGAAACCTTTGTTTTTTGATGACTCAATGTACACAAACTTTGTTTAATACACAAAGTTATTAAAAATATTGTATTAAATGACCTTCAGGCTGTGTGTATAAGGTGTATATGAAACATAAATGAATTGTGTGAATGTAGACACACCTTGTTTAATGCACAAAGTTACAAAAAATATTGGCTACAATGACCTTCAGGCTGTGTGTATAAGGTGTATATGTAACATAAATGCATTCTATGCTTAGACTTAGGTCCCATCACCATGATATCTCATTATGGAATGCAATTATTCCAAAATACGGAAAAATCCGATATCCAAAATACTTCTGGTCCCAAGCATTTTGGATAAGGGATACTCAACCTGTAGCAGAATTGCTAATCTTTCATTTGCAATTCTGCTAAGCTAAGATACACTCCCAGAGGGCGGCGGCCTAGCGTGTGCTGCTAAAAGTAGCTAGCGAGCGAACAACTCGGAATGAGGGCCAGTGTCTCATAAGTCTCTATAAAACGGAACTAGCAGTAGTGCTCCATCATTGCAGGGTTCCAGTGGACAGGGGTGGATTGGAATGGAAAACCAGCCTGGGAAATATATGGAAACAGCCCTAATGGGGGTGTGGTCTGATGAGGGGGTGGGGTCTGTTGGGGAGGGCAGGATCCCTCCTCATAGGGCCTGACTGTACATAGTTGCGGCCTTCCTTGCGTCTTTTGCCGCATTTGTGTCTGAGACCAGGGGCGGATTGGGAACTAAAAGTGGTCCTGTAAAATTCTGTAGAAGTGGCCCGACATGGGCAGCACAAGAGGTATAACATACCATGTAACCATGCCAGCATCACTGGATGGCAGAGTTGCTGCACTAAAGAGATGGAATAACAGAATGAATGGGGACAATGCAGTGTACTCAGTGCAGTAGACTACCTGTCATGTGGTGGGTGGGGCCACATGACAATACACAGGGCTGGCGCCAGGCCTACTAGCACCCTGAGCAAGTAAATTTGAAAGTGCCCGCCCCCCCCATGCACGCGCCTAAGGAAAGTGGGCGTGGTCTCACAACTTTATATAATCAGACTATAAATATATTTTCACACCCCTCTACGCACACACAATTAGCAGCCTTACATATAACGCCCACAGTAGTGTACTTAAAACATAATGGGGGTCATTCCGAGTTGTTTGCTCGCTAGCTGCTTTTAGCAGCATTGCACACGCTAAGCTGCCGCCCTCTGGGAGTGTATCTTAGCTTAGCAGAAGTGCGAACGAAAGATTAGCAGAACTGCTAATAAATAATTCTTTGCAGTTTCTGAGTAGCTCCAGACCTACTCACAGACTGCGATCAGCTCAGTCCGTTTAGTTCCTGGTTGACGTCACAAACACGCCCTGCGTTTAGCCAGCCACTCCCCCGTTTCTCCAGACACTCCCGCGTTTTTCCCTGACACGCCTGCATTTTTTAGCACACTCCCGGAAAACGCTCAGTTACCTCCCAGAAACGCCCCTTTCCTGTCAATCATTCACCGATCAGCAGAGCGACTGAAAAGCGCCGCAGAATCCACAGCAAATCTGCTAACTTTTTAGTTAAATAACTAAGCGCATGCGCCCTGCATGCCTTGCGCATGCGCAATTAGCAACAAATCGCAGCATAGCTAAAATCAGCAACAAGCTAACAACTCGGAATGACCCCCAATGTCTCCAGTATAGTGTGCAGTGCCAGATACACACATGCCACCAGTAGTGCCAAATACACATACATCCCCAGTAGTGCCAGATACACATTATATGCTCCCACCAATGGCAGATACACATATGTCCCCAGCAGTACAGTGCCAGGTACACATTATATTCCCCCACAGTGCCAGATACACATTATATGCCCCACAGATACACATTATATGCCCCCAGCAGTGCCAGATACACATAATATGCCCCCAGTAGTGCCAGATACACATTATATGCCCCCAGCAGTGCCAGATACACATTATACACTCCAAAGTGCCAGATACACATTATATGCCCTCACAGTGCCAGATACACATTATATACCCCACAGTGCTAGATACACATTATATGCCCCACATCGGTGCCAGATACACATAATATTCTCCCAGTAGTGCAGTGCCAGATACACATTATATGCCCCCAGCAGTGCCAGATACACATTATACGCCTCCAGAAGTGCCAGATACGCTTTATGCCCCCAGCAGTGCCAGATACAGTACACATTATGTGCCCACAGCAGTGCCAGATACACATTATATGCCCCACATCAGTGCCAGATACACATAATATTCTTCCAGTAGTGCAGTGCCAGATACACATTATATGCCCCCAGCAGTGCCACATACACATTATACGCCCCCAGAAGTGCCAGATACACATGATATGCCCCCAGCAGTGCCAGATACACATTATACACCCCCAGAAGTGCCAGATACACATTATATGCCCCCAGCAGTGCCAGATACACATTATATGCCTCATCAGTGTCAGATAAACATTATATGGACCCACAGTGCCAGATACACTTTATATGCCACCAGCAGTGCCAGATACACATATGCCTCCAGTAGTGCAGTGCCAGATACACATTATATGCCCCCACAGTGCCAGATACACATTATATGCCTCAACAGTGCAAGATACACTTTATATGACCCCAGGAGTGCCAGATACACATTATATGCCCCCAGCAGTGCCAGATACACATATGCTCCCAGTAGTCCAGTGCCAGATACACATTATATGCCGCAACAGTGCCAGATACACATTATATGCCTCAACAGTGCCAGATACACTTTATGCCCCCACAGTGCCAGATACAATACATATTATGTGCCCACAGCATTGCCACATACACATTATATGCCCCCAGCAGTGCCAGATACACATATGCCCCAGTAATGCAGTGCCAGATACACATTATATGCCCTCACAGTGCCAGATACACATTATATGCCTCAACAGTTCCAGATACACTTTATATGCCCCCAGTAGTGCCAGAAACACATTATATTCCAACAGCAATGCCAGATACACATTAAACGCCTCCAGCAGTGCCAGATACACATTATATGCCCCCAGCAGTGCCAGATACACATTATATGCCCCCACAGTGACAGATACACATTATATGCCCCCACAGTGCCAGATAAACATTATATGCCCCCACAGTGCCAGATAAACATTATATGCCCCATCAGTGCCAGATACAAATTTTATGCCCCCAGCAGTGCCAGATACACATATGCCCCAGTAGTGCAGTGCCAGATGCCCATATGCCCCCACAGTACCAGATACACATTATATGCCCCCAGCAGTGCCAGATAAACATTATATGCCC
The DNA here is from genome assembly GCF_028390025.1 of Pseudophryne corroboree. Lineage (NCBI taxonomy): Eukaryota > Metazoa > Chordata > Amphibia > Anura > Myobatrachidae > Pseudophryne > Pseudophryne corroboree. Next base: position 280,194,540 of record NC_086454.1, on the reverse strand, counting down.
CCAGCAGTGCCAGATACACATTATACGCCCCCAGAAGTGCCAGATACACATGATATGCCCCCAGCAGTGCCAGATACACATTATACACCCCCAGAAGTGCCAGATACACATTATATGCCCCCAGCAGTGCCAGATACACATTATATGCCTCATCAGTGTCAGATAAACATTATATGGACCCACAGTGCCAGATACACTTTATATGCCACCAGCAGTGCCAGATACACATATGCCTCCAGTAGTGCAGTGCCAGATACACATTATATGCCCCCACAGTGCCAGATACACATTATATGCCTCAACAGTGCAAGATACACTTTATATGACCCCAGGAGTGCCAGATACACATTATATGCCCCCAGCAGTGCCAGATACACATATGCTCCCAGTAGTCCAGTGCCAGATACACATTATATGCCGCAACAGTGCCAGATACACATTATATGCCTCAACAGTGCCAGATACACTTTATGCCCCCACAGTGCCAGATACAATACATATTATGTGCCCACAGCAGTGCCAGATACACATTATATGCCCCCAGCAGTGCCAGATACACATATGCCCCAGTAATGCAGTGCCAGATACACATTATATGCCCTCACAGTGCCAGATACACATTATATGCCTCAACAGTTCCAGATACACTTTATATGCCCCCAGTAGTGCCAGAAACACATTATATTCCAACAGCAATGCCAGATACACATTAAACGCCTCCAGCAGTGCCAGATACACATTATATGCCCCCAGCAGTGCCAGATACACATTATATGCCCCCACAGTGACAGATACACATTATATGCCCCCACAGTGCCAGATAAACATTATATGCCCCCACAGTGCCAGATAAACATTATATGCCCCATCAGTGCCAGATACAAATTTTATGCCCCCAGCAGTGCCAGATACACATATGCCCCAGTAGTGCAGTGCCAGATGCCCATATGCCCCCACAGTACCAGATACACATTATATGCCCCCAGCAGTGCCAGATAAACATTATATGCCCCCAGCAGTGCCAGATACACATTATATGCCCCCACAGTGACAGATACACATTATATGCCCCCACAGTGCCAGATACACTTTATATGCCCCCACAGTGCCAGATAAACATTATATGCCCCATCAGTACCAGATTATTATTATTATTATTATCCTTTATTTATATGGCGCCACAAGGGTTCCGCAGCGCCCGATTACAGAGTACAAATGCACATAAAAAATAGGAAAACAGTGACTTACAGTTGAATACAATATAGGACAAGTACAGGGCAGCTAAGCATAACTACACCAGTAAACATAGAGATAAGTTCCAGGTGGTCAAAAAACTGTGGGATCTGGGCGGTTGAGGATTATTAAAGTAAGAAAAGTATAAGCACATGAGGGAAGAGGGCCCTACTCGTGAGAGCTTACATTCTAATGCAAATTACAAATTATATGCCCCCAGCAGTGCCAGATACACATTATATGCCCCCAGTAGTGCAGTGCCAGATGCACATATGCCCCCACAGTGCCAGATATGCATTATATGCCCCCACAGTGCCAGATACACATTATATGCCTCAACAGTGCCAGATACACATAATGTGCCCCCAGCAGTGCCAGACACACATTATATGCCCCCAGCAGTTCCAGATACACATTATATGCCCCTAGCTGTGTCAGATACACATTATATGCGAAATAAAGCTCTAAGGCAGACTTCCTCCATTTCAAACTTATGCTCTCATCCTTCAGTGCTGCCTTTTCTCTTGCTAAACAGTCATACTTCAAGAACCTCATCTCCTCTTAGTCTTCCAACCCCCGGCGCCTCTTTGCCACTCTCAACTCACTCCTCTGCCCACCTCCACCTCGTCTCCCTCACTCTCTGCTCTTGACTTTGCCACTTACTTCACATCCAAAATTGACTCCATACATCAGGACATCACATCACACCAGACCATGAGTAACCAGCCTCCTTCCATCCCTTACCACCACTCCCCATCCCTCTCACCAAATCTGACATCGTTCTTGAATGCATCTGGTGAGGAAGTAATGGCCCTCATTCGTTCCTGTCCCCTCACCACCTCCCCACTTTACCCTATCCCTCCCGCCTCCTACGCTACCTCTCTCCTTCTGCTTGTTCCCATCTTTCCCACCTTCTCAATCTCTCCCTCTCATCAGGCACTGTCCCCTCTGCCTTCAAGCATGCACTCATCTCTCCTATTCTTAGAAAACCTACCCTTGATCCAAACACTCTCTCCAACTATTGACCCATCTCTCTCCTCCCTTTTGCCTCCAAACTCCTTGAGCGTATTGTCTACAACCACCTTACTTCCTTTCTTTCCTCACACTCACTGCTTGACACATTCCAGTCTAGCTTCCGTCCTCTCCACTCCACTGAAACTGCCCTTACAAAAGTATGCAATTACCTCCATGCTGCTAAATCTAAGGGCCACTACTCTCTACTTATTCTACTTGATCTCTCTGCTGCTTTTGACACTGTGGACCATCCTCTCCTACTGCAAATCCTTCACTCCATTGGTCTGCGTGATACTGCCCTCTCTTGGCTGTCTTCCTACCTCTCTGACCGTTCATTCTCTATCTCCTCTCATGACTCCACCTCCCCCTCACTTCCACTAACTGTAGGTGTACCCCAAGGTTCTGTCCTTGGTCTTCTTCTCTTCTCTCTGTATACATCCTCACTAGGTAAGCTCATTAGTTCTTTTGGTTTCCAATATCATCTCTATGCTGATGACACTCAAATCTATCTTTCCTCTCCAGATCTCTCCCATGCTCTCCTCACTCGTATCTCCAACTGTCTCTCTGCTATCTCTGTTTGGATGTCCCAGCACTTTCTTAAACTTAACATGTCTAAGACCGAGCTGATCATCTTCCCTCCCTCCTACATAACCTCACCTCCTACAATCTCATTATCTTTTGATGGCACTACTATCTCCTCTTGCCCCCAAGTACGCTGTCTTGGAGTAATCCTTGACTCTTCCCTCTCCTTTAAACCACACATTCAGCACCTCTCACAAACCTGCCGTTTTCATCTAAAAAGTATTTCCAGGATCAGACCCTTTCTGACCCAGGATGCTACTAAGTCTCTTATCCACTCACTGGTCATCTCAAGACTGGACTACTGTTATCTCCTCCCAACTGGCATTCCTGACAAATACCTCTCTCCACTCCAATCTATCCTCAATGCTGCTGCCCGGCTCATTTTCCTCACCAAATGTACTACGTTCACCTCTCCTCTCTTACAAGACCTTCACTGGCTCCCCTTCCCTTTCAGAATCTATTTCAAAGCCCTCACCCACTCCTCTCCCATCTACATCTCTGACCTTATCTCCCTTTACACTCCCACCCATCCTCTTCACTCTGCTAATGCACGCCGACACTCCTGCCTACGGATTACTTCCTCCCACTCCTACCTCCAAGATATTTCACGTGCTGCACCATTTCTCTGGAATTCCCTACATCTCCCCCTCAGACTCTCCACCTCTCTACAAAACTTCAAACGGGCTCTCAAGACCCACTTCTTCACCAAACCCAGCCAAATCTCACCCTGTCTGTCTATCCCTCCCCTTTAGAATGTAAGCTCTCACGAGTTGGGCCCTCTTCCCTCGTTTGCTTATCCTTTTTCTTACTTTAATAATCTTCAACTGCACCAAATCCAGCAGTCTTCTGCCACCTGATACTTATTCCAGTGTCATCTGCTTATATAGCTATGTTTATTGATCCTGTACTTGTCCTATACTGTCGTCAACTGTAAGTTGCTGTTTTCCTGTTTGATTATTTGTTTATGTACTCTGTAACTCGGCGCTGCGGCACCCTTGTGGCGCCATATAAATAAAGGATAATAATAATAATAATAATAATATGCCCCCAGCAGTGCCAGAGACACATTATATGCCCCCAGCAGTGCCAGATACACTTTATATGCCCCCACAGTGCCAGAAACACGTGCCCACCACAGTGCCAGATACACGTGCCCCAAGAGTGCCGGATACACGTGCCCCAAGAGTGCCAGATGCATGTGCCCCCCAGAATGCTAGATACACTTGCCCCCAGAGTGCCAGATACACGTGCCCCCAGAGTGCCAGATACACGTGCCCCCAGAGTGCCAGATACACGTGCCGCCAGAATGCCAGATACACGTGCCCCCAGAATGCCAGATGCACGTGCCCCCCAGAGTGCCAGATACATGGGCCCCCCAGAGTGCCAGATACACTGGCCCACAGAGTGCCAGATACATTTACCCCCAGAGTGCCAGATGCACAATGCCCCCGCATGTGTTCGGCAGCGGGACAGCTGTGCTGACTCTGCAGCAGCATCCGTCCCGTGGCCCGCTCCTATCAGTGGCTGTGTATGCCGGTGAGGGGGAGTGCTGTGGGCAGACTAAGGCAATACTACTCTGTGCACACTGTGCGGCTTCGGCATCTGACGTCAGACGCCGGCGCCGCACTGTGTGCACAGCACACACAGAGTAGTTTGTCCCACCCGCAGCACTCCCCCTCATCGCACACACAGACACTGCCACTGCAGTGCTGCAGAATCTGTCCTGGCTCCAGGTAGGCTCCAATATGGCGCTGCTAGCGTTCGGTGCCGTTTAAGGGTTGATCCCTGCGCAGCCGCTCTATTGGAACATGCCTGGAGCCAGCCCTGACAACACACATAGTAGGCACCACAGACACTTCCTGGTAAGCCCTACAGCCAATCCACCCCTGCCAGTGGACTTGGTAGCGATGATACATAATGTGTCCAAGAATTTATTGAAATTGACACAGACACCACAGCATTAGATTTTATGACACAGCATTTATTAATTAGATGACCTGGTTTTAATTCATAGAGGGTGGCAAGGAAGACGCTACCAAAAACCAGCTCCAGCCAATTAGGTCTCTTAAAATGGAGGTAACTAAAACCGCCCCCCCTTCCCCCGTATATAAACATAACCTGCATTGTAAAGTATTACCACTCCTTACTATGGCACAGTATGGACGCTCCTGCAGAGAAGCAACCATTGTCCCCCCATAGGCGAAGGACACACCCGCCATCCTTCAAAAAGGAACATGCCCCACAACGACCACTTATAACACACATGGCTGCTGGCTAGTAGAACTGTCCCACCTGCTTATCTGTTACTAAGTTTACTTAGAAAGAATTAGTAAGATAAACAAACAGAAATAGCAGAAGTTTGGGTGGATAGGTGGGACTTCCAAACCAAAAAGAGGCTGAAAAAATATTAAAATCTTATCTAAATACCACCTTAAAGGTATACACCCCCAACTAACCTAACAGGCTGAAAAACTAAGCAATCAACATAATAACTTAAACTCAACCTACCTAGCAACTGGCAATAACAACTAACCAATCATAAAAAATCAGGACTCTTATATGGCTTTGTGCCTAGGAGCCCTCATATAATGTGGTCAGAATGTCTTGGTGAAATCATGCTCTCTGTTCATCACTTACACTACCCAGCTTGTCAGATACAAAGTCTACATGGGAATGTTAAAAGTTAACTTAAAGTGACATTTTACAACCCATATTATTGGCCGGGTGGGAGTGTAAAGGGAGAAAGGTCAGATATGTAAATAGGAGAAGAATGGGTGAGGGCTTTGTAAGTGAGTGTAAGAAGTTTGAATTGGCTGGTACGTCACTCTCAGTTGGACTGGCCCTGTCTTAATGGAAATGGACAATCTGAGACACCATAGGGCTGCTTACAAGCTCAATGGTGTGACCACTGTATGACCAATATTCCCAATGTTGCGTCCTTTGTACATAGGTGGTGGACGTGAGACACCAGTGGTGGGCATTACTGTACAACAGACAGAGGCTGAATCGGTAGCATATTTTCGCAAGTCCACTGCGCCCACCTCTTAAATGGGTCAATGATAGAGATGAGCGCCTGAAATTTTTCGGGTTTTGTGTTTTGGTTTTGGGTTCGGTTCCGCGGCCGTGTTTTGGGTTCGAACGCGTTTTGGCAAAACCTCACCGAATTTTTTTTGTCGGATTCGGGTGTGTTTTGGATTCGGGTGTTTTTTTCAAAAAACACTAAAAAACTGCTTAAATCATAGAATTTGGGGGTCATTTTGATCCCAAAGTATTATTAACCTCAAAAACCATAATTTACACTCCTTTTCAGTCTATTCTGAATACCTCACACCTCACAATATTATTTTTAGTCCTAAAATTTGCACCGAGGTCGCTGTGTGAGTAAGATAAGCGACCCTAGTGGCCGACACAAACACCGGGCCCATCTAGGAGTGGCACTGCAGTGTCACGCAGGATGTCCCTTCCAAAAAACCCTCCCCAAACAGCACATGACGCAAAGAAAAAAAGAGGCGCAATGAGGTAGCTGTGTGAGTAAGATTAGCGACCCTAGTGGCCGACACAAACACCGGGCCCATCTAGGAGTGGCACTGCAGTGTCACGCAGGATTTCCCTTCCAAAAAACCCTCCCCAAACAGCACATGACGCAAAGAAAAAAAGAGGCGCAATGAGGTAGTTGACTGTGTGAGTAAGATAAGCGACCCTAGTGGCCGACACAAACACCGGGCCCATCTAGGAGTGGCACTGCAGTGTCACGCAGGATGTCCCTTCCAAAAAACCCTCCCCAATCAGCACATGATGCAAAGAAAAAGAAAAGAAATAAGAGGTGCAAGATGGAATTGTCCTTGGGCCCTCCCACCCACCCTTATGTTGTATAAACAAAACAGGACATGCACACTTTAACCAACCCATCATTTCAGTGACAGGGTCTGCCACACGACTGTGACTGATATGACGGGTTGGTTTGGACCCCCCCCAAAAAAGAAGCAATTAATCTCTCCTTGCACAAACTGGCTCTACAGAGGCAAGATGTCCACCTCATCTTCACCCTCCGATATATCACCGTGTACATCCCCCTCCTCACAGATTATCAATTCGTCCCCACTGGAATCCACCATCTCAGCTCCCTGTGTACTTTGTGGAGGCAATTGCTGCTGGTCAATGTCTCCGCGGAGGAATTGATTATAATTCATTTTAATGAACATCATCTTCTCCACATTTTCTGGATGTAACCTCGTACGCCGATTGCTGACAAGGTGAGCGGCGGCACTAAACACTCTTTCGGAGTACACACTTGTGGGAGGGCAACTTAGGTAGAATAAAGCCAGTTTGTGCAAGGGCCTCCAAATTGCCTCTTTTTCCTGCCAGTATAAGTACGGACTGTGTGACGTGCCTACTTGGATGCGGTCACTCATATAATCCTCCACCATTCTATCAATGTTGAGAGAATCATATGCAGTGACAGTAGACGACATGTCCGTAATCGTTGTCAGGTCCTTCAGTCCGGACCAGATGTCAGCATCAGCAGTCGCTCCAGACTGCCCTGCATCACCGCCAGCGGGTGGGCTCGGAATTCTGAGCCTTTTCCTCGCACCCCCAGTTGCGGGAGAATGTGAAGGAGGAGATGTTGACAGGTCGCGTTCCGCTTGACTTGACAATTTTGTCACCAGCAGGTCTTTCAACCCCAGCAGACCTGTGTCTGCCGGAAAGAGAGATCCAAGGTAGGCTTTAAATCTAGGATCGAGCGTGGTGGCCAAAATGTAGTGCTCTGATTTCAACAGATTGACCACCCGTGAATCCTTGTTAAGCGAATTAAGGGCTGCATCCACAAGTCCCACATGCCTAGCGGAATCGCTCCCTTTTAGCTCCTTCTTCAATGCCTCCAGCTTCTTCTGCAAAAGCCTGATGAGGGGAATGACCTGACTCAGGCTGGCAGTGTCTGAACTGACTTCACGTGTGGCAAGTTCAAAGGGCATCAGAACCTTGCACAACGTTGAAATCATTCTCCACTGCACTTGAGACAGGTGCATTCCACCTACTATATCGTGCTCAATTGTATAGGCTTGAATGGCCTTTTGCTGCTCCTCCAACCTCTGAAGCATATAGAGGGTTGAATTCCACCTCGTTACCACTTCTTGCTTCAGATGATGGCAGGGCAGGTTCAGTAGTTTTTGGTGGTGCTCCAGTCTTCTGTACGTGGTGCCTGTACGCCGAAAGTGTCCCGCAATTTTTCTGGCCACCGACAGCATCTCTTGCACGCCCCTGTCGTTTTTTAAAAAATTCTGCACCACCAAATTCAAGGTATGTGCAAAACATGGGACGTGCTGGAATTTGCCCATATTTAATGCACACACAATATTGCTGGCGTTGTCCGATGCCACAAATCCACAGGAGAGTCCAATTGGGGTAAGCCATTCCGCGATGATCTTCCTCAGTTGCCGTAAGAGGTTTTCAGCTGTGTGCGTATTCTGGAAAGCGGTGATACAAAGCGTAGCCTGCCTAGGAAAGAGTTGGCGTTTGCGAGATGCTGCTACTGGTGCCGCCGCTGCTGTTCTTGCGGCGGGAGTCCATACATCTACCCAGTGGGCTGTCACAGTCATATAGTCCTGACCCTGCCCTGCTCCACTTGTCCACATGTCCGTGGTTAAGTGGACATTGGGTACAACTGCATTTTTTAGGACACTGGTGAGTCTTTTTCTGACGTCCGTGTACATTCTCGGTATCGCCTGCCTAGAGAAGTGGAACCTAGATGGTATTTGGTAACGGGGGCACACTGCCTCAATAAATTGTCTAGTTCCCTGTGAACTAACGGCGGATACCGGACGCACGTCTAACACCAACATAGTTGTCAAGGACTCAGTTATCCGCTTTGCAGTAGGATGACTGCTGTGATATTTCATCTTCCTCGCAAAGGACTGTTGAACAGTCAATTGCTTACTGGAAGTAGTACAAGTGGGCTTACGACTTCCCCTCTGGGATGACCATCGACTCCCAGCGGCAACAACAGCAGCGCCAGCAGCAGTAGGCGTTACACGCAAGGATGCATCGGAGGAATCCCAGGCAGGAGAGGACTCGTCAGAATTGCCAGTGACATGGCCTGCAGGACTATTGGCATTCCTGGGGAAGGAGGAAATTGACACTGAGGGAGTTGGTGGGGTGGTTTGCGTGAGCTTGGTTACAAGAGGAAGGGATTTACTGGTCAGTGGACTGCTTCCGCTGTCACCCAAAGTTTTTGAACTTGTCACTGACTTATTATGAATGCGCTGCAGGTGACGTATAAGGGAGGATGTTCCGAGGTGGTTAACGTCCTTACCCCTACTTATTACAGCTTGACAAAGGGAACACACGGCTTGACACCTGTTGTCCGCATTTCTGGTGAAATACCTCCACACCGAAGAGCTGATTTTTTTGGTATTTTCACCTGGCATGTCAACGGCCATATTCCTCCCACGGACAACAGGTGTCTCCCCGGGTGCCTGACTTAAACAAACCACCTCACCATCAGAATCCTCCTGGTCAATTTCCTCCCCAGCGCCAGCAACACCCATATCCTCCTCATCCTGGTGTACTTCAACACTGACATCTTCAATCTGACTATCAGGAACTGGACTGCGGGTGCTCCTTCCAGCACTTGCAGGGGGCGTGCAAATGGTGGAAGGCGCATGCTCTTCACGTCCAGTGTTGGGAAGGTCAGGCATCGCAACCGACACAATTGGACTCTCCTTGTGGATTTGGGATTTCAAAGAACGCACAGTTCTTTGCGGTGCTTTTGCCAGCTTGAGTCTTTTCAGTTTTCTAGCGAGAGGCTGAGTGCTTCCATCCTCATGTGAAGCTGAACCACTAGCCATGAACATAGGCCAGGGCCTCAGCCGTTCCTTGCCACTCCGTGTGGTAAATGGCATATTGGCAAGTTTACGCTTCTCCTCCGACAATTTTATTTTAGGTTTTGGAGTCCTTTTTTTACTGATATTTGGTGTTTTGGTTTTGACATGCTCTGTACTATGCCATTGGGCATCGGCCTTGGCAGACGACGTTGCTGGCATTTCATCGTCTCGGCCATGACTAGTGGCAGCAGCTTCAGCACGAGGTGGAAGTGGATCTTGATCTTTCCCTAATTTTGGAACCTCAACATTTTTGTTCTCCATATTTTAATAGGCACAACTAAAAGGCACCTCAGGTAAACAATGGAGATGGATGGATTGGATACTAGTATACAATTATGGACGGGCTGCCGAGTGCCGACACAGAGGTAGCCACAGCCGTGAACTACCGCACTGTACTGTGTCTGCTGCTAATATATAGACTGGTTGATAAAGAGATAGTATACTCGTAACTAGTATGTATGTATAAAGAAAGAAAAAAAAACCACGGTTAGGTGGTATATACAATTATGGACGGGCTGCCGAGTGCCGACACAGAGGTAGCCACAGCCGTGAACTACCGCACTGTACTGTGTCTGCTGCTAATATATAGACTGGTTGATAAAGAGATAGTATACTCGTAACTAGTATGTATGTATAAAGAAAGAAAAAAAAACCACGGTTAGGTGGTATATACAATTATGGACGGGCTGCCGAGTGCCGACACAGAGGTAGCCACAGCCGTGAACTACCGCACTGTACTGTGTCTGCTGCTAATATATAGACTGGTTGATAAAGAGATAGTATACTCGTAACTAGTATGTATGTATAAAGAAAGAAAAAAAAACCACGGTTAGGTGGTATATACAATTATGGACGGGCTGCCGAGTGCCGACACAGAGGTAGCCACAGCCGTGAACTACCGCACTGTACTGTGTCTGCTGCTAATATATAGACTGGTTGATAAAGAGATAGTATACTCGTAACTAGTATGTATGTATAAAGAAAGAAAAAAAAACCACGGTTAGGTGGTATATACAATTATGGACGGGCTGCCGAGTGCCGACACAGAGGTAGCCACAGCCGTGAACTACCGCACTGTACTGTGTCTGCTGCTAATATATAGACTGGTTGATAAAGAGATAGTATACTCGTAACTAGTATGTATGTATAAAGAAAGAAAAAAAAACCACGGTTAGGTGGTATATACAATTATGGACGGGCTGCCGAGTGCCGACACAGAGGTAGCCACAGCCGTGAACTACCGCATTGTACGGTGTCTGCTGCTAATATATAGACTGGTTGATAAAGAGATAGTATACTCGTAACTAGTATGTATGTATAAAGAAAGAAAAAAAAAACACGGTTAGGTGGTATATACAATTATGGACGGGCTGCCGAGTGCCGACACAGAGGTAGCCACAGCCGTGAACTACCGCACTGTACTGTGTCTGCTGCTAATATATAGACTGGTTGATAAAGAGATAGTATACTCGTAACTAGTATGTATGTATAAAGAAAGAAAAAAAAAACCACGGTTAGGTGGTATATACAATTATGGACGGGCTGCCGAGTGCCGACACAGAGGTAGCCACAGCCGTGAACTACCGCACTGTACTGTGTCTGCTGCTAATATATAGACTGGTTGATAAAGAGATAGTATACTCGTAACTAGTATGTATGTATAAAGAAAGAAAAAAAAACCACGGTTAGGTGGTATATACAATTATGGACGGGCTGCCGAGTGCCGACACAGAGGTAGCCACAGCCGTGAACTACCGCACTGTACTGTGTCTGCTGCTAATATATAGACTGGTTGATAAAGAGATAGTATACTCGTAACTAGTATGTATGTATAAAGAAAGAAAAAAAAACCACGGTTAGGTGGTATATACAATTATGGACGGGCTGCCGAGTGCCGACACAGAGGTAGCCACAGCCGTGAACTACCGCACTGTACTGTGTCTGCTGCTAATATATAGACTGGTTGATAAAGAGATAGTATACTCGTAACTAGTATGTATGTATAAAGAAAGAAAAAAAAACCACGGTTAGGTGGTATATACAATTATGGACGGGCTGCCGAGTGCCGACACAGAGGTAGCCACAGCCGTGAACTACCGCACTGTACTGTGTCTGCTGCTAATATAGACTGGTTGATAAAGAGATAGTATACTACTAATATTATATATACTGGTGGTCAGGTCACTGGTCACTAGTCACACTGGCAGTGGCACTCCTGCAGCAAAAGTGTGCACTGTTTTATAATATTATGTACTCCTGGCTCCTGCTATAACCTATAACTGGCACTGCAGTAGTGCTCCCCAGTCTCCCCCACAATTATAAGCTGTGTGAGCTGAGCAGTCAGACAGATATATAATATATATAGATGATGCAGCACACTGGCCTGAGCCTGAGCAGTGCACACAGATATGGTATGTGACTGACTGAGTCACTGTGTGTATCGCTTTTTTCAGGCAGAGAACGGATATATTAAATAAACTGCACTGTGTGTCTGGTGGTCACTCACTATATAATATATTATGTACTCCTGGCTCCTGCTATAACCTATAACTGGCACTGCAGTAGTGCTCCCCAGTCTCCCCCACAATTATAAGCTGTGTGAGCTGAGCAGTCAGACAGATATATATAATATTATATATAGATAATAGATGATGCAGCACACTGGCCTGAGCCTGAGCAGTGCACACAGATATGGTATGTGACTGAGTCACTGTGTGCTGTGTATCGCTTTTTTCAGGCAGAGAACGGATTATAAATAAAACTGGTGGTCACTATCAGCAAAACTCTGCACTGTACTGAGTACTCCTAATGCTCCCCAAAATTAGTAAATCAAGTGTCTCTCTAATCTATTCTAAACGGAGAGGACGCCAGCCACGTCCTCTCCCTATCAATCTCAATGCACGTGTGAAAATGGCGGCGACGCGCGGCTCCTTATATAGAATCCGAGTCTCGCGATAGAATCCGAGCCTCGCGAGAATCCGACAGCGTCATGATGACGTTCGGGCGCGCTCGGGTTAACCGAGCAAGGCGGGAAGATCCGAGTCGCTCGTACCCGTGAAAAAAAACATGAAGTTCTGGCGGGTTCGGATTCAGAGAAACCGAACCCGCTCATCTCTAGTCAATGATTCACCAAACTAACGTGTTTTAACATCCCTATTCCTGTTCTTCAACCTGTAATAAGTAAGAATCCTCTTCCTCCCACCCTTCCTACTAACAGCTACTGTATAGTGGAGTTTATGAACTAATCCCAGCACACTACCTGACTTTACATTTCTCACCAGGTAGTTGGTGGTGTCAGAAAAATGTGACACTACTAAACATTAGAGATGAGCGGGTTCGGTTTCTTTGAATCCGAACCCGCACGAACTTCACTTTTTTTTTCACGGGTCCGAGCGACTCGGATCTTCCCGCCTTGCTCGGTTAACCCGAGCGCGCCCGAACGTCATCATGACGCTGTCGGATTCTCGCGAGACTCGGATTCTATATAAGGAGCCGCGCGTCGCCGCCATTTTCACACGTGCATTGAGATTGATAGGGAGAGGACGTGGCTGGCGTCCTCTCCATTTAGATTAGATTTAGAAGAGAGAGAGAGAGAGAGAGATTGCTGTGATACTGTAGATTAGAAGAGAGTGCAGACAGAGTTTAGTGACTGACGACCACAGTGACCAGTGACCACCAGAGACAGTGCAGTTGTTTGTTTTATTTAATATATCCGTTCTCTGCCTGAAAAAAACGATACACAGTCACACAGTGACTCAGTCTGTGTGCACTGCTCAGCCCAGTGTGCTGCACATCAATGTATTGTATATAAAGCTTATAATTGTGGGGGAGACTGGGGAGCACTGCAGGTTGTTATAGCAGGAGCCAGGAGTACATGATAAATAATATTATATTAAAATTAAACAGTGCACACTTTTGCTGCAGGAGTGCCACTGCCAGTGTGACTAGTGGTGACCAGTGCCTGACCACCAGTATATTAGTAGTATTGTATACTATCTCTTTATCAACCAGTCTATATTAGCAGCAGACACAGTACAGTGCGGTAGTTCACGGCTGTGGCTACCTCTGTGTCGGCACTCGGCAGGCAGTCCGTCCATCCATAATTGTATTATATACCACCTAACCGTGGTTTTTTTTTTCTTTCTTTATACCGTCGTCATAGTCATACTATTTGTTACGAGTATACTACTATCTCTTTATCAACCAGTGTACAGTGCGGTAGTTCACGGCTGTGGCTACCTCTGTGTCGGAACTCGGCAGGCAGTCCGTCCATCCATAATTGTATTATAATATATACCACCTAACCGTGGTTTTTTTTTCGTTCTTTATACCGTCGTCATACTAGTTGTTACGAGTATACTACTATCTCTTTATCAACCAGTGTACAGTGCGGTAGTTCACGGCTGTGGCTACCTCTGTGTCGGAACTCGGCAGGCAGTCCGTCCATCCATAATTGTATTATAATATATACCACCTAACCGTGGTTTTTTTTTCGTTCTTTATACCGTCGTCATACTAGTTGTTACGAGTATACTACTATCTCTTTATCAACCAGTGTACAGTGCGGTAGTTCACGGCTGTGGCTACCTCTGTGTCGGCACTCGGCAGGCAGTCCGTCCAACCATAATTGTATTATATACCACCTAACCGTGGTTTTTTTTTTCATTCTTTATACCGTCGTCATACTAGTTGTTACGAGTATACTACTATCTCTTTATCAACCAGTGTACAGTGCGGTAGTTCACGGCTGTGGCTACCTCTGTGTCGGCACTCGGCAGGCAGTCCGTCCAACCATAATTGTATTATATACCACCTAACCGTGGTTTTTTTTTCTTTCTTTATACCGTCGTCATACTAGTTGTTATGAGTATACTACTATCTCTTTATCAACCAGTGTACAGTGCGGTAGTTCACGGCTGTGGCTACCTCTGTGTCGGCACTCGGCAGCCCGTCCATAATTGTATATACCAGTGACCTAACCGTGGTTTTTTTTTCTTTCTTTATACATACATACTAGTTACGAGTATACTATCTCTTTATCAACCAGTCTATATATTAGCAGCAGACACAGTACAGTGCGGTAGTTCACGGCTGTGGCTACCTCTGTGTCGGCACTCGGCAGCCCGTCCATAATTGTATACTAGTATCCAATCCATCCATCTCCATTGTTTACCTGAGGTGCCTTTTAGTTGTGCCTATTAAAATATGGAGAACAAAAATGTTGAGGTTCCAAAATTAGGGAAAGATCAAGATCCACTTCCACCTCGTGCTGAAGCTGCTGCCACTAGTCATGGCCGAGACGATGAAATGCCAGCAACGTCGTCTGCCAAGGCCGATGCCCAATGGCATAGTACAGAGCATGTCAAAACCAAAACACCAAATATCAGTAAAAAAAGGACTCCAAAACCTAAAATAAAATTGTCGGAGGAGAAGCGTAAACTTGCCAATATGCCATTTACCACACGGAGTGGCAAGGAACGGCTGAGGCCCTGGCCTATGTTCATGGCTAGTGGTTCAGCTTCACATGAGGATGGAAGCACTCAGCCTCTCGCTAGAAAACTGAAAAGACTCAAGCTGGCAAAAGCACCGCAAAGAACTGTGCGTTCTTTGAAATCCCAAATCCACAAGGAGAGTCCAATTGTGTCGGTTGCGATGCCTGACCTTCCCAACACTGGACGTGAAGAGCATGCGCCTTCCACCATTTGCACGCCCCCTGCAAGTGCTGGAAGGAGCACCCGCAGTCCAGTTCCTGATAGTCAGATTGAAGATGTCAGTGTTGAAGTACACCAGGATGAGGAGGATATGGGTGTTGCTGGCGCTGGGGAGGAAATTGACCAGGAGGATTCTGATGGTGAGGTGGTTTGTTTAAGTCAGGCACCCGGGGAGACACCTGTTGTCCGTGGGAGGAATATGGCCGTTGACATGCCAGGTGAAAATACCAAAAAAATCAGCTCTTCGGTGTGGAGGTATTTCACCAGAAATGCGGACAACAGGTGTCAAGCCGTGTGTTCCCTTTGTCAAGCTGTAATAAGTAGGGGTAAGGACGTTAACCACCTCGGAACATCCTCCCTTATACGTCACCTGCAGCGCATTCATAATAAGTCAGTGACAAGTTCAAAAACTTTGGGTGACAGCGGAAGCAGTCCACTGACCAGTAAATCCCTTCCTCTTGTAACCAAGCTCACGCAAACCACCCCACCAACTCCCTCAGTGTCAATTTCCTCCTTCCCCAGGAATGCCAATAGTCCTGCAGGCCATGTCACTGGCAAGTCTGACGAGTCCTCTCCTGCCTGGGATTCCTCCGATGCATCCTTGCGTGTAACGCCTACTGCTGCTGGCGCTGCTGTTGTTGCCGCTGGGAGTCGATGGTCATCCCAGAGGGGAAGTCGTAAGCCCACTTGTACTACTTCCAGTAAGCAATTGACTGTTCAACAGTCCTTTGCGAGGAAGATGAAATATCACAGCAGTCATCCTACTGCAAAGCGGATAACTGAGTCCTTGACAACTATGTTGGTGTTAGACGTGCGTCCGGTATCCGCCGTTAGTTCACAGGGAACTAGACAATTTATTGAGGCAGTGTGCCCCCGTTACCAAATACCATCTAGGTTCCACTTCTCTAGGCAGGCGATACCGAGAATGTACACGGACGTCAGAAAAAGACTCACCAGTCTCCTAAAAAATGCAGTTGTACCCAATGTCCACTTAACCACGGACATGTGGACAAGTGGAGCAGGGCAGGGTCAGGACTATATGACTGTGACAGCCCACTGGGTAGATGTATGGACTCCCGCCGCAAGAACAGCAGCGGCGGCACCAGTAGCAGCATCTCGCAAACGCCAACTCTTTCCTAGGCAGGCTACGCTTTGTATCACCGCTTTCCAGAATACGCACACAGCTGAAAACCTCTTACGGCAACTGAGGAAGATCATCGCGGAATGGCTTACCCCAATTGGACTCTCCTGTGGATTTGTGGCATCGGACAACGCCAGCAATATTGTGTGTGCATTAAATATGGGCAAATTCCAGCACGTCCCATGTTTTGCACATACCTTGAATTTGGTGGTGCAGAATTTTTTTAAAAACGACAGGGGCGTGCAAGAGATGCTGTCGGTGGCCAGAAAAATTGCGGGACACTTTCGGCATACAGGCACCACGTACAGAAGACTGGAGCACCACCAAAAACTACTGAACCTGCCCTGCCATCATCTGAAGCAAGAAGTGGTAACGAGGTGGAATTCAACCCTCTATATGCTTCAGAGGTTGGAGGAGCAGCAAAAGGCCATTCAAGCCTATACAATTGAGCACGATATAGGAGATGGAATGCACCTGTCTCAAGTGCAGTGGAGAATGATTACAACGTTGTGCAAGGTTCTGATGCCCTTTGAACTTGCCACACGTGAAGTCAGTTCAGACACTGCCAGCCTGAGTCAGGTCATTCCCCTCATCAGGCTTTTGCAGAAGAAGCTGGAGGCATTGAAGAAGGAGCTAAAAGGGAGCGATTCCGCTAGGCATGTGGGACTTGTGGATGCAGCCCTTAATTCGCTTAACAAGGATTCACGGGTGGTCAATCTGTTGAAATCAGAGCACTACATTTTGGCCACCGCGCTCGATCCTAGATTTAAAGCCTACCTTGGATCTCTCTTTCCGGCAGACACAGGTCTGCTGGGGTTGAAAGACCTGCTGGTGACAAAATTGTCAAGTCAAGCGGAACGCGACCTGTCAACATCTCCTCCTTCACATTCTCCCGCAACTGGGGGTGCGAGGAAAAGGCTCAGAATTCCGAGCCCACCCGCTGGCGGTGATGCAGGGCAGTCTGGAGCGACTGCTGATGCTGACATCTGGTCCGGACTGAAGGACCTGACAACGATTACGGACATGTCGTCTACTGTCACTGCATATGATTCTCTCAACATTGATAGAATGGTGGAGGATTATATGAGTGACCGCATCCAAGTAGGCACGTCACACAGTCCGTACTTATACTGGCAGGAAAAAGAGGCAATTTGGAGGCCCTTGCACAAACTGGCTTTATTCTACCTAAGTTGCCCTCCCACAAGTGTGTACTCCGAAAGAGTGTTTAGTGCCGCCGCTCACCTTGTCAGCAATCGGCGTACGAGGTTACATCCAGAAAATGTGGAGAAGATGATGTTCATTAAAATGAATTATAATCAATTCCTCCGCGGAGACATTGACCAGCAGCAATTGCCTCCACAAAGTACACAGGGAGCTGAGATGGTGGATTCCAGTGGGGACGAATTGATAATCTGTGAGGAGGGGGATGTACACGGTGATATATCGGAGGGTGAAGATGAGGTGGACATCTTGCCTCTGTAGAGCCAGTTTGTGCAAGGAGAGATTAATTGCTTCTTTTTTGGGGGGGGTCCAAACCAACCCGTCATATCAGTCACAGTCGTGTGGCAGACCCTGTCACTGAAATGATGGGTTGGTTAAAGTGTGCATGTCCTGTTTTGTTTATACAACATAAGGGTGGGTGGGAGGGCCCAAGGATAATTCCATCTTGCACCTCTTTTTTCTTTTCTTTTTCTTTGCATCATGTGCTGATTGGGGAGGGTTTTTTGGAAGGGACATCCTGCGTGACACTGCAGTGCCACTCCTAAATGGGCCCGGTGTTTGTGTCGGCCACTAGGGTCGCTAATCTTACTCACACAGTCAGCTACCTCATTGCGCCTCTTTTTTTCTTTGCGTCATGTGCTGTTTGGGGAGGGTTTTTTGGAAGGGACATCCTGCGTGACACTGCAGTGCCACTCCTAGATGGGCCCGGTGTTTGTGTCGGCCACTAGGGTCGCTAATCTTACTCACACAGTCAGCTACCTCATTGCGCCTCTTTTTTTCTTTGCGTCATGTGCTGTTTGGGGAGGGTTTTTTGGAAGGGCCATCCTGCGTGACACTGCAGTGCCACTCCTAGATGGGCCCGGTGTTTGTGTCGGCCACTAGGGTCGCTAATCTTACTCACACAGCTACCTCATTGCGCCTCTTTTTTTCTTTGCGTCATGTGCTGTTTGGGGAGGGTTTTTTGGAAGGGACATCCTGCGTGACACTGCAGTGCCACTCCTAGATGGGCCCGGTGTTTGTGTCGGCCACTAGGGTCGCTTATCTTACTCACACAGCGACCTCGGTGCAAATTTTAGGACTAAAAATAATATTGTGAGGTGTGAGGTATTCAGAATAGACTGAAAATGAGTGTAAATTATGGTTTTTGAGGTTAATAATACTTTGGGATCAAAATGACCCCCAAATTCTATGATTTAAGCTGTTTTTTAGTGTTTTTGGAAAAAAACACCCGAATCCAAAACACACCCGAATCCGACAAAAATAATTCGGTGAGGTTTTGCCAAAACGCGTTCGAACCCAAAACACGGCCGCGGAACCGAACCCAAAACCAAAACACAAAACCCGAAAAATTTCAGGCGCTCATCTCTACTAAACATATGACCCAGAATTCTAGACACAGGTGTGATGAGTGTATAGGCATTAAACACAGTTTTATCTTTTTTTCCATTGAATATATTATATAATGATCAAAGTAAAAAGTGTATTTATTCATTTATTTATTTATTTTTCCTTCCAGTAAAAAGGTATTTATGTCACAGTTCCCTTAATTCAATACGCTTTGTTGCAAGTTCAATGTATGCTACACTGAAGATGTAAAACATGCACTTGTACTAATGGTGGATAGAGGAAGGTGCCGGAGGCCAATGAGGCAATCGCATCGCCTATCAGGAACAGATGACCTCATACCACACATTGCACTAGTCACCGGCACTGTAGCAGAGCCAGAGAGACAGGACTTATGGACAGCCACAAAGAAAGAGTGAATTCGCGCTAGTAAATACAGTATGGCTACAGACATAGGTGTGCGCAGGGGGGGTGCCTGGTGCGCACAGGCACCCCCTAATGTCTGGCACCCCGATCTCACATGCCTGATGCAGCGATCGCCGAGCAGGCTGATTACTGTCCCCTCTGCGCTGCACCCTGTCAGGACTGCATTACTGACCGGACACCTGGGTTAACCAAGGGTGCCACTGCCACCGGTTTTCAAACTCCTGGCTCCACCTCTATCTACAAAAACAGCGTGATGTGACGTAATGACATCATGCTGCTCGCACGCCCACCCGTCACACCAGCCACACCAGCCACATATACACCTCTCTCCTTCTATGCTATTCCAACGCCAGCCACTGATGAGGATCAGCATGCAGCCAGCGTTCCTCTTAAGAAGACCAATTCAATACTGGCAGACGGCTGGCAGCAACATTGACACGTCACTTGTTTTTCCAGCAGCAGCAGTACTAGTCTGCGACTGTCAGTGTCAGTGAGTGACTGACTAGTAAGTAAGCTGCTGCAGCTTGCAGGGGAAAGAGAGAGGGAGCCAGACCAGGCTGAGGAGGAGCAGTGTAATTGCAGTGTGTGCCATCAGGGGTGTTTGTTTGGTGCTCACCACAACATCTGACAATGTATCTGCTTTAATAGGATTGGTACAAGGGTGGATATTTTATATGCGTTGACCATCAATAGATGTTGCTAGACACGCCCAAAAGGCGGTGCTAGACACACCCCTCCAGCGGTGCACCCCCTAATAAAATGTGCTGCGCACGCCAGTGGCTACAGATGACATATAAACCAATATAACAACTGTCATATATATAAGTAGCGGTAATAGGTTCGGCACTCGGTATGGGTATGCTGCAATACTTGCTGCGGTGCCCTCTGTGATCTATGGCAACATCGATAACAACCAACCTTGGGCCGCAGAAAGTGTGATTGCACAGATTTAGTTAAATCTGTGCAATCACACTTTCTGCGACCCAAGGTTGGTTGTTATCGATGTTTAGGTTGCTCTACTTGTAATACCCTTATGACGGGCTCCACATTTAGTCACCCTCAGGCAGGGAAGAATTTTAAAATCCGGCATCGAGTAACGTGTACCACCACTCACGTAATCTATATGTTAAAGTGTCCCTGTGGACTTGCCTATATTGGCAAGACCCAGAGGCAGTTTCGGGAGAGTATGGCACTACATCATATTGCCATCAAACAGGCTATCGAGAAGGGGGCCAGTGAGCAACCGCTGGCCCGGCACTGCATGCTAGCCAGGCATACGGTAGCCAGTATGCGGGCTATCATTATAGATCATGTCCCTCTGTCACACCGGGGCGGGGATCGGAACAAAATCCTCCTGCAATGTGAAAGCAGGTGGATTTTTGTCCTTAACACACTGTCACCACGGGGTTTGAATGAGACCCTGGGCCTTCAATGTTTTTTATGAATACTACGTTCTTAATGAACATATGTATTAATGATGTTAAGAAGTATATACCCATTGCGTTTAACGGCCAGGGTGCTAGTACCTCGATATCACTATGCAAGAGGCCACCCACGGAGTGTTTGCACTTTAATGCTATAGCATTTCATTATTATTGTGGATACTGTGTTGATGATCGCTACTTGGACCTGTGGGTTCAACTAATTCATTTAATGTCTTCTCTTGTTGTTTGTGATCGTTTTGTTTATATATGAGCACTGTCTATAATGGTTTTAAATTGCTTGTGTTTTGTTACAGCAGTTGCTTAGCAACAGGGGTTTGACTTCCGGGATCGGCTCCCTGCCCGGCGCTGTCTGCTGACGTCAGTGCCCGGCGACCCGTGCACAGCGCGGACGGACGCGACGCTGGCGGTGGCGATGGACAGGTGAGTTGAATCCTTGCAATGATTACTTGTTTGGTTGGGTATAAATATGTTCAATGTGTGTGTATATTTGTGTATGATTTGTCCCTGAAGACGGGGCCTAGTCCCCGAAACGCCGTAGGACTGCATTAAAGAATTTCTTCACTTTGCAATACAGACTGCTGAGTGCCGCTGATTCCTCCTTTGCTATATAAATATATATATATATATATATATATATATATATATATAATGTTGATTTTCAGGTGATTTTATTGTGTAATATTTCATATGCTGTAGGGGCGACTGATTTACAGGACTCGCGTGTTAACACTTCCTACGTGAAGCCCAACCTGTATGAAATTGTTTTACTCATCATCATATATATGGTTTCCAATGCCACCCACACTGTTTGCTGATCACGCATGAGAGACATTTTTGAAAAATGATCATAAAAGTGTCCTAAATGTGGGATATCCCTCCTGAACGGAATAGTCAACCTGAGAAAGGTTGACAATCATTAGGTTGACACCAAAAGGTCGACAGGCACTTGGTTAACATGACAAAAGGTCAACATGGCAAAAAGGTTGACACATGAAAAGGTCAAGATGCATTTTATTTTTTTATTTTTTTCTGTCGTTTACTCCGTAAAGTGGCTGGGAACCCCAATTAGTGCACAACGTCCCCTTGCATGGATAGCTTTGCCCGCCATGTTGTGGGCAAGGTGCCTCGCTCTACTATCACTGTTCTCCGCACAGGTTACTATTCCCAATTATAGTCCACGTGAATGGTATAGTATGAAAAAATGTAAAAAAAAATTTTTTGTGTATAAACCCATGTCGACCATTTCATGTGTCGCCCTTTCCAGAGCCTACCTTTTTACCATGTCAACCTTTTGTAGATGTCGACCAATAGTGGTCAACCTAATGACAGTCGACCTTAGTCATATTGACCTGGCATCTGGATACCCTTCTGAACTACAGGGTTAGATTCTATGCATGTTCTAGCTTTCATTGCTGCTATTTATCTACAGTACATGGAAGAAGCTTAGAACATGATACATTTGGATTGATATGTTACACCTATGAGGATATGTTGATACATATGTGAATTGCACCAGCAGTAAAATGCGAGATTAAGCAGGTGACCCCTCTCCAGCGGTAGGCATGTAAGTAACCCATGGGATTTAAAACCCAGAATGCAATAAAGGGTGTTTTTCACACTTAAGGCCTAATTCAGATCTGATCGCTGGGCTGCATTTTTTGCTGTCCTGCGATCAGATAGTCGCTGCCTACAGGGGGAGTGTATTTTCGCTGTGCAAGTGTGCGATCGCATGTGTAGCCGAGCTGCTAAAAATCAGTTTGTGCAGTCTCTGCGAAGCCCAGGACTTACTTTTCCAGTGCGATTGAATCCTGATGATTGGGGCCGGAGCTGATGTCAGACACCCGCCCTCAAAACACTTGGACACGTCTGTGTTTTTCGAGACATTCCCTGTAAACGGTCAGGTGCCACCCACAAACAGCATCTTCCTGTCATGCGAATAGATCCTTTGCACCATACCGTCACTGACCTCCGATGCCTGTTGTAGCCATCCGATGCGCATGTGCAGTTAGGATCTGATCACTCGCTGTGTGAAAACGCACAGCAGCCATCAGATCTGAATGACCCCCTTAGCTAATATATTCACCTTAGGTGCAGAACTTGCACACTTGGATTATCTGGACATTTGAGTCCGCTGGGGTCAATACAGTTGTCCTGTAACCAGAGGCGTATCTAGCACGGGGCGAGCAGGGCACGTGCCCTGGGCGCTGTGGAAGCCCCAACAGAGGGGGCGCCACCGGCACGGCCCGCTCACCCCATGCAACAGGGATTCCGCCGACGCTACCTGCGGCGCTCTCCCTGTCTTCCCGGCTGCTGTGCCTGTCACACTGGACAGGCAGCGGCAGCCAGGAGCCTCCGCTCATCTCCCCCGGCCCTCCCCCTCTCTCCGTCTCCCTACACATTGTACTGTGCGCGATCGTGCGTGACCGCGACGGTACGCGCGCGCGCGCCTGCGCGGCTTCAGTGAGCGGGTTTAACAGCCAGGTGAGCGGAGTGGACTTTAGTTTTTTTTCTGTCGGGAGAGGGGGTTGCGGGACAGTGTGTGTGTGTGAGTGTGTGTTAATTGTGTGAGTGTGTTAATTGTGTGTGTGTGTGTGGGACAGTGTGAGTGTGTTAATTGTGTGAGTGTGTTAATTGTGTGAGTGTGTTAATTGTACGTGTGTGGGACAGTGTGAGTGTGTTAATTGTGTGAGTGTGTTAATTGTGCGTGTGTGGGACAGTGTGTGTGTGTTAATTGTGTGTGTGTGTGGGACAGTGTGCGTGTGTTAATTGTATGTGTGTGTGTGTGACAGTGTGCGTGTGTGTTAATTGTGTGTGTGACAGTGTGTGTGTGTGTGACAGTGTGCGTGTGTGTTAATTGTGTGTGTGGGACAGTGCGTGTGTGACAGTGTGCGTGTGTGTGGGACAGTGCGTGTGTGTGTGAGACAGTGTGCGTGTTAATTGTGTGTGTGCGTGTGTGGGACAGTGTGCGTGTGTTAATTGTCCCCGCGGTGATTGGTGTCTGCAGTGTGTGCCCCCGTCCTCCTCCGCTGCTGCTGACAGGAGCGGTGTTGTGCGGCTCTCCCCCTGCTCCGCCGGCTCCGTCCTCCCGTCGTGGCCCTGCAGTGTGTGCCGGTCTCCCCAGCAGCAGCAGCAGGTTAGTCTCTCTCCTCTCTCTCTCTCTCTCCTCCTGTGGATTGAAGTTTGTAAGTATCATTTTCATTTTTACAGGTGCCCCTATTGGATTCTACTGGACAAGTTGACGTGACCGGCGTGGGATGTAGGTAAGTAATGTGTCTCTCATTTTTACAGGTGCCCCTATTGGATTCTACTGGACAAGTGGACATGACCGGCGTGGGATGTAGGTAAGTAATCTGTCTCTCATTTTTACAGATTCCCCTATTGGATTCTACTGGACAAGTGGACGTGACCGGCGTGGGATGTAGGTAAGTAATCTGTCTCTCATTTTTACAGGTGCCCCTATTGGATTCTACTGGACAAGTGGACGTGACCGGCGTGGGATGTAGGTAAGTAATGTGTCTCTCATTTTTATAGGTACCCCTATTGGATTCTACTGGACAAGTGGACGTGACCGGCGTGGGATGTAGGTAAGTAATCTGTCTCTCATTTTTACAGGTGCCCCTATTGGATTCTACTGGACAAGTGGACGTGACCGGCGTGGGATGTAGGTAAGTAATGTGTCTCTCATTTTTATAGGTGCCCCTATTTATTTATACCCTTAAAAAGTGCACTGAAGGTACACTAATATATGTTACAGGCTGTAACATATATTAGTGTACCTTCAGTGCACTTTTTAAGGGTATAAATAAATCTTATGGACAGCCAATCAGAAGTTGTCTCTTATCTCTCACATATACTAAAGGTGCATACACACTAGTCGATTTTGAGCTCCAAGTAGCTCACTTTTGGTGTTCTGAGCTACTTTGAGCTCAAAATCGTCTAATGTGTACGGGCGAGAGATGAGCGGTGAGCGCTGATGCCACTCCTGCATCATCCCCACCCGCCGCCCTGTTTTACCGGCAGAGTGAACCAGTTTTCACAGTCTCCTACTGTTGAAATAGGTTCGTCCTCGTGAAAATCGCTGGGCCAGCTGAAGATTGCTCAGTGTGTATGCACTGTGCGATTTTCCGGCCAGCGATTTTCACATCATCTCTCTGCATACACAGTGGGCAAAAACACCCAGTGTGTATGCACCTTATGAGATTCCACGTTTTAGTTGCCATGCTATTAAGTAGGTGAGTTTACGCCAGGGACGTGCAGTCAGGGGAGGCAGGGGAGGCAGTGCCTCCCCTGTCATTCTCCCCTGTCATTAACGATTTCATTACAATAATATAAAGAAGATACTTCTGACACATATTCTGTGTCCTAAGTATATGCTTTATATTATTTTAGTCATTTCTACATTTTCAAACTGTTTAATTTGTTTTTAGAGGCATCGAGAGCGGTGCCTCCTGTAGATAATGACAAAGGTCCGGAAGCGGGGGGCGGGCAGGGGGCGGGGCCAAGGAGAGGGCTGTAAAAGCCCATTAAAAAAAACAGGAACAGCGGCACCAGTGTGAGTGCCTCAGTGACAGGGGCGTGCCTTCTGCCCATATGAAAGCACGCCCCTTCCTCTGAGACAGATATGATTGGGTACTGTCTGATCCTCCTTCCTCCGGCCAGACCCGCATCACCCGCACAGTCACACCGCCGGAGCCGCTCATCACCCCCTCCCGCTCACCTGGTGCTGCTCATCCAAACCCCCCCCCCCCCCCGCCCGCCCGCCCGCTCACCGTCAGTGCTACCCTCCCCTGCAACCACCGCTGGTGGCTCTCATCTCGTGGTGTGCTGCTTATTCCCCCCCCCCCTCACTGTCAGTGCTGCTCATCTCTTACCCCCCCCGCCCCCCCTCACCGTCAGTGCTGCACATCTCTCTCCCCCCCCCCCCCCCCCAGTGCCAGTGCTGCCCATCTCTCCCCCTCTACCTCCCCGCTGGTGCTGCTCATCTCGCCCCATCCCCCTGCTCACCTGGTGCTGCTCATCATCTTTTCCCTCCCCCTCCACTCTCGTGATGCTGCTCATCTCCCCCCCACCATCAGTGCAGCTCATCTCTCCCCCCCCAACCCCCGCTGGTGCTTCTCATCTTCCCTCCGCTTGGTGCTAGTGCTGCCCGTCTCCCCCCCCCCCGCTCACCTGGTGCTGCTCATCTCCCCCCCACCCCCCGCTCACCAACAGTGCAGCTCATCTCACCGCTCATCTCCCCCCCTCCCCCTGCTCAGTGCCAGTGCTGCTCATCTCTCTCCCCCACTCACCATCAGTGCAGCTCATTTCTCCCCCCCAACCACCGCTGGTGCATCTCATCTCCCCCCCCCGCTCTCATGGTGCTGATCATCATCTTCTCCCCCCCCCCACTCACCTAGTGCTGCTCATCTCCCCCCCACCCCCCACTCACCATCAGTGCAGCTCATCTCTCCCCCCCAACCACCGCTGGTGCTTCTAGTCTCCCCCCCGCTTGGTGCTAGTGCTGCCCGTCTCCCCCCTCCCCTCCCCCCGCTCACCTGGTGCTGCTCATCTCCCCCCCACCCCCCGCTCACCAACAGTGCAGCTCATCCCTCCGCTCATCTCCCCCCCTCCCCCTGCTCAGTGCCAGTGCTGCTCATCTCTCTCCCCCACTCACCATCAGTGCAGCTCATTTCTCCCCCCCAACCACCGCTGGTGCATCTCATCTCCCCCCCACTCTCATGGTGCTGATCATCATCTTCTCCCCCCCCAGCTCACCATCAGTGCAGCTCATCTCTCCTCTCATCTCTCCCCCCCCCCCCCTCTGCTCAGTGCCAGTGCTGCTCATCACCCCCCCCCCCCCACTCATCTGGTGCTGCTCATCTCCCCCCCCACTCACCGTCAGTGCTGCTCATCCCCCAACCCCCAAACAAACGCTGGTGCTGCACATCCCCCCCCCCCTCAGTGCCAATGCTGCTCATCTCTCCCTCCCCACTCACCGCCAGTGCTCATCACCCCCCCCCCCCGCTCACCGCCAGTGCTGGTCATCCCCCCGCTCACTGCCAGTGCTGCTCATCTTCCCCACAGGCCCCACCTCTCCTTCCGCTCACCACCAGTGCTTACACTTCCCACCCCGCTCACCACCAGTGCTTCTCACTTCCCACCCCGCTCACTGCCAGTGCTGTTCATCTTCCCCACAGCCCCTCCCCGCTCACTGCCAGTGCTGCTCATCTCCCCCCGCTCACTGCCAGCGCTGCTCATCTTCCGAACAGACTCCCACCCCTCCCCCTGCTTACTGCCAGTGCTGCTCATCTCCCCCCTCCACCTCACTACCGCCCGCCGTTTGCTTGCCAGCTGAGCTGAGCTGTGCTATCACCTGGAGGGAGCGCAGGAGAAGTTGCAGAGGCTTGGCCGCAGCATCTGGGAATATGTGAGAGACCACAACCGCTATTGACAGACACCGGTGACTGGTGAGTAGCTTGTAAATTCCCAAACTCCCCCCACCCAGTGGCGCCAATCTATCTTTTTGCCGGTGGGTGCCGTGACATAATTATGTCGCCGTGGCTGCACGCGCAACAGACCAGGAGGCTGACTGGGAGCTGGGGGTGGAGCCGCGGGTTGAGGAATTTACTGCCCATGGCTCCACCCCCAGCTCACAGTCAGCCTCCTGGTTTCTGGGGTATTGGGCGGCTGGGGGAAGCTGTAGTGCCAGCCCGTGCCCGGGGCTTCACTGACACTATCCTGCGCTCACCCCCCACTGGTGGCTCATTGAGTGTCGGCCGGGAGAAGCTGCAGTGCTGTGCCTAGGGCTCCGCTGAGACTGCTAGGCTCACCCCCGCTGGCGACTCATGTGATGTATGTATACACCACATGAGCCACCAGCGGGGGTGATCGCAGCATAGTCATATACCAGATGTGAATTTTGCCTCATTCTGCGTAGAGATGAGCGGATTCGGTTTTACTCGGTTCTCAAAACCGAATCTTATTGGCTATCCAAAACACGTGACATCCGTGAGCCAATAAGATGTCGTTTTGAGAACCGAGTAAAACAGAGTAAAACCGAATCCGCTCATCTCTAATTCTGTGTGCTATAATGTGAGTTTCGGCTCATTCAGTGTGCTACAATGTGACTGTCGGCTCATTCAGTGTGCTACAATGGGAATTTTGGCTCATTCAGTGTGTTACAATGTGACTGTCGGCTCAGTCAGTGTGCTACAATGTGACTGTGGGCTCATTCAGTGTGCTACAATGGGAATTTCGGCTCATTCAGTGTGTTACAATGTGACTGTCGGCTCATTCAGTGTGCTACAATGTGAATTTCGGCTCATTCTGTGTGCTATAATGTGAATTTCGGCTCATACTGTGTGCTATAATGTGACTGTCGGCTCATTCAGTGTGCTACAATGTGACTGTCGGCTCATTCAGTATGCTACAATGTGAATTTCAGCTCATTCTCTGTGCTACATTGTGAATTTCGGCTCATTCAGTGTGCTACAATGTGAATTTCAGCTCATTCAGTGTGCTACAATGTGAATTTCAGCTCATTCAGTGTGCTGCAATGTGAATATCGGATCATTCAGTGTGCTACAAGGTGAATTTCAGCTCATTCAGTGTGCTACAATGTGAATATCGGATCATTCAGTGTGCTATAATGTGAATGTCGGATCATTCAGTGTGCTACAAGGTGAATTTCAGCTCATTCAGTGTGCTACTATGTGAATGTCGGATCAGCCAGTGTGCTACAATGTGAATGTCGGATCATTCAGTGTGCTACAATGTGAATGTCGGATCATTCAGTGTGCTACAATGTGAATATCGGATCATTCAGTGTGCTACAATGTGAATATCGGATCATTCAGTGTGCTACAAGGTGAATTTCAGCTCATTCAGTGTGCTACAATGTGAATATCGGATCATTCAGTGTGCTACAATGTGAATTTCAGCTCATTCAGTGTGCTACAATGTGAATATCGGATCATTCAGTGTGCTACAAGGTGAATTTCAGCTCATTCAGTGTGCTACAATGTGAATGTCGGATCATTCAGTGTGCTAGAATGTGAATGTCGGATCATTCAGTGTGCTATAATGTGAATGTCGGATCATTCAGTGTGCTACAATGTGAATATCGGATCATTCAGTGTGCTACAATGTGAATATCGGATCATTCAGTGTGCTACAAGGTAAATTTCAGCTCATTCAGTGTGCTACTATGTGAATGTCGGATCAGTCAGTGTGCTACAATGTGAATGTCGGATCATTCAGTGTGCTACAATGTGAATGTCGGATCATTCAGTGTGCTAGAATGTGAATGTCGGATCATTCAGTGTGCTACAATGTGAATGTCGGATCATTCAGTGTGCTACAATGTGAATGTCGGATCATTCAGTGTGCTACAATGTGAATATCGGATCATTCAGTGTGCTACAATGTGAATATCGGATCATTCAGTGTGCTACAAGGTGAATTTCAGCTCATTCAGTGTGCTACAATGTGAATATCGGATCATTCAGTGTGCTACAATGTGAATTTCAGCTCATTCAGTGTGCTACAATGTGAATATCGGATCATTCAGTGTGCTACAAGGTGAATTTCAGCTCATTCAGTGTGCTACAATGTGAATGTCGGATCATTCAGTGTGCTAGAATGTGAATGTCGGATCATTCAGTGTGCTATAATGTGAATGTCGGATCATTCAGTGTGCTACAATGTGAATATCGGATCATTCAGTGTGCTACAATGTGAATATCGGATCATTCAGTGTGCTACAAGGTGAATTTCAGCTCATTCAGTGTGCTACAATGTGAATGTCGGATCAGTCAGTGTGCTACAATGTGAATGTCGGATCATTCAGTGTGCTACAATGTGAATATCGGATCATTCAGTGTGCTACAAGGTGAATTTCAGCTCATTCAGTGTGCTACAATGTGAATGTCGGATCATTCAGTGTGCTAGAATGTGAATGTCGGATCATTCAGTGTGCTATAATGTGAATGTCGGATCATTCAGTGTGCTACAATGTGAATATCGGATCATTCAGTGTGCTACAATGTGAATATCGGATCATTCAGTGTGCTACAAGGTGAATTTCAGCTCATTCAGTGTGCTACAATGTGAATGTCGGATCAGTCAGTGTGCTACAATGTGAATGTCGGATCATTCAGTGTGCTACAATGTGAATGTCGGATCATTCAGTGTGCTAGAATGTGAATGTCGGATCATTCAGTGTGCTACAATGTGAATGTCGGATCATTCAGTGTGCTACAATGTGAATGTCGGATCATTCAGTGTGCTATAATGTGAATGTCGGATCATTCAGTGTGCTACAAGGTGAATTTCAGCTCATTCAGTGTGCTACAATGTGAATGTCGGATCATTCAGTGTGCTACAATGTGAATGTCGGATCATTCAGTGTGCTAGAATGTGAATGTCGGATCATTCAGTGTGCTAGAATGTGAATGTCGGATCATTCAGTGTGCTACAATGTGAATGTCGGATCATTCAGTGTGCTACAATGTAAATTTCCGCATATACTGTGTGGTATAATGTGAAATGGGCACCAGTACTAGACAGTATAAGGGGTTCTGCTATTGTGGGGTATATGGTGTGGTAAACTACATGGAAGGACACGCGCCCTTTGTGAATGGCCACGCCGCCTTATCCAGAGCGCATGCGCCTTCGGCGCGCACATAATTGCAACCTTCACTTTTCCATATCCCCACTTCAAAATTCCACTTCGATCTCTGTGAGGGATGGTATCAGAATCCTGGCGCTTGAGATAACGATGGTCAGAATACCGACAGCGTCATACCGATGTGCAGGATCCCAACAACCCCCCCAACCCTCCCTGCCTGCAGCCTGTTCTTAACCTGCGCCAGGTAGAGCCCATTCCTAGACTGGTACAGATGGCCAGGGATGACTCTATTTGTCTCCAGCCTCCATCACAAGCAGCAGCGCAGTTGTTGGGAGACCTGCTGCTGCTTGAGGAGAATGGAGGTGAGCAGAGTCTGTCCATATGCTGTCCGAGAGGAGGCTCCAGAATCTGCCCCCTACTGCTGTAGTGCAGGTAGAAGGAGACACAAGCACAGCAGGCACAGCCAGGGGCTGTGATGACATGATATAGTGCTATGGATTGTATGAGGAAGGGGGCCCCAAATCCGTGTGTTGCTTAGGGCTCCATGAGGTCTAAACTCGCCTCTGGCAGCGGCCATAGCGGTGGCTTTAGTGGGCATGCCTCACCAGCCACTGACCTCACCGCACGCCACTGAGTTTACCTGACATCTTGTGCTACTCGGGAACAGTCTGATTTATCTATGAGGAGTTTTTTTTCCCCCCATATGGATAAAGCAATGAGGTGCGGTGAGATTAATGGCTAATGAGGCACTGGCTAGTATCATAAATATGATTTGGTGATGAGTTTTGACTATAAAAATGATTAGAATAAAATGAAGATGATATTAATTATACTCCGGTGATATTTATATCATTGATATCTTCTTTGTATTATCCTAATCATTTTTATATTCAAAACTTTGGAGTATACTGACGTATGACAGGTGAGGTTCTGCCTCCCCTGCCTACCCTGACCGCACGTCACTGGGATACAGTAAGATAAAGAGAAGTAGAGGATATTAGGTTCTATTCATTATGCTAATTATCGGAGACCTTTATTTAATACCCCAAAAGTAAAGTGATTAAATGATATACTGTATATAAATATTAAGTGATCTTTAGGAAAACTGATGTACAAGTGGGTGCTATAAGAAATCACACAATAACTTTTAAATACAGTATTACATTGATATTTGCATTCTGAAATAATATATGTGGACTGATTTGCCCGAGTCAGACTTCTTAGCATGTCAATATGTTGATTTATTTATTTATTGTTCAGCTTGGGTTGCATAAAATATGAAGGCAAATCCCATTTTCACCACTCTATAGATCTGAAGACAGCTTACAAGTGCAAAGGGCTGATGCAAGTCAATGACTGGGTCAGATGTTACCATACCAATTTGTCAACATGTCTCTTGGAAAGGAATAATGAAAGCCTTCGTCCGAGATCAATGTGTTTTTCAGCTGTAGTGCTAATATTACTTTTTGTTTATGCCTAATTCCACGAAAGCTTGCAAGATGTTGCTGTTTATATTCTGGAAAACAGATCTGTTCAAGTTTGTTCATTTCTGGAGAACACAAGATATTCCTCATACAGCAAGTAGGACATGACTGTTTCGATGTATCATATGTTTAGCCGGATTCTGTATGATCTATGTCAACATATCGACCCGGGCAGACCAGCGGTGGTTTACCTGCTACCAACAGCTGCAATAGCTCCAGCGGTGTCTACCGGGTCCCGGTGTCCATGTGACCATCACTTCCGGACCAGGAGGTCATTCCGAGTTGATCGCTCACTAGCAGTTTTTAGCAGCCATGCAAACGCATCGTCGCCGCAAACTGGGGAGTGTATTGTAGCTTTGCAGAAGTGCGAACGCTTGTGCAACAGAGCGCCTCCAAAATCGTTTTGTGCAAAACAAGAGTAGCCCTGTAGTTACTCTTCGTGTGCGTTCATTCTAACGACGGAGGGACGGCTTTTGACGTCACACACTCGCCCAGCGAACGTCCAGCCACGCCTGCGTTTTTTCTGCCACGCCTGCGTTTTTCTTAGCACTCCCTAAAACCGGTCAGTTGGACACCCAGAAACGCCAACTTTCTGTCAATCTCCTTGCGGCCGGCTGTGCAATTGGAATCGTCGCTAGAACCAGTGCAAAACCACAATGGAATTTGTACCCATACAATGTGCGTGCACATTGCGGAGCATACGCATGCGCAGATTAGCCATTTTTTTTACTGATCGCTATGCAGCAAACAACGGCAGCTAGTGATCAACTCGGAATGACCCCCCAGACCTCCAATCCTCTGGCATATGAGTATATTCCTCTCCTAGTGCCTAACGCTAACCCCTCCCCCGACAGCATAGCCCTAACACTCCTGCCGGCAGCCTAACCCTAATGTCAGCATTCTGAGAATTGTGTAGACATTTTAGGAATGTCAACACCTTAACCGTCAACATTGAGATTGCTGACCTAGTTACTACAGTACATCCCGCATAGCCACTGGTGTATCTATAATGCACGACTTGAACTTACCTTACGGATGCTGGTGCCTATTTCCCGGAGCTTACATCAGAAGATGACACTGACACCATTTTTCTAAAGTAATCTGATAAAACACTCCTGCCAAATACCATGTTTTTTTCAGGATTAGCTCATAAGTGGATGGTGCCATTCCCTGTCACTGTGTAGCACCACGTGGCGCAATCAATTGGCTGCGGGATTTCTGAATTCCACTCAGTGGGACTGATGTAGAGGTGTTAGAATAGACTAAATGAACGCAAATTATTATTTTTTTTAAATGCATGTAAAATTTGCGTATTTTCCACATATGCAGAGTTGCATACATCCTTTACGTCAAGTCATCACTGTCAGTGAGGGCCGGCTCTACAATTAGACAGCTTTAGGCCTCTGCCTAGGGTGCCTGGGATCTGGAGGGTTCCACTGAGATACACCTGCACTCTCATGTCTACCTCCAAGATTTTTCCCGCAGTGCCCCTTTCCTCTGTAATGCTCTCTCTGCCATGTCCGACCTACTTCCAGTCTCCCCAGCTTTAAACTTTCCCTTTAGACACGTCTTTGCATTACAGTCTACTAGAGATGAGCGGGTTCGGTTCCTCGGAATCCGAACCCCCCCGAACTTCAGCCTTTTTACACGGGTCCGAGGCAGACTCGGATCTTCCCGCCTTGCTCGGTTAACCCGAGCGCGCCCGAACGTCATCATCCCGCTGTCGGATTCTCGCGAGGCTCGTATTCTATCGCGAGACTCGGATTCTATATAAGGAGCCGCGCGTCGCCGCCATTTTCACACGTGCATTGAGATTGATAGGGAGGGGACGTGGCTGGCGTCCTCTCCGTTAGAATAGATAGAGACACTTGAGTTGATTTACTACTAACTTAGTAATTTTGGGGAGCATTAGGAGTACTCAGAGTGCAGAGTTTTGCTGATAGTTACTAGTGACCACCACCAGTTTTATTTATTATTTAATATAATCCGTTCTCTGCCTGAAAAAAAATGATACACAGTCACATACCATATCTGTGCTCAGCCTCAGTGTGCTGCATGATAATATCATCTATGTATATCTGACTGTGCTGAGTGCTCACTGCTCACACAGCTGAATTGTGGGGGAGACTGGGGTGCAGTTATAGCAGGAGTACAGTGCACACTTTTGCTGCCAGTGTGACTGACCAGTGACCACCAGTATATTGTCTGCCTGAAAAAGTTAAACACTCCTGTGGTGTTGTTTTTTTTTATTCTATAAACGCATTCTGCTGACAGTGTCCAGCAGGTCCGTCATTCATTATATTATATAAATATTTACCTGCAGTAGTGTTATATTATTTTTGTTCATCTCTATCATCTTTATCATCTCTATATTAGCAGACGCAGTACGGTAGTCCACGGCTGTGGCTACCTCTGTGTCGTCAGTGCTCGTCCATAATTGTATACCTACCTGTGGTGGGGTTTTTTTTTCTATCTTCTTCATACTAGTAGTTTAGGAGTCTGCTGACAGTGTCCAGCAGGTCCGTCATTATATTATATATACCTGCAGTAGTGATATATATATATTTTTTATATCATTATCATCTCTATACTAGCAGACGCAGTACGGTAGTCCACGGCTGTAGCTACCTCTGTGTCGTCAGTGCTCGTCCATAATTGTATACCTACCTGTGGTGGGGTTTTTTTTTTCTATCTTCTTCATACTAGTAGTTTAGGAGTCTGCTGACAGTGTCCAGCAGGTCCGTCATTATATTATATATACCTGCAGTAGTGATATATATATATTTTTTATATCATTATCATCTCTATACTAGCAGACGCAGTACGGTAGTCCACGGCTGTAGCTACCTCTGTGTCGTCAGTGCTCGTCCATAATTGTATACCTACCTGTGGTGGGGTTTTTTTTTCTATCTTCTTCATACTAGTAGTTTAGGAGTCTGCTGACAGTGTCCAGCAGGTCCGTCATTATATTATATATACCTGCAGTAGTGATATATATATATTTTTTATATCATTATCATCTCTATACTAGCAGACGCAGTACGGTAGTCCACGGCTGTAGCTACCTCTGTGTCGTCAGTCACTCGTCATCCATAAGTATACTAGTATCCATCCATCTCCATTGTTTACCTGAGGTGCCTTTTAGTTGTGCCTATTAAAATATGGAGAACAAAAATGTTGAGGTTCCAAAAATAGGGAAAGATCAAGATCCACTTCCACCTCGTGCTGAAGCTGCTGCCACTAGTCATGGCCGAGACGATGAAATTCCATCAACGTCGTCTGCCAAGGCCGATGCCCAATGTCATAGTACAGAGCATGTAAAATCCAAAACACAAAATATCAGTAAAAAAAGGACTCAAAAATCTAAAATAAAATCGTCGGAGGAGAAGCGTAAACTTGCCAATATGCCATTTACCACACGGAGTGGCAAGGAACGGCTGAGGCCCTGACCTATGTTCATGGCTAGTGGTTCAGCTTCACATGAGGATGGAAGCACTCAGCCTCTCGCTAGAAAAATGAAAAGACTTTAGCTGGCAAAAGCACAGCAAAGAACTGTGCGTTCTTCGAAATCACAAATCCACAAGGAGAGTCCAATTGTGTCGGTTGCGATGCCTGACCTTCCCAACACTGGACGTGAAGAGCATGCGCCTTCCACCATTTGCACGCCCCCTGCAAGTGCTGGAAGGAGCACCTGCAGTCCAGTTCCTGATAGTCAGATTGAAGATGTCAGTGTTGAAGTACACCAGGATGAGGAGGATATGGGTGTTGCTGGCGCTGGGGAGGAAATTGACAAGGAGGATTCTGATGGTGAGGTGGTTTGTTTAAGTCAGGCACCCGGGGAGACACCTGTTGTCCGTGGGAGGAATATGGCCATTGACATGCCTGGTGAAAATACCCAAAAAATCAGCTCTTCGATGTAGAAGTATTTCAACAGAAATGCGGACAACAGGTGTCAAGCCGTGTGTTGCCTTTGTCAAGCTGTAATAAGTAGGGGTAAGGACGTTAACCACCTCGGAACATCCTCCCTTATACGTCACCTGCAGCGCATTCATCATAAGTCAGTGACAAGTTCAAAAACTTTGGGCGACAGCGGAAGCAGTCCACTGACCAGTAAATCCCTTCCTCTTGTAACCAAGCTCACGCAAACCACCCCACCAACTCCCTCAGTGTCAATTTCCTCCTTCCCCAGGAATGCCAATAGTACTGCAGGCCATGTCACTGGCAATTCTGACGAGTCCTCTCCTGCCTGGGATTCCTCCGATGCATCCTTGAGTGTAACGCCTACTGCTGCTGGCGCTGCTGTTGTTGCTGCTGGGAGTCGATGGTCATCCCAGAGGGGAAGTCGTAAGACCACTTTTACTACTTCCACCAAGCAAATGACTGTCCAACAGTCCTTTGCGAGGAAAAAGAAATATCACAGCAGTCATCCTGCTGCAAAGCGGATAACTGAGGCCTTGGCATCCTGGGCGGTGAGAAACGTGGTTCCGGTATCCATCATTACTGCAGAGCCAACTATAGACTTGTTGGAGGTACTGTGTCCCCGGTACCAAATACCATCTAGGTTCCATTTCTCTAGGCAGGCGATACCGAAAATGTACAAAGACCTCAGAAAAAGACTCACCAGTGTCCTAAAAAATGCAGTTGTACCCAATGTCCACTTAACCACGGACATGTGGACAAGTGGAGCAGGGCAGACTCAGGACTGTATGACTGTGACAGCCCACTGGGTAGATGTATTGACTCTCGCCGCAAGAACAGCAGCGGCGGCACCAGTAGCAGCATCTCGCAAACGCCAACTCTTTCCTAGGCAGGCTACGCTTTGTATCACCGCTTTCCAGAATACGCACACAGCTGAAAACCTCTTACGGCAACTGAGGAAGATCATCGCAGAATGGCTTACCCCAATTGGACTCTCCTGTGGATTTGTGGCATCGGACAACGCCAGCAATATTGTGTGTGCATTAAATCTGGGCAAATTCCAGCACGTCCCATGTTTTGCACATACCTTGAATTTGGTGGTGCAGAATTATTTAAAAAACGACAGGGGCGTGCAAGAGATGCTGTCGGTGGCCAGAAGAATTGCGGGACACTTTCGGCGTACAGGCACCACGTACAGAAGACTGGAGCAACACCAAAAACGCCTGAACCTGCCCTGCCATCATCTGAAGCAAGAAGTGGTAACGAGGTGGAATTCAACCCTCTATATGCTTCAGAGGTTGGAGGAGCAGCAAAAGGCCATTCAAGCCTATACAACTGACCACGATATAGGAGGTGGAATGCACCTGTCTCAAGCGCAGTGGAGAATGATTTCAACATTGTGCAAGGTTCTGCAACCTTTTGAACTTGCCACACGTGAAGTCAGTTCAGACACTGCCAGCCTGAGTCAGGTCATTCCCCTCATCAGGCTTTTGCAGAAGAAGCTGGAGACATTGAAGGAGGAGCTAACACTGAGCGATTCCGCTAGGCATGTGGGACTTGTGGATGGAGCCCTTAATTCGCTTAACAAGGATTCACGGGTGGTCAATCTGTTGAAATCAGAGCACTACATTTTGGCCACCGTGCTCGATCCTAGATGTAAAACCTACGTTGTATCTCTCTTTCCGGCAGACACAAGTCTGCAGGGGTTCAAAGAACTGCTGGTGAGAAAATTGTCAAGTCAAGCGGAACGCGACCTGTCAACATCTCCTCCTTCACATTCTCCCGCAACTGGGGGTGCGAGGAAAAGGCTCAGAATTCCAAGCCCACCCGCTGGCGGTGATGCAGGGCAGTCTGGAGCGACTGCTGATGCTGACATCTGGTCCGGACTGAAGGACCTGCCAACGATTACGGACATGTCGTCTACTGTCACTGCATATGATTCTCTCACCATTGAAAGAATGGTGGAGGATTATATGAGTGACCGCATCCAAGTAGGCACGTCACACAGTCCGTACGTATACTGGCAGGAAAAAGAGGCAATTTGGAGGCCCTTGCACAAACTGGCTTTATTCTACCTAAGTTGCCCTCCCACAAGTGTGTACTCCGAAAGAGTGTTTAGTGCCGCCGCTCACCTTGTCAGCAATCGGCGTACGAGGTTACTTCCAGAAAATGTGGAGAAGATGATGTTCATTAAAATGAATTATAATCAATTCCTCCATGGAGACATTCACCAGCAGCAATTGCCTCCACAAAGTACACAGGGAGCTGAGATGGTGGATTCCAGTGGGGACGAATTGATAATCTGTGAGGAGGGGGATGTACACGGTGATGAATCGGAGGATGATGATGAGGTGGACATCTTGCCTCTGTAGAGCCAGTTTGTGCAAGGAGAGATTAATTGCTTCTTTTTTGGTGGGGGTCCAAACCAACCCGTCATTTCAGTCACAGTCGTGTGGCAGACCCTGTCACTGAAATGATGGGTTGGTTAAAGTGTGCATGTCCTGTTTATACAACATAAGGGTGGGTGGGAGGGCCCAAGGACAATTCCATCTTGCACCTCTTTTTTCTTTCATTTTTCTTTGCGTCATGTGCTGTTTGGGGAGTGTTTTTTGGAAGGGCCATCCTGCGTGACACTGCAGTTCCACTCCTAGATGGGCCAGGTGTTTGTGTCGGCCACTAGGGTCGCTTATCTTAGTCACACAGCTACCTCATTGCGCCTCTTTTTTTTTCTTCTTTGCGTCATGTGCTGTTTGGGGAGTATTTTTTGGAAGGGCCATCCTGCATGACACTGCAGTGCCACTCCTAGATGGGCCAGGTGTTTGTGTCGGCCACTAGGGTCACTTATCTTAGTCACACAGCTACCTCATTGCGCCTCTTTTTTTTCTTCTTTGCGTCATGTGCTGTTTGGGGAGTATTTTTTGGAAGGGCCATCTGGCCTGACACTGCAGTGCCACTCCTAGATGGGCCAGGTGTTTGTGTCGGCCACTAGGGTCGCTTAGCTTACTCACACAGCTACCTCATTGCGCCTCTTTTTTTCTTTGCGTCATGTGCTGTTTGGGGAGGGTTTTTTGGAAGGGCCATCCTGCGTGACACTGCAGTGCCACTCCTAGATGGGCCAGGTGTTTGTGTCGGCCACTTGGGTCGCTGAGCTTAGTCACACAGCTACCTCATTGCGCCTCTTTTTTTCTTTGCGTCATGTGCTGTTTGGGGAGTGTTTTTTGGAAGGGCCATCCTGCGTGACACTGCAGTGCCACTCCTAGATGGGCCAGGTGTTTGTGTCGGCCACTTGGGTCGCTGAGCTTAGTCACACAGCTACCTCATTGCGCCTCTTTTTTTCTTTGCGTCATGTGCTGTTTGGGGAGTGTTTTTTGGAAGGGCCATCCTGCGTGACACTGCAGTGCCACTCCTAGATGGGCCAGGTGTTTGTGTCGGCCACTTGGGTCGCTGAGCTTAGTCATCCAGCGACCTCGGTGCAAATTTTAGGACTAAAAATAATATTGTGAGGTGTTCAGAATAGACTGAAAATGAGTGGAAATTATGGTTATTGAGGTTAATAATACTTTGGGATCAAAATGACCCCCAAATTCTATGATTTAAGCTGTTTTTTAGGGTTTTTTGAAAAAAACACCCGAATCCAAAACACACCCGAATCCGACAAAAAAAATTCGGTGAGGTTTTGCCAAAACGCGTTCGAACCCAAAACACGGCCACGGAACCGAACCCAAAACCAAAACACAAAACCCGAAAAATTTCCGGTGCACATCTCTACAGTCTACCAGCCGTCCGCTTTACTCCTTGCACACTCTCTCCTTTACACATCCAGACTCCTGCCCAGTTCACCCTCCAACTGTTTACCCCATCCCTGTAGTAAACTCTCGGGTAGGGCCCTCTTCATTTTTGTTCTTCCCCTTGCACTATCCTTAGCAACAGTGATCCTTGTCATTTGTCTTCTTCTCTCTATCAGCGACTTGTATGACCCTTCCCCTTGTATGTGTCACTCCATGGTTATGATTTTATTGCAATATTAGTATTTATGGTTTGTAATCCCTGTCGTGACAACACATACACCTTGTGACAACTAACATATAGAAGATAATAATTGAAATACTGCACATGCCCCTGCTTTTGTTCATCTACAAGGGTAAGCCTAGTCCAGGGCTGGATTGACTGTCTGGCACTTCTGGTGAATGTCAGAAGGGCCGACGGCCAGATGTGCCGGTACAGCTTAGCCACACAGAGAACAGGGTTGGCCAAACAGCACTAGCTGGCCTAGGAGATCTAGAGTTATATGTATCAAAGCTTGCAAAGAGATGAAGTGTAGAGAGATAAAGTACTAACCAGTCAGCTTCTAACGGTCAGTTTACACTTTAGGGTGATATCCAATTAGCTGCAAATAAACATTGGGCGTGGAAAATGGTAGTTTTTCACAATTTTTCCAGATATTTCTTCAATATTTTGGGGGGGACAATTCTATTTGTACATCCAAAAAAAGAAATAAATTTTCTCCCGAAATCACACAGGTTTAGTGAAACCTGTGCACTTTTGCCGGCCTCAACCCTGTTTTTCGCATGAAAATGGGACTGGTTTCGGGGATTTGGTTTCACCGGCCTGAGGCAGGTGAAACAAAATCCTTAATAAGCCGCGGCCCCCACTGGCTTATTAGGCTAATTGGAGAGCCCCTGGCGAGACAATTACCTGCAATAATTTTGCGTGGGTAATTTGATACCCCCTATAGCTTTAGACTTCCTACCCTACC
This sequence comes from Pseudophryne corroboree, assembly GCF_028390025.1. Taxonomy (NCBI): domain Eukaryota; kingdom Metazoa; phylum Chordata; class Amphibia; order Anura; family Myobatrachidae; genus Pseudophryne; species Pseudophryne corroboree. The sequence goes on along the minus strand of NC_086454.1, from coordinate 280,153,777 downwards.
TAAAGCGGGGTCCACACCGAGCGATTTTTGCTTCATTACTAAGCAATCTGACTAGATTGCTTCGAAAAGAAGCATATATCGCTCCATGTGTATGACCCATAGTGATAGCGATGCACGGGCCCGCGCGTTGCTATCGCTGGTTCTACATTGCACTAAGTGCTGAGCGGGGGGGGAGATCTGTGCTGAGCAGTCTGTGATAGATCGCTCAGCACACATCTCTAAGTGTGTACCCCCCTTTACTTCCCGCCTGATGTGTGGATTTCCTGGAGAGTAACAAATGCCTTATCTGAGAATGAGAGGGACAGGTCCCCGTTCCAAGTGGGTGGGGCCTAATTCATGCAGACAAACAGTGATAGCTGCTCAATTATTCCTGGAGATAATTATATCAGGTGCTAAAAAAGGAGATTTATGGTAAAACTTACCATTGTTTAATCTCTTTCTGCGAGGTACACTGGTACAAAGGGAATAAAATCGGCGTGTAGAATTGGATCTTGATCCAAGGCTAAAGCTTTGACTGTTCCCAGGATGCACTGCACTGCCTCCTATATATCCCCGCCTCCAGGCACTGTAGCTTAGTTTCGTTAACCAGTCCAATGCAGTAGCAGGTAAGAGAGACGGTAGATATTAGTCATATAGACACACATTCTCACGACAGGAGAAGGGACTAGCGGCTAATGCCATACAAACCCAAAGAAGCTAAGTGCGTCAGGGTGGGTGCCCTGTGAAAACCAGTGTACCTCGCAAAAAGAGATTTAACAATGGTAAGTCTTATCATAAATCTCCTTTTCAGCAGTGGGGTACACTGGTATTCCACAGGGAATAACATCGGGGATGTCCTAAAGCAGTTCCTCATGGGAGGGGAATCACTGTAGTGGGCACAAGAACCCGGCGTCCAAAGGAAGCATCCTAGGAGGCGGAAGTATCAAAGGCATAGAACCTGATGAATGTATTCACTGAGGACCACGTAGCCGCCTTGCATAAATGTTCAGTGGTTGCGCCACGGCGGGCTGCCCAAGAAGGTCCAACAGACCGAGCAGAATGGGCCTTGATAGCAGCAGGAGCTGAGAGTCTAGACTGTGCATAGGCTTGTGCAATTACCATTCTAATCCATCTGGCCGTGGTCTGCTTATTCGCAGGCCAGCCACGTTTGTGAAAACCAAAAAGTACAAAAAGAGAATCTAACCTCCTGATAGAGGCAATCCTTTTTACATATACACGGAGAGCCCGTACCACATCCAAAGACCGCTCTTTGGAGGACAAACCAGGAGAGATAAAGACCGGAACCACAATTTCTTGGTTAAGGTGGAAAGAGGACACCACCTTAGGTAGATAACCAGGGCGAGTTCTAAGAACTACCCGATTACGGTGAAAAATCAGAAAGGGTGGACGACAGGACAAAGCGCCTAAGTCTGACACCCTCCTAGCAGAGGCAATAGCTAACAGAAAAATGACCTTAAGCGTAAGGCATTTAAGATCCACAGACTCAGAGGTACAAATGGAGACTCTTGAAGGGCATTAAGAACAACAGACAGATCTCATGGAGCCACAGGAGGGACATAGGGAGGCTAACTCCATAATACTCCCTGAGTGAATGTATGACCGTCAGGAATTGATACAATTTTTCTCTGAAACCATACTGCCAAGGCAGAAATGTAAACCTTGAGGGAGGCCAGGCGAAGTACTAAATCCAGGCCTTTATGCAAAAAAGCCAGAAATCTGGAAGTACTAAACTTGTATGCATCATAATTCTTAGCAGCACACCAGGTGAAGTAAGAATTCCAGACCCTATAATAAATTCGTGCAGAAGCCGGTTTGCGGACCTTCAACATAGTTTGAATAACTGCCTCAGAAAATCCTTTGACCCTCAGGAGTGAAGCTTCAAGAGCCACACCATCAAAACCAGTCTTGTCAGGTCCTGGTAAACACAAGAGTCCTGAATGAGGAAGTCTGGGCATTGAGGAAGTAGAAGAGGATGCTCGATCGAGAGACCCTGCAGGTCTGAGAACCAATGCTGTCTGGGCCATGCTGGAGCGACTAGAAGCAGTATTCCTCCTTCTTGCTTGAACTTCCATAGTACCCTGGGCAGGATTGACACTGGAGGGAACACGTATGGCAGTCGAAAGTTCCATGGAATTGCCAGTGCGTCCACGAATGCTGCTTGAGGATCTCTTGTCCTTGCTCCGAAGACCGGAACCTTGTGATTGTGTCAAGACGCCATCAGGTCTACATCTGGTAGATCCCACTTGTCCACAAGGAGTTGGAAGAACTCTGGACGTGTATGTCGTGATGACTGAGGAAGTCCGCTTCCCAGTTGAGGACCCCTGGAATGAACACTGCCGATAATGCTGGCAGATGGCGTTCTGCTCATCGAAGAATTTTTTACACTTCCATTATTGCCATGCAGCTTCGAGTGCCACCTTGATGATTTATGTACGCCACCGTGGTGGCGTTGTCTGATTGTACTTGAACAGGCCTGTTCTGTACAAAAGGCGGGGCCAGTGTCAATGAAATTGAACACTGTCCGCAATTCCAGAATGTTTATCGGGAGGAGAGATTCCTCCCTGGTCCACCGCCCCTTGAGAGAGTGTTGCTACAACACCACGCCCCAACCCTGCAGATTGGCATCTGTCGTTAAGAGGACCCAGTTGGAGATCCAGAAGAGATGACCCTTGCTCATCAATGATGCACATTGATGATTCCTTGAAAAAGACCCCAGCGCTGGGGTAGAAACGCGTTGGAAGCAGTTACACTTGTGGACTGTTTGCCAAGAGGGATCTGTGATGAGTGAACCCAGGGAGGCGGACTCGGCATACTCACCATCAGTGGGAGCCCGGGACTCACATTTGCATGCTGTCTCTGAACTGTTTATATATTCAGTTCAAACCAATCTGGTAATTTCATTTGATCACAGCCATCTAGGCTACCGTCACAGATTGTTTTTGTTATATGTGGAGTAAAGTTGTGATTTTATATGCTTGTCTATTAAAACTGTACGTCACTATATATTCATATAGTTATGCACTTGTTCTTAACTAACGCTGTCTAAACGACATGTAGAATACTTAAGTGTCCTGTAAATGCACAGCACTGATGAGACAGGCGGCTTTACAGAGGAGACAGTACCCAGCAGTCCCAGGATCAGCGCAGCTCTGTGAAATGGCGCCCAAACGCTGACAGGGAGTGAGGGAGAGAGAGAGATACAGCCCAGGGTGGGAACACCTGCAGTAGATGGCACCTGGAGCTGGGGGAGGAGTAACAGATTAGCGCCTTATCCCCTCTGCTGGACTTCACCACCGGGTACTATGGAGCCTATAATAAATGGATTTTAGTAAATCCGACCTGTGCTCCCTGCCTTGGTGGATATAGTGGGGTCCCTGAATGGCCACAGTGTCCATGTCAGCGGTGCGGTCTGTCTCCTGGGACCGCGACCGGATTGCGATTTTGGCAGGTCCCGCAAGGGGGACCGTCTTACCTCCTCCCTGAAGTGCGGCCACGCGATCCAGGAGAGCAGCAGCAGTGATGTGTGCCTGATGACCGGGGCGCCTCCGCTGCAAGTACCCGGCAACCAGGTCGCGGGAGTACGCAGTGATGCTGGGGGAGGTGATGGAGCAGCACAGAATGTCAGCATGACATGCCTGTGCTGCGGCCCTTGAAGTATTCTTTCTTCTTAAAAAGCTCTTATTAGGGCTGCCGAGCGCAGCCCCGCCTGTTAGCTGCCTGCACTGCATGCACCAACTTACAAACTGAGCTCCAGTGCCTGGAGCCGGGGCTATAGAGGAGGTGGTGCAGTGCATCCTGGGAACAGTCTAAGCTTTAGCCTGTTGGTGATTTGGCTCAAGATCCAACTCTACACCCCGATGTTATTCCCTGTGGAATACCAGTGTACTCCGCTGCATAAAAGGGTCACAAACAAACAGCATACAGAGAGGGGGGTTGCTTCTCCAACCCTGGTATCCCCTTCAGCACACTGACTAATACTTGTAACTATACTTGAATCTATCTAGTAATAGAATTTCAGAGAATTGGTTACATGCATTTGCAAAGTCATGGTTAGCTGATGAGCCACATCAAGGCTTCTCCAATATCAGCAGTCCTGACACTACATAATAACAGTGCCCACATAGGGCCACGTGATTTGTCTACAGTAAGGCCTCATGATAAAGGCTCATAGGGCCTAACAGGGGTGTATCTAGGGGTCTGGGCGCCCCTGGCAAAGTAAGGGACTGGCGCCCCCCATATTTGAAATAGGGAAGGTGCATGTGCAAAAAGGGACATGATCTTGTGGGAAAGGGACATGACCATACAATAGTTCCCCAATTCAAATTTCTCTGACGTCCTAGTGGATGCTGGGAACTCCGTAAGGACCATGGGGAATAGCGGCTCCGCAGGAGTCTGGGCACAACTAAAAGAAAGCTTTTAGACTACCTGGTGTGCACTGGCTCCTCCCACTATGACCCTCCTCCAAGCCTCAGTTAGATTTTTGTGCCCGGCCGAGCTGGATGCACACTAGGGGCTCTCCTGAGCTCTTAGAAAGTATAATTCAGGTTTTTTATTTTACAGTGAGACCTGCTGGCAACAGGCTCACTGCAACGAGGGACTAAGGGGAGAAGAAGCGAACCTACCTGCTTGCAGCTAGCTTGGGCTTCTTAGGCTACTGGACACCATTAGCTCCAGAGGAATCGACCGCATGGAACTGGCCTTGGTGTTCGGTCCCGAAGCCGTGCCGCCGTCCCCCTTACAGAGCCAGAAGCAAGAAGAAGTCCGGAAAATCGGCGGCATGAAGACTTCTGTCTTCACCAAGGTAGCGCACAGCACTGCAGCTGTGCGCCATTGCTCCTCATACACACTTCACACTCCGGTCACTGAGGGTGCAGGGCGCTGGGGGGGGCGCCCTGAGCAGCAATAAAAACACCTTGGCTGGCAAAACAATCACAATATATAGCCCCAGAGGCTATATATGTGATAATTACCCCTGCCAGAATCCTTAAAAAAGCGGGAGAAAAGTCCGCGAAAAAGGGGCGGAGCTATCTCCCTCAGCACACTGGCGCCATTTCTCCCTCACAGTTCCGCTGGAAGGAAGCTCCCTGGCTCTCCCCTGCAGTCTACACTACAGAAAAGGGTAAAAAAGCGAGGGGGGGCACTAAATTTAAGCGCAGTAAATATTATAGCAGCTATAGGGGACATAATTCAGTTAGTCCCTGCATTATATAGCGCTCTGGTGTGTGCTGGCATACTCTCTCTCTGTCTCCCCAAAGGGCTTCTGTGGGGTCCTGTCCTCTGTTAGAGCATTCCCGGTGTGTGTGCGGTGTGTCGGTACGGCTGTGTCGACATGTTTGATGAGGAAAATTATGTGGAAGCGGAGCAGATGCAGAAGTGTAGTCACCCCCTGCGGGGCAGACACCTGAGTGGATGGTTTTATGGAAGGAATTACGTGCAAGTGTCGACTCCTTACACAAAAAATTTGACGACATGCCAAATGCGGGACAGCCGGCTTCTCAGCTCGTGCCTGCCCAGGTGTCTCAAAGGCCATCAGGGGCTCTAAAATGCCCGCTACCTCAGATGGCAGACGCAGATGTCGACACGGATACTGATACCAGTGTCGACGACGATGAGTCTAATCTAATGTCCACTAGGGCCATTCGTTGCATGATTGAGGCAATGAAGGAGGTATTACACATTTCGGATATAAACCCAGGTACCACTAAAAAGGGTATTATGTTTGGGGAGAAAAAACTACCCGTAGTTTTTCCCCCATCTGAAGAATTAAATGAAGTGTGTGAAGAAGCGTGGGCTTTCCCCGATAAAAGATTGGTAATCCCTAAAAAATTACTAATGGCGTTCCTTTTCCCGCCAGAGGATAGGGCACGTTGGGAAACACCTCCTAGGGTGGATAAAACGCTCACACGTTTGTCTAAAAAGGTGGCACTTCCATCTACGGATACGGACGCCCTGAAGGAGCCTGCGGATAGAAAGCAGGAGGCGATCCTGAAGTCTGTATATACACACTTAGGCATTATACTTAGACCAGCTATTGCGTCAGCATGGATGTGCAGTGCTGCCGCTGCATGGTCAGATTCCCTGTCAGAAAATATTGACACCCTAGACAGGGACACTATTCTCCTAACCATAGAGCATATAAAAGACTCAGTCTTATACATGAGAGATGCACAGAGGGAGATCTGCCGGCTGGCATCTAAAATAAGTGCATTGTCCATTTCTGCTAGGAGAGGCTTATGGACTCGGCAGTGGACAGGGGATGCAGATTCCAAAAGGCACATGGAAGTTTTGCCTTATAAGGGTGAGGAGTTATTCGGGGATGGTCTCTCGGACCTAGTTTCCACAGCGACAGCTGGGAAGTCAGCATTTTTACCCCAGGTTCCCTCACAGCCTAAAAAAGCGCCGTTTTATCAGGTACAGTCCTTTCGGACCCAGAGAAACAGGCGAGGAAAAGGCGGGTCCTTTCTGTCCAGAGGCAGAGGTAGGGGAAAAAGGCTGCAACAAACAGCAGGTTCCCAGGAGCAAAAGTCCTCCCCCGCTTCTTCCAAGTCCGCCGCATGACGGTGGGGCTCCACAGGCGGAGCCAGGTACGGTGGGGGGCCGCCTCAAAAATTTCAGCGATCAGTGGGCTCACTCACAGGTGGATCCCTGGATCTTGCAAGTAGTATCTCAGGGGTACAAGCTGGAATTCGAGGCGTCTCCCCCCCGCCGTTTCCTCAAATCTGCCTTGCCAACAACTCCCTCAGGCAGGGAGGCTGTGCTAGAGGCAATTCACAAGCTGTATTCCCAGCAGGTGATAGTCAAGGTGCCCCTACTTCAACAAGGACGGGGTTACTATTCCACACTGTTTGTGGTACCGAAACCGGACGGTTCGGTGAGACCCATTTTAAATGTGAAATCCTTGAACACATAAATAAAAAAGTTCAAGTTCAAGATGAAATCGCTCAGGGCGGTTATTGCAAGCCTGGACGAGGGGGATTACATGGTATCCCTGGACATCAAGGATGCTTACCTGCATGTCCCCATTTATCATCCTCACCAGGAGTACCTCAGATTTGCGGTACAAAATTGCCATTACCAATTCCAGACGCTGCCGTTTGGACTGTCCACGGCACCGAGGGTGTTTACCAAGGTAATGGCGGAAATGATGATACTCCTTCGAAAAAAGGGAGTTTTAATTATCCCGTACTTGGACGATCTCCTAATAAAGGCGAGATCCAGGGAGCAGTTGTTGGTAGGAGTAGCACTATCTCAGGAGGTGCTACACCAGCACGGTTGGATTCTGAATATTCCAAAGTCACAGCTGGTTCCGACGACACGTCTACTGTTCCTGGGAATGATTTTGGACACAGTCCAGAAAAAAGTGTTTCTCCCGGAGGAGAAAGCCAAGGAGCTGTCATCTCTAGTCAGAGACCTCCTGAAACCAAAACAGGTGTCGGTGCATCACTGCACGCGAGTCCTGGGAAAGATGGTGGCTTCTTACGAAGCAATTCCTTTCGGCAGGTTCCATGCCAGAATCTTTCAGTGGGACCTGTTGGACCAATGGTCCGGATCGCATCTTCAGATGCATCGGCTAATAACCCTGTCTCCAAGAACCAGGGTGTCTCTGCTGTGGTGGCTGCAGAGTGCTCATCTCCTAGAGGGCCGCAGATTCGGCATACAGGACTGGGTCCTGGTGACCACGGATGCCAGCCTTCGAGGCTGGGGGGCAGTCACACAGGGAAGAAACTTCCAAGGACTATGGTCGAGTCAGGAGACTTCCTTACACATAAATATTCTAGAACTAAGGGGCATTTACAATGCCCTAAGTCAGGCAAAACCCCTGCTTCTACACCAGCCGGTACTGATCCAGTCAGACAACATCACGGCGGTCGCCCATGTAAACCGACAGGGCGGCACAAGAAGCAGGACGGCAATGGCAGAAGCCACAAGGATTCTCCGATGGGCGGAAAATCACGTGCTAGCACTGTCAGCAGTGTTCATTCCGGGAGTGGACAACTGGGAAGCAGACTTCCTCAGCAGGCACGACCTCCACCCGGGAGAGTGGGGACTTCATCCAGAAGTCTTCACACTGATTGTAAATCGTTGGGAACGGCCGCAGGTGGACATGATGGCGTCCCGCCTAAACAAAAAACTGGAGAGATATTGCGCCAGGTCAAGGGACCCTCAGGCGATAGCGGTGGACGCTCTAGTGACACCGTGGGTGTACCAGTCCGTTTATGTGTTCCCTCCTCTGCCTCTCATACCAAAGGTACTGAGAATAATAAGAAAACGAGGAGTAAGGACAATACTCATGGTTCCGGATTGGCCAAGAAGAGCTTGGTACCCGGAACTTCAAGAGATGATCTCAGAGGACCCATGGCCTCTGCCGCTCAGACAGGACCTGCTGCAGCAGGGACCCTGTCTGTTCCAAGACTTACCGCGGCTGCGTTTGACGGCATGGCGGTTGAACGCCGGATTCTAAAGGAAAAGGGCATTCCGGAGGATGTCATTCCTACGCTGATTAAAGCCAGGAAAGATGTAACGGAAAAACATTATCACCGCATATGGCGGAAATATGTTGCTTGGTGTGAGGCCAATAAGGCCCCAACAGAGGAATTTCAGCTGGGTCGATTTCTGCACTTCCTACAGGCAGGAGTGACTATGGGCATAAAATTAGGCTCCATTAAGGTACAGATATCGGCTCTGTCGATTTTCTTCCAAAAAGAACTAGCTTCACTACCTGAAGTTCAGACATTTGTAAAAGGAGTGCTGCATATTCAGCCCCCCTTTGTGCCTCCAGTGGCACCCTGGGATCTCAACGTGGTGTTGAATTTCCTAAAATCACAGTGGTTTGAGCCACTAAAGACCGTGGATCTAAAATATCTCACGTGGAAAGTGGTCATGTTATTGGCCTTGGCTTCGGCCAGGCGTGTATCAGAATTGGCGGCTTTGTCATTTAAAAGCCCTTATCTGATTTTCCATATGGATAGGGCAGAATTGAGGACTCGTCCCCATTTTTCTCCCTAAGGTGGTATCTGCTTTTCACTTGAACCAACCTATTGTAGTGCCTGCGGCTACTAGCGACTTGGAGGATTCCAAGTTACTGGACGTAGTCAGGGCCTTGAAAATTTATGTTTCCAGGACGGCTGGAGTCAGGAAAACTGACTCGCTATTTATCCTGTATGCACCCAACAAACTGGGTGCTCCTGCTTCTAAGCAGACTATTGCTCGCTGGATTTGTAGCACAATTCAGCTGGCGCATTCTGCGGCTGGACTGCCGCATCCTAAATTGGTAAAAGCCCATTCTACACGGAAGGTGGGCTCATCTTGGGCGGCTGCCCGAGGGGTCTCGGCTTTACAACTTTGCCGAGCTGCTACTTGGTCAGGGGCAAACACGTTTGCAAAATTTTACAAACTTGATACCCTGGCTGAGGAGGACCTTGAGTTCTCTCATTCGGTGCTGCAGAGTCATCCGCACTCTCCCGCCAGTTTGGGAGCTTTGGTATAATCCCCATGGTCCTTACGGAGTTCCCAGCATCCACTAGGACGTCAGAGAAAATAAGAATTTACTCACCGGTAATTCTATTTCTCGTAGTCCGTAGTGGATGCTGGGCGCCGGTCCCAAGTGCGTATTGTCTGCAATACTTGTACATAGTTGTTGTTCGCTAAAGGGTTATTGTTATGAGCCATCTGTTGAGAGGCTCAGTTAATTTTTATACTGTTAACTGGATATGGTATCACGAGTTATACGGTGTGATTGGTGTGGCTGGTATGAGTCTTACCCGGGATTCAAAATCCTTCCTTATTGTGTCAGCTCTTCCGGGCACAGTATCCTAACTGAGGTTTGGAGGAGGGTCATAGTGGGAGGAGCCAGTGCACACCAGGTAGTCTAAAAGCTTTCTTTTAGTTGTGCCCAGACTCCTGCGGAGCCGCTATTCCCCATGGTCCTTACGGAGTTCCCAGCATCCACTACGGACTACGAGAAATAGAATTACTGGTGAGTAAATTCTTATTTATGCTACAGAGTAGTAACCCTTATACACATCGGCCCTCATTCCGAGTTGTTCGCTCGTTATTTTTCTTTGCATCGGTGCGATTAGTCGCAAACTGCGCATGCGCAACGTTTGCAGAGCGCCTGCGCCAAGTAAATTTGATAAAAAGTTTGGTATTTTTCTCACGGCTTAACGAAGAAATCTCTTCGTTCTGGTGATCGGAGTGTGATTGACAGGAAGTGGGTGTTTCTGGGCGGAAACTAGCCGTTTTATGGGTGTGTGCGAAAAAACGCAGCCATTTCTGGGAAAAACGCGGGAGTGTCTGTAGAAACGGGGGAGTGTCTTGGCGAACGCTGGGTGTGTTTGTGACGTCAAACTAGGAACGAAACTGACTGAACTGATCGCAGTGGCAGAGTAAGTCTCGAGCTACTCAGAAACTGCTAAGAAATTTCTATTCGCAATTCTGCTAATCTTTCGTTCGCAATTCTGCTATGCTAAAATACACTACCAGTAGGCAGCGGCTTAGCGTGTGCAAAGCTGCTAAAAGCAGCTAGCGAGCGAACAACTCGGAATGAGGGCCATCATGCCCACACAGTAGCAGTTCCCTTTACACATTATGCCCACACAGTAATTCTTATAACACTAAGGAGACATCAGCAGTGCCTGGCCTGATTGAGGAGGCAATGCCACCCAAGGCCAGGTAGTATAATTAAATAGTAGTGCAAAGAAGTGCAGCGCAGTGCACTGCCCAGTGGTGCAAGTTGAAAAAAAATCTTAGTGGTACTGTGTGCACGTGCCGAACACCAAAAAATGGGTGTGCCACATGCCATATTGGGCATGGCCAATGAAAATGGGGGCGTGATACACATATGACCCCAATAGTGCAGTGCCAGATATACATATGCCCCCAATAGTGCCAGATACACATATGCCCCCACAATGCCAGATACACACATGCCCCACAGTGCCAGATACACATATGCCCCCACAGTGCCAGATATGCTCCACATTGCCAAATACACATGCCCCACAGTGCTAGATATGCCCCAGAGTGACAGATACACATATTTCCCATGTTGCCAAATATGCCCCATGTTGCTAGATATGCACCTACATTGCCAGATACACATGCCCCCACAGTGCCAGATATGCCCTCATCGTGCCAAATATGCCCCCACAGTGCCAGATATGCTCCACATTGCCAAATACACATGCCCCCACAGTGCTAGATATGCCCCCACAGTGACAGATACACATATTCCCCACGTTGCCAGATATGGCCCATGTTGCCAGATATGCCCCTACATTGCCAGATACACATGCCCCCACAGTGCCAGATATGCCCTCATAGTGCCAGATATGCCCCCACAGTGCCAGATATGCCCCCAGCACTGCAACTCACCATTGTTGTTAATGCTTCTGCTGCTGCCTGGGGCCGGCACTGTCTGCTGCTGTTGGGAAGAGGAGAGTACAGCACGAGCCTCTCCTGCCCTCAGTCCAGTCTCCTTCTGCGGCGTCGGCGTCCTGTAGCTCAGATTCTGGTGCCGGTCAGTAAGTCAGTCAGAGCTCACGGTCCGGCAGCGGTGGCTCCTGATTGGCTGCTGGCCCGCGAGCTCTGACTGCCTCATGAACCGGCGTTTGAGTACATGCTGCCGCAGCCACCGGACTCAAAGGGGGGAGAAACCACCAGTCTATGGACTGAAGGGGGCAGGAGAGGAGAGGCGAATGCTGCACTCTCCACGGTGTCTGCAAGGTGGCGGCCCGGCGGTACTGCGTACCGGCACGGAATTTCGCAGTACCGCCATACTTGCAGCACTGGCACTACCTAACTCTCCTATTCAAATGTACATAGCTGTAGTCCCCCCAGAACATAGCCATAGTCCTCAACAGAACACAGCTCATAGCTATTTCCCCCCTCCCAGCACAGTTATAGTCCCCATCCCCCTCCCAGCACATAGCCATAGTCCCCTCCCAGTAAATAGCCATAGCCTCCCCACCTCTCCAAGGAATTGCCGTAGTCCTCCCAGCACAAAACCGTAGTCTCCACCTCTCCCAACACAGTCATGCAGTAGTCCCCACACCCCTCCCATCACATAACAATGGTTCCCTGCCAGCATAGATAGCCATAGTCCCCCTCCCTGCACATAGCCCCTCACCTCCCCAAACACATAGCCATAGTCCCCATCCCCCTCCCAGCACATAGCTGTAGTCCCCCCTTAGCACATACTGTAGCAGTAGTCTCCCCCACTCCCAGCATATCCCCCCACACAGAACATAGCCCTAGTCCCCTCCCCATAACATCCCACCAGATAGCCGTAGTGTCTGGTAATAACTACTGTGCCGAGCTGCCTGGGATGGAGGGCGGAGGATCACTCTGCAGGCAGGAGCTGGCACCGCCCCAAACTACGTGAAGAAACTGAAAGTAAACTACAGCTCCCAGTAGCCCTAACCACCCGGAGCTCCTGACAGCAAGGATTGCTGGGAGTTGTAGTTTATTTTCAGTTTCTTCCCTGTAGTGCATTGCGGTGCCGGACACTGGCGCCAGCTCCTACCTGCTGAGCAATCCTCCGCCCTCCATCCCAGGCAGCTTGGCACAGCAGGTATTGCCAGACACTATGGCTTAAGGGATTCCACCCACTGGCCGAGGGTGGCACTGTTGGACGGCGCCCCCTGCTCAGCTGGCGCCCCTGGCGAGTGCCATCCTGGCCAATGGGTAGATACACCCCTGGGGCCTAATTCACTAAGGATTGCAATTGCAAAGCTGTCTGCAGGGGCTTTGCGATTGCAATCCCTAGCAGTGCAAATGCAGGAAGAGGTGCATAGCACTATCGATTGAGATGTTCATCTGCGACGCCAGACTGAGTAAGCCTGAGCTTACTCAGGTTTGCCGTCGCAGGTGGTCCTTCGAGGCCAAAGAGTTTAAATGGCAGATACCCTGGGCACATCCCAAATGTGTTGGTAGCCATAACACAGGAAGCTCCTTTGTGGAGCTTGAACTCCTGAGACTCTGGACTGAAGGAGCGTAAGCTAAGCAGGGCCCCCTAGACCATTTGTTAATCTTACTCAGTGGGAAACTGCAAGTCCCTGGGGGGTATCCAATTAGCCCGATGCCATTTCAGATGATCAAAATGGCAGGATCTCACGATTAATAACTGATGTTCATTATCGTGGTATCCAATTGGAGGCCGTTTTGATCGGATAAGTCCCTGATCCCATGTGTCATCACGGCTCCGACAGGCCACTTATCACGGATTATGCTTCAGGCACCCGTCGGGGGAGGAGCACGCTGCATCTAGGCTAATTGGATATTCCCTGGCAATACAAGTACCTGTCGTCATTGACCGTGGGTAATTGGATACTCCTCACTGTATTGTGCTGCAAATATTAATTGTGGAGCCAGTGAATGGAGGACACAGACACCCCCCTCCCTCCACAAAGACTAGACTTGACATGATCATGATTCATGATTTAGTTCTACTACCCAATATACAAAAAGAGGACACTATACCTATTCAACATGACCTGACCACTCCATGTCCTCCCTGTAATGCATAAGAAAGACACACCATTCTTTTTGAAAGAGACACCAAGTCAGAAAGATCTGGCTCCCTGTGCTGTGTGCCCATGGGCTCTACTTTGTACAGTTTTCTAAAGGTCAAAGGTGGCCTTCCTGAGTGTCTCAGAACATTTCCTATAGAGGATTCTCTTGCCATAAAAAGCTATTTCATCAGAATGCCCTTCTTTTCCTGCAGTATGTGTCCATCCATTAACGGCCTCCAATGTATACAATCTAGTAATGTCACAGTGTTTCTTGGCTAGTATTTTTGCAGTAGTTCTTTCTCTGGAGCCAGATAAACCACTTTGTATCAATAGAACAAAAGGACATCCTTTGTTAGCAGAAAATAAGATCACAACCTAAAAGAGGTGAAATTCATTGTATGAACGGAGCAAGCTGTTTACTATTATAGTGAAAAAAATTGGAAGACTTTTTGCCAGTGTCTTTTTAACCCACAAAAAACGTAACAATCCAAGCAAGCAATCAACACACTATGCACTGAATTCCTTGAAGGTCACCTTAACTGCTGAAACTGCGGGACGGACAGAATTCTTTTTGCTTCTGGTTTGTAGTGTGAACATTTAGCAAAAATAAGTTATGCATCATGAAAATATCCTTTTAATCCACCAACAGTTGCATATATTGTAAATAGTTGCCATATGGATAGCTATGAAAAGGTAATATGATATATGAGATAATACACCCCTTATTGTCAAATACATACACCCAGAGCTGGCCATTGGCATATGCCTTATAGGCAAATTGGCCTAAGAAGGCTCCCAGCAGGAAAAAGAATGCTTGGTGATGGGATTGGATGGATGGGGCCAGGGGCTCTTTAAGAAAGGGGGGAGGCCCGTGTTCTGCCTCCTCTGTTCGGGTTCCCTCCTCTCTGCTGGCCGCGCTGGAGAGTCTGAGCACTAGAGGGCTCAGACTCTACTGCGCATGCACAGATCACCAGGATGATGGCGTGGCGGCCATTTTCCCACTGATTTATCTACTGCGAATGTGTAGAACACTGTGAAAATGGCCGCTTTTCACAGTGATTCCACAGTGCTGCTGATGTCGGCGCGGGACTCAAGAGGGGTAAGTATTTATAAAATGGGTGCAGCGTGTGCGGTGGGGGCCCCCTCTGGACTCAGGGGCTCCTGTGCTCTGCACACACTGCACCCATTATAGATACGCCAGTGGATGGGGCACAGTTTATATAGATCTTGAGCAATGCCTATTTTATACAGATAAGTATTTGTAAGTGTTGGGAGGTATGTACCAGTCACAGCTGCAGAGGTCAAATAGGTTTTGCTCCACCATGAAATAGGCTTATGGGGAGAACAGAGTGGAGAAGTGGAAGAGAGGAGATGTTTCCCATAGTAACCAATCAGCTTTCATCTATCACTTTATAGACTGTACTTGATAAATGCTTAGGGGGACAAGTACTAAGCAGTGATAAAAGTGGAGACGTGAGCCAGTGGAGAAGTTGCCCATGGCAACCAATCAGCTGCTCTGAATACTTTTATAGTATGCAAATTTTAAATGTTACATCAATGCTGATTGGTTGCCATGGGCAACTTCTCCACTGGCTCACTTCTCCACTTTTATTACTGCTTAGTACATGTTCCCCTAAGTCTCAATAGAAATGGGCAGTTCATGACTGTATTGGGTGTGGTGTGGGCAAATTGGGAGCAAAGCCTAATTATTGCGAATATGATATACTGTAAGAGAAGAGAAGAGTAGAAGTTAGAGAACAGTACTGTGAACATATACAGTCACTGAAGCAAGAATGATTATAATTCTGAAGGTTTTTAAAGACTGGCCTAACATTCTGTATAAAATTGATTATTTTCATTTAGTCAAGAAGGTCGCATTTCCATATTTATGCAGAGAAGTTGTGTAGTACTAGATACAGCAGAAATTGTTACTTATATTACTGAACCATACTTGCACACCTGGAGGGGGCAGTACTCTTTGATACAGTAGGTGCTGTGGGGAGGAGGAGCTTCATTGTGGCCTGAGCTGGGTCACAGCATGTTACAGTGGGGTGCAGAGCTACATGTCATCATTGCCCAACCGCCACTGTTCAAAGCTACAAGTCGCAGCATTCTACAGTAAGGTGTAGGGATAGGATGACACAATTCAATGTATCATTCAACCTCCAATTCTCCCACTTCATTCGGGAGGAGGGCAGCAGGGGGAGACTAGCCAATTACAGTATGTCAGGACCCTGGGAGAACCCCCCTAAATTGAAGACTATTCCAGACCTTCTTGGAGACTGAGCCAAACAGAGGAATTGTGTTCTATTTTTAACAAAGGGTAGCAGTGTTCTACTTGGTTAAGTAAGTAATCTGGACACAACAGATGATCTACTGTAGGTACTACATGGTACAACCAGGGACAGCTTACTCTTGGGCACACATGGCACCAATTTCGAGTTTTTAAATATTGTTTCTTTTCAAATGTAACATGCCACCACATGTTGGCTAGGCACCCAATTCAGTACAGGGGAGTTGGGCGCCAAAACATACCCTTGCTCTGGGCACCATGGCGATGCTACACCTCTGTGACCACCATAAGATCTTTTCATGACTTTTATAGCCCATCTAATCCTGGGACCAGTTTCTGTTTGTCCTCTAGCACATCGGTCAGCCTGCTCAGAAAAACTCATTCAATCCCACTAAAAGGGTACATTTTGCAATATGTGCAATACCGTATTTACTGGACTGGATTAATCAAAATCATGATGAATGAACTATATTGTCAGGAATGACAGAAAAGTAATGACATTTGGTATGTGCACTCCTAGTATTTAAAAGTATAACTATTTTAATGAATTAAAAGCATGTCTGAAGTATCTATGACAAATGGTTATGTTTTGCTTGGTGTGTTTAATCAAGAAACGTAGTAAGCAGTGAAAAATTAAGGCAATAAAATGACGTGCAGTGATTAATTAATTACTGATGGAGTGAAATTAATAAAGAAGCCATTATGGCAGCAATGGGTAGCCTTCAACTTTGAGATGTTACTAAGACAGGCAGATGCTTGCAGAGAAAGCTGATACTGAATTAAAAGTCTTCATGTTTAATAAATAGGCTTCTTTTCCCACAACCAGCGCCCAAATTAAATTCATTTCACATCTAGTAAATAGAAATATTAGTCCCCTACCAGCCCAAACATTACATTATTAGTAATCCAATTTAATAAACAGACCAAATCCTCATCATTAACTAAAACATTCAATTAATCTGGCAATCATAAAATACGTCCACATTCGGTAACTACTGTAACTACGTTTGTTGTAACTGTTCACATTCGTGGTTCTACATTCATGTTTAAATTTCTCTTTCACAATTGACATTATAGTTTGCATTCCAAATTATTTTTAAAACACTATTTCAATATTTTTAATAGTAAAAAACATTTTAATACCCCCCACAACCACCACCACCACCACCACCACACACCCTTCCCCCCAAAGGGACACCCGGGAAGGCATCCTCCAGTGAGTGGAGTGGCCTGGCAGTGCTCTACTTTCTATATTTGGTGGCCCCGCCTCCTAGGTATAACAGCATGATGACATTGGTTTAGGGAACGGGGCTGGCATAAGGGAGCATTGAGCCCTGTTCTGTCCCTGTGCGCAGCGCAGTAGTGAGTTTACTCAACTTTGTGTTTGCATGGATTTCCTCCAGGTTCTCTGGTTTCCTGCCACAATCCAAATATATACTGGTATGTTAATTGGCTCCCAATAAAATGAACCCTAGCGTGAATGTGTGTGCGTGTACATGTGGTAGGAAATATAGGGGGTCATTCCGACCTGATCGCATGCTGCCATTTTTCGCAGAGCAGCAATCAGGTCAATACTGCACATGCGTATGCACCGCAATGCGCAGGCGCGACGTACAGGTACAAAGCGGATCCTTGCTGTGCGATGGATTTAACAAATAATCCATTCGCACAGCCGATCGTAAGGAGATTGACAGGAAGAGGACGTTTGTGGGTGTCAACTGACCATTTTCTGGGAGTGTTTGGAAAAATGCAGGTGTGTCCAGGCATTTGCAGGGCGGGTATCTGACGTCAATTCTGGGACCGGACAGGCTGAAGTGATCGCAAGTGCTGAGTGAGTTCTGAGCTACTCAGAAAACTGCACAAACTATTTTTGTACCGCTCGGCTGCACATGCGATCGCAACCTTGCACAGCAAATATACACTCCCCAGTTGGTGGCGACTATGCGTTTGCACGGCTGCAAAAAGTAGCTAGTGAGCTAGTGACCCCCCATAGATTGTAAGCTCCACTGGGGCAGGGGCTGATGGGAATGGGCGAATATTCTCTGTAGACCGTTGCGGAATATGTGTGCGTTATATAAATAATTAGCAATAAATAAACTTTGCAAATCTCTATGCGATTAGTCAGACAAATCTTGGCTATATATCTCGATCCTTGGCAATAGGCATTAGCATATGGTTTCAAATCTGGCATCTGTATTTGTGGCCACATGTGGGACTAATTTTGATTTTGAAGTAAATCAGCAAGTAACTTTGTACTGGTCAAACCATGGGAGCAATTCAGATCTGATCGCGAAAACCATGTGCACTGCAGGGGGGGGGGGGGGGGGGCAGATATAACATGTGCAGAGAGAGTTAGATTTTGGTGGGTTATATTTTTTCTGTGCAGGGTAAATACTGGCTGCTTTATTTTTACACTGCAATTCAGATTTCAGTTTGAACACATCCCACCTAAAACTAACTCTCTCTACACATGTTACATCTGCCCCACCTGCAGTGCACATGGGGTCTAATTCAGAATTGATCGCAGCAGCAAATTTGTTAGCAGTTGGGCAAAACCATGTGCACTGCAGGAGGGTGGGGGGGGAGAGGGGCAGATATAACATGTGCAGAGAGAGTTAGATTTGGGTGGGGTATGTTCAAACTGAAATCTAAATTGCAGTGTAAAAATTAAACAGCCAGTATTTACCCTGCACAGAAACAATATAACCAACCCAAATCTAACTCTCTCTGCACATGTTATATCTGCCCCACCTGCAGTGCACATGGTTTTGCCCATTAGCTAACAAATTTTAATTAGGCCCCATGTTATTTCAATGGAAACAAATACATTTATATTTTTTCTGTGCAGGGTAAATATTGGCTGCTTTTGCGCGTAGCCCACAAATGCCGGACAGATTTATTTTTACACTTGAATTTAGATTTCAGTTTGGACATTGGCCCTCATTCCGAGTCGTTCGCTCTGTAATTTTCTTCGCATCGCAGCGTTTTTCAGCTTAGTGCGCATGCGCAATGTTCGCACTGCGACTGCGCCAAGTAATTTTGCTATGAAGATAGTATTTTTACTCACGGCTTTTTCTTCGCTCCGGCGATCGTAGTGTGATTGACAGGAAATGGGTGTTACTGGGCGGAAACACGGCGTTTTATGGGCGTGTGGATAAAAACGCTACCGTTTCCGGAAAAAACGCGGGAGTGGCTGGAGAAACGGAGGAGTGTCTGGGCGAACGCTGGGTGTGTTTATGACGTCAAACCAGAAACGACAAGCACTGAACTGATCGCAGATGCCGAGTAAGTCTGAAGCTACTCTGAAACTGCTAAGTAGTTTGTAATCGCAATATTGCGAATACATCGTTCGCAAATTTAAGAAGCTAAGATTCACTCCCAGTAGGCGGCGGCTTAGCGTGTGTAACTCTGCTAAAATCGCCTTGCGAGCGAACAACTTGGAATGAGGGCCATAACCCAGGGCCGGTGCAAGGTTTCTCAGCACCCTAGGCAAATCTTCAGCGCCCCTCCCCCCATGAGGGGTAGGCAGAGACGGGCCCCAGACATAGAGAGTCAGAGAGAGAGCGACAGTGTCAGGGAGAGAGGGAGAGAGAGCCAGTGTCAGGAAGAGAGTGACAGTTTCAGGCAGGGAGGGAGAGACAGTGTCACAGGGTGAGATAGAGTGTCATGGAGACAGAGGGGTCATTCCGAGTTGATCACTAGATAAAAATGTTCGCAGCGCAGCGATTAAGTGAAAAACCGGCACTTCTGACATGAAGTGGGCGTTTCTGGGTGGCAACTGACCGTTTTCAGGGAGTGTTCGGAAAAACGCAGGCGTGCCAGGAAAAACACAGGCGTGGCTGGGAGAAAGCAGGGAGTGTTTGTGACGTCAAATCCGGAACTGAACAGTCTGAAGTGATCGCAAGCGCTGAGTAGGCCTGCAGCTACTCAGAAAATGCACAATATTTTTTTGTAGCTGCTCTGAAATGCATTAGTTCGCACTTCTGCTAAGCTAAAATACACTCCCAGAGGGCGGCGGCATAGCGTTTGCACGGCTGCTAAAAACTGCTAGCGAGCGATCAACTCGGAATGTCCCCCGGTGTCAGGAAGAGAGCAAGAAAGAGACAGTGGGAAGGGGGGGGGGGGGGGGGGCAGTGAGACAATGTTAGGGAGCTGGAGAAAACAGGCAGAGAGGAGCAAGAGAGAGAGTGTCAGGGAAAGACAGAGAGAGGGAGAGGGAGAGCCAGCAGGAGATACAGTACACTACCTGAGTACAGCACAACACAGTAGGGATGGCCATCGACCATCGATGATTCTGAATCATCGATTAATTATCCTTGATGTTGAATATTTTTTTGCCATCTATGGCAGAGAACCAGATGGGCTTCCGCCAATGGTATTGCACAGTACAGTATACACAGTATATGGTATACATATACCATATATAGTACTGTGTGTGATATGTATACACCACATTATACACACATAATACGCACAGTACATATAGTATAATGTACACTTACAGTTTGCTGGGTAAGATATATATATATATATATATATATATATATATATATATATATATATACACACTAGTGATGAGCACCGGAAATTTTTCGGATTTTGTGTTTTGGTTTTGGGTTCGGTTCTGCGGCCGTGTTTTGGGTTCGAACGCGTTTTGGCAAAACCTCACCGAATTTTTTTTGTCGGATTCGGGTGTGTTTTGGATTCGGGTGTTTTTTTCAAAAAACCCTAAAAAACAGCTTAAATCATAGAATTTGGGGGTCATTTTGATCCCAAAGTATTATTAACCTCAATAACCATAATTTCCACTCATTTTCAGTCTATTCTGAACACCTCACACCTCACAATATTATTTTTAGTCCTAAAATTTGCACCGAGGTCGCTGGATGACTAAGCTCAGCGACCCAAGTGGCCGACACAAACACCTGGCCCATCTAGGAGTGGCACTGCAGTGTCACGCAGGATGGCCCTTCAAAAAACTACTCCCCAAACAGCACATGACGCAAAGAAGAAAAAAAAGAGGCGCAATGAGGTAGCTGTGTGACTAAGATAAGCGACCCAAGTGGCCGACACAAACACCTGGCCCATCTAGGAGTGGCACTGCAGTGTCACGCAGGATGGCCCTTCAAAAAACTACTCCCCAAACAGCACATGACGCAAAGAAGAAAAAAAAGATGCGCAATGAGGTAGCTGTGTGACTAAGATAAGCGACCCTAGTGGCCGACACAAACACCTGGCCCATCTAGGAGTGGCACTGCAGTGTCACGCAGGATGGCCCTTCCAAAAACTACTCCCCAAACAGCACATGACGCAAAGAAAAATGAAAGAAAAAAGAGGTGCAAGATGGAATTGTCCTTGGGCCCTCCCACCCACCCTTATGTTGTATAAACAGGACATGCACACTTTAACCAACCCATCATTTCAGTGACAGGGTCTGCCGCATGACTGTGACTGAAATGACGGGTTGGTTTGGACCCCCACCAAAAAAGAAGCAATTAATCTCTCCTTGCACAAACTGGCTCTACAGAGGCAAGATGTCCACCTCATCATCATCCTCCGATATATCACCGTGTACATCCCCCTCCTCACAGATTATCAATTCGTCCCCACTGGAATCCACCATCTCAGCTCCCTGTATACTTTGTGGAAGCAATTGCTGCTGGTGAATGTCTCCACGGAGGAATTGATTATAATTCATTTTAATGAACATCATCTTCTCCACATTTTCTGGATGTAACCTCGTACGCCGATTGCTGACAAGGTGAGCGGCGGCACTAAACACTCTTTCGGAGTACACACTTGTGGGAGGGCAACTTAGGTAGAATAAAGCCAGTTTGTGCAAGGGCCTCCAAATTGCCTCTTTTTCCTGCCAGTATAAGTACGGACTGTCTGACGTGCCTACTTGGATGCGGTCACTCATATAATCCTCCACCATTCTTTCAATGGGGAGAGAATCATATGCAGTGACAGTAGACGACATGTCCGTAATCGTTGTCAGGTCCTTCAGTCCGGACCAGATGTCAGCATCAGCAGTCGCTCCAGACTGCCCTGCATCACCGCCAGCGGGTGGGCTCGGAATTCTGAGCCTTTTCCTCGCACCCCCAGTTGCGGGAGAATGTGAAGGAGGAGATGTTGACAGGTCGCGTTCCGCTTGACTTGACAATTTTCTCACCAGCAGTTCTTTGAACCCCAGCAGACTTGTGTCTGCTGGAAAGAGAGATCCAAGGTAGGTTTTAAATCTAGGATCGAGCACGGTGGCCAAAATGTAGTGCTCTGATTTCAACAGATTGACCACCCGTGAATCCTTGTTAAGCGAATTAAGGGCTCCATCCACAAGTCCCACATGCCTAGCGGAATCGCTCTGTGTTAGCTCCTCCTTCAATGTCTCCAGCTTCTTCTGCAAAAGCCTGATGAGGGGAATGACCTGACTCAGGCTGGCAGTGTCTGAACTGACTTCACGTGTGGCAAGTTCAAAAGGTTGCAGAACCTTGCACAACGTTGAAAACATTCTCCACTGCGCTTGAGACAGGTGCATTCCACCTCCTATATCGTGCTCAGTTGTATAGGCTTGAATGGCCTTTTGCTGCTCCTCCAACCTCTGAAGCATATAGAGGGTTGAATTCCACCTCGTTACCACTTCTTGCTTCAGATGATGGCAGGGCAGGTTCAGGCGTTTTTGGTGGTGCTCCAGTCTTCTGTACGTGGTGCCTGTACGCCGAAAGTGTCCCGCAATTCTTCTGGCATCTCTTGCACGCCCCTGTCGTTTTTTAAATAATTCTGCACCACCAAATTCAAGGTATGTGCAAAACATGGGACGTGCTGGAATTTGCCCAGATTTAATGCACACACAATATTGCTGGCGTTGTCCGATGCCACAAATCCACAGGAGAGTCCAATTGGGGTAAGCCATTCCGCGATGGTCTTCCTCAGTTGCCGTAAGAGGTTTTCAGCTGTGTGCGTATTCTGGAAAGCGGTGATACAAAGCGTAGCCTGCCTAGGAAAGAGTTGGCGTTTGCGAGATGCTGCTACTGGTGCCGCCGCTGCTGTTCTTGCGGCGGGAGTCCATACATCTACCCAGTGGGCTGTCACAGCCATATAGTCCTGAGCCTGCCCTGCTCCACTTGTCCACATGTCCGTGGTTAAGTGGACATTGGGTACAACTGCATTTTTTAGGACACTGGTGAGTCTTTTTCTGACGTCTGTGTACATTTTCGGTATCGCCTGCCTAGAGAAATGGAACCTAGATGGTATTTGGTACCGGGGACACAGTACCTCCAACAAGTCTCTAGTTGGCTCTGCAGTAATGGATACCGGAACCACGTTTCTCACCGCCCAGGATGCCAAGGCCTCAGTTATCCGCTTTGCAGCAGGATGACTGCTGTGATATTTAATCTTCCTCGCAAAGGACTGTTGGACAGTCAATTGCTTGGTGGAAGTAGTAAAAGTGGTCTTACGACTTCCCCTCTGGGATGACCATCGACTCCCAGCAGCAACAACAGCAGCGCCAGCAGCAGTAGGCGTTACACGCAAGGATGCATCGGAGGAATCCCAGGCAGGAGAGGACTCGTCAGAATTGCCAGTGACATGGCCTGCAGGACTATTGGCATTCCTGGGGAAGGAGGAAATTGACACTGAGGGAGTTGGTGGGGTGGTTTGCGTGAGCTTGGTTACAAGAGGAAGGGATTTACTGGTCAGTGGACTGCTTCCGCTGTCGCCCAAAGTTTTTGAACTTGTCACTGACTTATGATGAATGCGCTGCAGGTGACGTATAAGGGAGGATGTTCCGAGGTGGTTAACGTCCTTACCCCTACTTATTACAGCTTGACAAAGGCAACACACGGCTTGACAAATGTTGTCCGCATTTCTGTTGAAATACTTCCACACCGAAGAGCTGATTTTTTTGGTATTTTCACCAGGCATGTCAATGGCCCTATTCCTCCCACGGACAACAGGTGTCTCCCCGGGTGCCTGACTTAAACAAATCACCTCACCATCAGAATCCTCCTGGTCAATTTCCTCCCCAGCGCCAGCAACACCCATATCCTCCTCATCCTGGTGTACTTCAACACTGACATCTTCAATCTGACTATCAGGAACTGGACTGCGGGTGCTCCTTCCAGCACTTGCAGGGGGCGTGCAAATGGTGGAAGGCGCATGCTCTTCACGTCCAGTGTTGGGAAGGTCAGGCATCGCAAACGACACAATTGGACTCTCCTTGTGGATTTGTGATTTCGAAGAACGCACAGTTCTTTGCTGTGCTTTTGCCAGCTTGAGTCTTATCATTTTTCTAGCGAGAGGCTGAGTGCTTCCATCCTCATGTGAAGCTGAACCACTAGCCATGAACATAGGCCAGGGCCTCAGCCGTTCCTTGCCACTCCGTGTGGTAAATGGCATATTGGCAAGTTTACGCTTCTCCTCCGACAATTTTATTTTAGATTTTTGAGTCCTTTTTTTTACTGATATTTGGTGTTTTGGATTTTACAAGCTCTGTACTATGACATTGGGCATCGGCCTTGGCAGACGACGTTGATGGCATTTCATCGTCTCGGCCATGACTAGTGGCAGCAGCTTCAGCACAAGGTGGAAGTCGATCTTGATCTTTCCCTATTTTTGGAACCTCAACATTTTTGTTCTCCATATTTTAATACGCACAACTAAAAGGCACCTCAGGTAAACAATGGAGATGGATGGATACTAGTATACTTATGGATGGACGAGCGACTGCCGACACAGAGGTAGCTACAGCCGTGGACTACCGTACTGCGTCTGCTGCTAATATAGACTGGATGATAATGATATAAAAAATATATATATATCACTACTGCAGCCGGACAGGTATATATTATATAATGACGGACCTGCTGGACACTGTCAGCACTGCAGACTCCTAAAGTAAGCTACTAGTATCAAGAAGATAGAAAAAAAAAAAAAAACACCACAGGTAGGTGGTATACAATTATGGATGGACGAGCGACTGCCGACACAGAGGTAGCTACAGCCGTGGACTACCGTACTGTGTCTGCTGCTAATATAGACTGGATGATAATGATATAAAAAATATATATATATCACTACTGCAGCCGGACAGGTATATATTATATAATGACGGACCTGCTGGACACTGTCAGCACTGCAGACTCCTAAAGTAAGCTACTAGTATCAAGAAGATAGAAAAAAAAAACACCACAGGTAGGTGGTATACAATTATGGATGGACGAGCGACTGCCGACACAGAGGTAGCTACAGTCGTGGACTACCGTACTGCGTCTGCTGCTAATATAGACTGGATGATAATGATATAAAAAATATATATATATCACTACTGCAGCCGGACAGGTATATATTATATAATGACGGACCTGCTGGACACTGTCAGCACTGCAGACTCCTAAAGTAAGCAACTAGTATCAAGAAGATAGAAAAAAAAAAACACAACAGGTAGGTGGTATACAATTATGGATGGACGAGCGACTGCCGACACAGAGGTAGCTACAGCCGTGGACTACCGTACTGCGTCTGCTGCTAATATAGACTGGATGATAATGATATAAAAAATATATATATATCACTACTGCAGCCGGACAGGTATATATTATATAATGACGGACCTGCTGGACACTGTCAGCACTGCAGACTCCTAAAGTAAGCTACTAGTATCAAGAAGATAGAGAAAAAAAAAACACCACAGGTAGGTGGTATACAATTATGGATGGACGAGCGACTGCCGACACAGAGGTAGCTACAGCCGTGGACTACCGTACTGCGTCTGCTGCTAATATAGACTGGATGATAATGATATAAAAAATATATATTTATCACTACTGCAGCCGGACAGGTATATATTATATAATGACGGACCTGCTGGACACTGTCAGCACTGCAGACTCCTAAAGTAAGCTACTAGTATCAATAAGATAGGAAAAAAAAAAAAACACCACAGGTAGGTGGTATACAATTATGGATGGACGAGCGACTGCCGACACAGAGGTAGCTACAGCCGTGGACTACCGTACTGCGTCTGCTGCTAATATAGACTGGATGATAATGATATAAAATATATATATATATATCACTACTGCAGCCGGACAGGTATATATTATATAATGACGGACCTGCTGGAACTGTCAGCAGAATGCGTTTATAGAATAAAAACACCACACGACGAGTGTTTAACTTTTTCAGGCAGACAATCACAATATACTGGTGGTCAGTGGTCACTGGTCAGTCACACTGGCAGTGGCACTCTGGCAGCAAAAGTGTGCACTGTTAATGTACTCCTGCTATAACTGCTCCCCAGTCTCCCCCACAATTAAGCTGTGTGAGCAGTTAGCACTCAGCACAGTCAGATATACATAGATGATGCAGCACACTGAGGCTGAGCACAGATATGGTATACTGTGTCACTGTGTATCGTTTTTTTTCAGGCAGAGAACGGATTATATTAAATAATAATAAAACTGCACTGGTGGTCACTGGTCAGTCTCTAGTAAACTCTGCACTCTGAGTACTCCTAAGCTCCAGTAAATCAAGTGTCTCACTCTCACTCTCTATCTATTTCTATTCTAAACGGAGAGGACGCCAGCCACCGTCCTCTCCCTATCAATCTCAATGCACGTGTGAAAATGGCGGCGACGCGCGGCTCCTTATATAGAATCCGAGTCTCGCGATAGAATCCGAGCCTCGCGAGAATCCGACAGCGGGATGATGACGTTCGGGCGCGCTCGGGTTTACCGAGCAAGGCGGGAAGATCCGAGTCTGCCTCGGACCCGTGTAAAAAGGCTGAAGTTCGGGGGGGGGTTCGGATTCCGAGGAACCGAACCCGCTCATCACTAATATACACTGCTCAAAAAAATAAAGGGAACACTAAAATAACACATCCTAGATCTGAATGAATGAAATATTCTTATTAAATACTTTGTTCTTTACATAGTTGAATGTGCTGACAACAGAATCACACAAAAATTATCAATGGAAATCAAATTTCTCTTACGTCCTAGTGGATGCTGGGAACTCCGTAAGGACCATGGGGAATAGCGGGCTCCGCAGGAGACTGGGCACTCTAAAAGAAAGATTAGGTACTATCTGGTGTGCACTGGCTCCTCCCTCTATGCCCCTCCTCCAGACCTCAGTTAGAATCTGTGCCCGGCTCGAGCTGGATGCACACTAGGGGCTCTCCTGAGCTTCTAGAAAAGAAAGTATATTTAGGTTTTTTATTTTCAGTGAGATTTGCTGGCAACAGACTCACTGCTACGAGGGACTTAGGGGAGAGAAGCTAACCTACCTGCTTGCAGCTAGCTTGGGCTTCTAGGCTACTGGACACCATTAGCTCCAGAGGGATCGAACACAGGCCCAGCCTCGGTCGTCCGATCCCGGAGCCGCGCCGCCGTCCCCCTTGCAGAGCCAGAAGCAAGAAGAACGTCCAGGAAATCGGCGGCTGAAGACTCCGGTCTTCATTAAGGTAGCGCACAGCACTGCAGCTGTGCGCCATTGCTCCCCATGCACACCTCACACTCCGGTCACTGATGGGTGCAGGGCGCTGGGGGGGGGGCGCCCTGGGCTGCAATAAGATTACCTTACATTGGCAAAAAATACACATAATATAGTCATTAAGACTATATATGTGTAAAATCCCCTGCCATATATCCATAAAAAAAGCGGGAGAAGTCCGCCTTGAAGGGGGCGGGGCTATCTCCCTCAGCACACTGGTGCCATTTTCTCTTCACAGTGCAGCTGGAAGACAGCTCCCCAGGCTCTCCCCTGCAGTTTCCAGGCTCAAAGGGTTAAAAAGAGAGGGGGGGCACTAAATTTAGGCGCAAACTGTATATAAAAAGCAGCTATAGGGATAAATCACTTTCTATTAGTGTAAATCCCTGATTAAATAGCGCTGTGGTGTGTGCTGGCATACTCTCTCTCTGTCTCCCCAAAGGACTTTGTGGGGTCCTGTCCTCAGTCAGAGCATTCCCTGTGTGTGTGCGGTGTGTCGGTACGGCTGTGTCGACTTGTTTGATGAGGAGGCTTATGTGGAGGCGGAGTAGGTGCCGATAAATGTGATGTCACCCCCTGCGGGGCCGACACCAGAGTGGGTGGATATGTGGAAGGTATTAACCGACAGTGTCAACTCCTTACATAAAAGGCTGGATGACGTAACAGCCATGGGACAGCCGGCTTCTCAGCCCGTGCCTGCCCAGGCGTCTCAAAGGCCATCAGGGGCTCAAAAACGCCCGCTACCTCAGATGGCAGACACAGATGTCGACACGGAGTCTGACTCCAGTGTCGACGAGGTTGAGACATATACACAATCCACTAGGGGCATCCGTTGCATGATTTCGGCAATGAAAAATGTGTTACACATTTCTGACATTAACCCAAGTACCACTAAAAAGGGGTTTTATGTTTGGGGAGAAAAAGCAGCCAGTGTTTTGTTCCCCCATCAGATTAATTGAATGAAGTGTGTGAAGAAGCGTGGGTTTCCCCCGATAAGAAACTGGTAATTTCTAAAAAGTTACTGATGGCGTACCCTTTCCTGCCAGAGGATAGGTCACGTTGGGAGATATCCCCTAGTGTGGATAAGGCGCTCACACGTTTGTCAAAAAAGGTGGCACTGCCGTCTCAGGATACGGCCACCTTGAAGGAGCCTGCTGATAGAAAGCAGGAGGAAATCCTGAAGTCTGTATATACACACTCAGGTACTATACTTAGACCTGCAATTGCCTCAGCATGGAGGTGTAGTGCTGCTGCAGCGTGGTCTGATACCCTGTCAGATAATATTGTTACCCTCGACAGGGATACTATTTTGCTAACCATAGAGCATATTAAAGACGTCGTCTTATATATGAGGGATGCACAAAGGGATATTTGCCGGCTGGCATCCAGAATTAATGCAATGTCCATTTCTGCCAGGAGGGTATTATGGACCCGGCAGTGGACAGGTGATGCTGATTCTAAAAGGCACATGGAGATTCTGCCTTATAAGGGTGAGAAATTGTTTGGGGATGGTCTCTCGGACCTCGTATCCACAGCAACAGCTGGGAAGTCAAAAATTTTACCTCGGGTTCCCTCACAGCCTAAGAAAGCACTGTATTATCAGGTACAGTCCTTTCGGCCTCAGAAAAGCAAGCGGGTCCAGGGCGCTTCCTTTCTGCCAGAGGCAAGGGAAGAAGGAAAAAGGCTGCACCAGACAGCCAGTTCCCAGGATCAAAAATCTTCCCCCGCTTCCTCTAAGTCCACCGCATGACGCTGGGCTCCACAGGCTGAGCCAGGTGCGGTGGGGGCGCGTCTCCGGAACTTCAGCGACCAGTGGGCTCGCTCACAGATGGATCCCTGGGTTCTGCAAGTAGTATCACAGGGATACAAGCTGGAGTTCGAGGCGACTCCCCCTCGCCGTTACCTCAAATCAGCCTTGCCTGCTGCCCTCAGAGAAAGGGAGGTAGTACTGGCGGCAATTCACAAGCTGTATCTTCAGCAGGTGATAATCAAGGTACCCCTCCTTCAACAGGGACGGGGTTACTATTCCACAATGTTGTGGTACCGAAACCAGACGGTTCGGTGAGACCCATTCTAAATTTAAAATCCTTGAACATTTATATAAAAAAGTTCAAGTTCAAAGTACCTCAAGTTTGTGGTACAGGACTTCATTACCAATTCCAGACGTTGCCGTCTGGTCTGTCCATGGCACCGTGGGTATTTACCAAGGTAATGGCCGAAATGATGATGCTCCTCCGAAAGAAGGGAGTCGTGATTATTCCGTACTTGGACGATCTCCTTATAAAGGCGAGGTCCAAAGAGCAGTTGCTAGTCGGCGTGGCACTATCTCAGGAAGTGCTGCATCAGCACGGCTGGATTCTGAATATCCCAAAGTCGCAGCCGATTCCTGCGACGCGTCTGCTGTTCTTGGGCATGATTCTGGACACAGAACAGAAGAAGATATTTCTCCCGGAGGAGAAGGCCCAGGAATTATCATCTCTGGTCAGGGACCTCCTGAAACCAAAGCAGGTGTTGGTGCATCACTGCACGCGAGTCCTGGGAAAGATGGTAGATTCTTACGAAGCAAGTCCCTTCGGCAGATTCCATGCAAGGATCTCCCAGTGGGATCTGTTGGACAAGTGGTCCGGATCGCATCTCCAGATGCATCGGTTAATCACCCTCTCCCTGAGGGCAAGGGTGTCTCTGCTGTGGTGGCTGCAGAGTGCTCATCTGCTCGAAGGCCGCAGATTCGGCATACAGGACTGGGTCCTGGTGACCACGGATGCAAGCCTCCGAGGTTGGGGGGCAGTCACCCAGGGAAGAAACTTCCAAGGACAATGGTCAAGTCAGGAAACTTCCCTACACATAAATATTCTGGAACTAAGGGACATTTACAACGCCCTGAGCCAAGCAGAACCCCTGCTTCAAAACCAACCGGTTCTGATTCAGTCAGACAACATCACAGCGGTCGCCCATGTACACCGCCAGGGCGGCACAAGAAGCAGGGTGGCAATGGCAGAAGCCACAAGGATTTTTTGATGGTGGAGAATCACGTGATAGCACTGTCAGCAGTGTTCATTCCGGGAGTGGACAACTGGGAAGCAGACTTCCTCAGCAGGCACGACCTCCACCCGGGAGAGTGGGGACTTCATCCAGAAGTCTTCCAGCTGATTGTGAACCGTTGGGAACGGCCACAGGTGGACATGATGGCGTCCCGCCTCAACAAAAAGCTAAAAAGATATTGCGCCAGGTCAAGGGACCCTCAGGCGATAGCTGTGGACGCTCTAGTGACACCGTGGGTGTACCAGTCGGTTTATGTGTTCCCTCCTCTTCCTCTCATACCCAAGGTACTGAGAATAATAAGAAGGAGAGGAGTAAGAACTATACTCATTGTTCAGGATTGGCCAAGAAGAGCTTGGTACCCAGAACTTCAAGAAATGATCCCAGAGGACCCTTGGCCACTGCTGCTCAGACAGGACCTGCTACTGCAGGGGCCCTGTCTGTTCCAAGACTTACCGCGGCTGCGTTTGACGGCATGGCGGTTGAACACCGGATCCTAAAGGAAAAGGGTATTCCGGAGGAAGTCATTCCTACGCTGATTAAAGCTAGGAAGGATGTGACCGCAAAACATTATCACCGCATATGGCAGAAATATGTTGCTTGGTGTGAGGCCTGGAAGGCCCCAACGGAGGAATTTCAGCTGGGTCGATTTCTGCACTTCCTACAGTCAGGGGTGACTATGGGCCTCAAATTGGGTTCCATTAAGGTCCAGATTTTGGCTCTGTCGATTTTCTTCCAAAAAGAACTGGCTTCACTGCCTGAAGTTCAGACTTTTGTTAAAGGAGTGCTGCTTATTCAGCCCCCTTTTGTGCCGCCAGTGGCACCTTGGGATCTCAACGTGGTGTTGGATTTCCTAAATTCGCATTGGTTGAGCCACTGAAAACCGTGGAGCAAAAATATCTCACGCGGAAAGTGGTCATGCTGTTGGCCTTGGCTTCGGCCAGGCGTGTATAAGAATTGGCGGTTTTGTCATGTAAAAGCCCTTTTCTGATTTTTCATATGGATAGGGCGGAATTGAGGACTCGTTCCCATTTTCTTCCTAAGGTGGTATCAGCGTTTCATTTGAACCAACCTATTGTGGTGCCTGCGGCTACTCGGGACTTGGAGGATTCCAAGTTGCTGGACGTAGTCAGGGCCCTGAAAATCTATGTTTCCAGGATGGCTAGAGTCAGGAAAACTGACTCGCTATTTATCCTGTATGCACCCAACAAGCTGGGTGCTCCTGCTTCAAAGCAGACTTTTGCTCGCTGGATCTATAGCACGATTCAACTTGCACATTCTGCGGCTGGACTGCCGCATCCTATATCAGTAAAAGCCCATTCCACGAGGAAGGTGGGGTCTTCTTGGGCGGCTGCCCGAGGGGTCTCGGCTTTACAGCTTTGCCGAGCTGCTACTTGGTCGGGTTCAAACACATTTGCAAAATTCTACAAGTTTGATACCCTGCAGAGTCATCCGCACTCTCCTGCCCGTTTGGGAGCTTTGGTATAATCCCCATGGTCCTTACGGAGTTCCCAGCATCCACTAGGACGTCAGAGAAAATAAGAATTTACTCACCGGTAATTCTATTTCTCGTAGTCCGTAGTGGATGCTGGGCGCCCATCCCAAGTGCAGTTTGTCTGCAATACTTGTATATAGCTATTGCCTAACTAAAGGGTTATTGTTATGAGCCATCTTTTCGTGAGGCTCAGTTGTTATTCATACTGTTAACTGGGTATAGTATCACGAGTTGTACGGTGTGATTGGTGTGGCTGGTATGAGTCTTACCCGGGATTCCAAATCCTTTCCTTATTGTGTCAGCTCTTCCGGGCACAGTTTCCCTAACTGAGGTCTGGAGGAGGGGCATAGAGGGAGGAGCCAATGCACACCAGATAGTACCTAATATTTCTTTTAGAGTACCCAGTCTCCTGCGGAGCCCGCTATTCCCCATGGTCCTTACGGAGTTCCCAGCATCCACTACGGACTACGAGAAATAGAATTACCGGTGAGTAAATTCTTATTTTATTAACCCATGGAGGTCTGGATTTGGAGTCACCCTCAAAATTAAAGTGGAAAAACACACTACAGGCTGATCCAACTTTGATGTAATGTCCTTAAAACAAGTCAGGCTCAGTAGTGTGTGTGGCCTCCACGTGCCTGTATGACCTCCCTACAACGCCTGGGCATGCTCCTGATGAGGTGGCAGATGGTCTCCTGAGGGATCTCCTCCCAGACCTGGACTAAAGCATCCGCCAACTCCTGGACAGTCTGTGGTGCAACGTGGCATTGGTGGATGGAGCGAGACATGATGTCCCAGATGTGCTCAATTGGATTCAGGTCTGAGGAACGGGCGGGCCAGTCCATAGCACTAATGCCTTTGTCTTGCAGGAACTGCTGACACACTCCAGCCACATAAGGTCTCGCAGTGTCTTGCATTAGGAGGAACCCAGGGCCAACCACACCAGCATATGGTCTCACAAGGGGTCTGAGGATCTCATCTCGGTACCTAATGGCAGTCAGTCTACCTCTGGCGAGCACATGGAGGGCTGTGCGGCCCCCCAAAGAAATACTGCCCCACACTATTACTGACCCACTGCCAAACCGGTCATGCTGGAGGATGTTGCAGGCAACAGAACATTATCCTTGGCGTCTCCAGACTCTGTCACGTCTGTCACATGTGCTCAGTGAGAACCTGCTTTCATCTGTGAAGAGCACAGGGTGCCAGTGGCAAATTTGCCAATCTTGGTGTTCTCTGTCAAATGCCAAACGTCCTGCACGGTGTTGGGCTGTAAGCACAACCCCCACCTGTGGACGTCGGGCCCTCATACCACCCTCATGGAGTCTGTTTCTGATCATTTTAGTAGACACATGCACATTTGTGGCTTGCTGGAGGTCATTTTGCAGGGCTCTGGCAGTGCTCCTCTTGTTCCTCCTTGCACAAAGGCGGAGGTAGCGGTCCTGCTGCTGGGTTGTTGCCCTCCTACGGCCTCCTCCACGTCTCCTGATGTACTGGCCTGTCTCCTGGTAGCACCTCCATGCTCTGGACACTACGCTGACAGACACAGCAAACCTTCTTGCCACAGCTCGCATTGATGTGCCATCCTGGATGAGCTGCACTACCTGAGCCACTTGTGTGGGTTGTAGGGAGGTCATACAGGCACGAGGAGGCTACAGACACTACTGAGTGTCAGGTCCGGGTGTTTTTGTGAATCCGTTAACCTGGAACCAACCACAGGGGTAGGTGCTGGGGTATGAAGAAAACAGGGAGGACGAAGGAAGTTCCGTTTCATATATTTATTAAAGTAACAGTTCAGTAAGGAGTTAAATGACTAGTTGTTAATCATCATTATACTGAAGTATTGCAGGAATGACAGAAATAATATGCAAGAGAAAACTCAGAAATAAATAAAAGAAATGTTCATGGAAACATATGCAAAAACAAGCTGAAGAATAAATGTTGAATTGTCCAAATATAAACAGGCTTTGATGCTGAACTGCAGATTGTGTTTAACTGGTTAATGCAGACATGGAGAATTAACTGTAAGAATTTGCAATGGAGTTTTAAGAGTTAACTGAGAGACTGTGAAGAATTATCCTTGTAATGACAACATAGAAAAAGTACTGAATTGGGTTACTTGCGGGTTCCGGAGATCACTGTGAAACTGTAGTAGATGGCGAGGTGATGAATGGGTTAAATGCAGAGTTGAACAAACGAACAGCTGAGGGAATTGGAATCCTCCAGACTTTGTATGATAGGCAGACAGACAAGGTAACCTCATGCAGGACACTGGGAATCCAAGTATTTCCAATAGGTGTGCAATTGACTGATAGCACAATGGAGAGCCGGTAGATCTTTGGCAGTGAAGGCTGCAAAACGGACCTCTGGGAACGGAGGCGATATCTGGACCACGGGAATCACACAGGAATGCACGGAGAGAGTTCAGAGCTAGAGCACAGCTTTGATACAACAAAGCACTGGCCCAGAGTGACATAAACCCAGCCTACTTAAAGGCAGCACAAGCACGAGATTGGCTTACACCTGCCCACAGGTGTTTTCACAAGTGCTCAGTATTAGCTATTTGGTCTCCAACATGGCCACCTCCTATACAGCAGACACACCGCAGTGCCTTAGGCCATTTGGTCCCCGCACTCACAGTTCCCAGACTCTGCATTACCTGTGCCATTGATCACGCCGTGTCCCCACACGGGCGCACAGCACCGCGAGCAACCGCACTGGCAACGGATGAACCCCAGAACCCGCAAAGGTGAGAGACCGGTTCGTGACACTGAGCCTCATTTTGACTTGTTTTAAGGACATTACATCAAAGTTGGATCAGCCTGTAGAGTGTTTTTCCACTTTAATTTTGAGGGTGACTCCAAATCCTGACCTCCATGGGTTAATAAATTTGATTTCCATTGATAATTTTTGTGTGATTTTGTTGTCAGCACATTCAGCTATGTAAATAACAAAGTATTTAATAAGAATATTTAATTCATTCAGATCTAGGATGTGTTATTTTAGTGTTCCCTTTATTTTTTTGAGCAGTGTGTATATATATATATATATATATATATATATGCTCCTATGGGTGCCCGGCACTCCTGCAACTGATAGCAACGTCCCCGAGTGCGGGATACTTTCTGGGATATATATATATATATATATATATATATATATATATATGTAATATCTATCCGAGAAATGTCCACACACACACACAGTAAATCCAACAATGTGCTGGGGTGCTTCTTACCATGTTCAGAAGATAAACTCCTCATTCCAGGTGCATAAGTAATATGAAGGGGTGCACTCTCCAGGCTCTCATTAGAATCCAAATCACAGTGAGGACCGAAACGTCAGCAATACTGATTGTATCTATGTCTTAATAAAAGATTTGGATTCTAATGAGAGCCTAGAGAGTGCACCCCTTCATATTACTGATCAGGGCCGGTTCTGGGGTTTTGCGCGCCCCGGGCGGCAATGGGGGCATGGCTTCGTGCAGGGGGCGTGGTCATTTACGCCCCCTGTACAGACTGAAATATGCCCCCCGCTGCCCGCTGCCGCTGGCCGCTGTGAAGCCCTTCGTGGAGAGGTCCTTTAATGGCGGTGCGCGATGACGTCATCGCGCACCGGACAGTAAAGGACCTCTCCACGAAGGGAAACTCTAGTTTCCCTTCACAGCGGCCAGGGGCAGCGGGGGGCACAGCAGTAGCGGATCTTGCCCTGGTGCGGCGCCCTCCGGAAGGCGGCGCCCCGGGCAAAAGTCCTGCTTGCCCGTGGCAAGATCCGCTACTGTTACTTATATATATAATACACACAGTATATAACACAGCGGACACACAGCGTAATCACACTGCTGTGTATATAATATACACAGTACAGTATATAAGATATAATGCACACATATAGTGCACTGGGTGATATATACATCCTGTATATAGTAGAGATGAGCGGGTTCGGTTCCTCGGAATCCGAACCCGCCCGAACTTCAGTTTTTTTTACACGGGGCCGAGCGACTCGGATCTTCCCGCCTTGCTCGGTTAACCCGAGCGCGCCCGAACGTCATCATCCCGCTGTCGGATTCTCGCGAGGCTCGGATTCTATCGCGAGACTCGGATTCTATATAAGGAGCCGCGCGTCGCCGCCATTTTCACATGTGCATTGAGATTGATAGGGAGAGGACGTGGCTGGCGTCCTCTCCGTTTAGAGTGACTAGAGTACTAGAGAGAGACACAAATTTTGGGGAGCATATAGGAGGAGTACTACTTGCTGCTGATAGTGTGACCAGTGACCAGTGCCACCAGTTTAATTAATCCGTTCTCTGCCTGAAAAAAAACGATACACAGTGTGACACAGTCACACATACCATATCTGTGCTCAGCCCAGTGTGCTGCATCATATACTGTATATCATTATCTGACTGCACTTAAGTACAGTGCACACTTTTGCTGCCAGAGTGCCACTGCCAGTGTGACTGACCAGTGACCACTGACCACCAGTATTGTGATTGTCTGCTGACCACCAGTATATTGTGATTGTCTGCCTGAAAAAGTTAAACACTCGTCGTGTGGTGTTTTTATAAACGCATTCTGCAGACAGTGTCCAGCAGGTCCGTCATTACATAATATATACCTGTCCGGCTGCAGTACTAGTGTGATATATATATATATATATATTTTAATTTTATCTCATTATCATCCAGTCTATATTAGCAGCAGACACAGTACGGTAGTCCACGGCTGTAGCTACCTCTGTGTCGGCAGTCGCTCGTCCATCCATAATTGTATACCACCTACCCGTGGTTTTTTTTTTTTCTATCTTCTTGATACTAGTAGCTTACTTTAGGAGTCTGCAGTGCTGAGTCTGACAGACAGTGTCCAGCAGGTCCGTCATTACATAATATATATACCTGTCCGGCTGCAGTACTAGTGTGATATATATATATATATATATTTTAATTTTATCTCATTATCATCCAGTCTATATTAGCAGCAGACACAGTACGGTAGTCCACGGCTGTAGCTACCTCTGTGTCGGCAGTCGCTCGTCCATCCATAAGTATACTAGTATCCATCCATCTCCATTGTTTACCTGAGGTGCCTTTTAGTTGTGCCTATTAAAATATGGAGAACAAAAATGTTGAGGTTCCAAAATTAGGGAAAGATCAAGATCCACTTCCACTTCGTGCTGAAGCTGCTGCCACTAGTCATGGCCGAGACGATGAAATGCCAGCAACGTCGTCTGACAAGGCCGATGCCCAATGTCATAGTACAGAGCATGTAAAATCCAAAACACCAAATATCAGTAAAAAAAGGACTCAAAAATCTAAAATAAAATTGTCGGAGGAGAAGCGTAAACTTGCCAATATGCCATTTACCACACGCAGGGCCGGCGCTTCCATTAGGCAGCTTTAGGCAGCTGCCTATGGGCGCCTGGACCTGAGGGGGCGGTACGCTGAGGCTGCCCCCCCTCCCCCGCCATATAGCCCCCACGCAATAGCAGCAGCAGGGCACCCGGCGTCATAGACACACATAGCAACGCTGCGGGTAGTCCTGCAATTCTGCTAAGTGGACTGACAGGCAGCTGATGCACTATACACTACCCTGTGTCCTGGGATCCACCAGTGATTTTCTTTCATTCACCACCGCTCCACTATGTAGTGTGAGCAGAGAGGTGGTTTCCCCCTCGGCCAGTCCGGTGTTTCCTCTCTACCGGGTAGCTCTATAGCCTGCTGCTTGATGGGTTTTTTAAAAAAGGGGCGTGGCCACACCTCCGTGATTAGGCCACGCCCCTGAGTATGCTAGGTTCTCCATAGTCTGTCTCTGTTGCTCTGCTGCCTGGCATGCCTACTCTTTCGGAGACTGGCTCCTGTGATCTGAGCTGCCTGAAGGTTACTACTGTGCTACTGTGTGTGTGTCTCTCGGTATAAGTGTGTGTATGTGTGTCTCAGTATGAGTCTGTGGGTGCCTCTGCCTCAGTATGTGTGTCAGTGCGTGTGTGTCTCTCAATATCAGTGTGTGCCTCAGTATGAGTGTGTGTGCCCCAGTGTGAGTGTGTATTTGTGTGCCTCAATGTGAGTGTACGTGTGCCTCTGACTAAGTATGAGTGTCAGTGTGTGTGTCTCAGTATCACTGTGTGTGTGTGTCTCAGTATGAGTGTGTGTGACTCTTCCTCAGTATGAGTGTCAGTGTGAGTGTGTCTCAGTCTCAGTTTGAGTGTGTGTGTGCCTCTGCCTCAGTATGAGTGTCAGTGTGTCTCAGTATCACTGTGCGTGTCTCAGTATCACTGTGTGTGTGTGTGTGTGTGTGTGTGTGTCTCAGTATGAGTGTGTGTATGCCTCTGCCTCAGTATGAGTGTCAGTGTGTCTCAGTCTCAGTATGAGTGTATGTGTGCCTCTGCCTCAGTATGAGTATCAGTGTGTGTATCAGTATCACTGTGTGTGTCTCAGTATGAGTGTGTGTGTCTCTCTGTCACTGTGTGTCTCAGTATGAGCGTGTGTGCCTCTGCCTCAGTATGTGTGTCAGTGCGTGTGTCTCTCAATATCAGTGTGTGCCTCAGTATGAGTGTGCCTCAGTGTGAGTGTGTGTTTGTGTGCCTCAATGTGAGTGTACATGTGCCTCTGACTCAGTATCACTGTGGGTCTCAGTATGAGTGTGTGTCTCTCTCTGTCACTTTGTGTGTCAGTGTGTGTCTCAGTATCACTGTGTGTCTCAGTATGAGTGTGTGTGTGTGTGTGTGTGTGTGTGTGTGTGTGTGTGTCTCTCTGTCACTGTGTGTGTGTCTCAGTATGAGTGTGTGTGTATGTGTGTGCCTCTGCCTCAGTATGAGTGTCAGTGTGAGTGTGTCTCAGTCTCAGTTTGAGTGTGTGTGTGCCTCTGCCTCAGTATGAGTGTCAGCGTGTCTCAGTATCACTGTGTGTGTGTCTCAGTATGAGTGTGTGTATGCCTCTGCCTCAGTATGAGTGTGTCTCAGTCTCAGTATGAGTGTATGTGTGCCTCTGCCTCAGTATGAGTATCAGTGTGTGTCTCAGTATCACTGTGTGTGTCTCAGTATGAGTGTGTGTGTGTGTGTGTGTGTGTGTGTGTGTGTGTGTGTGTGTGTGTGTGTGTGTGTGTGTCTCTCTATCACTGTGGGTGTCTCAGTATGAGTGTGTGTGCCTCTGCCTCAGTATATGTGTCAGTGCGTGTGTGCCTCAGTATGAGTGTGTGTGTGCCTCAGAATGAGTGTGTGTGTGCCTCTGCCTCAGTATGAGTGTCAGTGTGTGTCTCAGTCTCAGTATGAGTGTATGTGTGCCTCTGCCTCAGTATGAGTATCAGTGTGTGTCTCAGTATCAGTGTGTGTGTGTGTGTGTGTGTGTGTGTCTGTCACTGTGGGTGTCTCAGTATGAGTGTGTGTTAGAGATGAGCGGGTTCGGTTTCTTTGAATCCGAACCCGCACGAACTTCACTTTTTTTTCCACGGGTCCGAGCGACTCGGATCTTCCCGCCTTGCTCGGTTAACCCGAGCGCGCCCGAACGTCATCATGACGCTGTCGGATTCTCGCGAGACTCGGATTCTATATAAGGAGCCGCGCGTCGCCGCCATTTTCACTCGTGCATTGAGATTGATAGGGAGAGGACGTGTCTGGCGTCCTCTCCATTAGAATAGAGATAGATAGATTAGATAGAGAGAGATTGTGCAGAGTCGCAGACAGAGTTAGTTTACCACAGTCAGTGACCAGTGCAGTTGCTAGTTAACTTTTATTTAATATAATATATCCGTTCACTTCTCTCTGCTATATCCGTTCTCTGCCTGAAAAAAAAAACGATACACAGCACAGTCAGTCACACAGTGTGACTCAGTCTGTGTGCACTCAGCTCAGCCCAGTGTGCTGCACAGTCATCAATGTATAAATTAAAAGCTTATAATTAATTGTGGGGGAGACTGGGGAGCACTGCAGGTTGTTAGCAGGAGCCAGGAGTACAATTATATTAATTAACAGTGCACACTTTTGCTGCAGGAGTGGTGACCAGTGCCTGACCACCAGTATAGTATTGTTGTATACTACTAATATCTCTTTAAATATCAACCAGTCTATATTAGCAGCAGACACAGTACAGTGCGGTAGTTCACGGCTGTGGCTACCTCTGTGTCGGCACACGGCAGGCAGTCCGTCCGACCAGAATTGTATTATTTATTATTATATACCTACCACCTAACCGTGGTTTTTTTTTCATTCTTTATACCGTCATAGTGTCATCCTAATTGTTACGAGTATACTACTATCTCTTTATCAACCAGTGTACAGTGCGGTAGTTCACGGCTGTGGCTACCTCTGTGTCGGCACACGGCAGGCAGTCCGTCCGACCAGAATTGTATTATTTATTATTATATACCTACCACCTAACCGTGGTTTTTTTTTCATTCTTTATACCGTCATAGTGTCATCCTAATTGTTACGAGTATACTACTATCTCTTTATCAACCAGTGTACAGTGCGGTAGTTCACGGCTGTGGCTACCTCTGTGTCGGCACACGGCAGGCAGTCCGTCCGACCAGAATTGTATTATTTATTATTATATACCTACCACCTAACCGTGGTTTTTTTTTCATTCTTTATACCGTCATAGTGTCATCCTAATTGTTACGAGTATACTACTATCTCTTTATCAACCAGTGTACAGTGCGGTAGTTCACGGCTGTGGCTACCTCTGTGTCGGCACACGGCAGGCAGTCCGTCCGACCAGAATTGTATTATTTATTATTATATACCTACCACCTAACCGTGGTTTTTTTTTCATTCTTTATACCGTCATAGTGTCATCCTAATTGTTACGAGTATACTACTATCTCTTTATCAACCAGTGTACAGTGCGGTAGTTCACGGCTGTGGCTACCTCTGTGTCGGCACACGGCAGGCAGTCCGTCCGACCAGAATTGTATTATTTATTATTATATACCTACCACCTAACCGTGGTTTTTTTTTCATTCTTTATACCGTCATAGTGTCATCCTAATTGTTACGAGTATACTACTATCTCTTTATCAACCAGTGTACAGTGCGGTAGTTCACGGCTGTGGCTACCTCTGTGTCGGCACACGGCAGGCAGTCCGTCCGACCAGAATTGTATTATTTATTATTATATACCTACCACCTAACCGTGGTTTTTTTTTCATTCTTTATACCGTCATAGTGTCATCCTAATTGTTACGAGTATACTACTATCTCTTTATCAACCAGTGTACAGTGCGGTAGTTCACGGCTGTGGCTACCTCTGTGTCGGCACACGGCAGGCAGTCCGTCCGACCAGAATTGTATTATTTATTATTATATACCTACCACCTAACCGTGGTTTTTTTTTCATTCTTTATACCGTCATAGTGTCATCCTAATTGTTACGAGTATACTACTATCTCTTTATCAACCAGTGTACAGTGCGGTAGTTCACGGCTGTGGCTACCTCTGTGTCGGCACACGGCAGGCAGTCCGTCCGACCAGAATTGTATTATTTATTATTATATACCTACCACCTAACCGTGGTTTTTTTTTCATTCTTTATACCGTCATAGTGTCATCCTAATTGTTACGAGTATACTACTATCTCTTTATCAACCAGTGTACAGTGCGGTAGTTCACGGCTGTGGCTACCTCTGTGTCGGCACACGGCAGGCAGTCCGTCCGACCAGAATTGTATTATTTATTATTATATACCTACCACCTAACCGTGTTTTTTTTTTCATTCTTTATACCGTCATAGTGTCATCCTAATTGTTACGAGTATACTACTATCTCTTTATCAACCAGTGTACAGTGCGGTAGTTCACGGCTGTGGCTACCTCTGTGTCGGCACACGGCAGGCAGTCCGTCCGACCAGAATTGTATTATATTTTATTATATACCTACCACCTAACCGTGGGTTTTTTTTCATTCTTTATACCGTCATAGTGTCATCCTAATTGTTACGAGTATACTACTATCTCTTTATCAACCAGTGTACAGTGCGGTAGTTCACGGCTGTGGCTACCTCTGTGTCGGCACACGGCAGGCAGTCCGTCCGACCAGAATTGTATTATTTATTATTATATACCTACCACCTAACCGTGGTTTTTTTTTCATTCTTTATACCGTCATAGTGTCATCCTAATTGTTACGAGTATACTACTATCTCTTTATCAACCAGTGTACAGTGCGGTTTTTTTATACCGTGGTTTTTTTATACCGTGGTTTTTTTATACCGTGGTTTTTTTATACCGTGGTTTTTTTATACCGTGGTTTTTATACCGTGGTTTTTTTATACCGTGGTTTTTTTATGCCGTGGTTTTTTTATACCGTGGTTTTTTTATACCACCTAACCGTGGCAGTCCGTCCATAATTGTATATATAGTATACTAGTATCCAATCCATCCATCTCCATTGTTTACCTGAGGTGCCTTTTAGTTCTGCCTATAAAATATGGAGAACAAAAAAGTTGAGGTTCCAAAATTAGGGAAAGATCAAGATCCACTTCCACCTCGTGCTGAAGCTGCTGCCACTAGTCATGGCCGAGACGATGAAATGCCAGCAACGTCGTCTGCCAAGGCCGATGCCCAATGTCATAGTACAGAGCATGTCAAATCCAAAACACCAAATATCAGAAAAAAAAAGACTCCAAAACCTAAAATAAAATTGTCGGAGGAGAAGCGTAAACTTGCCAATATGCCATTTACCACACGGAGTGGCAAGGAACGGCTGAGGCCCTGGCCTATGTTCATGGCTAGTGGTTCAGCTTCACATGAGGATGGAAGCACTCAGCCTCTCGCTAGAAAAATGAAACGACTCAAGCTGGCAAAAGCACAGCAAAGAACTGTGCGTTCTTCGAAATCCCAAATCCACAAGGAGAGTCCAATTGTGTCGGTTGCGATGCCTGACCTTCCCAACACTGGATGTGAAGAGCATGCGCCTTCCACCATTTGCACGCCCCCTGCAAGTGCTGGAAGGAGCACCCGCAGTCCAGTTCCTGATAGTGAGATTGAAGATGTCAGTGTTGAAGTCCACCAGGATGCGGAGGATATGGGTGTTGCTGGCGCTGGGGAGGAAATTGACCAGGAGGATTCTGATGGTGAGGTGGTTTGTTTAAGTCAGGCACCCGGGGAGACACCTGTTGTCCGTGGGAGGAATATGGCCGTTGACATGCCAGGAGAAAATACCAAAAAAATCAGCTCTTCGGTGTGGAGGTATTTCACCAGAAATGCGGACAACAGGTGTCAAGCCGTGTGCTCCCTTTGTCAAGCTGTAATAAGTAGGGGTAAGGACGTTAACCACCTCGGAACATCCTCCCTTATACGTCACCTGCAGCGCATTCATAATAAGTCAGTGACAAGTTCAAAAACTTTGGGTGACAGCGGAAGCACTCCACTGACCAGTAAATCCCTTCCTCTTGTAACCAAGCTCACGCAAACCACCCCACCAACTCCCTCAGTGTCAATTTCCTCCTTCCCCAGGAATGCCAATAGTCCTGCAGGCCATGTCACTGGCAATTCTGACGAGTCCTCTCCTGCCTGGGATTCCTCCGATGCATCCTTGCGTGTAACGCCTACTGCTGCTGGCGCTGCTGTTGTTGCTGCTGGGAGTCGATGGTCATCCCAGAGGGGAAGTCGTAAGACCACTTTTACTACTTCCACCAAGCAATTGACTGTCCAACAGTCATTTGCGAGGAAGATTAAATATCACAGCAGTCATCCTACTGCAAAGCGGATAACTGAGGCCTTGACATCCTGGGTGGTGAGAAACGTGGTTCCGGTATCCATCATTACTGCAGAGCCAACTAGAGACTTGTTGGAGGTACTGTGTCCCCGGTACCAAATACCATCTAGGTTCCATTTCTCTAGGGTTGCGATACCGAAAATGTACACAGACCTCAGAAAAAGAGTCACCAGTGTCCTAAAAAATGCAGCTGTACCCAATGTCCACTTAACCACGGACATGTGGACAAGTGGAGCAGGGCAGGGTCAGGACTATATGACTGTGACAGCCCACTGGGTAGATGTATGGACTCCCGCCGCAAGAACAGCAGCGGCGGCACCAGTAGCAGCATCTCGCAAACGCCAACTCGTTCCTAGGCAGGCTACGCTTTGTATCACCGATTTCCAGAATACGCACACAGCTGAAAACCTCTTACGGCAACTGAGGAAGATCATCGCGGAATGGCTTACCCCAATTGGACTCTCCTGTGGATTTGTGGCATCGGACAACGCCAGCAATATTGTGCGTGCATTACATCTGGGCAAATTCCAGCACGTCCCATGTTTTGCACATACCTTGAATTTGGTGGTGCAG
Source organism: Pseudophryne corroboree (assembly GCF_028390025.1). Classification (NCBI taxonomy): domain Eukaryota; kingdom Metazoa; phylum Chordata; class Amphibia; order Anura; family Myobatrachidae; genus Pseudophryne; species Pseudophryne corroboree. The sequence continues at coordinate 280,109,679 of NC_086454.1, read as the reverse complement.
AATTTTTTAAAAAACGACAGGGGCGTGCAAGAGATGCTGGCGGTGGCCAGAAAAATTGCGGGACACTTTCGGCGTACAGGCAGCACGTACAGAAGACTGGAGCACCACCAAAAACGCCTGAACCTGCCCTGCCATCATCTGAAGCAGGAGGTGGTAACGAGGTGGAATTCAACCCTCTATATGCTTCAGAGGTTGGAGGAGCAGCAAAAGGCCATTCAAGCCTATACAACTGACCACGATATAGGAGGTGGAATGCACCTGTCTCAAGCGCAGTGGAGAATGATTTCAACGTTGTGCAAAGTTCTGATGCCCTTTGAACTTGCCACACGTGAAGTCAGTTCAGACACTGCCAGCCTGAGTCAGGTCATTCCCCTCATCAGGCTTTTGCAGAAGAAGCTGGAGACATTGAAGGAGGAGCTAAGACAGAGCGATTCCGCTAGGCATGTGGGACTTGTGGATGGAGCCCTTAATTCGCTTAACAAGGATTCACGGGTGGTCAATCTGTTGAAATCAGAGCACTACATTTTGGCCACCGTGCTCGATCCTAGATTTAAAACCTACCTTGGATCTCTCTTTCCGGCGCACACAAGTCTGCTGGGTTTAAAAGACCTGCTGGTGAGAAAATTGTCAAGTCAAGCGGAACGCGACCTGTCAACATCTCCTCCTTCACATTCTCCCGCAACTGGGGGTGCGAGGAAAAGGCTCAGAATTCCGAGCCCACCCGCTGGCGGTGATGCAGGGCAGTCTGGAGCGACTGCTGATGCTGACATCTGGTCCGGACTGAAGGACCTGACAACCATTACGGACATGTCGTCTACTGTCACTGCATATGATTCTATCACCATTGATAGAATGGTGGAGGATTATATGAGTGACCGCATCCAAGTAGGCACGTCACACAGTCCGTACTTATACTGGCAGGAAAAAGAGGCAATTTGGAGGCCCTTGCACAAACTGGCTTTATTCTACCTAAGTTGCCCTCCCACAAGTGTGTACTCCGAAAGAGTGTTTAGTGCCGCCGCTCACCTTGTCAGCAATCGGCGTACGAGGTTACATCCAGAAAATGTGGAGAAGATGATGTTCATTAAAATGAATTATAATCAATTCCTCCGCGGAGACATTGACCAGCAGCAATTGCCTCCACAAAGTACACAGGGAGCTGACATGGTGGATTCCAGTGGGGACGAATTGATAATCTGTGAGGAGGGGGATGTACACGGTGATATATCGGAGGATGATGATGAGGTGGACATCTTGCCTCTGTAGAGCCAGTTTGTGCAAGGAGAGATTAATTGCTTCTTTTTGGGTGGGGGTCCAAACCAACCCGTCATTTCAGTCACAGTCGTGTGGCAGACCCTGTCACTGAAATGATGGGTTGGTTAAAGTGTGCATGTCCTGTTTTGTTTATAGTTACAACATAAGGGTGGGTGGGAAGGGCCCAAGGACAATTCCATCTTGCACCTCTTTTTTCTTTTATTTTTCTTTGCGTCATGTGCTGTTTGGGGAGGGTTTTTTGGAAGGGACATCCTGCGTGACACTGCAGTGCCACTCCTAGATGGGCCCGGTGTTTGTGTCGGCCACTAGGGTCGCTTATCTTTCTCACACAGTCAGCTACCTCATTGCGCCTCTTTTTTTCTTTGCGTCATGTGCTGTTTGGGGAGGGTTTTTTGGAAGGGACATCCTGCGTGACACTGCAGTGCCACTCCTAGATGGGCCCGGTGTTTGTGTCGGCCACTAGGGTCGCTTATCTTTCTCACACACACAGTCAGCTACCTCATTGTGCCTCTTTTTTTCTTTGCGTCATGTGCTGTTTGGGGAGGGTTTTTTGGAAGGGACATCCTGCGTGACACTGCAGTGCCACTCCTAGATGGGCACGGTGTTTGTGTCGGCCACTAGGGTCGCTTATCTTTCTCACACACACAGTCAGCTACCTCATTGTGCCTCTTTTTTTCTTTGCGTCATGTGCTGTTTGGGGAGGGTTTTTTGGAAGGGACATCCTGCGTGACACTGCAGTGCCACTCCTAGATGGGCCCGGTGTTTGTGTCGGCCACTAGGGTCGCTTATCTTTCTCACACACACAGTCAGCTACCTCATTGTGCCTCTTTTTTTCTTTGCGTCATGTGCTGTTTGGGGAGGGTTTTTTGGAAGGGACATCCTGCGTGACACTGCAGTGCCACTCCTAGATGGGCCCGGTGTTTGTGTCGGCCACTAGGGTCGCTTATCTTTCTCACACAGTCAGCTACCTCATTGCGCCTCTTTTTTTCTTTGCGTCATGTGCTGTTTGGGGAGGGTTTTTTGGAAGGGACATCCTGCGTGACACTGCAGTGCCACTCCTAGATGGGCCCGGTGTTTGTGTCGGCCACTAGGGTCGCTTATCTTTCTCACACAGTCAGCTACCTCATTGCGCCTCTTTTTTTCTTTGCGTCATGTGCTGTTTGGGGAGGGTTTTTTGGAAGGGACATCCTGCGTGACACTGCAGTGCCACTCCTAGATGGGCACGGTGTTTGTGTCGGCCACTAGGGTCGCTTATCTTTCTCACACACACAGTCAGCTACCTCATTGTGCCTCTTTTTTTCTTTGCGTCATGTGCTGTTTGGGGAGGGTTTTTTGGAAGGGACATCCTGCGTGACACTGCAGTGCCACTCCTAGATGGGCACGGTGTTTGTGTCGGCCACTAGGGTCGCTTATCTTACTCACACAGCGACCTCGGTGCAAATTTTAGGACTAAAAATAATATTGTGAGGTGTGAGGTGTTCAGAATAGGCTGAAAATGAGTGGAAATTATGTTTTTTGAGGTTAATAATACTTTGGGATTAAAATTACCCCCAAATTCTATGATTTAAGCTGTTTTTTAGTGTTTTTTGAAAAAAACACCCGAATCCAAAACACACCCGAATCCGACAAAAAAAACCCGGTGAGGTTTTGCCAAAACGCGGTCGAACCCAAAACACGGCCGCGGAACCGAACCCAAAACCAAAACACAAAACCCGAAAAATTTCCGGCGCTCATCACTAGTGTGTGTGACTCTGCCTTAGTATATGTGTCAGTGCGTGTGTGTCTCTCAATATCAGTGTGTGCCTCAGAATGAGTGTGTGTGTTCCTCAGTGTGAGTGTGTGTTTGTGTGCCTCAATGTGAGTGTACATGTGCCTCTGACTCAGTATCACTGTGTGTCTCAGTATGAGTGTGTGTCTCTGTCACTGTGTGTGTCTCTGTCACTGTGTGTGTCTCTGTCACTGTGTGTGTCTCTGTCACTGTGTGTGTCTCTGTCACTGTGTGTGTCTCAGTATCACTGTGTGTGTCTCAGTATGAGTGTGTGTGTCTCTCTGTCACTGTGTGTGTCTCAGTATCACTGTGTGTGTCTCAGTATGAGTGTGTGTGTGTGTGTGTGTGTGTGTGTGTGTGTCTCTCTGTCACTGTGTGTATCTCAGTATCACTGTGTGTGTGTATCAGTATGAGTGTGTGTGTCTCCGTTTCACTGTGTGTGTGTCTCAGTATGAATGTATGTGTGTCTCTGCCTCAGTATGAGTGTCAGTGTGTATGTCTCAGTATCACTGTGTGTGTGTCTCAGTATGAGTGTGTGTGCCTCTGCCTCAGTATGAGCGTGTCTCAGTTTCAGTGTGTGTGTGTGCCTCTGCCTCAGTATGAGTGTCAGTATGTGTGTGTGTGTGTGTGTGTGTGTGTGTATCAGTATGAGTGTGTGTGTGCCTCTGCCTCAGTGTGAGTGTGTCTCAGTCTCAGTATGAGCGTGTGTGCCTCTGCCTCAGTATGTGTGTCAGTGCGTGTGTGTCTCTCAATATCAGTGTGTGCCTCAGAATGAGTGTGTGTGTTCCTCAGTGTGAGTGTGTGTTTGTGTGCCTCAATGTGAGTGTACATGTGCCTCTGACTCAGTATCACTGTGGGTCTCAGTATGAGTGTGTGTCTCTCTCTGTCACTTTGTGTGTCAGTGTGTGTCTCAGTATCACTGTGTGTCTCAGTATGAGTGTGTGTGTGTGTGTGTGTGTGTGTGTCTCTCTGTCACTGTGTGTGTGTCTCAGTATGAGTGTGTGTGTATGTGTGTGCCTCTGCCTCAGTATGAGTGTCAGTGTGAGTGTGTCTCAGTCTCAGTTTGAGTGTGTGTATGCCTCTGCCTCAGTATGAGTGTGTCTCAGTCTCAGTATGAGTGTATGTGTGCCTCTGCCTCAGTATGAGTATCAGTGTGTGTCTCAGTATGAGTGTGTGTGTGTGTGTGTGTGTGTGTGTGTGTGTGTGTGTGTGTGTCTCTCTATCACTGTGGGTGTCTCAGTATGAGTGTGTGTGCCTCTGCCTCAGTATATGTGTCAGTGCGTGTGTGTCTCTCAATATCAGTGTGTGCCTCAGTATGAGTGTGTGTGCCTCAGAATGAGTGTGTGTGTGCCTCTGCCTCAGTATGAGTGTATGTGTGCCTCTGCCTCAGTATGAGTATCAGTGTGTGTCTCAGTATCAGTGTGTGTGTGTGTGTGTGTGTGTGTGTGTGTGTGTGTGTGTGTGTCTGTCACTGTGGGTGTCTCAGTATGAGTGTTTGTGCCTCTGCCTTAGTATATGTGTCAGTGCGTGTGTGTCTCTCAATATCACTGTGTGCCTCAGAATGAGTGTGTGTGTTCCTCAGTGTGAGTGTGTGTTTGTGTGCCTCAATGTGAGTGTACATGTGCCTCTGACTCAGTATCACTGTGTGTCTCAGTATGAGTGTGTGTCTCTGTCACTGTGTGTGTCTCAGTATCACTGTGTGTGTCTCAGTATGAGTGTGTGTGTGTGTCTCTCTGTCACTGTGTGTGTCTCAGTATGAGTGTGTGTGTGTGTCTCTCTGTCACTGTGTGTGTCTCAGTATCACTGTGTGTGTGTATCAGTATGAGTGTGTGTGTCTCCGTTTCACTGTGTGTGTCTCAGTATGAATGTATGTGTGTCTCTGCCTCAGTATGAGTGTCAGTGTGTATGTCTCAGTATCACTGTGTGTGTGTCTCAGTATGAGTGTGTGTGCCTCTGCCTCAGTATGAGCGTGTCTCAGTTTCAGTGTGTGTGTGTGTGTGTGCCTCTGCCTCAGTATGAGTGTCAGTATGTGTGTGTGTGTGTGTGTGTGTGTGTGTGTGTGTGTGTGTATCAGTATGAGTGTGTGTGTGCCTCTGCCTCAGTGTGAGTGTGTCTCAGTCTCAGTATGAGTGTGTGTGCCTCTGCCTCAGTATGAGTGTATGTGTGCCTCTGCCTCAGTATAAGTGTCAGTGTGTGTGTGCTCCAGTATGAATGTGTGTGCCTCTGACTCCGTATGAGTGTCAGTGTGAGTGTGTCTCAGTCTCAGTATGAGTGAGTGTGCGTGTGCCTCTGCCTTAGTATGAGTGTCAGTGTGTGTGTGTCTCAGTATGAGTGTGTGTGTGTGTGTGTGTGTGTGTCTCTCAGTATGTCCTTTGTCGCCTCCTTTACAGAAAGTGCCCTAGTGGTCCAGTGGTTTATGTGTCTGCCGCCTAATCCCACTGTCACTGTGGGACCAGCACCAGCCTGTGATCCTACTACAGACTTTTTTTTACTTTGTCCTACAGAGCTACGGAACACCTGTAGGTCCATAGGCTGTGATGGATGCTGACTGATTGCTTCTCCATCTGATGGTTTCTCCTCCTTACAAGTAGGTAGTGGAGTTTTTTTTCCATGTGTCATCTGTAGCTAATGTGAAACTACATTTCCCAGTATGACCTGCTTCTTTTTAGCAGGATATGCTGGGACTCGTATTTCCACATTGGCTGGGGGGGCACATTTCCCTATATTTGCAAATAAAAACTGTTTGTTAATGCACCAACATAGTATATCACCAGATATATAGTGTATGGCTGAACAAGACATCCGTACCTGTTGCTTAGAAAACGCATTTGTCAATTTGTCGTGTTCTATTTTTTTGCCATACAGTATATTAGTACTGAAATCTAACTGCACACACTAAAAAAAGGTGCTGCCCGACAACGCTCAGAATCCCGATGCCGGAATCACAAGAGTCAGCATACTGAATGTAAGTGTGCTGGGGAGGGTAGTTAGGTTGCAGGGGGGAAGTTAGGGTTAGGCTGCAGGAAGGGGAGGGAAGGGGAGAGGATTAGCATACTTTCCAACGAGGTGTTGGGATTCTAAGCGGCAGGATCCCTTTCCCAACCTGCTGTAGGGTGTATTCTCTATGCAGCCTGCAACATTTTTTATACGTTATAATCCAATCCGCGGGACAGTGGCATAGGGTAAGCATTACCGCCTCAGCACTCAGGTCATTAGTTCAATTCCTGGTCATGGCCTGAATGTGCGGAGTTTGCATTTTCTTTTTGTGTGGGTTTCCTCTGGGTATTCCTGTTTCCTCCCACACTCCAAAAACATATGGGAAGGTTATGTGGATTTGTCTGTGTGTGTTTTTATTTTAGGGAATATCACTCTCATTCCAGTGGGACAGGGAGTGATACGAATTCTGATGTTGTTATGTGTACAGCGCTGTGCAAATTAGTGGCACTATCTAAGTAAACAATAACAATAGTTTTGATACTTTAAGATAGGGCCTTGCACACATGTTGGAGAAGCCATCACATTTTCCCTTTGTACTTAGCAGGAGGACATTAATTTGCTGTTCTGTCAATAATAAAGGGGTAAATGCAAATTATGTACTGGGGAGCAAATGTGTATGTTTTTTTTATTGTATGGAGGCCAAAGTGTTTTTTTCCTGAAAGGGGCCAATGTATTTGTTATACATTTTCCTGTGGATGCCAATGTGTTTTATTTTTTCCTGTGGTGCCCAATGGGGGTGGTGGTGGGGGGGTTGGGGTTTGGGGAGGGGGGCGGAGGGAGGGAGGCTGAAGTTTTGCCTAGGGTGCCGAGAAACCTTGCACCGGCCCTGACCACACGGAGTGGCAAGGAACGGCTGAGGCCCTGGCCTATGTTCATGGCTAGTGGTTCAGCTTCACATGAGGATGGAAGCACTCAGCCTCTCGCTAGAAAAATGAAAAGACTCAAGCTGGCAAAAGCACCGCAAAGAACTGTGCGTTCTTCGAAATCCCAAATCCACAAGGAGAGTCCAATTGTGTCGGTTGCGATGCCCGACCTTCCCAACACTGGACGTGAAGAGCATGCGCCTTCCACCATTTGCACGCCCCCTGCAAGTGCTGGAAGGAGCACCCGCAGTCCAGTTCCTGATAGATTGAAGATGTCAGTGTTGAAGTACACCAGAATGAGGAGGATATGGGTGTTGCTGGCGCTGGGGAGGAAATTGACAAGGAGGATTCTGATGGTGAGGTGGTTTGTTTAAGTCAGGCACCCGGGGAGACACCTGTTGTCCGTGGGAGGAATATGGCCATTGACATGCCTGGTGAAAATACCAAAAAAATCAGCTCTTCGGTGTGGAATTATTTCAACAGAAATGCAGACAACATTTGTCAAGCCGTGTGTTGCCTTTGTCAAGCTGTAATAAGTAGGGGTAAGGACGTTAACCACCTCGGAACATCCTCCCTTATACATCACCTGCAGCGCATTCATAATAAGTCAGTGACAAGTTCAAAAACTTTGGGCGACAGCGGAAGCAGTCCACTGACCAGTAAATCCCTTCCTCTTGTAACCAAGCTCACGCAAACCACCCCACCAACTCCCTCAGTGTCAATTTCCTCCTTCCCCAGGAATGCCAATAGTCCTGCAGGCCATGTCACTGGCAATTCTGACGAGTCCTCTCCTGCCTGGGATTCCTCCGATGCATCCTTGCGTGTAACGCCTACTGCTGCTGGCGCTGCTGTTGTTGCTGCTGGGAGTCGATGGTCATCCCAGAGGGGAAGTCGTAAGCCCACTTTTACTACTTCCACCAAGCAATTGACTGTCCAACAGTCCTTTGCGAGGAAGATGAAATATCACAGCAGTCATCCTGTTGCAAAGCGGATAACTGAGGCCTTGACAACTATGTTTGTGTTAGACGTGCGTCCGGTATCCGCCGTTAGTTCACAGGGAACTAGACAATTTCTTGAGGTAGTGTGCCCCCGTTACCAAATACCATCTAGGTTCCACTTCTCTAGGCAGGCGATACCGAGAATGTACACGGACGTCATAAAAAGACTCACCAGTGTCCTAAAAAATGCAGTTGTACCCAATGTCCACTTAACCACGGACATGTGGACAAGTGGAGCAGGGCAGGGTCAGGACTATATGACTGTGACAGCCCACTGGGTAGATGTATGGACTCCCGCCGCAAGAACAGCAGCGGCGGCACCAGTAGCAGCATCTCGCAAACGCCAACTCTTTCCTAGGCAGGCTACGCTTTGTATCACCGCTTTCCAGAATACGCACACAGCTGAAAACCTCTTACGGCAACTGAGGAAGATCATCGCGGAATGGCTTACCCCAATTGGACTCTCCTGTGGATTTGTGGCATCGGACAACGCCAGCAATATTGTGTGTGCATTAAATCTGGGCAAATTCCAGCACGTCCCATGTTTTGCACATACCTTGAATTTGGTGGTGCAGAATTTTTTAAAAAACGACAGGGGCGTGCAAGAGATGCTGTCGGTGGCCAGAAGAATTGCGGGACACTTTCGGCGTACAGGCACCACGTACAGAAGACTGGAGCAACACCAAAAACGCCTGAACCTTCCCTGCCATCATCTGAAGCAAGAAGTGGTAACGAGGTGGAATTCAACCCTATATATGCTTCAGAGGTTGGAGGAGCAGCAAAAGGCCATTCAAGCCTATACAATTGAGCACGATATAGGAGGTGGAATGCACCTGTCTCAAGTGCAGTGGAGAATGATTTCAACGTTTTGCAAGGTTCTGCTGCCCTTTGAACTTGCCACACGTGAAGTCAATTCAGACACTGCCAGCCTGAGTCAGGTCATTCCCCTCATCAGGCTTTTGCAGAAGAAGCTGGAGACATTGAAGGAGGAGCTAACACGGAGCGATTCCGCTAGGCATGTGGGACTTGTGGATGGAGCCCTTAATTCGCTTAACAAGGATTCACGGGTGGTCAATCTGTTGAAATCAGAGCACTACATTTTGGCCACCGTGCTCGATCCTAGATTTAAAACCTACCTTGGATCTCTCTTTCCGGCAGACACAAGTCTGCTGGGGTTCAAAGACCTGCTGGTGAGAAAATTGTCAAGTCAAGCGGAACGCGACCTGTCAACATCTCCTCCTTCACATTCTCCCGCAACTGGGGGTGCGAGGAAAAGGCTCAGAATTCCGAGCCCACCCGCTGGCGGTGATGCAGGGCAGTCTGGAGCGACTGCTGATGCTGACATCTGGTCCGGACTGAAGGACCTGACAACGATTACGGACATGTCGTCTACTGTCACTGCATATGATTCTCTCCCCATTGAAAGAATGGTGGAGGATTATATGAGTGACCGCATCCAAGTAGGCACGTCAGACAGTCCGTACTTATACTGGCAGGAAAAAGAGGCAATTTGGAGGCCCTTGCACAAACTGGCTTTATTCTACCTAAGTTGCCCTCCCACAAGTGTGTACTCCGAAAGAGTGTTTAGTGCCGCCGCTCACCTTGTCAGCAATCGGCGTACGAGGTTACTTCCAGAAAATGTGGAGAAGATGATGTTCATTAAAATGAATTATAATCAATTCCTCCGTGGAGACATTGACCAGCAGCAATTGCCTCCACAAAGTACACAGGGAGCTGAGATGGTGGATTCCAGTGGGGACGAATTGATAATCTGTGAGGAGGGGGATGTACACGGTGATATATCGGAGGATGATGATGAGGTGGACATCTTGCCTCTGTAGAGCCAGTTTGTGCAAGGAGAGATTAATTGCTTCTTTTTTGGTGAGGGTCCAAACCAACCCGTCATTTCAGTCACAGTCGTGTGGCAGACCCTGTCACTGAAATGATGGGTTGGTTAAAGTGTGCATGTCCTGTTTATACAACATAAGCGTGGGTGGGAGGGCCCAAGGACAGTTCCATCTTGCACCTCTTTTTTCTTTAATTTTTCTTTGCGTCATGTGCTGTTTGGGGAGTATTTTTTTGAAGGGCCATCCTGCGTGACACTGCAGTGCCACTCCTAGATGGGCCAGGTGTTTGTGTCGGCCACTAGGGTCGCTTAGCTTACTCACACAGCTACCTCATTGCGCCTCTTTTTTTCTTTGCGTCATGTGCTGTTTGGGGAGTGTTTTTTGGAAGGGCCATCCTGCGTGACACTGCAGTGCCACTCCTAGATGGGCCAGGTGTTTGTGTCGGCCACTAGGGTCGCTTAGCTTACTCACACAGCTACCTCATTGCGCCTCTTTTTTTCTTTGCGTCATGTGCTGTTTGGGGAGTGTTTTTTGGAAGGGCCATCCTGCGTGACACTGCAGTGCCACTCCTAGATGGGCCAGGTGTTTGTGTCGGCCACTAGGGTCGCTTAGCTTACTCACACAGCTACCTCATTGCGCCTCTTTTTTTCTTTGCGTCATGTGCTGTTTGGGGAGTGTTTTTTGGAAGGGCCATCCTGCGTGACACTGCAGTGCCACTCCTAGATGGGCCAGGTGTTTGTGTCGGCCACTAGGGTCGCTTAGCTTACTCACATAGCTACCTCATTGCGCCTCTTTTTTTCTTTGCGTCATGTGCTGTTTGGGGAGTGTTTTTTGGAAGGGCCATCCTGCGTGACACTGCAGTGCCACTCCTAGATGGGCCAGGTGTTTGTGTCGGCCACTAGGGTCGCTTACCTTAGTCATCCAGCGACCTCGGTGCAAATTTTAGGACTAAAAATAATATTGTGAGGTGTGAGGTGTTCAGAATAGACTGAAAATGAGTGGAAATTATGGTTTTTGAGGTTAATAATACTTTGGGATCAAAATGACCCCCAAATTCTATGATTTAAGCTGTTTTTTAGTGTTTTTTGAAAAAAAACCCGAATCCAAAACACACCCGAATCCGACAAAAAAAATTCGGTGAGGTTTTGCCAAAACGCGGTCGAACCCAAAACACGGCCGCGGAACCGAACCCAAAACCAAAACACAAAACCCGAAAAATTTCAAGTGCACATCTCTAGTATATAGTATAAGTCAGTGGGACACACGGTGTAATCACACTGCAGGCCAGGCTGCAGCACATATATAAATAGAGACTCACAGTCACAGCTGTAAAGGAGGATACCGACCAGAGGGGAACAGGTCTATGATGGGGGCGGGACTTCGTGACATTAGGCCCCGCCCCCTAAATACCCACAAATTGGGATCCAGCCTGGGCAGAGCAGGCGGAGCCAGGATATGTCCTCCGCTCCCCTCCCCTCCCATCCTCCGTGGTTGAAAGCTGCAGCGTTACACAGCTTTCACTGTAGCAGCTTCAGCTCCTCCATACGTCCACACAAAAAAACATGACACCGGGTGAGTAGGCGCCATACATCCCTCGCGGTGAGCGCAGTGCAGATCCTGTGAGTCTGTGACATCATTGATTTTGTTGCTTCACTCAGCGCCGCCCTCCAAGTGCCGGCGCCCATAGGCAGTTGCCTAAAGCTGCCTAGTGGTGGCGCCGGCCCTGACATAACCCCACCCAAATCTCCATTTCTCTACATATTTTACATTTGCCCCACCTGCAGTGCAGCATGGTTCCGCACATGGGGCCTGATCACTGCTACAACAGCATTCACACTCTGAAGCCCTTTCTCTTGTGCGAAAGCATCTCAATGGTGCGATCGTCTCTGCCTGATTGACAGGCAAAGGTGGTCGCGGGCAGGAGGGGGCATTGAGGGGGGCAGGATCCGGACAACTAAGGTGTGTCTGGACCGTTGCTGGGGGGGTGTTGCAGCAGCTGCGTGACATCACACGCAGCTGCTGCGACTCAAAATATGACGGGTAACCGCCTGCCAGCGCTTGCAGGGAGCTACTCGCCAGGTGCGGGGGTAGGGCCTGAGATGGGGGCGGACTACACCTGTACTGGGCGTCCCCCCGCATGTCAGGGAATCTGATTGTATATGAGCTAATTTTAGCACATCCATGATCAGCTCTGTATGACCCCCATGGTTTTGCTCAGATGCTCAGTAACTTGATCTTGTTTTTGTTTTACTTCCAAGTAAGAACCTGTGTGCGATTCAGAATTAGGCCAACTGTTTTTAGAGTATGAGTCACACTACATATATTAAAACACTTGGGGTGATTGTCGTAGATTTCTGCCACAGGACTTCAAGGAGCAATTTTTTGAAGTAAAAAATACGCCATTTTGCCTTTGATGAATTTGCCACTTTAAATACCACTGTAAACTCCACGTTTCATACATTCTGCCTGGATATGAAACATGATCTGGGTGTTTATTAAACCATTACTGTTTCAGTAGGTATTCAGGCAGAAAAATCCAAGATGGGGGTCCATGAATTGAGAATCCACAGGGCCCGCAGTAGTTTAATTTTTTTTTAATTCAGAGTGCTAGACTTATAAAAAGCTTAGAGAGAGATAATGTGGAAAGAGATAAAGTACCAACCAATCAGCTTGCTGTCATTTGTGTTTAAAAAAAAAACGACAGGTGCTGATTGGTTGGTACTTTGGGTTTGATTCGAAGCTGATTGATCTACAATCAGATTCTCTGACATGCGTGGGCACGCCCAGCACAGGGCTAGTCCGCACCGCATGTCAAGCACTACCCCCACCCCACACCGCCATGATTTTGGTTACAGTGGCTGCGTGTGACGTCACGCAGCTGCCGCGGCCTGCCCCAGCAACGGTCCAGATACGCCTGTGTTGTTCGGACGGTGCCCCACCAACGGCGTTCTAACACCGTTGGCACGCCCCCTCCCGCCCTGCGGAAGCGCAGAGGCAATCGCACCAGTGAGATGCTTTCACATCTCACTGGGTGCGCATGTGCACTCCACAAAAGCCACCCCCTTTATCTCTCTCCATTATATCTCTCTCAATGGTTCGTTAAATATCCACGATAATTTTGAAAAATAAAATAGTTCTTTATAAATAGTTCTTTCTAAATAAAATAGTACAAAAATTTATACAAAGAAACATATTTAAAAAAAAATAATAATAATAATAAGTTGTAGAACTTAAACCAACAGTGATATTTTCATATGACTCATGGCAGTAAAATGCAATGTGTTAATTAAAGAAAAAAATAGTATTTTTCTCTGCTATACAAACAGCCGTGTAATAAAATGTCTCATGCTCAAGTATCACAACTTATTATCACAAATAAAATTTGTTAAGTCCAATGTTGTTTTAGTGCAGTTCCTAACGCAACAGCAATAGTTTCTTTTCAGAACAATGCTTTTATTTTACACCATGGGATATTGCCGGTTATGGATTAGCCAAAATCCATGGGAGATGTGTAGATAGGAAACTAGTTTTGTTTATGTTCTGGTGCATATTCCAGTCACTGCAGCCCCCAGAGTCACGCAGCCAAGCTATGCAGGTGCCATAGGCTTACATAAATAGAACGCTAGCTGAGATTATTGTGCAGAAATGGAAGGGGACATTTTTTAATAACGGCACCGTGTTTAAGTGTCTGGCGTAATGTTACTATTGCTGATGTTATAGCTATAAAATGCATTTTATTTTTCCTCTCGCAGTTAAGAATATTTTAACCCTTTCATTGGCAATTGTCTGTGCCCAAATGATCCCTCGGGACGACCCAGCATTTTCACATTTTCACACTATGGGACAAATATTATGGCCAACAAGTTGCGTCAAATGCTGCGATTATTTGCTACGGTGAATGCACCAAAACCACTACAGCGCATGTGCTTACCTGATTGTACCGCTCTGTACTCTGTTGTGTACGGGAATGCTGGCAGTAGGAAAACCAAGGCAAAGCCATGGACAATCCTGGGTGGTGACCACAACAAAAGGCCATCTCATGTGTGTGTTATAGGAGTGATGTTTTCATAGGGTGTGGTATAGAAGATCTACAGTCATTAGGTCTATAGCCATGAAGTTGACCCTATATAGTCAACATAACAAAAGGTCAACATGGACAAAAGGCTGACATGGACAAAAGGCTGACATGGACAAAAGGTTGACATAGACAAAAGGTTGACATATGAAAGGTTGACACTGGAAAAGGTCGACACTGGAAAAGGTCGACAGGTACAAAAGGTCGGCAGGGTCAAAATGTCGACATGATAATGGTTGACACACTTTTTTTGCATTTTTGGGGTTAGTTTGGATAGTTTTGGCACCTGGGACCACAAATTGTTGAAACGCGTCCGCTCATGGGTTGGCCATGTTTCGGGCACGATGTCTCACCACAAGGTTACTAAAGGTTACAAGGTTACTATAGGTTATGACTTGTGACATGGAAGGTAAAAGTAAAAAAACTTTAAAAAAAAACCTAAAACATGTGTCGACCATATGTGTGTTGACCATTGTTATGTCAACCATATGAACATGTCGACCTTTTGAAGTTGTCGACCTTAACCAGTGTTGACCTTTAATATGTCGACCATTTGTCCATGACGACCTTTTGTCTATGGGGACCCTAATATAGGGTAAAATTTTAATTCCTCAGTGAGTTCCTCATGGTAAATTTATTCTGGAACCAGACTGGGGCCTGAAGGGCCCTCCAGGGGAATGCAGTGGTAGAGACACCTGCTTAAGGGGTGTGGCCAGTTGCCACGAGGTGAGACCAGCCCGTAGAGAGGCTTGTACAGCCATTAGAGACCATGGACACTTACATCAGAAGAACAGGTGGGGCCTCCGGTGGAGGGGCCCACCGGAGATTACACCAGTGAGCCTGTCCAGCCCTGTCTGGAACTATAATGTGCAAGCCTATCTGCAAGTGAATTCACATAATGAGATACTCACAGAATAAGCCAGGCTTCAGTAGCAACATTATTACCAGTACAGAAATCCATTGTACTGGAGTTAAATTTAATGCGTATTTTAAGAAAGACTTAGGTGACCGAAATTACGCTTTTTTTTTCAACTATTGATCATATAAATAATAGTTATGTTTACTTTTAATATACATTTTTGAAAAAGAGTACGCCAAAAAGGAGTTAATACATGGGACTCCAACCTAAACGTGTACTTACTGTATGTATTCTACTCCATGGTGCACCACCAATGTATGAGAAATGAATGTCTTATATTGTATCTGTTTGTAAGTGATTGTTGGCACATAGCTGGAAATTTGTAAACTTTGGCTGTATTGTGTCCTGTGCAAATTTCAAGATTTTGCTGATGTAGTTGTCAGTGTGTAGCCCTGCTGTGTAATGTAGCTGTGATATCTATATGTAGCCCTGCTGTGTAATGTAGCTGTGATGTCAGTGTGTAGCCTGCTGTGTAATGTAGCTGTGATGTTGGTATGTAGCCCTTCTGTGTAATGTAGCTGTGATGTTGGTATGTATCCCTGCTGTGTAATGTAGCTGTGATGTTGGTATGTATCCCTGCTGTGTAATGTAGCTGTGATGTCAGTGTGTAGCCCTGCTGTGTAATGTAGCTGTGATGTTGGTATGTAGCCCTGCTGTGTAATGTAGCTGTTATGTTGGTAAGTAGCCCTGCTGTGTAATGTAGCTGTGATGTCAGTGTGTAGCCCTGTTGTGTAATGTAGCTGTGATGTTGGTAAGTAGCCCTGCTGTGTAATGTAGCTGTGATGTCAGTGTGTAGCCCTGCTGTGTAATGTAGCTGTGATGTCAGTGTGTAGTCCGGCTGTGTAATGTAGCTGTGATGTCAGTGTGTATCCCTGCTGTGTAATGTAGCTGTGATGTCAGTGTGTAGTCCTGCTGTGTAATGTAGCTGTGATGTCAGTGAGCAGTCCTGCTGTTTAATGTAGCTGTGATGTCAGTGAGCAGTCCTGCTGTGTAATGTAGCTGTGATGTTGGTATGTAGCCCTGCCATGTAATGTAGGTGTGATGTTGGTATGTAGCCCTGCCATGTCATGTAGGTGTGATGTTGGTATGTAGCCCTGCCATGTAATTTAGGTGTGATGTTGGTATGTAGCCCTGCTGTGTAATGTAGGTGTGATGTTGGTATGTAGCCTTGCTGTGTAATGTAGCGGTGATGTCACTGTGTAGCCCTGCTGTGTAATGTAGCTATGATGTCAGTGTGTAGCCTGCTGTGTAATATAGCTGTTAAGTTGGTAAGTAGCTCTGCTGTGTAATGTAGCTATGATGTCAGTGTGTAGCCCTGCTGTGTAATGTAGCTGTGATGTCAGTGTGTAGCCTGCTGTGTAATGTAGCTGATGTTGGTATGTAGCTCTGCTGTGTAATGTAGCTGTTATATTGGTAAGTAGCCCTGCTGTGTAATGTAGCTGTGATGTCAGTGTGTAGCCCTGCTGTGTAATGTAGCTGTGATGTTGGTAAGTAGCCCTGCTGTGTAATGTAGCTGTGATGTCAGTGTGTAGCCCTGCTGTGTAATGTAGCTGTGATGTCAGTGTGTAATCCGGCTGTGTAATGTAGCTGTGATGTCAGTGTGTATCCCTGCTGTGTAATGTAGCTGTGATGTCAGTGTGTAGTGCTGCTGTGTAATGTAGCTGTGATGTCAGTGAGCAGTCCTGCTGTGTAATGTAGCGGTGATGTCAGTGTGTAGCCCTGCTGTGTAATGTAGCTATGATGTCAGTGTGTAGCCTGCTGTGTAATATAGCTGTTATGTTGGTAAGTAGCTCTGCTGTGTAATGTAGCTGTGATGTCAGTGTGTAGTCCTGCTGTGTAATGTAGCTGTGATGTTGGTGTGTAGTCCTGCTGTGTAATGTAACTGTTATGTTGGTAAGTAGCCCTGCTGTGTAAGGTAGCTGTGATGTCAGTGTGTAGCCCTGCTGTGTAATGTAGCTGTGATGTCAGTGTGTAGTCCTGCTGTGTAATGTAGCTGTAATGTTGGTGTGTAGCCCTGCTGTGTAATGTAACTGTTATGTTGGTAAGTAGCCCTGCTGTGTAAGGTAGCTGTGATGTCAGTGTGTAGCCCTGCTGTGTAATGTAGCTGTGATGTCAGTGTGTAGCCTGCTGTATAATGTAGCTGTGATGTCAGTGTGTAGCCTGCTGTATAATGTAGCTGTGATGTTGGTATGTAGCCCTGCTGTGTAATGTAGCTGTGATGTCAGTGTGTAGCCCTGCTGTGTAATGTAGCTGTGATGTCAGTGTGTAGCCTGCTGTATAATGTAGCTGTGATGTTGGTAAGTAGCCCTGCTGTGTAATGTAGGTGTGATGTCAGTGTGTAGCCCTGCTGTGTAATGTAGCTGTGATGTTGGTAAGTAGCCCTGTGTAATGTAGCTGTGATGTCAGTGTGTATCCCTGCTGTGTAATGTAGCTGTGATGTCAGTGTGTAGCCCTGCTGTGTAATGTAGCTGTGATGTCAGTGAGCAGTCCTGCTGTGTAATGTAGCTGTAATGTCAGTGTGTAATCCTGCTGTGTAATGTAGCTGTGATGTTGGTGTGTTGCCCTGCCATGTAATGTAGGTGGGATGTTGGTATGTAGCCCTGCTGTGTAATGTAGGTGTGATGCTGGTATGTAGCCCTGCTGTGTAATGTAGCTGTGATGTCAGTGTGTAGCCCTGCTGTGTAATGTAGCTATGATGTCAGTGTGTAGCCCTGCTGTGTAATGTAGCTGTTATGTTGGTAAGTAGCCCTGCTGTGTAATGTAGTTGTTGTGATGTCAGTGTGTAGCCCTGCTGTGTAATGTAGCTGTGATGTTGGTATGTAGCCCTTGCTGTGCAGGGACGTGCAGTCAGGGGAGGCAGTGCCTCCCCTGTGATTAATTATTAAAATAATATAAAAGAAGATACTTATGACACATATTCTGTGTCATAAGTATGTTCTTTATTTAATTCTAATAATTTCCTGTGCTTAAATGTGTTTGGGAGGCACTGATAGCAGTGCCTCCCAAACACAAGGCAGACGGGACAGAGCGGGGGGCGGGGCCAAGCACTGGGCTTTAAAAGCCCATTCAAAAAACTTCTAAAAGCGGCACAGAAAAAAGTGCCTCGCTGACAGGGACACCACCCCCATGTCAGCTAGGCACTTGTGATTGGACAGCGGATCCAGTGCTGGATCCGCTTGTCCAATCACCCAGACGCGGCGGGTCCCGGCGGTGAGTGTCGTAGGAGGTAGCCGGGATGGCCCTGCAGTGTGTCCGGCTCTCCCCCCGTCCTCCTCCGCCCTCCCGCTGACAGCAGCCACGGTGTGCGGCTCTCCCCGTCCTCCTCCCGCTGACAGCAACCTCGGTGTGTGGCTCTCCCCCCTCCTCCTCTGCCCTCCGCTGAGCGCTGACAGCAGCAGCGTGTGCGGCTCTCCCCTCGTCCTCCGCTCGCTGACAGCAGCCACGGTGTGCGGCTCTCCCCCCGTCCTCCTCCCGCTGCGCGGTGTGCGGCTCCCCCCCCCCACTGACAGGAGCAGCGGTTTGCGGCTGTCCCCCGACCATCTCCCGCTCACAGCCAGCAGCAGGTTAGTCAGAGAGTCTCTCTCTGTCTCTCCTTTCCCCCCCCCCCCACCTGTGGATTGCTCTCTCTCTCTCTCTCTCCCCACCTGTGGATTGAAGTTTAATGTTCATGTTTACAGGTACCGGCCCTATTGGATTCTTCTGGACAAGTGGACGTGACCGGCGCGGGATGTAGGTAAGTAATCTCTCTCATTTTTACAGGTATCGGCCCTATTGGATTCTACTGGACAAGTGGACGTGACCGGCGTGGGATGTAAGTAAGTATGTGTGAGTATGTAAGTGTGATATAATAATTTTTTACTGTCACGGTGTGTGAGTTGTGTTTTTATTTGGGGTTTTTTGTTGTTGTAGTACTACAGGTGCCAGCGGGCCCATTATTTCTCCACATGCTGGTACTTGAGGTTCTCCAAGTACCATCAAGCGGGGGAGGCTTGCTGGACTTTGTAGTTCCACAACAAAAAACAATACTCTTTTTTTTTAAACACTCTTATAGCTATCAGCCTCCCATCCACCGCCCACGGTTGGGGGGGACAGCCTCGGCTTCACCCCTGGCCCTTGCGTGCCTGGAGGGGGGGATCCCTTCATCTAAGGGGTCCCTACTCCTCCAGGGAACCCCGGCCAGTGGTGACTAGTTGGGGGGGTAATGCCACGGCCACAGGGACCTACATAAATGTGTCCCCCGGCTGTGGCATTATGTCTCTGGCTAGTGGAGCCCGGTGCTGGTTTTAAAAATACGGGGGACCCTTACGTCTTTTGTCCCCCGTATTTTTGGAACCAGGACCGGACTAAGAGCCTGGTGCTGGTTGTCTAAATATGGGGAACCCCTGTTCAATTTTTTTCCCAGTATTTAAACAACCAGGACCGGCTTAAAGAGCCCGAGGCTGGTTATACTTAGGAGGGGGGACCTCACACAAATTTTTTTTTTTAACCCATTCAACCCTTCTCCATTAACTTAATGGAAGCCCTGGACAACAGAATTGCATTCATGTCCTCCTCCCACTCCCTTCCCAGTCCCAAACACTAATTTTTTTTTCTATAAAAATGTACAATATATCACAAGTATGATTAGTATGCAGGCAGCGGGCATTGGCGGCATCGGAGTGAGATGCAAATTAGTGGCGGAGGGCTGGGTCAGTTGATTGTGGGTGAGTTTGTAAGCCGTCTCGGGCAGTAGCGGGCATTGGCTCGGCGGCAGTAGGGGTCATCAGCAGGATTCGGTGGGCATTATGGCTGTAGTGCCTCACCAGCCACTGACCTCACCGCACGCCACTGCTGCTGTGTAATGAAGGTGTGATGTAGTGTGTAGCCCTGCTGTGTAATGAAGGTGTGATGTAGTGTGTAGCGAGCACTGCACTTTTGACTTTAATTTTCACCTGCCACTGCAGGTCACACCCCTGAGTGACAATAGATTTACCCATAGGAGGGGATAGACATGCCCTTTGGTAAAATGTGATATGCCCCCTAAGTGGCGAGCCACATTTCGCACGGCACATTATAATGTGAACTATGATCTTCCTGAAACTACTTTTCAAAAGTAGGCAAGTACTGTATGGTGCTGTCTGAGAAGGATTGGGGTGTGCAAGTGCTGTATAGTAGGGGCATGCCTCCTAGAGGCACAGTCTAGGCTGATTTGGCCATATTTACAGGAACACCTCTTAGGAGGCATAAATATTGGCCCAAGGTCTGGTAGTTATATATGTTTATCAGCTTGTTGGTCAGATTTATCAAAGCTTCTAGCCTGTATGACAGTGAGAAGCTGACTGGCTAGTACGTTATCTCTCTCTACTTTATCTCTCTTCACATTTAAAAAATAAAGTTAATAAATAAATAAAAACCGTGGCGGCTCCACCCCATAATATGATACCAAAACCAGTGCAAAAATCAGTGTCAGATTTCCCATCATTCAGTTGAGGCATGTGCCGGGGGGCGGCACTTGGACGCTTGTGTTGGTACTGTCAGACCAAAATGTTCCAGTAACTGTAAAATATTTAATATGTATATATACAGTAATTACACATAAAAAAAAGTCATACTAGTTTTTTTAATTGTTCTACTTAATTGGCTATCATCAAATTAGAGCTTTTTAACAAATCAATGAAATTAATAAAATTAGGTAAAGGGGGGATGTGGACATTACTGTTGTGCCTAGGGATGCCCTCACCCCTAAATCCGCCCCTGGCGAGAATGCCCACTTGCCAAGTTGGGCATTCAGCTGATCAGAGCCAATTTCCCATGCTCCCACGCTTCAGCAAACCAATGCACACATGTAGACTGGACACCTGTTGACCCCTTCATATAGTGTCACAACATTTATTTATTTATTTATTAGCAGTTTCTTATATAGCGCAGCATATTCCGTTGCGCTTTACAATTAGAACAACAATTATAGAACAAAACTGGGCAAAGACAGACAGACAGAGGTAGGAAGGCCCTGCTCGCAAGCTTACAATCTATAGGGAACAGTATTGCTCAGCCTGTCTGTGCTATTCTACCTTTAAAACTCTCTTCAGGAGACGATTTATATAAATGCTCAGTTGTGTACCGTATGCTCATCTGGCCCTGATCCATAGCAAATATAGATATTTGTAACAGATTGCAAGTTATTTGAGGCTTTGGATGTTTTGTGAGTAGAGTTGTTTAAGAAATAAGAGAAATCTCTGAACTTAATGTGTTTGCATTGGACTTTGTACTGTATCAGCTGCTTGGTCTGATTCAGAAACATTACTTCAGAAACAATCAGGCAGTTGGATGTAGAAAAAAACCTCACAGTCAGAGCCGCAACAATCAGGCAGTTGGATGTAGAAAAAAACCTCACAGTCAGAGCCGGCGCTAACCGCTCAGCAAAGGGATGCAGTGCAGGGAGGCGCCAAACTGAAGAGGCGCTCAGCCTCTCCCTGCTCTGCATCCCTGCTGCTGCCAGCTGCCGCTGCGCCTGTCACACTGGATGACAGGTAGCGGCGCTGGCAGCGAGCAGCGCGGCTCACCCCCCTTCTCCTCCTCCCCAGACAGCGTGCTGCGTGCACGCAGTGTGCGGCCTAGGCCCACACACAGCGCCGCTGCCACTGACATCCGGAGTTGCCTAGCGGGTTGGGGGCGTGGCCTAATCGCGGGAGCCGTGGCCACGCCCCTTTATAGGAAAAATCGTTTAAAAAACAGTATTTGCTGCACAGAGCAGGGTAGGTGTAGTCCGTGAGCCCCCAAACCTCAGCCCCTGAGCCCCTCAGCCGGGGTCAATTCGAGGGGGGAGTGTGATCACTGTGATCACAATCCACTCACCCATACAGGAACAATAACAATAGCAGCAGCCTCTCTTCCCCACTGCAGCACAGCACACTGCAGCATGTGCTGTGCTGCCAACATGAGAGCTGCTGCTGCTGCTGCCCAGTAAGGTGGGAGGGGGTTGGGAGTGCAGGGGACCAGGGCCCCTCTGGGCCCCTCCATCAGTCCCAGGCCCAAGTAATTAGTACCCACTCCCTCCCCCTCTCGGGGTCACTGACAACATCCTACAGAGCCACTGGAGTAACGGATCCTGTGAGAAACCGGAGAAGAAGGAAGAGGAGGAGCAGCGCCCGAGTCGGGACCTCCTGCAGGTACCGGGGCCGCACTGTGGAGGAAATGAGGGCTGTACCTGGCATAGGGGGTAATTCAGAGATGAACGCAGATCGCTGCATACGCATCCGGATCTACGTTCATCTCTGCACATGCTCAAGGCCGCCCTGCCGGACATTACTGTGCGGTGTAATGTGTAATGTGACTAATGGACACTACTGTGCAGTGTAATGTGACTAACGGACACTACTGTGCGGTGTAATGTGACTAACGGACACTACTGTGCAGTGTAATGTGACTAACGGACACTACTGTGCGGTGTAATGTGACTAACGGACACTACTATGCGGTGTAATGTGACTAACAAACACTACTATGCGGTGTAATGTGACTAGCGGACACTACTGTGCAGTGTAATGTGACTAACGGAAACTACTATGAGGTGTAATGTGACTAACGGACACTACTATGCGGTGTAATGTGACTAACGGACATACTATGAGGTGTAATGTGACTAACGGACACTACTATGAGGTGTAATGTGACTAACGGACACTACTATGCGGTGTAAAGTGACTAATGGACACTACTATGAGGTGCAATGTGACTAACGGACACTACTATGCGGTGTAATGTGACTAACGGACACTACTATGAGGTGTAATGTGACTAACGGACATTACTACGCGGTGTAATGTGACTAACGGACACTACTATTCGGTGTCATGTGACTAACGGACATACTATGAGGTGTAATGTGAATTGTTACTATTCTGTGGCCCCTATATTTTTGGCTCTTCCCCCTGCTGGGGGAAGTGGCACGTGTAAAAGGGTGCTCTACCTGGCGCAAAGTTTAAAAGGGAACTCTACCTGGCTCAGTGTGTAAAAGGGCGCTCTACCTGGAATAATGTGTGACTGGATCTACCTGGTGCAATATGTAACAGGGGGCTGTATCTGGCATAATGATTATAAGGGGCACTACCTGGCGTAATGTATATAAGTGGTACTATTGTGTGGTGTCATTTTGAATAGAGATGAGCGGGTTCGGTTTCTCTGAATCCGAACCCGCACGAACTTCATGTTTTTTTTCACGGGTCCGAGCGACTCGGATCTTCCCGCCTTGCTCGGTTAACCCGAGCGCGCCCGAACGTCATCATGATGCTGTCGGATTCTCGCGAGACTCGGATTCTATATAAGGAGCCGCGCGTCGCCGCCATTTTCACACGTGCATTGAGATTGATAGGGAGAGGACGTGGCTGGCGTCCTCTCCATTTAGATTAGGAGAGAGAGAGAGAGATTGACCTGAGGCTGATACTGTAGAAGAGAGTGCAGAGTTTAGTGACTGACCACAGTGACCACCAGCAGTGCAGTTGTTTTATTTAATATATCCGTTCTCTGCCTGAAAAAAACGGTACACACAGTGACTCAGTCACATACCATATCTGTGTGCACTGCTCAGCCCAGTGTGCTGCATGCCTGCATCATCTATGTATATATTATATATCTGACTGTGCTCAGCTCACACAGCTTATAATTGTGGGGGAGACTGGGGAGCACTGCAGTGCCAGTTATAGGTTATAGCAGGAGCCAGGAGTACAAGACAGTCACATACCATATCTGTGTGCACTGCTCAGCCCAGTGTGCTGCATCATCTATGTATATATTATATATCTGACTGTGCTCAGCTCACACAGCTTATAATTGTGGGGGAGACTGGGGAGCACTGCAGTGCCAGTTATAGGTTATAGCAGGAGCCAGGAGTACATATTATATTAAAATTAAACAGTGCACACTTTTGCTGCAGGAGTGCCACTGCCAGTGTGACTGACCAGTGACCTGACCACACTGACCACCAGTATAGTTAGTAGTATACTATATTGTGATTGCCTGAAAAAGTTAAACACTCGTCGTGTGACTTCACTTGTGTGGTGTTTTTTTTTTTTATTCTATAAAAAACTCATTCTGCTGACAGACAGTGTCCAGCAGGTCCGTCATTATATAATATATATACCTGTCCGGCTGCAGTAGTGATATATATATATTTTTTATATCATTATTTATCATCCAGTCGCAGCAGACACAGTACGGTAGTTCACGGCTGTAGCTACCTCTGTGTCGGCACTCGGCAGTCCATCCATAATTGTATACCACCTACCCGTGGTTTTTTTTTCTTTCTTCTTCATACATACATACTACGACATCTCTTTATCAACCAGTCTATATTAGCAGCAGACACAGTACAGTACGGTAGTTCACGGCTGTGGCTACCTCTGTGTCGGCACTCGGCAGTCCGTCCATAATTGTATACCACCTAACCGTGGTTTTTTTTTCTTTCTTCTTCATACATACATACTACGACATCTCTTTATCAACCAGTCTATATTAGCAGCAGACACAGTACGGTAGTTCACGGCTGTAGCTACCTCTGTGTCGGCACTCGGCAGTCCGTCCATAATTGTATACTAGTATCCATCCATCTCCATTGTTTACCTGAGGTGCCTTTTAGTTGTGCCTATTAAAATATGGAGAACAAAAATGTTGAGGTTCCAAAATTAGGGAAAGATCAAGATCCACTTCCACCTCGTGCTGAAGCTGCTGCCACTAGTCATGGCCGAGACGATGAAATGCCAGCAACGTCGTCTGCCAAGGCCGATGCCCAATGTCATAGTACAGAGCATGTCAAATCCAAAACACCAAATATCAGAAAAAAAAGGACTCCAAAACCTAAAATAAAATTGTCGGAGGAGAAGCGTAAACTTGCCAATATGCCATTTACGACACGGAGTGGCAAGGAACGGCTGAGGCCCTGGCCTATGTTCATGGCTAGTGGTTCAGCTTCACATGAGGATGGAAGCACTCAGCCTCTCGCTAGAAAAATGAAAAGACTCAAGCTGGCAAAAGCAGCACAGCAAAGAACTGTGCGTTCTTCGAAATCCCAAATCCACAAGGAGAGTCCAATTGTGTCGGTTGCGATGCCTGACCTTCCCAACACTGGACGTGAAGAGCATGCGCCTTCCACCATTTGCACGCCCCCTGCAAGTGCTGGAAGGAGCACCCGCAGTCCAGTTCCTGATAGTCAGATTGAAGATGTCAGTGTTGAAGTACACCAGGATGAGGAGGATATGGGTGTTGCTGGCGCTGGGGAGGAAATTGACCAGGAGGATTCTGATGGTGAGGTGGTTTGTTTAAGTCAGGCACCCGGGTAGACACCTGTTGTCCGTGGGAGGAATATGGCCGTTGACATGCCTGGTGAAAATACCAAAAAAAATCAGCTCTTCGGTGTGGAACTATTTCAACAGAAATGCGGACAACAGGTGTCAAGCCGTGTGTTCCCTTTGTCAAGCTGTAATAAGTAGGGGTAAGGACGTTAACCACCTCGGAACATCCTCCCTTATACGTCACCTGCAGCGCATTCATAATAAGTCAGTGACAAGTTCAAAAACTTTGGGTGACAGCGGAAGCAGTCCACTGACCAGTAAATCCCTTCCTCTTGTAACCAAGCTCACGCAAACCACCCCACCAACTCCCTCAGTGTCAATTTCCTCCTTCCCCAGGAATGCCAATAGTCCTGCAGGCAATGTCACTGGCAATTCTGACGAGTCCTCTCCTGCCTGGGATTCCTCCGATGCATCCTTGCGTGTAACGCCTACTGCTGCTGGCGCTGCTGTTGTTGCTGCTGGGAGTCGATGGTCATCCCAGAGGGGAAGTCGTAAGACCACTTTTACTACTTCCACCAAGCAATTGACTGTCCAACAGTCCTTTGCGAGGAAGATGAAATATCACAGCAGTCATCCTACTGCAAAGCGAATAACTGAGGCCTTGGCATCCTGGGTGGTGAGAACCGTGGTTCCGGTATCCATCATTACTGCAGAGCCAACTAGAGACTT
This sequence comes from Pseudophryne corroboree, assembly GCF_028390025.1. Taxonomy (NCBI): domain Eukaryota; kingdom Metazoa; phylum Chordata; class Amphibia; order Anura; family Myobatrachidae; genus Pseudophryne; species Pseudophryne corroboree. Next base: position 280,083,943 of record NC_086454.1, on the reverse strand, counting down.
GTTGGAGGTACTGTGTCCCCGGTACCAAATACCATCTAGGTTCCATTTCTCTAGGCAGGCGATACCGAAAATTTACACAGACCTCAGAAAAAGAGTCACCAGTGTCCTAAAAAATGCAGCTGTACCCAATGTCCACTTAACCACGGACATGTGGATAAGTGGAGCAGGGCAGGGTCAGGACTATATGACTGTGACAGCCCACTGGGTAGATGTATGGACTCCCGCCGCAAGAACAGCAGCGGCGGCACCAGTAGCAGCATCTCGCAAACGCCAACTCTTTCCTAGGCAGGCTACGCTTTGTATCACCGGTTTCCAGAATACGCACACAGCTGAAAACCTCTTACGGCAACTGAGGAAGATCATCGCGGAATGGCTTACCCCAATTGGACTCTCCTGTGGATTTGTGGCATCGGACAACGCCAGCAATATTGTGTGTGCATTAAATATGGGCAAATTCCAGCACGTCCCATGTTTTGCACATACCTTGAATTTGGTGGTGCAGAATTATTTAAAAAACGACAGGGGCGTGCAAGAGATGCTGTCGGTGGCCAGAAAAATTGCGGGACACTTTCGGCGTACAGGCACCACGTACAGAAGACTGGAGCACCACCAAAAACTACTGAACCTGCCCTGCCATCATCTGAAGCAAGAAGTGGTAACGAGGTGGAATTCAACCCTCTATATGCTTCAGAGGTTGGAGGAGCAGCAAAAGGCCATTCAAGCCTATACAATTGAGCACGATATAGGAGGTGGAATGCACCTGTCTCAAGCGCAGTGGAGAATGATTTCAACGTTGTGCAAGGTTCTGATGCCCTTTGAACTTGCCACACGTGAAGTCAGTTCAGACACTGCCAGCCTGAGTCAGGTCATTCCCCTCATCAGGCTTTTGCAGAAGAAGCTGGAGACATTGAAGGAGGAGCTAACACGGAGCGATTCCGCTAGGCATGTGGGACTTGTGGATGGAGCCCTTAATTCGCTTAACAAGGATTCACGGGTGGTCAATCTGTTGAAATCAGAGCACTACATTTTGGCCACCGTGCTCGATCCTAGATTTAAAGCCTACCTTGGATCTCTCTTTCCGGCAGACACAAGTCTGCTGGGGTTGAAAGACCTGCTGGTGAGAAAATTGTCAAGTCAAGCGGAACGCGACCTGTCAACATCTCTTCCTTCACATTCTCCCGCAACTGGGGGTGCGAGGAAAAGGCTCAGAATTCCGAGCCCACCCGCTGGCGGTGATGCAGGGCAGTCTGGAGCGACTGCTGATGCTGACATCTGGTCCGGACTGAAGGACCTGACAACGATTACGGACATGTCGTCTACTGTCACTGCATATGATTCTCTCACCATTGAAAGAATGGTGGAGGATTATATGAGTGACCGCATCCAAGTAGGCACGTCACACAGTCCATACTTATACTGGCAGGAAAAAGAGGCAATTTGGAGGCCATTGCACAAACTGGCTCTATTCTACCTAAGTTGCCCTCCCACAAGTGTGTACTCCGAAAGAGTGTTTAGTGCCGCCGCTCACCTTGTCAGCAATCGGCGTACGAGGTTACATCCAGAAAATGTGGAGAAGATGATGTTCATTAAAATGAATTATAATCAATTCCTCCGCAGAGACATTGACCAGCAGCAATTGCCGCCACAAAGTACACAGGGAGCTGAGATGGTGGATTCCAGTGGGGACGAATTGATAATCTGTGAGGAGGGGGATGTACACGGTGATATATCGGAGGGTGATGATGAGGTGGACATCTTGCCTCTGTAGAGCCAGTTTGTGCAAGGAGAGATTAATTGCTTCTTTTTTGGGGGGGGTCCAAACCAACCCGTCATATCAGTCACAGTCGTGTGGCAGACCCTGTCACTGAAATGATGGGTTGGTTAAAGTGTGCATGTCCTGTTTTGTTTATACAACATAAGGGTGGGTGGGAGGGCCCAAGGACAATTCCATCTTGCACCTCTTTTTTCTTTTATTTTTCTTTGCGTCATGTGCTGTTTGGGGAGGGTTTTTTGGAAGGGACATCCTGCGTGACACTGCAGTGCCACTCCTAAATGGGCCCGGTGTTTGTGTCGGCCACTAGGGTCGCTAATCTTACTCACACAGTCAGCTACCTCATTGCGCCTCTTTTTTTCTTTGCGTCATGTGCTGATTGGGGAGGGTTTTTTGGAAGGGACATCCTGCGTGACACTGCAGTGCCACTCCTAAATGGGCCCGGTGTTTGTGTCGGCCACTAGGGTCGCTAATCTTACTCACACAGTCAGCTACCTCATTGCGCCTCTTTTTTTCTTTGCGTCATGTGCTGATTGGGGAGGGTTTTTTGGAAGGGACATCCTGCGTGACACTGCAGTGCCACTCCTAAATGGGCCCGGTGTTTGTGTCGGCCACTAGGGTCGCTAATCTTACTCACACAGTCAGCTACCTCATTGCGCCTCTTTTTTTCTTTGCGTCATGTGCTGATTGGGGAGGGTTTTTTGGAAGGGACATCCTGCGTGACACTGCAGTGCCACTCCTAAATGGGCCCGGTGTTTGTGTCGGCCACTAGGGTCGCTAATCTTACTCACACAGTCAGCTACCTCATTGCGCCTCTTTTTTTCTTTGCGTCATGTGCTGATTGGGGAGGGTTTTTTGGAAGGGACATCCTGCGTGACACTGCAGTGCCACTCCTAAATGGGCCCGGTGTTTGTGTCGGCCACTAGGGTCGCTTATCTTACTCACACAGTCAGCTACCTCATTGCGCCTCTTTTTTTCTTTGCGTCATGTGCTGATTGGGGAGGGTTTTTTGGAAGGGACATCCTGCGTGACACTGCAGTGCCACTCCTAGATGGGCCAGGTGTTTGTGTCGGCCACTAGTGACGCTTAGCTTAGTCATCCAGCGACCTTGGTGCAAATTTTAGGACTAAAAATAATATTGTGAGGTGTGAGGTATTCAGAATAGACTGAAAATGAGTGGAAATTATGGTTTTTGAGGTTAATAATAATATGGGATCAAAATGACCCCCAAATTCTATGATTTAAGCTGTTTTTTAGTGTTTTTTTAAAAAAAACACCCGAATCCAAAACACACCCGAATCCGACAAAAAAAATTCGGTGAGGTTTTGCCAAAACGCGGTCGAACCCAAAACACGGCCGCGGAACCGAACCCAAAACCAAAACACAAAACCCGAAAAATTTCAGGCGCTAATCTCTAATTTTGAATAGTGTTGACCACTGTGCATCATAATTATTTTACGTCCCTATATTTTCGGTAATTTTTTTATGACCGTATATTTATGGATCTTGAGGGAAATGGGGGGCACCAAAATGTCTAGTTACAGCTCTGAGGATGAGATCGGTCACATTTGTATTTGTAGATAGGCGCAAAATTGATAGGTTGCAGGAGGGCGCCGAACACCCTAGCACCGGCCCTGCTCACGGTGCAGTTTTTCCCCCACAGTTACAAGGTTTTTCTTATTCAATTGCCAACTAGAAAATCAGTTGCAGTAATTTATATGGGAATTACTGCTGCTTTTTTCTCACAGTCCTTTTTTAAGGTAAAAGTTTTCTTTAATAGAGCAATTTAAGCATGGTTGGGATAGACATAAAGATATCCTTACAAAGACCCTCATTCTGAGTTGATCGCTCGCTAGCTACTTTTAGCAGCCGTGCAAACGCTTAGTCGCCGCCCACGGGGGAGTGTATTTTCACTTTGCAAGTGTGCGAACGCATGTGCAGCCGAGTGGTACAAAAACATTTTGTGCAAAACAAGACCAGCCGTGTAGTTACTTATTCTGTGCGATGATTGCAGCGACGAAGGTCCCGGAATTAACGTCAGATACCCGCCCTGCAAACGCCTGGACATGCCTGCGTTTTCCCAAACACTCCCAGAAAACGGTCAGTTGACACCCATAAATGCCATCTTACTGCCAATCTCCTTGCGATTGGCTATGCGAATGGAATCTTCGCTAGATCCAGTGCACAGCAGCGATGCTCTTTGTGCCCGTACGATGCACGTGCGCAGTTTTGCCGTTTTGTTACCTGATCAATGCGCTGCAAAAATCGGCAGCGAGCGATCAACTCGGAATGACCCCCAAAGAACTAAGGGCCTAATTAAGCATGGACCACAAAAGCAAAATCATTCTCTAATGGGCTAAACCAGGTTGCACTGCAGGTGGGGCAGATGTAACATGTGCAGAGAGATTTAGATTTGGGTGTGTTGTGTTCAAACTGAAATCTAAATTGCAGTGTACAAATAAAGCAGCCAGTATTTACCCTGCACAGAAACACTATAGCCCACCCAAATCTAAATCTCTCTGCACTTGTTACATCTGCCACACCTGCAGTGCAGCATGGTTTTGCCCATTAGAGAAAGATTTTGATTTTGGGATCCATGCTGAATTAAGCCCTAAAGATCAAATAGGGTTGAGGTTACCTAAAGGTTAAAAAATAATGACACAATAGATGGGCCAAGTGGTTCTTATACACAATGTCGACCTAAAGACCGGATCCCCTTTAAAATACATGTTTCATTAAAATAACATTTCTAGAATATATTGTTGCATAGTACACATCAATAGACATTTTCCATGATGTTCTGATAAAAAAAAAAAATGATATTCTTGGCAAGCTCTGACATCCAACTTGCTCCTAGTCTTCATTGAAATAAATTATATTGTTTTTTTCTCGTAAAACATTAGTCGGCTTTAATTACACGTGACACTTTTGTGTGTGTGTAGCTACAGAGCCGGCCCTAACCAATATGATGCCCTAGGCAAGATTTTGGCTGGTGCCCCCTGGCACCACCGCCGGTTCCGCCTCTGACTTTGCACCTCTTTCCCAGCACCATCACCCCTCACCCATAGCAGTCCTTATTTTGGCGTTTGTACCCACTATATTTTAAATAGGAACAGTTCGCACATTTGGCGTACAGCCCAAAAAGGGGTGTGTTTTTTCTGGCAAGGGGCATGGCCACACAATAGTAACCCCAATTCAAATTACGCCACACAGTACTGCAACTTTATTCACATTTGATCATGCGATAGTGTCCATAATTCACATTATATCCCACAGTAGTATTACTTTACCTTATAAACTTTACTCCTCACAGTAGAGCTCCTTATTCACATTACATCACACTGAATTGCTCCTTATTTACATTACACCACACCATATTGCTCTTTATTTACATTAGACGACACAGTAATGCCCTTTCTATACGCAACGCCACATAGTAGAGCACCTTATACACATAATGTCACACATTAGTAATGTATTTATACACATAATTCCACACAGTAATGCCCCTTACACATATGAGACATGTCATTAATGTCCTTATTAACATAATGCGTCTTACACATTATGACAACCTTTATTAATGCCCTTTTACACATAATGTCCCTTACACATATGCCGCACATTATTAATGCCCTTATACACATAATGACACACATAGTGCCCCCTACACATTTGCTGCACATTATTAGTGCCCCATACACATAATGACACACATACAGTAGTACCCTGTTGCACATATGCCGCACATTATTAATGCCCTTATACACATAATGACACACATAGTGCCCCTTACAGATATGTTGCACATTATTAATGAGTTTTAACATGACACACATAATGCTCCTTACACATATTCCGAACACTACTGCACAACCAACCCACTCACATGCACACAGCAATCACACTGCCACTAACACTGTGACCTCTTCCTCTGCTTGGATACAGATGTGCCCTCATAAAACTTGCCTCAATGCTAACGTCGGGCACCTTTTTTTTTTTTAATGCATCTTATTTGCATTGCTATGTCGCTAGGATGCACAAGCAGCTTTCTCTAACGTCCTAGTGGATGCTGGGAACTCCGTAAGGACCATGGGGAATAGCGGGCTCCGAAGGAGGCTGGGCACTCTAGAAAGATCTTAGACTACCTGGTGTGCACTGGCTCCTCCCACTATGACCCTCCTCCAAGCCTCAGTTAGATTTCGTGCCCGGCCGAGGTTGGATGCACACTAGGGGCTCTCCTGAGCTCTTAGAAAGTTATAGTCTTAGAATTTGTTCTTTTCAGTGAGACCTGCTGGCAACAGGCTCACTGCAGCGAGGGACTAAGGGGAGAAGAAGCGAACTCGCCTGCTTGCAGCCGGATTGGGCTTCTTAGGCTACTGGACACCATTAGCTCCAGAGGGATCGACCGCAGGCCCAGCCTTGATGTTCGGTCCCGGAGCCGCGCCGCCGTCCCCCTTACAGAGCCAGAAGCAAGAAGATGGTCCGGAAAATCGGCGGCATGAAGACTCAGTCTTCACCAAGGTAGCGCACAGCACTGCAGCTGTGCGCCATTGCTCCTCTCACACACTTCATACTCCGGTCACTGAGGGTGCAGGGCGCTGGGGGGGGGCGCCCTGAGGCAGCAATAAAAACACCTTGGCTGGCAAAAATACCTCAATATATAGCCCCAGGGGCTATATATGAGGTAAATACCCCTGCCAGAAGTCCATAAAAAACGGGAGAATAGGCCGCGAAAAAGGGGCGGAGCCTATCTCCTCAGCACACTGGCGCCATTTTCCCTCACAGCTCCGTTGGAGGGAAGCTCCCTGGCTCTCCCCTGCAGTCTACAAGGGTTAAAAAAAGAGAGAGGGGGCACTAAATTTAGGCGCAGTATACATTATATATATAGATATAAAGCTATAGGGGACATAACTCAGTTAGTCCCTGCAGTATATAGCGCTCTGGTGTGTGCTGGCATACTCTCACTCTGTCCCCCCAAAGGGCTTTTGTGGGTCCTGTCCTCGTTTAGAGCATTCCCTGTGTGTCTGCAGTGTGTCGGTATGGCTGTGTCGACATGTTGAATGAGGAGGCTTATATGGTGACGGAACAGAGGCCGATATATGTGATGTCGCCCCCTGTGGGGCCGACACCAGAGTGGATAGAGAGGTAAAAGGTATTAACCGACAGTGTCAACTCCTTACATAAAAGGGTGGATGACGTAACAGCAGTGGGACAGCCGGCTTCGCAGCCCGCGCCTGCCCAGGCGTCTCAAAGGCCATCAGGGGCTCAAAAACGCCCGCTCTCTCAGATGGCAGACACAGATGTCGACACGGAGTCTGACTCCAGTGTCGACAAGGTGGAGACATATACACAATCCAATCCGTGACTTGATCCCGGCAATAAAAAATGTGTTATACATTTCTGACTTTAACCTCTATAAATGGGTTTTAGGTTTGGGGAGAAAAAACAGGCAGTGTTTTGTTCCCCCATCAGATGAATAAATGAAGTGTGTGAAAAGCGTGGGTTCCCCCGTTAAGAAACTGGTAATTTATAAAAAGTTACTGATGGCGTACTCTTTCCCGCCAGGAGGATAAGTTACGCTGGGAGATATCCCCTAGGGTGGATAAGGCGCTCACACGTTTGTCAAAAAAGGTGGCACTGCCGTCTTAGGATACGGCCACTTTAATAGGTACCTGTTGATAAAAAAAAAAAAAAAACAGGAGGCTATCCTGAAGTCTGTATTTACACACTCAGGTACTAGACTGAGACCTGCAGATAGTGCTGCTGCAGCGTGGTTGGTGACCCTGTCAAACAGGGATACTAGTTGGCAAACATAAAAACATATTAAAGACGTTGTCTTATATATGGGGGATGCACAGAGGGATATTTTGCCGGCTGGCATCCAAAATAAATGTAATGTCCATTCTGTCAGGAGGGTATTAGAGACCTGTCACTGGACAGGTGATGCTGACTTAAAAAGCACATAGAGAGCCTTATAAGGGTGAGGAATTATTTGGGGATGGTCTCTGGGACCTCGTATCCACAGCAACTGCTGGGAAGAAATAATTTTACCTCAGGTTTCCTCACAGAAAAAGGTACAGTCCTTTCGGCTTCAGAAAAGCAAGCGGGTCAAATGGCGCTTCCTTTCTGTACAGAGACAAGGGTAGAGGGAAAAAGCTGCACCAGTCAGCCTGTTCCCAGAATCAAGATTCTTCCCCCGCCTCCTGTGAGTACACACCATGACGCGGGTGCTCCACAGGTGTAGCCAGGTACGGTGGGGGGCCGCCTCAAAAATTTCAGCAATTAGTGGGCTCGCTCACAGGTGGATCCCTGTTTCTTCCAAGTAGTATTTCAGGGGTACAAGCTGGAATTAGAGATGTCTCCCCCCAGCCGTTTCCTAAAATATGCCTTGCTGACAACTCCCTCAAGCAGGGAGGCTGTGCTAGAGGCAATTAATAAGCGGTATTCCCAGCAGGTAATACTCAAGGTGCCCCTACTTCAACAAGGACGGGGTTACTATTCCACACGGGTTGGGGTACCGAAACCGCATGGTTCGGTGTGACCCATTTTATATTTAAAATCCTTGAACATAAAAAAATTCAAGTTCAAGATGGAATCGCTCAGGGCGGTTATTGCAAGCCTGGACGAGGGGGATTACATGGTATCCCGGGACATCAAGGATGCTTACCTGCATGTCCCCATTTACCATCCTCGCCAGGAGTACCTCAGATTTGTGGTACAGGATTACCATTACCAAGTCCAGACACTGCCGTTTGGACTGTACATGGCACCGAGGGTGTTTTATCAAGGTAATGGCCGAAATGATGATACTCCTTCAAAAAAAGGGAGTTGTAATTATCCCGTAATTGGACAATCTCGTTATAAGGGCGAGGTCCAAGGAGCAGTTGGTAGTCGGGGTAGCACTATTTTGGAAAGTGCTACAACAGCATAGGTGGATTCTAAACAGTCCAAAGTCACAGCTGGTTCCTATGACACGTCTACTGTTCCTGGGGATGGTTCTGGACATAAACCAGAAATAGTGTTTCTCCCGGAGGAGAAAGCCAAGGAGTTGTCATCTCTAGTCAGAGACCTCCTGAAAACCAAAATAGGTAGCGGTGCATCATTGCACGCGAGTCCTGGGAAAAATGGTAGCTTCTTACGAAGCAATCCCATTAGGCAGGTTCCATACAAGAACTTTTCAGAGGGACCTGTTGGACAAGTGGCCTGGATCTCATCTTCCGATGCATAGGCTGATAACCCTGTCTCCAAGGACCAGGGTATCTCTACTGTGGTGGCTGCAGAGTGCCCATCTTCAAGAGGGCCGCAGGTTCGGCATACAGGACTAGGTCCTAGTGACCATGGATTCCAGTCTTTGAGGCTGGGGGGCAGTCGCATAGGGAAGAAACTTCCAGGGACTTTGGTCAAGTCAGGTTATTTCCCTACACATAAATATTCTGGATCTGAGGGCCATTTACAATGCCCTGAGGCCAGCAAGGCCTCTGCTTCAAAACCAGCCGGTACTGATCCAATCAGACAACATCACGGCAGTCGCTCATGTAATCAACAGGGCGGCACAAAAAGCAGGATGGCGATGGCAGAAGCCACAAGGATTCTCCGATAGGCGGAAAATCATGTGTTAGCACTGTCAGCAGTGTTCATTCCCGGAGTGGACAACTGGGAAGCAGATCTTCTCAACAGACACGACCTCCACCCGGGAGAATGGGGACTTCCTCCAGAAGTCTTCCAATAGGATTGTACACCATTGGGAAAGGCCACAGGTGGACATGATGGCGTCCCGCCTTAACAAAAAGCTAAAAAAGATATTGCTCCAGGTCAAGGGACCCTCAGGCGATAGCTATGGACGCTCTGGTAACACCGTGGGTGTACCAGTCGGTTTAGGTGTTCTCCCCTCTGCCTCTCATACCAAAGGTACTGAGAATAATAGGAAGGCGAGGAGTAAGAACGATACTCGTGGATGGCCAAGAAGAGCTTGGTACCCAGAACTTCAAGAATTTATATCAGAGGACCAATGGCCTCTGCCACTCAGTCAGGACCTGCGGCAGCAGGGGCCCTGTCTGTTCCAAGACTTACCGCGGCTGCGTTTGACGGCATGGCGGTTGAACGCCGGATCCTGAAGGAAAAGGGTATTCCGGAGGAAGTAATTCCTACGCTTACTAAAGCCAGGAAAGTGGTTACAGCAACTCATTATCAACGCATATGGCGAAAATATGTTGCATGGTGTGAGGCCGAAAGGGCCCCAACAGAGGAATTTCAACTAGGTCGATTTCTGCATTTCCTGCAAGCAGGAGTGACTATGGGCCTTAAATTGGGTTCCATTAAGGTACAGATCTCGGCTCTGTCGATTTTCTTTCAAAAAAGAACTAGCTTCAGTACCTGAAGTTCAGACATTTATAAAAGGAGTGCTGCATAGTCAGCCCCCGTTTGTGCCTCCTGTGGCACCTTGGGATCTCAACGTGGTGTTGAGTTTTCTTAAAATCACTTTGGTTTGAACCACTAAAAACCGTGGATCTGAAATATCTCACATGGAAGGTGGTTATGTTATTGGCCTTGGCTTCTGCCAGGCGAGTATCAGAATTGGCGGCTTTGTCTTGTAAAAGCCCTTATTTGATTTTCCATATGGATAGGGCAGAATTGAGGACTCGTCCCCAATTTCTCCCTAAGGTGGTGTCAGCGTTTCACCTGAACCAGCCTATTGTGGTGCCTGCGGCTACTAAGGATTTGGAGGACTCCAAGTTGCTAGACGTTGTCAGGGCCCTGAAAATATATGTTTCCAGGACGGCTGGAGTCAGAAAATCTGACTCGCTGTTTATCCTATATGCACCCAACAAGCTGGGTGCTCCTGCTTCTAAGCAGACTATTGCTCGTTGGATTTGTAGTACAATTCAGCTTGCACATACTGTGGCAGGCCTGCCACAGCCAAAATCTGTCAATGCCCATTCCACAAGGAAGGTGGGCTCATCTTGGGCGGCTGCCCGAGGGGTCTCGGCTTTACAACTTTGCCGAGCAGCTACTTGGTCAGGGGCAAACACGTTTGCAAAATTCTACAAATTTGATACCCTGGCTGAGGAGGACCTGGAGTTCTCTCATTCGGTGCTGCAGAGTCATCCGCACTCTCCCGCCCGTTTGGGAGCTTTGGTATAATCCCCATGGTCCTTACGGAGTTCCCAGCATCCACTAGGACGTTAGAGAAAATAAGAATTTACTCACCGGTAATTCTATTTCTCGTAGTCCGTAGTGGATGCTGGGCGCCCATCCCAAGTGCGGTTTATCTGCATTACTTGTACATAGTTATTGTTAACTAAATCAGGTTATTGTTGAGCCATCTGTTGAGAGGCTCTATTGTTTCATACTGTTAACTGTGTTTCATATCACGAGTTGTACGGTGTGATTGGTGTGGCTGGTATGAGTCTTACCCGGGATTCAAAATCCTTCCTTATTGTGTACGCTCGTCCGGGCACAGTACCTAACTGAGGCTTGGAGGAGGGTCATAGTGGGAGGAGCCAGTGCACACCAGGTAGTCTAAGATCTTTCTAGAGTGCCCAGCCTCCTTCGGAGCCCGCTATTCCCCATGGTCCTTACGGAGTTCCCAGCATCCACTACGGACTACGAGAAATAGAATTACCGGTGAGTAAATTCTTATTTTTGCTGATTAAAATGATATGCAGCATGCCTATGTACTGTGTGAGACTGTGGCTGTATCTGCATATGAAATGCTACACACAGGACATAGAGTTACTTACCCTGTATGATCACTTCAGCGCTGCAGGTCCCGGAAAAGACGTCAGACATCCACCCTCCAAATACCTCGACATGCCTGCGTTCGGATCTCCATGCCCCAAAAACGGGGAGTTGACGCCCGGATCCAACTACCTCCTGTGAATCTTCTTGCGGTCACTGCTGTGACCGTTTTCTTCGTTGGAGGCGTCGCTGCCCAGTGAAGGCCATCACCGGGCAACAACGCGCCTGCACAATGTGGCTGCTGCGCATGCGCAGTTCAGACTCGATTGCACGGCTGCGAGGAAGCGCAGCGTGCGATCGGGTCAGAATAACCCCCTATATCTCTTGAATTTTAAGGAACTCTTCCTAACTCCCAGAAGAACAAGCCACATCCTCGCATTCCGTCCACTTTCCTGGTGAAGTGGGAGGAGTTGGATCTCAATGGTGTAGTTCACTGCGAAACGCCTCACCACGACCCACCCACTGTGGTTCAATGCCATGAATGGCACTGCAATATTGGCCTGTTCTGCACTCCAGGTACAAAAAATGTTGGCTAGTATGTTTTATTACATTGATCTGGGTACACTTAGAAATGTAATCAAAAATAAGAAAATACCTTGGCGCACCAGGGGTTAAAGAAAGAGTGCCAGAAGGAGTTAGTCAGACTTCTGGCACTCTTTCTTTAACCCCTGGTGCGCCAGGGTATTTTCTTATTTTTTATTTCAGTCCATACTAGTAAGGGTACTAGTTTATCTGTCGGCTGCACCACTTCTACCAACTATTACATCCGGCCATTACGGCCCTTTTTCATATCCAACTATATCCTATATACCTTTCTCTGTCCTTCACACTATTCTTTTCCCTACCTTTTTCAAATTAATGTTTTTCTAAACTAAAGGGGTTTGCGCAGATAGTATCTGTCCCCATACACTTAGAAATGTGCTTCTGAAATGCAATATGGAGGTATATAAGTAAAAAAATGTTTTATAACCACCAGCTTTGAACTGGTGCTATGTACTAATCTATTTGTGCACTAGAAGTGGGTATGTACCATTATACTCAGTGCCTGGTTCCAATTTGTATGCGATACGTATGTTCACAGAACTGAGCGATTATCGGTAGACTGAGCATGTGCAGTGTTCACACAGCACATGAGCCAAGGTACCTTTGAGATGCTACTTGCAGTAAGGATTTAATCGCAGGGTGATTAAAAGGACAGGACTGTTTGGAGGAGGAAACAGGGAGTGGCAGCATAATTCCTGGGGGGATGTCAGCCATTTTTGGGATGTGTTACTGCCTTCAGCTGTAATCATCTATGTACAGTAACATTGGGGTATATTTACTCAAAGTCGATTTGGGTCGATTTTGAACTATTTTTAATCGATGTTTGGTGGATTTTTAATTGATATGTTTCAGTGTCTAAATCACACTTTTACTAACAGATGATTTTTGACTTCTGTTTAAAAAAAAATGTCAAAAATCATCTGTTAATAAAAGTGGGAGTTAGGGGTATATTTACTAAAAGTCAATCTGGGTCGATTTGAGTTTGGTCGATGTTTAGTCAATTTAGTATTCAGGGTCTAAATTCTACATTTACTAACAGATGATTTTTGACACTTTTTTTAAAACTTTGTCAAAAATCATGTTAGTAAATGTGTGATTTAGATCCCGAAACAATAAATCGATAGAAAAAAATTGATCGAACATCGACCAAAAATCGACCCAAATCGACTTTTAGTAAATATACCCCATGGTGCCAATGGCCAGTCTGCGTGACCATAGACTCACTCTGGGAGTCTATGTTCCTCTTTCGCCATCGATGCTGTATATGTTGCTGAGGACATTACATTGGCTTCTGTGGGCGACTTTAATCTTTTCTGGGCTGTGCGTCACTTGCAACGGTTAGCAAGTCCGTAACCTGAAACATTGCAGCTGCGTAGGTATTTGTGTACAAATCGGAATCAGGACTTTGCACTTTAGAGGAAATCTATGCAGATTTATGTAAATGTATTGCACTTTGTAATGGCCTCTACTGTGTTCAATATAAACGTTCAGTTATGTCTTGCTCAGTATTAAACAGACTGTTGTACTAGATAACGCTAAGAAGTAGTTTTACTTGCATTTGTCCTGTTTCTTCATTTAAACAGGATTTATATAGTGAAAACGTATAACCCAGCTACGCTGTCAACAGCAAATCATTGGTCAAAGACAGAATTGATTTTACAACTTGCAGAATAAAGAAATATAATAACAGAATTCTGTTGTTTTAAAAGAAAGAAAGAAATCAACATATTTTGTAGCTGAACGATTATCTAGAGTAAGTGCAGTGTGTTCATATAAAATGTAATAGAGTGATGTGTTTTCAGTAAAATAAGGAATACATATAGTATATGTGGTTCACTTAGGCTGTAATTTCAGTAACACTGCTGTTTATCCCTATTTATCAAAATTTTGGAATTGTTTCTTCTTAGTAGCCGATCAACAGTGTATATATTACTCTCAAATATAAAGGCACAATAAATGCAATTCTCAAAGATTTCCTGTAAATTGTAGCTCATAGAGTCATAAAGCACGGATGGTGTAATGGTTTGCATTGCTGTCTCACAGCACTGAGGTCATGGGTTCAATTCCCACCATGGTCCTAACTGTGTGGAGCTTGCGTAGTCTCCCAGTGCTTTCGTGGGTTTCCTTTTGGTGCTCCGGTTTCTTCCCACAATCAAAAAAATATACTGGTAAGCAGGGTTGGACAGGCCCACAGGGGTAAGCACCGGATGGGCCCTACTGCCTGGGGGGCCCACCCCCTCCTCTAGAGATCAGGTCTGTTACTAATCTAGTACATTATCTTGCATGCACTACAGTATTTACTGTACATATTTATTTAGGGGACCAACACTTGCAAAATGGTTAGGCAAACCAATGTGGTGGCTGGACACCCCCCCTCTAGAGACTGGCCACACCCCTAAACATGGGCCCCAACCACTGCATTTCCCTGGTGGGCCCTACATGCCCCAGTCCGACACTGCTGGTAAGTGAATTAGATCTGAGCAAAATTAACTCTAGTGCAGACCTGGCCAACCTGTGGCTCTCCAGCTGTTGTGAAATGCCCCACCACAGTTTTGCTACTAGGGAATGCTAAAACTGTAGCAGGATGGGATGTGTAGTTTTACAACAGCTGGAGAGAAACAGGTTGGCCAGGCCTGCTCTAGTGTGAATGCTTGTACATGTGGTAGGGAATATAAGGAGTCATTTAGATCTGATCGCAGCAGCAAATTTGTTAGCAGTTGGGCAAAACCATGTGCCTAATTCAGACCTGAGCGCTGCTGTGCGTTTTCGCCCAGCAGCCGATCAGGTCTGAACTGCGCATGCCAGGCAGCCGACGACCATCTCAGCCTTGCGATCGCCTCTGCCTGATTGACAGGCAGAGGCGTTTGCTGGGCCGGAGGGGGCGTGCTAGCGGTGTTTGGCATTTAGGGGCGTGGTTTCTGTGCTGGGTATGTACTGGGCTGGCTGCTCTATTGTTACACTGCAATTTAGATTTCAGTTTGAACACACCCCACCCAAATCTAACTTTCTCTGCACATGTTATATCTGCCCCCCCCCCTGTACTGCAACATGGTTTTGCCCAACTGCTAACGCAGAGGTTCCCAAATGCGGTCCTCAAGGCACCTCAACAGTCCAGGATTTAGGTATATCCATGGTTCAGCACAGATGGTTAAATCAAATTGACTGAGGTGCTAATTAAGTCACCTGTGGCCAAGTATGGATACATTTAAAACCTGGACCGTTGGGGTGCCTTGAGGACCGCGTTTGGGAACATCTGTGCTAACAAATTTGCTGCTGCGATAATATCTGAATTAGGCCCATAGAGTGTAAGCTCCACTGGGGCAGGGACTGATGTGAATGCCCAAATGTTTTCTGTAAAGCGCTGAGGAATATGTGTGTGCTATATAAATAACTGATAATAAATAACATGTTTATAGTATAGAAAGGTTTCAATACTCTCTTTGACATGAAATGCCTGAAACAGTAGCCAACGACCTATTAAAGCATCACCTCTGTTCTTGTCTTTCCATAAAAGGCTTTCAGACGGATGTGTGCGCTAAAAGTTCTCACCCAACCTCTGTTGTCAATTTTCTCCATAAGGCAGATCAAAAAGTTTGATCTTCCTCTCAGGTATTTGTTTATAGGAAAGGAAATTGGGGAAGGGGCAGCAGGAATCACTGAAGGCCACTCATATCTGTCAATTGTGCATAAAAAGACTCACTAAGAGACTATTATATTTGCACCAACCTGTTTCCCAAGCCCATTTCAAATGGCACACCAACTTGGTGGTTCTAAGATCTGTTCTGGGCTCAATTTAGAGAGAAAGGGGACAATGGGACATAGGGTGTGGCTCCCCTATTTGAAATTTGAACTGACTTGCAGCCCCTCCTCTGGAGTCACCACTGATCCTAACTGTAAAGCACTATAGACTATGTTGGCGTTATATAAGTAACTGTTAATAATGATAAGATCTCTCAACAGAAACTGATGCTGAGTGGCATGCAAAGTGGCTGTAGTTGTGGATAGCCCCAGAAGCCAGATTTGCTACCTTATGCTAATCCAAGTGCCAATGTGTGTGCACGTGGAAACCCATGCTGACCATTGATTTTACGCTGGCTGCATCATCATCTGCACTTGAACCAGCCCCGTTAGGTGCAAGAGATCCATCAGAAACAGGCGTCCCTTCCCTGTATACATGACTCACACAGAGGTTTTGATACACGACCACAACAATCGCCTGAAACTCCAATGACAACACTCCTACAAGTCAAAGAGGTTATGTGTGATTATCTCATCGAAAGACAGATCCGTCCAAGTTCCGTCCATACGGACATATGCAAAAATGCATAAATTCACTTCTGTGTGCTGTATGTAAAAACGGAACAGTTTCCGTTTGTGCTAAGAGAGACGTTTTTTTTTAGACAGATTTTTAACTTTTTCATACTTTACCATCCACATGGACTATGATTGGGAATAATAACCGTGCCAAGCGCAGTGGCAACAGAGCGAGGCACCTTGCCCGCAACATGGCAAAGAAAGTGAGCCATGCAAGGGGACACAGTGCACTAATTGGAGTTTCTAGTCATGTTACAGAAAAAAACAACACCAAAAACGGTCCAAAAATCCATGTCGACATTATCATGTGTCAATATGTCTCGTGTCAATCATGTTCATGTGTCGAACATTTTCCCATGTTGACCATGTTTATGTCGACCAATAGTGGTCGATCTAATGACTGTCGACCTTAACTAGGTCGACCCTTTATACCACAACCTCGATGTCCACGTGGATAGTAAATCAAGCAAATGTTGGGAAACATGTGAAACCCCAAATAATATGTCGACCATTTGTGTGTCATGTCGACCTTTTGAACCTTTCAACCTTTTGGGCCTGTCCACCTCAAGTACTGTCAGCCTTTCATCTGTCAACCTTTTGTACCTGTTGACCTCATTCGTGTCAACCATATGGTGTCGACCTATTGACTGTTGACCAATACATTTTTGACCTATCATCCAGATACCGGCAATAGTCATGCAGGTAATCTATGCTAGGAGGATTTGCCCTCAGCTTCTATAAAGAAAAATCCAAACTTTTCCACTCAATCTTCCCCTTTTACAGAAGAAGTTGTACGATGTGATTAATGAACATATGCTCTGTATGCTTCACTCACATTAGTATTTTTGTCCACAACTAGATCATAAAACACCAAGTAAATGACATGTAATTTCCTACACAGCACAAACCAGAGGAAGAAATATTGAGGTAGTGTCCCTTTAATGTTTACTCCAGAAAACTACTCTCTTGGCCGATATACAGTATCTGGTTAGAAAGTGGTCAATCTCTTGTATAGTCCTTTTTAACTTAACCTGGTCATGTTTTCATCCTTTAAAGATGTCAGACAAAGTTTTAGATCAAAGAACTCACTGAACGGAATTGAAAAGTTTTAGATGAGTTGTCAAGCTTCATTTATCTGTAGCACAATGTACTGTCTAAGATACAGGTCTCACATGAGTCATTTCAGATTACGTGTGTCCATCATTCATTGCTGGTCTACATCATAAAAACGCTGATCTCTGGTTCCGTACTGTGTGAGGTAACGCACTATAAAATGTACACTCGCAGCTCACAGCAGTCTCTGTCGCGGAGTAATGTACAGTACGGTATGTACCTCAAAATACTAAACTAATCGCCTTACATAATAAAAGTGATACATTATAGCAAGCATTTAATGGTGGTTGATGGACTCTTGCTCTCATTTCGAACTACTGTGTAT
The DNA here is from genome assembly GCF_028390025.1 of Pseudophryne corroboree. NCBI lineage: Eukaryota > Metazoa > Chordata > Amphibia > Anura > Myobatrachidae > Pseudophryne > Pseudophryne corroboree. The sequence goes on along the minus strand of NC_086454.1, from coordinate 280,066,136 downwards.
AGGGGGTCATTCCGAGTTGATCGCTCGCTAGATGTTTTTAGCAGCCGTGCAAACGCTATGCCGCCGCCCACTGGGAGTGTATTTTAGCTTAGCAGAAGTGTGAACGAATGGATCGCACAGCTGCTACAAATTTTTTTTATGCAGTTTCAGAGTAGCTCAAAACCTACTCAGCGCTTGCGATCACTACAGACTGTTCAGTTCCTGTTTTGACGTCACAAACCCGCCCAGCGTTCACCCAGCCACGCCTGCGTTTTTCCTGGCATGCCTGCGTTTTTTCGAACACTCCCTGAAAACGGTCAGTTGACACCCAGAAACGCCCACTTCATGTCAATCACTCTGCGGACACCAGTGCGACTGAAATGCTTTGCTAGACCCTGTGCAAAACTACATTGTTCGTTGTGCCCATACGACGCTCGTGCGCCGCATACGCATGCACAGAACTGCCGTTTTTTAGCCTGATCGCTGCGCTGCGAACAAATGCAGCTAGCGATCAACTCGGAATGACCACCATAGTGTGAATGGGTTTTTTGTGTGAGTAGTTGGGGTGTGCAATCCTTCCTTTCCTCTCTGCAATATGATTAGCATTAATCCATCCAGTTCCGTTCTATAAAGCTGAAGAGGATATTTATTCAGTTCCGTTATAGAGTACTAGACTGCGTGTATTTACGCTGTGAATTGCACACTGTGAATCTGATACTGAGTCAGATAAAGGTGCACAAGCTTCTCGCAATTATCAGCACACTGTGCATGCGCAGCACCATGCATACTGTATGTACCTTTATGGAGGATAAGGGGTATTTACTAAAGTGTGGGTTTATAGAATTGGTGATATTGCCACCAATCAGATTCTACTTATTCTTTATGTAAAACCTTCTAGAAGATAAAAGCTACAATCTGACTGATTGCTACGTGCAACATCTCCACTTCTATAAACCTGCACTTTAGTAAATATGCCGCTAAAAGAATGTACTCTCTGTGAATTGTTTATTACTGGGTGTCTCATGGGGGTTTTGTGGGCATGTATCCCGACTTTGGTGCTTGTTTGATGGTGGATATGGGACATGTGTCAGACCGATCTTGTAAGTATCGGTTGGGTGCTAGTCTGGGCCGGGTTCACTACGATCGGCCGGCCTCCCGGCGACCAGCATATCGGCGCCGGCTTACCGACAGTGTGGCGAGCACAAATGAGCCCCTTGCGGGCTCGCTGCGCTCGCCACGCTACGGGCACGGTATTTTATTCTCCCTCCAGGGGGGTCGTGGACCCCCACGAGGGAGAATAAGTGTCGGTTTGCCGGCTGTCGGGCTCCCGGCGCCGGTATGCTGGTCGCCAGGAGCCCGACCGCCGGCATACTGAAGACCACCCGTCTGGGCCATAACAAGCCTGTATTGTGCTCTGTGCTGGCCACACCCCTGACCACATCCCCTGTCTGATGATTTGATAAAGGCGCTGGTAAGAGCAGTGCTGCCCGGATTGTCCTCAGGACACTCTGTGGAGCCACACAGACTGCAGGGTGACTGCCTGGAGCGTCTAAAGGCTGGCCCTGCAGCAGAGATCCTGGCTGCAGGGTGCCATTGTTGGACCCTGGTAGCCAGATGCAGGGACCATGTGGCAGCTTCGGCGCCTCCCACAAGATCTTGCACTCTGCGCGGCAGCACCGCTCGCATAACCCTAGTTACAGCCCTGGTACTGATACTAATGATGGTGGTTACAGCTGTGTCTGGTAAATTAGTGGGCGAAGCGATGTATACACATGAAGACAACCAGAAACTTGCTCATCTGGCTGGATACTGGCATTGGCATAATCTGGCAGCCTCTGATGTCAGCATGTGGCTCCTGACAGGCCTATCTTCAGGTAAATAGAAGTACACTAGACAACATTAATATCACTAGCGGGCACACTCTCCTGCAGGGCAGCACCTTGTGCTGAGTGCATACAGATCTCAGTGCACTATTAGTCCTATCATGGGGGTTTTTAGGTTGTTTTTATTTTGCATTTTAAATATTTGACTTAAATAAATAGAACACGTACTGAATAGTTGGGCAGCATTATACAAAGAAGGGGCATAAAATTCCAGGAACAACTCTTTCAAATCTGTGACTTTCCCTAATGTCTTTTGTATTTGTTGCATAAGGTGCAGATTAGTAAAAGGCAGTGTTATCTCCAAAATACATTGATTTGTTTCTTGCTCTTTTAAACATGAAGCATACCAATAGACAAATTACTGCATTTATTCTGTGACTTGTAGCATTTTCCAACACATCAAATACATGGTATTTACTATAGATCACTGTATGTCATGGCTCTCAAGAGTCAAGACCCACTTCTTCACCAAACCCAGCCAAATCTCATCCTAAGCCTCTGTTCCACATTCTCTATGTACCCCGTCTGTGTCATCCCTGTCTGTCTACCCCTCCCCTTTAGATTGTAAGCTCTCACGAGCAGGGCCCTCTTCCCTCATGTGCTTATCCTTTGTCTTACTTTAATAATCTTCAACTGTACCACATCCAGCAGTCTTCTGCCACCTGATACTTATTCCAGTGTCATCTGCTGATGTAACTATGTTTATTTACCCTGTACTTGTCCTATACTGTCATCAACTGTAAGTTGCTGTTTTCCTGTTTGATTATTTATGTACTCTGTAATTGGGCGCTGCGGAACCCCTGTGGTGCCATATAAATAAAGGATAATAATAATAAAATAAGATTGTAGATCACTGTATGTGGTGATCAGGGCAACTCTCCAGGAACCTATGAGGAAGTCTCTGCTCTATTTTCATCTCATCCTCACACATGCCCTCTGGATTCTGCCCTCTTGATTCTTTTCCCACCCAACTCCACCACTCACTATCCCTTGCTGTTCAACACTTCTGTCTCCGATGGCACATTCCCATCTTCCCTTAAACATTTTCTCATCCCATCATTTCAAAATCAAGCATCTTTCGACCCAGCCTCTCCCTCCAAATAGCAAACTAGATTTCTCTGTTGGCAATCTAATTTACGGAAGTAACAACACCCAAACTCTCCCAGTTGTGTCACCTCCACCCTATAATATGCAGTTTTCTTTCCCATGATGCCACCAAAATGATTTTTCAATCTCTTATCTCCTGTCTTGACCATGGCTATTTGGCATTCTCTCATCCATCCCTCCCATTGTCAATCTTTTTAAATGCTGCAGCAAAACTGATCTTCCTCCCTCCGCTCCTTGCCTGTTGCACCACTTTGCTATTCCTTAGGCTTCACCAGAACCCAATTCAAATTACTCTTATTACCACATTTTTATCCTTCACATCTTTTTAGATCTACATCTTACTTGCACCATGCCCACCACTGGTAACCACCTCTTGCTCCCACCTATAAAACTTCACCCATGCTGATAGCTAGTCATGGGCCTGATGTACTAAGCCTTGAAAAGTGATAAATTGCATGGTGATAAAGCACCAACCAACCAACCAGCTTCTGTCGTTTTTCAAACCCAGCCTGTGACATGACAGCAGCTGATTGGATGGTACTTTATCACCCAAGAAATATATAACTTTTCAAGGCTTAGTACATCTCCCCTGTGCTACTGTGTACGATCAGATTATCCCAGAGGTTTCAAATCTTTAAATGTTCTCATAATATCCATCTCTCTAGTTCCACCTTACCCTCTTCCTTTTAGAAAATAAGCTTACTCCCTGTCCTTCGTACTGTATTCTAATTAGAGATGAGCCAGTTCAGATTTACTCAGTTCTTTTTGCCAAACTAATATAAGTTTGGATTTATCTGGCTTTATCTTATTGGCTATTCAAAAGTCATGAGAGCCAATAGCCAATAAGATGCTGTTTTTGACATCCAATTAGAACCAAGAAAATCCATACCAGCTCATCTTTAATTCTAATCTGCCTTTGTTTTATCTACCTTGTATGGCCCTGTTTTATATTTGTCCTATTGTCCCTACGACAATAATAAAAAAAAAATGACCTTTTGTATTCTGAGATTTATTGCATTCCCACCAAATCACCAAATGGTGATAGATTTACATACTTTTGATATAAATGTTATAAAATGATACCCACAGTATACCACAGTAAGAGAATTACATGCAATAAAATGTAACTGATGAATAAATATATTTTTTTAATTGAAAAGTTTTTTCCCAGAAGAGGTAAAAGAAAGTACAGGCCTTTAACAATCTGGTGTAATAAATAAATAAAACATATAACAGTCAGTTAAGATGCCTCATCATAAGAAAAAAAGGAAATCTTTAAGTAAACATCATTAACACAAATGTCTTAAGAAGACAAATTCTCAGTAAATGGAGGATTTCTTTTTCTCTTTTGTAGCTGCCAGTGCAATTTACTTTCGTGCTTCTGAAAGAATGGTTGATGACTGTTACACAGCTCCTGTGAGCATAATTGAACGGTTTAAGCAGTGCATTGTATTATATGTACATTAGCAGAATCTCACAATAAACTTTTCTTTTTCTATAAGAAGAAAGTGGTGAAATCCAATTTGAGGAATGAGAAAGCTCTAAACTGTGCCGTAAAAAAAAAGCTATTTTCATGTGCATTCTCCATAGTTTTATTGTAGGATATTTCTGAATATTTTAATTAATCACCTTGGGAATTCAGACATTGTCAAATCGTGTAGTTGCTATTGAAGAGGAAGCATCTCTTTATTTTGTCTTTTGTACGCTAGCCCTAGTCCACAGTGTATATGTATCAATAATCAGGGTCGTTGAGAGCATAAAGCCCAGATTTATCAAGACTTGAAGAGTGATACATTGCGCGTTGATAAAGTACCAACCAATCAGCTCTTAACTGTCATTTCTCAAACACAGCTTGTAACATGGCAGTTAGGTGCTGGTTGGTTGGTTTGTCGGTAATTTATTACTGTCAAAGGCTTGATAAATCTGGGCCTATATTTCGAAATCGCTTTCATATAAGGTAACAAGTTTATTACAGTTTTTTATGTAACTTCTGAATGAACTCTTGAAACATTTGCAACACATTAACATGCACAGATCACCATCAAAGAGCCACCAACAACTTGTATGCTTGAAACTATCCTATTTTTGAAAAGGATATCTTTCTTGACAGCATAGCAGGGTACATGGAAATTGTGGAATGTGAGGGAAGAAGAATACCAGTAATTAAAAAATTATATATATATATATATATATATATATATATATATATATATATTTACAATTATTTTTTTGCATGGTTCTAGTATGTTCTGCAAGACTAAATAGAGCCATACAGCAGTATCATCCTGTATATATGTTGAATATTTGTGTATTCTTTGGTAGTATAGTATACACCAGTGGAATCACCAGTTACACTAGACAGTCCAAGTCTTAACCATACTTGCCAATGTTTTAATACTCCTCTATGGGAGAAGCCCGGAGAGGAGACATAACTGGGGACTTCGGGGGGCGGGGCCGAGCATACACATCATAAAGCCCCACCCCCATGATAGTAGATCCTGTGAATCGTGGGACCTCGTGAGACATTGGGAAAGGTGCGGGGCTAAAATGTTGGTGATTCACATTATTTTAGCCCCCCACTCTATTTTGACTAGTGATTCCCAGCATTATCTGCATATCCCGACCACTGTCCTAGGAAGGGTCTGGAATGCAGTAAGAATATTCCAGGGGTGCAGGGACCTACCTGAAAAAATCAGGAGTCTAAAGGAGGTAAGTATGGTCTTAACGAGTACTTTGACTTATTGTGCAGCATTCTGGTTGTACTGCCATACTCATAGTTACACAAACGCAGGGGTAAATTTACTAAAGCTTCTAAAACAGAAAATTAGTGATGTTGCCCGTAGCAACCAATCAGATGCTGTCTATCATTTCTCTATTGCCTTTTAGAAAATGATAGATGATAGTTGCTATAGGCAGCATCACCAATTCTCTGTTTTAGAAGCTTTAGTAAATTTACCCCATAACCGGCAGCAGCGCCAGCACTTCAGGAAGGAAGACAGCAGCTTAACTCCCATACCAGCACACCAGTGACATGCGGTGGGGTGAGGCAGGTGAGGCAGAGCTTTTCCTGTCATACTTACGTTTAAACCAGAGTTTTGACTGAATAAAATATATGGAAAATACTGATAATTTGTTTGAAATATCTTCTTTGCATTAGAGATGAGCGGGTTCGGTTCCTCGGAATCCGAACCCGCCCGAACTTCATGTTTTTTTTCACGGGTCCGAGCGACTCGGATCTTCCCGCCTTGCTCGGTTAACCCGAGCGCGCCCGAACGTCATCATGACGCTGTCGGATTCTCGCGAGGCTCGGATTCTATCGCGAGACTCGGATTCTATATAAGGAGCCGCGCGTCGCCGCCATTTTCACTCGTGCATTGAGATTGATAGGGAGAGGACGTGTCTGGCGTCCTCTCCATTAGAATAGAGATAGATTAGATAGAGAGAGAGAGATTGTGCAGAGTCGCAGACAGAGTTAGTTTACCACAGTCAGTGACCAGTGCAGTTGCTAGTTAACTTTTATTTAATATAATATATCCGTTCACTTCTCTCTGCTATATCCGTTCTCTGCCTGAAAAAAAAAACGATACACAGCACAGTCAGTCACACAGTGTGACTCAGTCTGTGTGCACTCAGCTCAGCCCAGTGTGCTGCACAGTCATCAATGTATAAATTAAAAGCTTATAATTAATTGTGGGGGAGACTGGGGAGCACTGCAGGTTGTTAGCAGGAGCCAGGAGTACAATTATATTAATTAACAGTGCACACTTTTGCTGCAGGAGTGGTGACCAGTGCCTGACCACCAGTATAGTATTGTTGTATACTACTAATATCTCTTTAAATATCAACCAGTCTATATTAGCAGCAGACACAGTACAGTGCGGTAGTTCACGGCTGTGGCTACCTCTGTGTCGGCACACGGCAGGCAGTCCGTCCGACCAGAATTGTATTATTTATTATTATATACCTACCACCTAACCGTGGTTTTTTTTTCATTCTTTATACCGTCATAGTGTCATCCTAATTGTTACGAGTATACTACTATCTCTTTATCAACCAGTGTACAGTGCGGTAGTTCACGGCTGTGGCTACCTCTGTGTCGGCACACGGCAGGCAGTCCGTCCGACCAGAATTGTATTATTTATTATTATATACCTACCACCTAACCGTGGTTTTTTTTTCATTCTTTATACCGTCATAGTGTCATCCTAATTGTTACGAGTATACTACTATCTCTTTATCAACCAGTGTACAGTGCGGTAGTTCACGGCTGTGGCTACCTCTGTGTCGGCACACGGCAGGCAGTCCGTCCGACCAGAATTGTATTATTTATTATTATATACCTACCACCTAACCGTGGTTTTTTTTTTCATTCTTTATACCGTCATAGTGTCATCCTAATTGTTACGAGTATACTACTATCTCTTTATCAACCAGTGTACAGTGCGGTAGTTCACGGCTGTGGCTACCTCTGTGTCGGCACACGGCAGGCAGTCCGTCCGACCAGAATTGTATTATTTATTATTATATACCTACCACCTAACCGTGGTTTTTTTTTCATTCTTTATACCGTCATAGTGTCATCCTAATTGTTACGAGTATACTACTATCTCTTTATCAACCAGTGTACAGTGCGGTAGTTCACGGCTGTGGCTACCTCTGTGTCGGCACACGGCAGGCAGTCCGTCCGACCAGAATTGTATTATTTATTATTATATACCTACCACCTAACCGTGGTTTTTTTTTCATTCTTTATACCGTCATAGTGTCATCCTAATTGTTACGAGTATACTACTATCTCTTTATCAACCAGTGTACAGTGCGGTAGTTCACGGCTGTGGCTACCTCTGTGTCGGCACACGGCAGGCAGTCCGTCCGACCAGAATTGTATTATTTATTATTATATACCTACCACCTAACCGTGGTTTTTTTTTCATTCTTTATACCGTCATAGTGTCATCCTAATTGTTACGAGTATACTACTATCTCTTTATCAACCAGTGTACAGTGCGGTAGTTCACGGCTGTGGCTACCTCTGTGTCGGCAGTCGGCAGGCAGTCCGTCCATCCATAATTGTATTATTATTATAATATATACCACCTAACCGTGGTTTTTTTATACCACCTAACCGTGGCAGTCCGTCCATAATTGTATACTAGTATCCAATCCATCCATCTCCATTGTTTACCTGAGGTGCCTTTTAGTTCTGCCTATAAAATATGGAGAACAAAAAAGTTGAGGTTCCAAAATTAGGGAAAGATCAAGATCCACTTCCACCTCGTGCTGAAGCTGCTGCCACTAGTCATGGCCGAGACGATGAAATGCCAGCAACGTCGTCTGCCAAGGCCGATGCCCAATGTCATAGTACAGAGCATGTCAAATCCAAAACACCAAATATCAGAAAAAAAAGGACTCCAAAACCTAAAATAAAATTGTCGGAGGAGAAGCGTAAACTTGCCAATATGCCATTTACCACACGGAGTGGCAAGGAACGGCTGAGGCCCTGGCCTATGTTCATGGCTAGTGGTTCAGCTTCACATGAGGATGGAAGCACTCAGCCTCTCGCTAGAAAACTGAAAAGACTCAAGCTGGCAAAAGCACCGCAAAGAACTGTGCGTTCTTTGAAATCCCAAATCCACAAGGAGAGTCCAATTGTGTCGTTTGCGATGCCTGACCTTCCCAACACTGGACGTGAAGAGCATGCGCCTTCCACTATTTGCATGCCCCCTGCAAGTGCTGGAAGGAGCACCCGCAGTCCAGTTCCTGATAGTCAGATTGAAGATGTCAGTGTTGAAGTACACCAGGATGAGGAGGATATGGGTGTTGCTGGCGCTGGGGAGGAAATTGACCAGGAGGATTCTGATGGTGAGGTGGTTTGTTTAAGTCAGGCACCCGGGGAGACACCTGTTGTCCGTGGGAGGAATATGGCCGTTGACATGCCAGGTGAAAATACCAAAAAAATCAGCTCTTCGGTGTGGAGGTATTTCACCACAAATGCGGACAACAGGTGTCAAGCCGTGTGTTCCCTTTGTCAAGCTGTAATAAGTAGGGGTAAGGACGTTAACCACCTCGGAACATCCTCCCTTATACGTCACCTGCAGCGCATTCATAATAAGTCAGTGACAAGTTCAAAAACTTTGGGTGACAGCGGAAGCAGTCCACTGACCAGTAAATCCCTTCCTCTTGTAACCAAGCTCACGCAAACCACCCCACCAACTCCCTCAGTGTCAATTTCCTCCTTCCCCAGGAATGCCAATAGTCCTGCAGGCCATGTCACTGGCAAGTCTGACGAGTCCTCTCCTGCCTGGGATTCCTCCGATGCATCCTTGCGTGTAACGCCTACTGCTGCTGGCGCTGCTGTTGTTGCCGCTGGGAGTCGATGGTCATCCCAGAGGGGAAGTCGTAAGCCCACTTGTACTACTTCCAGTAAGCAATTGACTGTTCAACAGTCCTTTGCGAGGAAGATGAAATATCACAGCAGTCATCCTACTGCAAAGCGGATAACTGAGGCCTTGGCATCCTGGGTGGTGAGAAACGTGGTTCCGGTATCCATCATTACTGCAGAGCCAACTAGAGACTTGTTGGAGGTACTGTGTCCCCGGTACCAAATACCATCTAGGTTCCATTTCTCTAGGCAGGCGATACCGAAAATGTACACAGACCTCAGAAAAAGAGTCACCAGTGTCCTAAAAAATGCAGCTGTACCCAATGTCCACTTAACCACGGACATGTGGACAAGTGGAGCAGGGCAGGGTCAGGACTATATGACTGTGACAGCCCACTGGGTAGATGTATGGACTCCCGCCGCAAGAACAGCAGCGGCGGCACCAGTAGCAGCATCTCGCAAACGCCAACTCTTTCCTAGGCAGGCTACGCTTTGTATCACCGCTTTCCAGAATACGCACACAGCTGAAAACCTCTTACGGCAACTGAGGAAGATCATCGCGGAATGGCTTACCCCAATTGGACTCTCCTGTGGATTTGTGGCATCGGACAACGCCAGCAATATTGTGTGTGCATTAAATCTGGGCCAATTCCAGCACGTCCCATGTTTTGCACATACCTTGAATTTGGTGGTGCAGAATTTTTTAAAAAACGACAGGGCCGTGCAAGAGATGCTGTCGGTGGCCAGAAGAATTGCGGGACACTTTCGGCGTACAGGCACCACGTACAGAAAACTGGAGCACCACCAAAAACTACTGAACCTGCCCTGCCATCATCTGAAGCAAGAAGTGGTAACGAGGTGGAATTCAACCCTCTATATGCTTCAGAGGTTGGAGGAGCAGCAAAAGGCCATTCAAGCCTATACAATTGAGCACGATATAGTAGGTGGAATGCACCTGTCTCAAGTGCAGTGGAGAATGATTTCAACGTTGTGCAAGGTTCTGATGCCCTTTGAACTTGCCACACGTGAAGTCAGTTCAGACACTGCCAGCCTGAGTCAGGTCATTCCCCTCATCAGGCTTTTGCAGAAGAAGCTGGAGGCATTGAAGGAGGAGCTAACACGGAGCGATTCCGCTAGGCATGTGGGACTTGTGGATGCAGCCCTTAATTCGCTTAACAAGGATTCACGGGTGGTCAATCTGTTGAAATCAGAGCACTACATTTTGGCCACCGTGCTCGATCCTAGATTTAAAGCCTACCTTGGATCTCTCTTTCCGGCAGACACAGGTCTGCTGGGGTTGAAAGACCTGCTGGTGACAAAATTGTCAAGTCAAGCGGAACGCGACCTGTCAACATCTCCTCCTTCACATTCTCCCGCAACTGGGGGTGCGAGGAAAAGGCTCAGAATTCCGAGCCCACCCGCTGGCGGTGATGCAGGGCAGTCTGGAGCGACTGCTGATGCTGACATCTGGTCCGGACTGAAGGACCTGACAACGATTACGGACATGTCGTCTACTGTCACTGCATATGATTCTCTCAACATTGATAGAATGGTGGAGGATTATATGAGTGACCGCATCCAAGTAGGCACGTCACACAGTCCGTACTTATACTGGCAGGAAAAAGAGGCAATTTGGAGGCCCTTGCACAAACTGGCTTTATTCTACCTAAGTTGCCCTCCCACAAGTGTGTACTCCGAAAGAGTGTTTAGTGCCGCCGCTCACCTTGTCAGCAATCGGCGTACGAGGTTACATCCAGAAAATGTGGAGAAGATGATGTTCATTAAAATGAATTATAATCAATTCCTCCGCGGAGACATTGACCAGCAGCAATTGCCTCCACAAAGTACACAGGGAGCTGAGATGGTGGATTCCAGTGGGGACGAATTGATAATCTGTGAGGAGGGGGATGTACACGGTGATATATCGGAGGGTGAAGATGAGGTGGACATCTTGCCTCTGTAGAGCCAGTTTGTGCAAGGAGAGATTAATTGCTTCTTTTTTGGGGGGGGTCCAAACCAACCCGTCATATCAGTCACAGTCGTGTGGCAGACCCTGTCACTGAAATGATGGGTTGGTTAAAGTGTGCATGTCCTGTTTTGTTTATACAACATAAGGGTGGGTGGGAGGGCCCAAGGATAATTCCATCTTGCACCTCTTTTTTCTTTTCTTTTTCTTTGCATCATGTGCTGATTGGGGTGGGTTTTTTGGAAGGGACACCCTGCGTGACACTGCAGTGCCACTCCTAGATGGGCCCGGTGTTTGTGTCGGCCACTAGGGTCGCTAATCTTACTCACACAGCTACCTCATTGCGCCTCTTTTTTTCTTTGCGTCATGTGCTGTTTGGGGAGGGTTTTTTGGAAGGGACATCCTGCGTGACACTGCAGTGCCACTCCTAGATGTGCCCGGTGTTTGTGTCGGCCACTAGGGTCGCTAATCTTACTCACACAGTCAGCTACCTCATTGCGCCTCTTTTTTTCTTTGCGTCATGTGCTGTTTGGGGAGGGTTTTTTGGAAGGGCCATCCTGCGTGACACTGCAGTGCCACTCCTAGATGGGCCCGGTGTTTGTGTCGGCCACTAGGGTCGCTAATCTTACTCACACAGCTACCTCATTGCGCCTCTTTTTTTCTTTGCGTCATGTGCTGTTTGGGGAGGGTTTTTTGGAAGGGACATCCTGCGTGACACTGCAGTGCCACTCCTAGATGGGCCCGGTGTTTGTGTCGGCCACTAGGGTCGCTTATCTTACTCACACAGCGACCTCGGTGCAAATTTTAGGACTAAAAATAATATTGTGAGGTGTGAGGTATTCAGAATAGACTGAAAATGAGTGTAAATTATGGTTTTTGAGGTTAATAATACTTTGGGATCAAAATGACCCCCAAATTCTATGATTTAAGCTGTTTTTTAGTGTTTTTTGAAAAAAACACCCGAATCCAAAACACACCCGAATCCGACAAAAAAAATTCGGTGAGGTTTTGCCAAAACGCGTTCGAACCCAAAACACGGCCGCGGAACCGAACCCAAAACCAAAACACAAAACCCGAAAAATTTCAGGCGCTCATCTCTACTTTGCATTATTCTAATCATTTTTATAGCCCAAACTCTGGAGTAAAAATTATATGGCAGGTGAGGCAGTGCCTCACCTGTGTATCCTTTCCACACATCTCTAATCAAAACTCACCAAATTTCCAGGAGTTTATAATGCTGCACCAGTGTATAATGCCCAGATGTACCCTTTGGCTCATATATTGCATGTAAATCTGGCTCTGGGGTTAGCCAATGCCTCCTGAGCCATTTAGCTCACCGCACGTCCCTGCAGCACACGCTGCTATATGCTAGTCTGGGGAGAGAGGCTGCAGCATCAGTCAATCTTTCCCTGCGCCCTGTCCTCTCTCAGTCTCTCTCAGTGCAGATCCACCACCAACCGGTACACCACTGTATGTATAGTGTATTTTTAACATTTCTGGAAGAAAGGGGCCTGACCATACCTCCCTGAGTTGACCAGGCCCCCTCACAGTACCAGGGCCAAGCAGAGCGGTCGGCGGCTCTGCATCCCTGTACCACTTTGGTGCTCTTTCACAGTGACAAGATGGTGCCAAGCATGCGGAGAAGACCAAACAGCGACCATCTTGGTAAAGGAATGATGCGTCCCTAAAAGGAGCATCATGTAGATTGTGCACACATCTCAACAATATACCACTTGTTAAAATTAGATATAACTATGGGCCTAATTCAGCAATCTCTTTCTCTAATGGGCAAAATAATGCTGCACTGCAGGAGGGGCAAATGTAACATGTGCAGAGAGAGTTAGATTTGGGTAATTTACATTATTTCTGTGCAGGGTAAATACTGGCTGCTTTATTTTTACACTGCAATTTAGATTTCAGTTTGAACACACCCCACCCAAATCTAACTCTCTCTGCACATGTATGTTATATCTGTATCCCCCCCCCCCCCCTGCACTGCACATGGGCCCTCATTCCGAGTTGTTCGCTCGCAAGGCGAATGTAGCAGAGTTACACACGCTAAGCCGCCGCCTACTGGGAGTGAATCTTAGCTTCTTAAAATTGCGACCGACGTACGCGCAATATTGCGATTACAAACGAGTTAGCAGTTTCAGAGTAGCTCCAGACTTACTCTGCCTGTGCGATCATTTCAGTGCTTGTCGTTCCTGGTTGACGTCACAAACACACCCAGCGTTCGCCCAGGCACTCCCACCGTTTCTCCAGCCACTCCTGCGTTTTTTCCGGAAACGGTAGCGTTTTCAGCCACACGCCCCTGAAACGCCGTGTTTCCGCCCAGTAACACCCATTTCCTGTCAATCACATTACGATCGCCGGAGCGAAGAAAAAGCCGTGAGTAAAAATACTTTCATCATAGTAAAGTTACTTGGCGCAGTCGCAGTGCGAACATTGCGCATGCGTACTAAGCGGATTTTCACTGCGATGCGATGAAAAATACCGAGCGAACAACTCGGAATGAGGGCCATGGTTTTGCCCATTAGAGAACAATTTTGCTGCTGCGATCAGTTCTGAATTAGGCCCTAATTGCACTATGGGGGTAATTCTGAGTTGATCGCAGCAGGATTTTTGTTTGCAGTTGGGCAAAACCATGTGCACTGCAGGGGGGGCAGATATAACATTTGCAGAGAGAATTAGATTTGGGTGGGTTATTTTGTTTCTGTGCAGGGTAAATACTGGCTGCTTTATTTTTACACTGCAATTTAGATTGCAGATTGAACACACCCCACCCAAATCTAACTCTCTCTGCCCATGTTATATCTGCCTCCCCTGCAGTGCACATGGTTTTGCCCAACTGCTAACAAAAATCCTGCTGCGATCAACTCAGAATTACCCCCTATGTGTACTCTAATGCAATTGTGCTCCGGATCTACTGATGTTAGCAAGTGACGCTGCAGCCCAATGAATAGAGACGCACCCACTGAAGTCATTGAAAACTCATTTGCAATTGTGTACACATTCACAGCCTACACACCACAACGGGGAACATTGACTGCGCAAGTAGATCTATAGCTTTGCAGACGGGCTGTGGTAGTAGCGATGCAGGCACCATGTTTCTCTGCGTACATGATCACAGCTGACGTTAGATACATGTCCTGAAAATGGCTATCACGCGTGTGTGTTTTTGCAGCCACTCCCCATTACCTCCCCCAAAACGGTCACTTCCTGTCAATCACTCTGCAAAGAAATCCTCACTGTGAGCTGCATCACGAAGCCACCTTTATACATGCGCAGTGCAATTGGGGCGCATGCGCAGTCTGACCATAATCGCTCAATTGCGCAAACATCGGCATAGAACTCTGAATTAGGCCCAATAACGTTGCATTCATATAAATTGCTGAACAGCCTAGAAGGAAGCCAGAAGAATAATACAACATTTTGGGAATAGTTACAGGAGAACATTAAGTTAAAGGCATCTGGTGTTGGAAGCATTGGCGTTTCTATAATAGGTGCAATGTGTGCCATGCAGGGGTGCCCACATCGCACACACTGCATCCATTTAAATACTTACCTTTCCGGAGTCCAGCATCGGGCGCTGCGATCGCGGTGGAATTCAATGCCAAATTGGCCACCGCGCATGCACATTAGCCAAATTGGTCTCCGTATCATGGCGAACGCTATGTCTCCAGAGACCTGTGCATGCACAGTAGATTCTGACACAATGTCGGAGTCTACAGCGCCGTACAGAGAAGCTGGCCCACCTAGAGGTGCACACAGGCCCCCTCCTCTGTTAAAACGCCCCCCTGGGTGGAAGACACATAACAGAGTTGAAGCAGCAAACATCACAAGAGTTTCTGCAGCAGATGAGGTCTGTACATTTGTCAGTCGATACATTGTAAAGTCTGGCATTATCCAATCTCTTTGTTGTAAGAACTGCCAGCTTCAGTGTACACATTCTTGTAAATGAAACATAAATTTGTTGTTATAAAATGTTATTATTAAATTATTTCCCAATCTGTCTTTGAGGACAGCAAAATCACACTGTATCTGGTGTATACGCTGCAGCCGTTACTTTTCATTGTGACAAGCTAATGAGGAGAACTTGCAGTGTATCACTTTTACAGAAAACAGAGGCAGCGATAACTAATTGTTTATTAATTCAATGATCAATATGCAAGCTTGTGTAATTAGCTGCAGGCACCAGTGGAAGTCAGGATGTGAGACTTGCAACACAGTTCTGAATACAGAGAGAGGAACTCATGAGAGATAAAGAGGCATATTACGCTAATTAGCACGCCATGCAGGGAAACGCTATTCAATTAAACAGCCTTTTCACTGCGCCAACAATCACATCACTGATTTTGCGTAGAACTGTGAATCGATGGGTTTTCCCCACGTGTTAACCCCTGATGGGGCCTTTTATTCACGGACTTCTCGCAGCTCATGAGACTGCGAGGAAAAGCACATCCTTGTGGATTAAAGTGCGTATTAATCGCGGCTGATTGAATCGATCCAGCCTGGTACTTACCCCACGGTTAATTGAATATGCTCCATAGATGGTTTATCATAATGTATAGGCTTGGAATAGAAATCACCTGCCTCATCTATGGCTAGACACATTACATGTTTTGTGTACTTAGGGGGTCATTCTGACCCATTTGCACACAGCGGTTCTTCGCTGCGGTGCGAACGGGTCGGAAATGCGCATGCGCAATGGACGCATTGCGCACGCGCGTCGTTGCCTGGTGACGATCGTCGCCGGGCAACGACACCGCCAGCGACAAATGTGACTCGCAGCGGCGATTGCAAGAGGATGGACAGGCGGGAGGCTTTCCGGGGAGGATACTCACCGTTTTCCAGGCGTGGTGAGTCCAACGCAGGCGTGTCCAAGCGTTTGGTGGGCTGATGTTTGACGTCAGGACCGGGACCTTCATCGCTGGATCTGTCGCACAGGGTAAGTAACTCTTTCCCTGGTCTTGTTTTGCAGGAAACTTTTTTAGCATAGCAGGGCTGCACAAGCGTTCGCAGCCCTGCTATGCTAAAATACACTCCCCCCATAGTCGGAGACAGGGCCGGTTCTAGCCCTTGTGGCGACCCAGGTGGAAAATAGGGGCGTGGCTTCATACATAGACGTGGTCAGTTACGCCCCCTATAGAGTTGTGCCCCCATTTGTGCCCCAAGTAGCACCATTTGTGCCCCCAGTAGCGCCATTTGTGCCCCCAGTAGCGCCGCTTAAAAAAAAAATTAATACTTACAATCCCCGCTCCTGAGTCCCGGCCGTTGCAGACCTCCGCCAGCGCCGCTCCTCTCCTCGGATCTATGGGAGAGAAGTCATGACGTCTCTCCCATAGCACAGCATAGACACTAGAGGTCAATCATGACCCCTAGCGTCTGTGCCAGTCCCACAATGTTGTGCGGTGCGCGATGACGTCATCGCGCACCGCACAGCAAAGGTCCTTTCCATGTAGGGAAACTAGATGGATAGCGTCTAGTTCCCTTCACAGCGGGGGACCAGCGAGGGACACAGCGGCAGCGGGGGGCACAGTAGCGGATCTTGGCAAAAGTCCTGCTTGCCCGTGGCAAGATCCGCTACTGGGTGGAGATAAGTTGATCGCACGAGCAGCAAAAAGTTGCTACGTGCGATCAACTCGGAATGACCCCCTTAATCCTAATAAGAAATGGGTATATTGCTCTTACATTTGGGATTTGTATTGGTACTCCTAGAGTGTGACGCATAGAAAGTACTAGACAAAGAGGCGTGAATTTGCGTCACACATTTTCTGGGCAGGGGCAAACTTATATGTGTTATGCAGATACTCCTGATTCCACTTATGCCTGCCTGCACCTGGATAAGCAGCTAAGCAGCATTGCCGTCTAAAATAGACTGCGTTCACTAAGGCTACCTTTGCACATCTGCGATTACTGTACATGCCGGCTATTTATGCTTCAGAAAGCCATATTATTCATGGGTGGTCATTTGCTAGCACCAGTTGCAGTTGGCTGTTTCTGAATACTCGGCTGATGCTGATAAAGCGATTCTTTGTCGCTCATGCAAATATTGAGCTCTTTTGAGCATCTTTTAGCAGAACCTTATTTTTTCTTTTGTCATCAATGAGGAGCTGTTTCTGCTATGCTGCAGATGGGTTTTTAAGTTTAATCGATGCATAATACCAAATACGTTTCTTTTCCTTAAAATTAGTACTTGAAAACATGGGCGCAAGGGGCCCATGTGCAGTCTCCTCCTCTCTAGCTAACGGTGCATGGCGTAGACTTTGCTATTTTTGCTGTCATACGTTTTAAGGCATTTGAATCGATGCTTTGCAAATGTTGTAATGCTATTTTTTTAAATTAAAGTCAATTGTGCCTGCTATTTGTGGTGCAATTGCAGCCAACTTCGCATTAGGCCCCTAATGTGTAATACCTATTTTATCCTGTGTACTATACTGAGTAAAAATGCTAATACTATGGGGTGTATTCAATAGCTGTCGGAAGCTGCCGTCTTGTCAGAAAGACGGCAGCTTCTGACAGATTACGGCCAGAAACGGTTCCAACATATTCAATATGGGCTGTTTTTTTCCGACTTGTCAGAAAACACGTTAATAGGCGGAATAGCCACTGATCTGCGTGCTTCTGTCTGTAATGCAGCCACATCCGACAGGTTTTGGTCCCGTTTCCGACAATCTCAATCCGACTTTATAAAAAGTCGGATTGAGGTTAGGAGACGGGGGAGCGGTACGGTGGGCTATGGCAAGCGGGTCGGCAGGCTAGGGGCAGTAGGGCATGCAGGTACCTGACGGGCGTCCCCCCTGCAGCTTCCCCGACCGGCACTGGGATACACAGCTAAGTGCCGTGATGTGCGGCTCCCTCCAGCAGCTCCCTGTGATGTCACACGCAGGGAGCTGCTGACAGCAGCTGTACGGACACTGGCCAAATCCGACAGTCAGCTTAGGCTCAAATCCGACAGTCGGATTTAGCCACTGTATTGAATAGGGCTTGTCAGACTCATGCCAACAAATGCATGTCGGAATGGACTCTTATTGAATATACCTCTATGTCTCATGAATAACCAGAATTGTATACATAAGGAATAATAAATACTTGTGCCAGCTGAGAGGTTTCATCACTTTTTTTTTTTCCATTCACTTTTCAATCAACTGAATAAATTATGATAAAACGTAATTATTTTAACTGTGCGGTTCAGTTCTCTAGAAATCCGAATCCACCCAGACTTTGTGGATCCGAACAGAACCAAAACTGGTCTGGATCTTCAAAGGAGATCTGATGCGAACCGAGTCCCAGTTCCGATAATCCCGCTGTTTGGAATTCGGATTTTAAATCCTAATTTCGGATTTTGGGTTGCAATTAATCCATAATTTTAGCTGTTTTTCTAGATTTTTATCAATGATTATATTTTTTTTTTATCAATTTTAAACCGAACTGAAGCAAAACACTTGAGTGCGGTTTTGCAAAAACAAAATACGAGGATGAAATTAGAACCAAAAAACAAAACATGACACTTCACACACTTCTCTAATTTATCCATTCTGGCACACGGAATAGTATTATAGTTTCACATCACAGAGGCCCTGGGTTCGAATCTGAGTAGGGTGTGCAGAGAAAGACTGTGTAGGGCATCTTGTGTGCCTGAACAGCATAAACTCACCAGTCTGGGCATTTAGCATGTCAGTCAATGGATCACTGCTGGCTATCAGGGGTTAAGGTTTTTTGGGGGAGGAACGTTGTGTATGTCTTGGTTTAACTTGATTGGTTGTTATAGATGCAGGGGTGGTACTGCTAGGAATATAGGATTTCAGCCTAGAAGTTTCTGCCTCTTTCCAGTTTTATCGTACAGTGCTTCTGTTGAAGTGTGGTTTTGCTGTAATTCTGTATTCATACTTTTCTATTCTGCTCTTATCTACCTCTTCATTCTAACTCTTAATTCTTTTCTTCCTTTTCCTCTATTCTCCTGCTTTCTCTATCTTGTATAGCTATGTCTGCAAGGCATATGCACAGCGTGGGACTGCAGGCGTGCTTAGCTGACGCGGACCAGGTGTCACAGGTGGGCATTCAGGGTCGGGGCAAGCTGGAGGCGGTTAGGAGTGGCTTCCTCCGAGCCACGTAATGAATAGGGTCCTTTATCTGTCTCCCGTGAGGTCCTCAATGGTGGTTAGGGATGTCGGACCGCGTTTGCGGTGTCAGGCCCGGGCTCCGCTGTGGGATTCGGGCTTGACGGCGGCAGCTGGGGCGCTCCCCGAGGCAGGACTTAGTGACAAGTGTTCCTTCTCCGTTAAGGCTAGACCATCCCACGTCGTTACGTAGGGCTGGTCGGCCTGGAGGTGGATGGTCTCGGTCCAGACGGGCCGGGGCATCCTCCAGTGCGGGGGGCATGGCTTCTCGCGGCTGCGGACGGCGGGTTAGGCCTTCGCTAAGATAGGACTCGTTTGGGGGTGCTCTGGATGGAGCTATGAGTTCAGGTGCCGTGGGTATTGCGCATGCTGAGGGTAGTGAGTCGGCTAGGCAGGGTCACAGTGCCTTGCCAGAGAGGTCGCGTTTGGCATTAAGAGGCAAACTTAGTGTTGTGGGGAACGCTGGAGCCGCAGCTGGGGGATTCCAGCTTCTCCATGGCAGCAGTAGCATTCAGGCAGTGGAGAGAGGGACTAATGCTAGGGAAAGGAGGAGAGTGAGCCATAGGAGTGAGCAGCAGAGTTCCTCTGGGGTAGATGATGGTTCTACAGTGGCTGACAGTGAAGGCTCGGCAGAGCTGTTGAAGCCCACTAAGTGCACCTAGGGCGCAGGGCCAGTTGTCCGGCACAACTGTAGCGCCCGCGCTTGTGACCGGGAACAATGTTTCTCTTGTTTCCGCAGCTGCAGAGATGGCAGTCGTCATGGAAAGAGCAACAGAGTCAGGAAGTCTTCAGGGTGGAGCTGAGTCAGCGACCGTGGCTGCACAGGCTGGTGAGTCTTCTTCGGACCCTGACTGGTCCAGAGAGAGTGTTGATAGCCCTGGTAGTGGAGTGGACTCTGGTACCCGGTCCTCGAGTGAAAGAAGGGATACGGGTAAGGGCTCCTGCAAGCGAAGTAGGAAGAGGCGCAGAAATCTGGGGACTGACTCTTCCCTGGCTTCCATGTCATCAGAGGTGGTGTCCTCTTCTGACGAAAGGGTTCACAGGGTCAAGAGGCGACAGCGGCGTTCGCACAGGTATTCCAGCTCTAATTCTTCCCAGGTGTCGGTAGAGTCGGACACGGTCCACTGTGCTAACACAGCTGTAATGCGCGGGTTGAGGCCCTGGGCCCAGGCCCGGATCCAGAAAGGTCGATATATTAATATATTTGCACTGACCAGTGATGATAGAAAAGTGTTGCTAGCAGCAATGTAGAAAGGTCAGCGTAGCGAGGATTCCCATCGTTCTTATTAGACTAGGTTCGGTATATGCTGATTTTTGCGGCCTGTTACTTGGAGTCGTGGCACGATGAGTATATGAATTTGGTTCGCTACCAATTTCTGATTCATCTGCTGTTCACTAAGTACTGTATAAGGGATATGCGTGGCGGCGCTACAATGAGGATTTTAGAAGAAAGCAGCATGGGTGTGAAAATTAATGATTTTGGTAAGAAGGATGTGGAGTTATACGTTGAAGTTACCCAGGCCGCTGGCGGAACAACAGACGGTGATAGCGCTAAAGGCTTAGGGAAACTATCAGGTCCTAGATACTTTAGCTATAGGTCAGGCCAGTCGCACGCGGGTCATGGTAAATGCTTTGCCTTTAACAATGGCCAGTGTAAGTTGGGTGGAAGGTGTCGTTTTCGACACTCCTGCATTAGGTGCGGGGGGGGCTACGCAATCAAGGACTGCAGCAAACTGGCGACTGGAGGGGCTGCCACACCCTCAACTTGGCAAAACCGCGGTCCAGCAGCCCCTGTTGTTGGGTAGGGCTCCCACTCCGATTAAGCTGCTGGCGCTTTTACCCTGGTTGCAGAGATAATCGCGTCAGGCCGACACGGAGTTTCTGCGAACTGGTTTTGTGGACGGCTTCCCGTTACCTATTGCTGGGTCAAGTCAATGTGGTTTTGTGCGTAACTTGCGTTCCGCATGTGACTTTCCGGATGTTTTGAAGCATAAGGTTTCTGTCAAGGTTAATTTAGGACAGATGGTGGGCCCCTTTCGGGAGGTTCCTATTCTGGATCTAGTGCTTTCACTGGTGGGGGTGGTACTGAATAAGACTGCCGGCAAGTTTAGGCTCATTCAGCATCGTTCTTATCCACTGGGGGCATCCGTGAACGATGCTATCCCAGAGGAGCATTGTTAGGTGGTTTACTTATCTTTTGACTTTGTTTTGGAGATAGTCAGATCATTTCGGTAGTGGGGTGCTTATGTGCAAGTTGGATGCGGAATCGGCCTTTCGCCTCCTTCCTTTTCCCCGGTCGGCGTTTCGGTTTATGGGTTTTAAGTTGGACGACGGGTTTTATGTCGATAGATGCCTGCCTATGGGTTGCTAAATTTCTTGTGCGTAATTTGAGTCTACAAGAGGCTTCTGGGGAATGGGGGATTACGCACTATTTGGATGTTTTTCTGTTGATCGGTCCCTCGAATTCAGATCGTTGTAGGATTCTGCTAAACAAGTCATTAGCATTGTTTGAGGCTTTTGGAGTTCCAGTTGCTGGGGCTTAGACCGAGGGTCCTACGGGGTCCTTGGTTTATATAGGTATCCAGATCGATACTCAGGTTTGTGGAGACTACCAGAAGATAAAGTTCGGCGTCTCCGTGACGGAATTTTGTTTGCGCTTGCAGCAGGCAAACTCACTCTTAAGCAGTCTCAATCTCTTTTGGGACTGTTTAACTTTGCCTGCAGGATGATCCCTATGGGGAGAGTGTTTTGTAGAAAATTGGAAAGGGCAACAGTGGGAATTAAAAGGCCGCATAATTTTTTGAGGTTATCTCTTGAAATTTGTAGGGATCTACGCATTTGGGATGCTTTTCTTTTTCAATTTAATAGGGTGTCTGCAGTTCCCAATACTGTACTGGAGCTTTTTACGGATGCGGCGGGTGCCTGTGGTTTTGGTGCTTATTTTACGGGTAGCTGGTGTACGGAGAGTTGGGCGGAGGATTGGGTAACCAATCGATTGATAGGAAAAATTTTGAGTAACAGCATGTTTCCTATCATGGTGGCATTGGAATTATGGTGGCATTGCCTGCGGAATAAGGAGGTAATTGTTTGGTGTGACAACCTAGGAGTGGTCTTTGCCCTTAATAGGCAAAAATCTACCTCCTTGCCGGTCCTGAGGGTTCTTGCGCAAATAGTGTTGACATGCTTGGTGAACAACATCATGTTGCGAGCCAAGCATGTTCCTGGGGTACGTAACGACATTGCTGATGCACTTTCCTGTTTTGATTGGAAACATTTTCGACGGTTGGCTCCCTCTGCACGTCCGTTGGGTGATGAATGTCCTGATTATGTGTGGCAGGTTATCCACCAGGACTGGAGGACCTAACGCACAGGTCCTTGGCTCCTGCGACATTTACGGCCTATGTGGCTTCGTGGGAGCGTTGTAATGGTTTCCTGCTGGAAAGGGGCCATAGGGGTAAAAACTTTCCTGACTTGATTATTGTCTTTGTGTGGTGTTTTTATGTCGAAAGGTAGACGTGCGCGTACGTTGGTCGGGTTCTTGCGGGCATCTCATACTTTTTGCATCTCCGTGGGGAGAGGGACTCTACTAAGTCTTTTTTCCTTACGAGGGTTCTGAAAGGCTGGGCAAGGGCGGTCCCACCTTTGCCTGACAGAAGGCGCCCGATTGATGGTTCCTTGTTGAGGCGAATTTTGGGGTCGCAGAGGAGGATTTTTTCCTCGGACTACAAAGTTCATCTCTTCAAGATGGCCTTTGTGATGGCTTATCATGGAGCGTTCAGGGTGGGTGAACTGGTGGTGATTTCTCGTACAGCAGTTTCGCCCATGCTGGCGAGCCATGTCGTCGTGCGTCCCGATGGTTTGTGGTGCAAGATACAGCGTTCCAAGACTGACGTAGTGGCCAGGGGGCAGTAAGTCCGAATGGGTTGGGCCAGTGTACGCCGCATTTGTCCGGTGGTCATGGCCGAGGCTTATTTGGGCTTACAGCCTCATTCACCTGACAGGAGGCTCATTCATAGTGACGGTTCCCTGTTGACTCGTTACCAGTTCAGGTCGGTTTTGAAATGCTGTCTATTGGACCTGGGTCTGCCACCGGTCGATTATGGCACCAACTCCGCATCGGTGCTGCTTCAGCTGCCACTGTGGCGGGTTGGTCCGAAGTCGATATCCGGGCACTGGGTAGGTGGAGGTCTGGTGCAGTTAGACGCTATATTAGGCCTTCTCCTGGCAGTGCGCCCCTTTGAGGATTAGCTGCTGGTCGCAATCGCCTTTTGCGATTGTCGGGGCCTTGAGGAATTTTTGTTTTACCGTTGGTTTTAATTACGTTTTGCCGGCTGACGGACGTTTGTTTTTTGCCTCAAGTCAAATTTGGTGACCCACATCCCCCCCCCCTTCACGGTTAGGGTTATTGCTTCCAAGTTATGCATTGGTTTACTCTTATTAATGTTCTCTTACACAATTCTTTTACAGGACGGTGGTTAGATCTGCAAATTATTTGGGTAGTTGGCCACTTATATGTATATTGGCTTTCGGTGTCCCCTGTGGTCAATAATGTTGGGAATTTCCCGGAACTTCAGCTTAAGCATTGGTTGGGGCGAAAAGAGCCTCAGGTGGGATGGACTGAGAGACTGGTTAGTGTCATCTGCAGCCAGGTTTGGTTATCCCTTGTTTCTCATTGTTCATGTGGTGCGCAACGACTTGGTGGTTAGGTCAGGACTCGATATTCGCTTTGAGATCAGACGGCACTTGTTGCAGTTGATGACCAACTGGCCATTTTGCACCGTCATCTGGTCAGACATCGTGCCCCGGAGGGTTTGGTGAGGAGCTTTTAACCCGGGAGCAATTGATCTGGTTAGACAGCGTGTTAACTCAGTGGTCGGTAGGGCAGTCCTGCAACAGGGGGGTCTAGTAGTGACTCACAGTAGAATTTCCTTCCGGGACCAGATGATGTACTGTCGGAAAAACCTGTCGGAAAAGGGTTTGGTTATCTTTTTTGAGGACATGATTAGAGTGTTGAGGTCCTGTTAGTTTTGTTTTAAGTTGTGGTGGCGGTGGCAGGTTAGGAGGAACCTGGCAGTTGGCCGGTTCAGAACGGTTAGTTAACCTTTGATTTATTTGTCTTAATTTTCTTAGGTTTTGGAGTAGAGGTTTGGTTATATTTAATCTTTTTTGACTTATGGGCATCACCGGACCAGGTGGGCCCATATGCTATAGTTGACGATTCTCATATGTGGATATCGGGGCTGGTTGTCAGGATTCTGTAACTTTGTCTGTTCCCGGAGGGGGCACTAGTGGGTCAGTGTAGGAGTGATAGAGGAAACGGGGAGACTGACGAAAAGTTCTGCGCATGTGCGCTTGATATTTATTATCACACAGGGATAACGGATGACAGGAACAATGAATAATAACTTAATCCGATAAATTAATATTTCAAAAGTCACTGGAAACAAATGAGCAATGAAGATGAACTTGTAACTTGATATAAATGATAAGGCAATAATGAAATCAGATGCAGCAAACGAAACTCCGATATATAACATGTAGCAATCAAAGCACACAGTCTCTGTAGAAGCACACGTCTTTAAGCCAAGCAAGGCCCTAGCAGGAGACAGTTCTAACACAGCAAGTTGTTAAGTGCTGAATGCAATGCACAATGCTAGATGCTGGTAATCAGGTGCACAGGCTGAGTAATGGAAGAACACCTGAAGAAAGTCTCTTACTGCAAGTTGTTGTGGCAAACTGTGGCTGGAGTTCATAGCAAACTGAAGACTGAAGAATGACAACAAGGAAACCATTGTAAACAGGAACACAGGAACCAGGAGAACTTGTACACCGAATGTGACTCGTAGGAAAGCTGGAATGGATGCTGGTACTTGTAGTTCCACAGGAAAACTGGAACAGGGAAACAACTTGGAAATGCCAGAAATAGGAGATCGCTGGAAACAGGGGATTACAGACTGGAACTGGAAACGGAACTGGAATGGAACTGCTGGAACCTGTAGTTCCACAGGTCCAATACACTGGGGAATCTCTGCAGACAGAGGACTGAAGACAGGAGACGCCTGTTCAAAGGATGTGACGCGTTGCCCAAGGCGATGAGACTGAGCCAGGAACTGGAGTTTATACCCCTTGGTCTGTGATGATTGGATGTTGCATCTCTGTAATAGGCCCTACACACTGGCCGATTTTCTGAAAGATATGAACGATCTCGTTCATAAATGAACGAGAACTCGTTCATATCTTTCAGTGTGGAGACTCCAGCGATGAACGATGCGCGTCCCCGCGCTCGTTCATCGCTGGTCTCCCGTCGGCTGTGCATGCAGGCCAATATGGACGATCTCGTCCATATTTGCCTGCACTTCAATGCAGCCGTGTGACGGGGGGAGTGAAGAAACTTCACTCCCCCCGTCACTGCACCCCCCCCCCCCGCCGCCGGGTCGCTCGTCGGCCGCATCGGCCGTCGGGCACCTCGGCGGCGCATCGGAAAATGTGTAGGGCCCATAAGAACACACCCCGCTGGATTGGGTGTTAAGATCAGCTGTGAGTTAGCTGAAGCTAATGATTCATCAGGAGAGTAATTCTGCAATGTTCTGCTGATTGCTGGCTGGGCTTAGTAGTGCACCGGGAGTAAATGCTGTTAACTAGAAGCACTGTGAACTCCAGGCTGCAGTAGACTGAAAACTGGAACTGGAACTGAACTGAACTGCTGGAACCTGTAGTTCCACAGTAAGTGATGCGATGGAGAATGCAGATTCCTGACACTGGTGGCCCAATTTTTATTCCGTAGGGCTTAGTGTTAGCTCTGTCCTTACGAGTTGTGTTGTGGTCAGGGGTAGTGGCAGGAAGTCGACCCCTGGCCATGTAGGGGCAAATGGCCCATGGTTGGGTTGGATTCTGGATGGTCAGGGATGGTGTCAGGAGCTCGATCTCTGAACATCTGGGCAGAAGGCCCTCCAACATATATTGTATTATTATTTTATTTAGATGTTTTATATGTTTAATTTATATGTGATATTTGCATTATTTTATGTCTTCATGCAAATTTTAACCGTTCTTCTCCCCGCCACCTTAGTTAGAGAGGGAGTTCTTCATCTGAGTTTAGTTTTAATAGGCCTTCCTCTCAATCACTAAAAAGCCGACCCCTTTCATGCCATATTTCAGTTGTCAGTGTCCTTATTTATTTAGATAAGTGAGTTCGAGTGATGTGTGGATGCATCTAACCGTGTGACGTTTATATGTAGTCACATGATGCCTTGCTCCATTGGAGCTTACATTCCAAATTCCCTGACACATGCATACAAGTGCGTGTGGATCAACAGTATGTTTTCGGATTATGGGGGTCATTCCGAGTTGACCGCTCGCTAGCTAGTTTTAGCAGCCGTGCAAACGCTATGCCGCCGCCCACTGGGGAGTGTATTTTAGCTTAGCAGAAGTGCGAACGCTTGTGCAGACGAGCACTGCAAAAACAGTTTGTGCAGTTTCTGAGTAGCTCTGAACCTACGCAGCGCTTGCGATCACTTCAGCCTATTCGTGTCCGGATTTGACGTCATACACCCGCCCAGCGAACGCCCAGCCACGCCTGCATTTTTTCAGACACGCCTGCGTTTTTGCAAACACCCCCTGAAAACGGTCAGTTGACACCCAGAAACGCCCCCTTCCTGTCAATCTTCTTGCGGCCGTCAGTGCGACTGAAAACTTTGCTACAGCCTGTGCACAACCACAACGGGCTTTGTACTCGTGCGCATTGCGGCCCATACGCATGCGCAGAAATGCCGATTTTTAGCCTGATCGCTGCACTGCAAACAACGGCAGCTAGCTATCATCTCAGAATAACCCCCTATGAGCCTAATTCAAGGTTGATCGCTAAAGCAAAAAATTCCTATAATAGGCAAAACCATGTGCAGTGCAGGGGGCAGATATAACATATGCAGAGAGAGAGAAGGGTGTGTACACACGGTGAGATCCTTGCTATGCCCGATTTTCACTTGCGATTTCCCTTGAACTCCCTGGAGCCCAGATAGCACAGATTTTGAGTAAACTTTTCTTGAGATCTGTACTATGGAGGTCATTCCGAGTTGTTCGCTCGGTAAAAATCTTCGCATCGCAGCGATTTTCCGCTTAATGCGCATGCGCAATGTCCGCACTGTGACTGCGCCAAGTAAATTTGCTATGCACTTAGGAATTTTACTCACGGCATTTTCATCGTTTTGGCGATCGTAATGTGATTGACAGGAAATGGGTGTTACTGGGCGGAGACTGGCCGTTTTATGGGCGTGTGGGAAAAAACGCTACCGTTTCCGGAAAAAACGCAGGAGTGGCCGGAGAAACGGGGGAGTGTCTGGGCGAACGCTGGGTGTGTTTGTGACGTCAAACCAGGAACGACAAGCAGTGAAATGATCGCAGATGCCGAGTAAGTCTGGAGCTACTCAGAAACTGCTACGAGGTGTGTAATCGCAATATTGCGAATACATCGTTCGCAATTTTAAGATGCTAAGATTCACTCCCAGTAGGCGGCGGCTTAGCATGAGCAAATCTGCTAAAATCCGCTTGCGAGCGACCAACTCGGAATGACCTCCTATGTGTGCTTACGATTTTGGCTTATGTGAGATTTTGGCTTATGTGAGATGTCATTGACATGTGAGATGAACTAGATAGTACACCGATCTAGCAAGGATTGACTTGCCTGCACAGTCCATCTTTTCTTGTGATGCCGACCTGGCGGGACCGCGCACCGGGATCGAATCGGGATCGCAAGGTGACTTTCACCTTGCGATCTGCACTAACTTTTCTTGCGATTTTGACTATATAGTCAAAATTGAAAGAAAATATCTCACTGTGTGTACACACCCTTAAATTTGGGTGGGGTGTGTTCAAACTGAAAAAACTGAAATAAATAATAATAATAATAATAATAATAATAATAATAAATAAATCTTAATTGCAGTGTTAAAATAAAGCAGCCAGTATTTACCCTGCACAAAAACAATTTAACCCACCCAAATCTAACTCTCTCTGCACATGTTACATCTGCCACACCTGCAGTGGACATGGGCCCTCATATCGAGTTGTTCGCTCGTTATTTTTCTTCGCATCGGTGCGATTTTCCGCTAAATGCGCATGCGCAATGTTCGCACTGCGGCTGCGTCAAGTAAATTTGCTAAGAAGTTTGGTATTTTACTCACGGCATTACGAGGTTTTTTCTTCGTTCTGGTGATCGGAGTGTGATTGACAGGAAGTGGGTGTTTCTGGGCGGAAACTGACCGTTTTATGGGTGTGTGTGAAAAAACGCTGCCGTTTCTGGGAAAAACGCGGGAGTGGCTGGAGAAACGGAGGAGTGTCTGGGCGAACGCTGGGTGTGTTTGTGACGTCAAACCAGGAACGAAACTGACTGTACTGATCGCAGTGGCAGAGTAAGTGTCGAGCTACTCAGAAACTGCTAAGAAATTTCTATTCGCAATTTTGCGAATCTTTCGTTCGCAATTCTGCTAAGCTAAGATTCACTCCCAGTAGGCGGCGGCTTAGCGTGTGCAATGCTGCTAAAAGCAGCTTGCGAGCGAACAACTCGGAATGAGGGCCATGGTTGTGTCCAATAGAGGAAGACTTTGCTTTTGCAATCAACCTTGAATTAGGCCCTATGAGTGGAAACTAGTACAGGTTGAGTATCCCTTAATCAAAATGCTTGGGACCAGAGGTATTTTGGATATCGGATTTTTCCGTATTTTGGAATAATTGCATACCATAATGAGATATCATGGTGATGGGACCTAAATCTAAGCACAGGATGCATTTATGTTTCATATACACCTTATACACACAGCCTGAAGGTCATTTAATACAATATTTTTAATAACTTTGTGTATTAAACAAAGTTTGTGTACATTGAGCCATCAAAAAACAAATGTTTCACTATCTCACTCTCGCTCAAAAAAGTCCGTATTTTGGAATATTCTGTATTTCGGAATATTTGGATATGGGATATTCAACCTGTACCAGACAAATATGAAGTGTACATACAAAATGCATACCTCCTAATTGTCCCGATTTTCATGGGACAGTGCCGTTTTTTTTGGGACTGTCCCGCTGTCCCACCCGTGGGCCACAGTGTCCCGCAGTGGGTGGGGGCAGTTGGGAGGCTCCTGCACTCGCTGCTCTGCTTAGCAGAGCAGCGGTGAATAGACACTGTGTGCATGAGCACAGCGTCTACTCAGTGGAGACAGGAGGAGAGGGGGCATGCCAGCAGCTCACGGAGCGCTGGGCATGCCCCCTCAGTGATGAAAATGGGGGCGTGGTTAGCAATCGCGGACCTTCCCACGAAGCCACGACCCTTTTCTATAGACCACGCCCATTTTGTGGGCGGCTTCGTACGCGCAGATGTCCCTCTTCACAGCTACCAAAAGTTGGGAGGTATGAAAATGCATACAGATAAGACTCTGGTTGGCATTCGAAACCAGGACCCCAGCAATGTGAGACAGCAATACTATCCACAATGTAAAATATTACACACATGTAATTAATTCCTAATACTCAAATGCAGTGGTTCTCAAACTCAGTCCTCGGGGGCCCACACAGTGCATGTTTTGCAGGTAACCCAGCAGGTGCACAGGTGTATTAATTACTCACTGACACATTTTAAAAGGTCCACAGGTGGAGCTAATTATTTCACTTGCGATTCTGTGAGGAGACCTGCAAAACATGCACTGTGTGGGCCCCCGAGGACCGAGTTTGAGAACCTCTGCTCAAATGTGTCACTAAGGTCTGTATGGAAATTCTACACAATCACTGCAAAGTGTTTTCCTGCTGTCATCAAAACCAGTACATAAAGCAATAGAATGCACCTCCTCACTTTAGGCTAGGACCCCTCACCATAGCATGTACTTGAGGTTCTCGATGGACCACAGAAAATAAATGCCTCCTCAGTAAAAGAGGCTGCAGCTCTTGCTGGGTGTCATCCCACCCTTCAGCTCATCAAGGGCTGACCTCAGTGTAACATCAATATATATCAATCAGTCGGAGACAGCAGGCCGTGATTCCTGCCTGCCCTGTGCTGTAAGACGTATCCTATCCTTATTAACCAACCTGCTCTAGAAACTCAGTCCTTGATGAGCCAGGATGGGAACTGTGGAGCTTGTTTATGTACATGTATTTTTATTATACTAGAGAGATGAGATGATGGAGTTGAAGAGGGGCAGCCAGGAGATGACGGATAATGCTTCAACCCTTTCACTTCTGGAGAACCAAAGGGATATTAATGATAAAGATGTTGACTGCTGTTTTCAAGGTTCTTAAAATTTACTGCTTTGCGGATTTTAGAAACAGCACATGGGGGATTTGACTAATTTCCTATACAATTGTGAAGGATGAGTAGCTTTCATGTATAGAGGCATTAAAAAAGCAATAACAATTCAAAAGATTTTGAACTGAAAGAATGTTTAAGGAATTGGCGCTGAAATCCAGCAAACTGCCAGTTTTACATTGTCAGCAGTTTATTGCTTTACATCAAATTATCAAATATTGCGGAGAGATAAAGTGGAGAAAAAATGAACTACCAACCAACTGTCATGTCACAGGCTGGGTTTGAAAAAATAAGAATTTACTCACCGGTAATTCTATTTCTCGTAGTCCGTAGTGGATGCTGGGCACTCCGTAAGGACCATGGGGAATAGCGGGCTCCGAAGGAGGCTGGGCACTCTAGAAAGATCTTAGACTACCTGGTGTGCACTGGCTCCTCCCACTATGACCCTCCTCCAAGCCTCAGTTAGGTACTGTGCCCGGACGAGCGTACACAATAAGGAAGGATATTGAATCCCGGGTAAGACTCATACCAGCCACACCAATCACACCGTACAACTCGTGATATGAAACACAGTTAACAGTATGAAACAATAGAGCCTCTCAACAGATGGCTCAACAATAACCCGATTTAGTTAACAATAACTATGTAAAAGTATTGCAGATAAACCGCACTTGGGATGGGCGCCCAGCATCCACTACGGACTACGAGAAATAGAATTACCGGTGAGTAAATTCTTATTTTCTCTAACGTCCTAGTGGATGCTGGGAACTCCGTAAGGACCATGGGGATTATACCAAAGCTCCCAAACGGGCGGGAGAGTGCGGATGACTCTGCAGCACTGAATGAGAGAACTCCAGGTCCTCCTCAGCCAGGGTATCAAATTTGTAGAATTTTGCAAACGTGTTTGCCCCTGACCAAGTAGCTGCTCGGCAAAGTTGTAAAGCCGAGACCCCTCGGGCAGCCGCCCAAGATGAGCCCACCTTCCTTGTGGAATGGGCATTGACAGATTTTGGCTGTGGCAGGCCTGCCACAGTATGTGCAAGCTGAATTGTACTACAAATCCAACGAGCAATAGTCTGCTTAGAAGCAGGAGCACCCAGCTTGTTAGGTGCATATAGGATAAACAGCGAGTCAGATTTTCTGACTCTAGCCGTTCTGGAAACATATATTTTCAGTGCCCTGACAACGTCTAGCAACTTGGAGTCCTCCAAGTCCCTAGTAGCCTAGGCACCACAATAGGCTGGTTCAGGTGAAACGCTGACACCACCTTTGGGAGAAACTGAGGACGAGTCCTCAATTCTGCCCTATCCATATGGAAACTCAAATAAGGGCTTTTACAAGACAAAGCCGCCAACTTTGATACTCGCCTGGCAGAAGCCAAGGCCAATAACATAACCACCTTCCACGTGAGATATTTCAGATCCACGGTTTTTAGTGGTTCAAACCAATGTGATTTTAAGAAACTCAACACCACGTTGAGATCCCAAGGTGCCACAGGAGGCACAAACGGGGGCTGACTCTGCAGCACTCCTTTTATAAATGTCTGAACTTCAGGTACTGAAGCTAGTTCTTTTTGAAAGAAAATCGACAGAGCCGACATCTGTACCTTAATGGAACCCAATTTAAGGCCCATAGTCACTCCTGCTTGCAGGAAATGCAGAAATCGACCTAGTTGAAATTCCTCTGTTGGGGCCCTTTCGGCCTCACACCATGCAACATATTTTCGCCATATGCGGTGATAATGAGTTGCTGTAACCTCTTTCCTGGCTTTAGTAAGCGTAGGAATGACTTCCTCCGGAATGCCCTTCTCCTTCAGGATCCGGCGTTCAACCGCCATGCCGACAAACGCAGCCGCGGTAAGTCTTGGAACAGACAGGGCCCCTACTGCCGCAGGTCCTGTCTGAGTGGCAGAGGCCATGGGTCCTCTGATATAAATTCTTGAAGTTCTGGGTACCAAGCTCTTCTTGGCCATCCACGAGTATCGTTCTTACTCCTCGCCTTCTTATTATTCTCAGTACCTTTGGTATGAGAGGCAGAGGGGAGAACACATAAACCGACTGGTACACCCACGGTGTTACCAGAGCGTCCATAGCTATCGCCTGAGGGTCCCTTGACCCGGTGCAATATCTTTTATAGCTTTTTGTTGAGGCGGGACGCCATCATGTCCACCTGTGGCCTTTCCCAATGGTGTACAATCCTATTGGAAGACTTCTGGAGGAAGTCCCCATTCTCCCGGGTGGAGGTCGTGTCTGTTGAGAAGATCTGCTTCCCAGTTGTCCACTCCGGGAATGAACACTGCTGACAGTGCTAACACATGATTTTCCGCCTATCGGAGAATCCTTGTGGCTTCTGCCATCGCCATCCTGCTTCTTGTGCCGCCCTGTTGGTTTACATGGGCGACTGCCGTGATGTTGTCTGATTGGATCAGTACCGGCTGGTTTTGAAGCAGAGGCCTTGCCGGCCTCAGGGCATTGTAAATGGCCCTCAGGTCCAGAATATTTATGTGTAGGGAAATAACCTGACTTGACCAAAGTCCCTGGAAATTTCTTCCCTGTGTGACTGCCTCCCAGCCTCAAAGGCTGGAATCCATGGTCACTAGGACCTAGTCCTGTATGCCGAACCTGCGGCCCTCTTGAAGATGGGCACTCTGCAGCCACCACAGTAGAGATACCCTGGTCCTTGGAGACAGGGTTATCAGCCTATGCATCGGAAGATGCGATCCGGACCACTTGTCCAACAGGTCCCTCTGAAAAGTTCTTGTATGGAACCTGCCTTATGGGATTGCTTCGTAGGAAGCTACCATTTTTCCCAGGACTCGCGTGCAATGATGCACCGCTACCTAATTTGGCTTCAGGAGGTCTCTGACTAGAGATGACAACTCCTTGGCTTTCTCCTCCGGGAGAAACACTATTTCTGGTTTATGTCCAGAACCATCCCCAGGAACAGTAGACGTGTCATAGGAACCAGCTGTGACTTTGGACTGTTTAGAATCCAACCATGCTGTTGTAGCACTTTCCAAAATAGTGCTACCCCGACTACCAACTGCTCCTTGGACCTCGCCCTTATAACGAGATTGTCCAAGTACGGGATAATTACAACTCCCTTTTTTTGAAGGAGTATCAACATTTCGGCCATTACCTTGATAAAACACCCTCGGTGCCATGTACAGTCCAAACGGCAGTGTCTGGACTTGGTAATGGTAATCCTGTACCACAAATCTGAGGTACTCCTGGCGAGGATGGTAAATGGGGACATGCAGGTAAGCATCCTTGATGTCCCAGGATACCATGTAATCCCCCTCGTCCAGGCTTGGAATAACCGCCCTGAGCGATTCCATCTTGAACTTGAATTTTTGTGTTCAAGGATTTTAAATATAAAATGGGTCACACCGAACCATGCGGTTTCGGTACCCCAACCCGTGTGGAATAGTAACCCCGTCCTTGTTGAAGTAGGGGCACCTTGAGTATTACCTGCTGGGAATACCGCTTATTAATTGCCTCTAGCACAGCCTCCCTGCCTGAGGGAGTTGTCAGCAAGGCATATTTTAGGAAACGGCTGGGGGGAGACATCTCGAATTCCAGCTTGTACCCCTGAAATACTACTTGAAAGAAACAGGGATCCACCTGTGAGCGAGCCCACTAATTGCTGAAATTTTTGAGACGGCCCCCCACCGTACCTGGCTACACCTGTGGAGCACCCGCGTCATGGTGTGGCCTCACATGAGGCGGGGGAAGAATCTTGATTCTGGGAACAGGCTGACTGGTGCAGCTTTTTTCCCTCTACCCTTGTCTCTGTACAGAAAGGAAGCGCCATTTGACCCGCTTGCTTTTCTGAAGCCGAAAGGACTGTACCTTTGTCTGTGAGGAAACCTGAGGTAAAATTATTTCTTCCCAGCAGTTGCTGTGGATACGAGGTCCCAGAGACCATCCCCAAATAATTCCTCACCCTTATAAGGCTCTCTATGCGCTTTTTAAGTCAGCATCACCTGTCCAGTGACAGGTCTCTAATACCCTCCTGACAGAATGGACATTACATTTATTTTGGATGCCAGCCGGCAAAATATCCCTCTGTGCATCCCCCATATATAAGACGACGTCTTTAATATGTTTTTATGTTTGCCAACTAGTATCCCTGTTTGACAGGGTCACCGACCACGCTGCAGCAGCACTATCTGCAGGTCTCAGTCTAGTACCTGAGTGTGTAAATACAGACTTCAGGATAGCCTCCTGTTTTTTATCAACAGGTACCTATTAAAGTGGCCGTATCCTAAGACGGCAGTGCCACCTTTTTTGACAAACGTGTGAGCGCCTTATCCACCCTAGGGGATATCTCCCAGCGTAACTTATCCACCTGGCGGGAAAGGGTACGCCATCAGTAACTTTTTATAAATTACCAGTTTCTTAACGGGGGAACCCACGCTTTCACACACTTCATTTATTCATCTGATGGGGGAACAAAACACTGCCTGTTTTTTCTCCCCAAACCTAAAACCCATTTTTAGAGGTGCTTGGGTTAAAGTCAGAAATGTATAACACATTTTTTATTGCCGGGATCACGTCACGGATGTTCCTAGTGGATTGTGTATATGTCTCCACCTTGTCGACATTGGAGTCAGACTCCGTGTCGACATCTGTGTCTGCCATCTGAGAGAGCGGGCGTTTTTGAGCCCCTGATGGCCTTTGAGACACCTGGGCAGGCGCGGGCTGCGAAGCCGGCTGTCCCACAGCTGTTACGTCATCCACCCTTTTATGTAAGGAGTTGACACTGTCGGTTAATACCTTTCACCTATCCATCCACTCTGGTGTCGGCCCCACAGGGGGCGACATCACATATATCGGCCTCTGTTCTGTCACCATATAAGCCTCCTCATTCAACATGTCGACACAGCCGTACCGACACACCGCAGACACACAGGGAATGCTCTAAACGAGGACAGGACCCACAAAAGCCCTTTGGGGGGACAGAGTAAGAGTATGCCAGCACACACCAGAGCGCTATATATATATACAGGGACTAACTGAGTTATGTCCCTAATAGCTGCTTTTTATATAATATACTGTATACAGTGCCAATTTTAATGCCCCCCCTCTCTTTTCCCTCTTACTGTACTGTAGAATTGCAGGGAAGAGCCAGGGAGCTTCCTTCCAGCCGAGCTGTGAGGGAAAAATGGCGCCAGTGTGCTGAGGAGATAGGCTCCGCCCCTTTTTCGCTGCCTATTCTCCCGTTTTTTATGGAATTCTGGCAGGGGTATTTACCTCATATATAGCCCCTGGGGCCATATATTGAGGTATTTTAGCCAGCCAAGGTGTTTTTATTGCTGCCTCAGGGCGCCCCCCCCAGCGCCCTGCACCCTCAGTGACCGGAGTGTGAAGTGTGTGAGAGGAGCAATGGCGCACAGCTGCAGTGCTGTGCGCTACCTTGGTGAAGACAGAGTCTTCATGCCGCCGATTTTCCGGACCATCTTCTTACTTCTGGCTCTGTAAGGGGGACGGCGGCGCGGCTCCGGGACCGAACATCAAGGCTGGGCCTGCGGTCGATCCCTCTGGAGCTAATGGTGTCCAGTAGCCTAAGAAGCCCAATCCGGCTGCAAGCAGGCGAGTTCGCTTCTTCTCCCCTTAGTCCCTCGCTGCAGTGAGCCTGTTGCCAGCAGGTCTCACTGAAAATAACAAATTCTAAGACTATAACTTTCTAAGAGCTCAGGAGAGCCCCTAGTGTGCATCCAACCTCGGCCGGGCACGAAATCTAACTGAGGCTTGGAGGAGGGTCATAGTGGGAGGAGCCAGTGCACACCAGGTAGTCTAAGATCTTTCTAGAGTGCCCAGCCTCCTTCGGAGCCCGCTATTCCCCATGGTCCTTACGGAGTTCCCAGCATCCACTAGGACGTTAGAGAAATGACAACAAGGAGCTAATTGGTTGGTATTTGGGGGTCTATGGGGGTCATTCCGACCTGATCGCTCGCTGCAGTTTGTCGCAGCGCAGCGATCAGGTTGGAACTGCGCATGCGCCGGCGCCGCAGTGCGCAAGCACATGGCAGCTTTCGTAACCTAGCGATCGCCTCTGAGACAGAGGCGGTCGCTAGGCGGGAGGGGGCTGATCGGCGGCGTTAAGCCGCCGTTTAGGGTGAGTAGGCCCGTTGGGAGGGCGGGCCGCGGTGGCTGCGTGACGTCTCATGCAGCCACTGCAGCCAGCGGGAGCGACAAGTAACTCCCGGCCAGCTGCAGGAGCTGCGCTGGCTGGGAGTTCCTCCTCAAATACAAAGGCATCGCCTCTGTGCGATGCTTTTGTATTTGTGCGTGGGGGGGGGGGGGCAGCACTGACATGTGGGGTGGACTAGCCCTGTGCTGGGCGTCCCCCCGCATATCTGAGTTAACGATCGTAGCTGTGCTAAACTTAGCACAGCTACGATCAACTCAGAATGACCCCCAATGTATTAAGCCTTGAAAAGATAAAGTGGACGGAGATAAAGTACCAACCAACCAGCCCCTGTTATTTTTTAAACACAGCCTGTAACATGGCAGTTAGACGCTGACTGGCTGGTACTTTATCTCTTTCCACTTTATCTCTCTCCAAGTTTTGATAAATCTCCCCCTTAATCACTCAGTGGTATGTGTAGCTATTTTTATATTGAGCATTTTTAGGATTAATTCTAATATGCTCTTTGGAAATATTTGGTGGAAGTGGCTGAACTAATAGTCCCTTCTGCGCACTTTGGTGCATACTAACTGGTTTATTTATAATGGATGCAGTGTGTGCGGTGCACACGGGCTCCTGAGTCCAGAGGGGGCTCCAACCACACACGCTGCACCCATTTTTAAAATACTTTCCCCTTCTGAGTTCTGGGACGGCATCAGCTGTGAACTGGAATCACTGTGAAAATGGTGCAGCGGCCATTTTCATGGTGTTCTGCGCATGCGTAGTAGAGAAATCACTGGCCGCCACGCCATTTTCTTGGTCACCCTCTAGTGCTTATACTCTCCAGCGCTGCCGGCAGAGGGGAGGGGTCCTGAACGGAGGACAAGGGTCGCCTCCTCTCTTAAAGCGCCCCTGTGTATACTACCATGCCCATCCAACATTATGATTGTGCTATTTGTCAGGATCCAAAACCTAAAGTTTGTGGTGCCTGGTCTGATAGCTAACGGCATCTGGCTCTTTTTGTGGGCACGTACAGGAACACTTACAGTACCACTGAGATAAGGTATTACATGTTTCAGGGCCTCACTGCCATCAATGATAAATACTATAGGCCCCTAAATCTCATTGCAGCTATAAACCATAAAATGAGGCGCAACCAGTGCATAATTGCTGACTTTATGGCTCCGGGAGAGAGCAGCCAGGTCGGCTCAGCAGGAGGGCGGGCTGTGACGTGACGTGCAGAGGGGGGCGGGCCAGAGGCAGAATGGGGCGTGGTAAAGGTGGAATGGGGCGTGGCTGCGGGACCACGTCATGTAAGCCCCGCCCCACATTGTGTAATGCCACTATTACCGGCATTATACAGCAGGAGGCGTGGCTATGATGACACGATTCAACAAGAATCGTGTCATCGCCTGCCTGGACCGCCCACTGTACTCGCTAAGTGGGCGGCCGGGCAGGGGGCCGACCCCTGATATCGGGAGACCAGCCTGCTCTTCAGGAGTGCCGGGAGGGTCACACGATTTTCGGGAGCCTCCCGGCCATTCCGGGAAAGTAGGCAAGTATGAACCAGTGTCACCAGTTCTGATCTTCCTAATTCCTTCACTCAGCTGCTCCTCCATAACTGCTTTCTCGCCCTGCTCTTGCTGTGCACTACACTAGTAAAAACTGAGACGTATTTGTACAAACAGAAGCACACTACAAGGCCAGATCTGCGGGGCGGCTGCTTTGTGCATCTACATTCTGTAACTGGATGAACCTGTGCAGTTTATAAAATGACAGCACTGTATGTTGTGTATGGAAAGAGAGTGATCCACTGTTTTGATTTGTAAAGCTATACCTGTGAACAGCAGGCCCGGGGCAAGGTCTCTCTGCACCCTAGGCCAGTGGTTCCCAAACTTTTTTGAATCACGGCGCCCTAGAGTAACAGAATTTTTATCACGGCACCCCTAGTCCAAAAGTTTCTAATTGGGAAATGTATAAAAAATATTAAATTAAGTAAATTATGTTTATATGTCATACTTAGGTTCAGTTATGCGGTGAGGGACAAGATTTGCTTCTGTTTGTACACATATTTTATGACTGGCAGCCACAAGTACTAGTTTTTCCTATTACATGGATAATAAATATTTTGAATTGGCCCTGGAGCACCAACCCGAGGCACCCCTGCAAGTGTCCCGCGGCACCCCAGGGTGCCACGGCACACAGTTTGGGAACCACTGCCCTAGGCAAAGCTTCAACCTGGTGCCCCGTAACCTGCAACCCTCCTGCAGGAGGTGCATCAGGGCTATGAGGAGCAGCTGTGTGGGCACCCCTCAGGAGCCATAGTTACATCCGCCTCCTATGTGCCTTCACGTGACTTGATGTTACACGGGTCGGCGCAGAGGAAGCGCTGAGGCACTATGTGGTAAAGCCTGATAGTGGTGGCTGCACCTGATTAGACCCGAAGCAGCAGCCAGCACAGTGTAAAAAGAGAAGGCTACATACAGAGACATCCTTCATTGTTTGCTAGATGAATTCAGTGGCACCCTCCATGGGCTGGCGCCCCTAGGTAGCCGCCTAAAGCTGCCTAATGGTAGAGCCAGCCCTGGTGAACAGTAAATACGTGCCGGCAATGGCAAAGATTCCATTGCATTATTCTTACAGAGATTTTCATGTCTGTACCTAAACAAAAAGCAACATGAGATATATCTACAGCGTGCCTTTATGGTTAGTCTATGCCAGCCTTTTTCAACTGGTGTGCCGCGGCACACTAGTGTGCCGCGACCAGTTGCTGAGTGTGCCGCCGCTCGCCGCCCGCCGCACGGACCCGATCACTGCCGCCAGTAAGAGCTGTCACCCGCCCCGCCGCACGGACCCGCTCACTGCCGCCATTAAGAGCTGTCACTGGCGCTACCCGCCCCCGCTGCACGGACCCGCTCTCACTGTCAGAGCTCCGCACGCCGCCGCCCGCCTGCCTCACAGACCTGCAGCATCCTGTTCATATCCATTCCGCAGAGTCAGCCGGACCGTGACCTATGACTCACCATAGGTCACGGTCCGGCTGTCTCTGCGCCCGCCCACTCACACGCTGCTCTGCTTGCTGATCCGTGGTGAGTTCCAGGCACTCCTCACCGCTATATATTATAAGGGGGAACTGGTGTGTGGAATTACTAAGGGGGGGGGGGGGAGCTGGTAAGGGGGAAGCTGGTGTGTGGAATTACTAAGGGGGGGGGAGCTGGTAAGGGGGAAGCTGGTGTGTGGAATTACTAAAGGGGGGGGGGAGCTGGTAAGGGGGAAGCTGGTGTGTGGAATTACTAAGGGGGGGGAGCTGGTAAGGGGGAAGCTGGTGTGTGGAATTACTAAGGGGGGGGAGCTGGTAAAGGGGAGCTGGTGTGTGGAATTACTAAGGGGGGAGCTGGTAAAGGGGAGCTGGTGTGTGGAATTACTAAGGGGGGAGCTGGTAAAGGGGAGCTGGTGTGTGGAATTACTAAGGGGGGGGAGCTGGTAAGGGGGAAGCTGGTGTGTGGAATTACTATTTGGGGCATGTGTGTGGAATTACTAAGTGGGGGTGCTGATGTTGGGAAATATGAGGGCATGTATGGGGCATTACTTGGGGGGGTGGCGGTGTGTGGCATTACTGGGGGGCAGGTGTGTTGCATTAAAACAACCGATGGTGTGCCTTAGCAATTTTGAAATCTTGTTTAGTGTGCCACGAGTTTAAAAAGGTTGAAAATCACTGGTCTATGCCATACTTGCCTACTCTCCCGGAATGGCCGGGAGGCTCCCGAAAATCGGGTGGCGCTCCCGGCCCCCAGAAGAGTGGGCAAGTCTCCCGGCCGAGCGGCCATCGCCCGCAACCCCCCTGAATCCCCTGACAAACTCCCGATGGCGCAGTCAAAGTTGGCGGTCAGATGACGCGATTCGCGCCATCCCGGCCCGCCCCCTTCCTTGCAATGCCAATATTATCGGCGTTGTTAGACAGGAGGCGGAGCCAAGATGACACGGACATGCGGTTACGCCCCCAATCCCGCCCCTAAACGTCATCATCCATCTTCGCCACGCCCCCGCTGCTTCGACCTGACTGCCTCCTCCCGGAGGGGGCAGCTAGATTGTCGGTAAGTGTGGTCTGTGCTATGGTATCCCTCCCAACTGCTCCGATTTCTGCGGGATAGGACCTTGCAAAGGATGGAGTTTACACAGTGGTCAGTTTCTACCGAAGTGGGCGAACCAGGTCAGTTTTGTGGGGGGTTTATTTTGTCCTGTTTTCACATTTCTAAATGTAGGCCCAGATTTATCAAGCCTTGGGGGGCAATGTAATAGGGTGTGAGAATCAGAAAGTGAGAGATTTTATGAGAGGTTTCTTTTTTTTTTTTTTTTAAAGTGGCAATCATTTCTAAAGCAAAATCAATCTGGTTTTACTTTGTAAATGATTGCCACTTTAAAAACCCTAGAAAACTCTCACAAAATCTTTCTTTTTCTGGTTCTCACACCCTATTACATCCCCACCTTGGATAGGAGCTCATTGGATAATACTTTATCACCATGCAATTTATCACTCTCCAAGGCACTGGTGTTTCTATAATAGGTGCAGTGTGTGCGGTGCACACGGGCCCCTGAGTCCAGAGGGGGCACACGCTGCACCCATTTTCTAAATACTCATCCCTCCCGAGTCCCGCGTCGACGTCCAGGGCGGTGTTAAAACTCTGTGAAAATGGCGCAGCGACCATTTTCATGTTCTGTGCATGCGCAGCACAAAAATCACTGGGAAAATGGCCGCCATGCCATTTTCCCAGAGATCTGTGCATGTGCAGTAGAGTCTGAACGCTCTTGTGCTCAGACTCTCAGCGCTGCCAGCAGGGAGGAGGGGGCCCGAACGGAGGAGGCTGTCCCCGGGCCTCTTCCTTTCTTAAAGCGCCCCTGCTCCAAGGCTTGATAAATCTGGTCCTATAATGAGGTATGTGTTGAGTAGACAGCTGCTATGAGCATGGGCGCTGATAGTGACGTGTGTAAAGTATGCTGCCCAGTCTAGTGCTCAGGACTGCCAGACAGTGGGGCGTGACTAGTCCCCCACACCATGGCCATGCCCCCTCCAAGTACTGGGCCCCAAATATCACATGGCAGCTCTGGTGTTGGGCAAAATAAAAAAGAAATCTATATTGCTGTAGTGAAACCATCAGTTCTATGTACCAGTAATTAAGAGCCAGGAAAGTCACCATTGTACATCAATATTTCTCAAATGCCGCGTGTAATGTTATACACAAAGTGCATGAAGTTTGCCATGTTTGGAGGGAGGTGCCATGTGTCTAAGACGGACAGTGAGAGTGACACTTGTAGACTTCTAAAGGAACCTCCGTGCACGTGAGTAAAGAAAATGAAGATCATTTGTGGATAGCATATTTTTAGCCACATTTCTGCTTAAAGGGTCTAATTCAGTCCCCAATTGGTTGCAATTGACTAATGCTTTCAGGACTGTGCATGCACTGGGGCCACAGTGCACATATGCTGCAATGTCATGTAGATGCATCATCGCTTGGAGAGTGATAAAATGGAAAGTGCTAAATGGCCAGCCAATCAGCTCCTAACTGTCACTTTTCAAACAGGGCCTGTGACATGTCAGTTAGGAGCTGATTGGCTGGTGCTTTTTCTCTCTCCGTTTTATTACTCTCCATGCGATGGTGCATCTAGCCCACTGAGTGTGCAGGACGTTGCAGATTGCGGCCACTTGGGGGAGGGGTCCATTTCACAAAACAGAGGCGCGTCCCCTCCACTTTGTGGGAGTGCCAAGGCCAGTTATGGCATCTTCTGACACAGATTTTCTGGCCTCGGCAGCAGAGATGTGGTGGCCACTCTGAGTAACCTTAGTGTTATGCAGATAGCCGATACCTGCCTGATAGTCGCCATGGTGATCCGACGCTGCAACTTCAGATGCAGGTATCGGATCTGAGATGCAGGTAGTGGGTACCTTTTAACACAAGGTGTCTGCTGTTGCATTAGCATATTTTTGCACAGCTGCTGCGTCCACCTCCGATACAGGCCCAAAGTGAATGGAGAGCCAAGAACAAGACGCCAGTGTTTGTGGAGGAGCGGACATTAAACAGGCTCAGGGGAGTAGATTGCAGCACAGAGGAGCTTGATTATTTTAGATTACTAAATACAATAAAGGATAAACAGTATGCATACTTTCCATGCTGTGCCAATGGGCACGCACGGTAGCTTTCCTCAAAAGGACTTGAATTTTGCAGCTGCTTAGACTGAGCTTTGTTCTGGAATCATACACAGATATGTGTTCACTAACCTATCCTCAAATCACCACAAGCCCCATATGGAGCACCACGAAAAATACAACTAAGCTGCACAATGTGTATTCTTTAACTAAAGTTGCGTCTCACTACTAATGCAATAAAAGCACAAAGTTTTCATACCCTGCACACCACTAGTGCTATAGCAGTGCGACATTGACGCCAATCTGAGAAAAGGCAAGAGACTGGGGACCATTGTGACTGAGCTGGTCAATGACTCCCACCATGCAGCATCCTGTGAATTTACACTGCCACGGTTGCGAGAAAAG
This sequence comes from Pseudophryne corroboree, assembly GCF_028390025.1. Lineage (NCBI taxonomy): Eukaryota > Metazoa > Chordata > Amphibia > Anura > Myobatrachidae > Pseudophryne > Pseudophryne corroboree. The sequence goes on along the minus strand of NC_086454.1, from coordinate 280,022,730 downwards.
TACAAATTCTAAAGTTGGGTACGCACTAGGTTATATGCTGTCTGATCCAGCTGATTGGACCATCATATCGGGCACATCGTCTAGTGCAGAGATTTTCAACGTTTTACAACTTGCGGCAAACTGAACAAGATTTAAATATTGCCAAGGCACACTCAAATATAATGGTGATGCATGGTGCAGTTGCATGTCCTAGGATGTCATGTCGCAGCTTCTCCATAGGTAACGCCTGAGCCACATCTGAGAAAGCCAGAAGAGCCCAACACTGCCCGGGCCCAAAATTAGAACTGGCTCTGCAACCACTAAACCCACCAGTATTGATCGTTCCAGGGCCTCAGTAGCGGCAAAACACTGATGGGCCTGACTGTGCTACTATGGCGGCATACCTGGAGACTGCCCAGGGCACACTAGTGTGCCACAGCACAGTGGTTGAAAAACACTGGTCTAGTGTGTACTCACTACTGCGCACTCCCATGGGTCGTTTCCTGGGTCATCTGCTGCACACCTGACGGGGCGACCTGGCAAATGACATGATACAGTTTAATGCAGCCAAATATCACACAATATGTCACACGATATATAATTCAGTATGTAAGGCATGGCTGACATATCTTTCTATCACCGGTGCTGCCGGCTGGGTACATACATCATTAAGGGTGTCCTTAGCATTGGGCCTAATTCAGAGTTGATCGCAGCAGCAAATTGTTAGCAGTTGGGCAAAACCATGTGCACTGCAGGGGGGGCAGGTATAACATGTGCAGAGAGAGTTAGATTTGGGTGGGTTGTGTTCAAACTGAAATCTTAATTGCAGTGTAAAAATAAAGCAGCCAGTATTTACCCTGCACAGAAATAAAATAACCCACCCAAATCTAACTCTCTCTGCAAATATTATATCTTGCACACCTGCAGTGCACATGGTTTTGCCCAACTGCTAACAAATTTGCTGCTTCGATCAACTCTGAATTACCCCCATTAGCTCTTAGTACACTACAATCTTGTTTGTGCGCTGCTGCAATGCGAAAAAGATGCTATGTGGTGCTAAAAAGAGGTAACGTCTGAACCTGGCTATTTGTGGCACAGCATAGCGACACGCAAAGGTTCTCATGACAAATGCTGGGCAGTACTATTGTAGGCACACTGTTGCAAAACTATGATACTTTGTGTGTCGTACCCAATGAGCTTAATACAGTAGAGGAGGCCCAGTGATGATGTGGCAGCTCAGGGGGTCTCCGGCTGCACAGGGATTTGTCCCCATCAGCAGCACTGTACAGCAATGTCCCCCTCAGCATCTGGGGTCCCCCGTATTTTTGAAACCAGCACCGGGCTCCACTAGCCAGGTACATAATGCCACAGCCGGGGGACACTTTTATACTGGTCAGCGGTTGACCGAAAGTAACCTCACCGCTGACCGCAAAGTTCCCACCATTGGCTACAATGGAGCGCATAGGCGCTACATTGTATCACTGCCGTGTGCTGCCTGACAGACACTACAGGAGCACACAGCCAATCAGGAGGGTGCCACGACGTGGCGCTCCCTGATTGGCAGAAGGGACCCTCTTTGACAGGAGTCAGGGGGGGTCCTGGCAGTCGGGGAAAGGGGTCCCATGTGTAAACATGGGACCCCTTTCAGTGCGTGGTCGGGTTTCCGTTTTATTATTTTGCCAAGTACGTGGATTATACAAAGGTCTGATTCTACACTGGATTATGTGAGTATAATTTTTTTCACAGGTACCCCGAGGATTCTACATGGAGAAGAGGACCGAGCCTCGTGGGAACATAGGTAAGTATGTGTGTATGGAGGTGTGCATGTATGTAATAAACTTATACTGTCACGGTGTGTGTGTCCTGTTTTTTTGGGGGTATTTTTTTAGTAGTAGTACTACAGGTACCAGCGGGCCCGGTTTTCCACCGCATGCTGGTACTTGTGGTTCTCCAAGTACCAGCTTGCGGGGGAGGCTTGCTGGGACTTGTAGTACTGCTACTAAAAACAATATTCACATTTTTCACAAGGCTATCAGCCCCCCATCCGCCGCCCTTGGATGGGGGGGGACAGCCTCGGGCTTCACCCCTGGCCCTTGGGTGGCTGGAGGGGGGACCCCTTGATTTAAGGGGTTCCCACTCCTCCCGGGTACCCCGGCCAGGGGTGACTAGTTGGGTATGTAATGCCAGGGCCACAGGGACCAGTATAAAAGTGTCCCCCGGCTGTGGCATTATGTACCTGGCTAGTGAAGCCCGGTGCTGGTTTCAAAAATACGGGGGACCCCTACGCTTTTTGTCCCCCGTATTTTTGGAACCAGGACCAGGCGCAGAGCCCGGTGCTGGTTGATTAAATATGGGGGAACCCCTGTCATTTCCCCCCCCATATTTTTTCAACCAGGACCGGCTCAAAGAGCCCGAGGCTGGTTATGCTTAGGAGGGGGGACCCCACGCAATTTTTTTTTCAGATTTTACACTAAACAGACCCTTTCCCATAGATAACCATGCACAGATCTCACTGATTCGTGCATGGTTATCCAAACTCGACTGGAAAAAGCAGGTCTATTTTTTTGCTGCTTTTTTTAACGAATCGAAAAAAAACAGACCCGCACTTGAGCACTCAGAAACTAACACCCAAATACGAATGAATAGTGAATTCCCGGATTCAATGAAATAACAGCCGCGTTTGACCGATGGTCTATTCATTCGTATTTCTGAATGTTGTCATTCAAACCATTACGCATAGTCCAAACACTGCCGAGATTGGTGCTTAGTGAATTCCCGGATTGGGACTTAGAAAAAAAAACACAAATCGGACAAACTCGGATTTTTAGTAAATACTGGCCCAGGCTGATTGTACAGGTGCAGTCCCAAGAACAAGAAAGTGGGCGTGCACCTTTTAAAATATTTGGCAGACAAATAAGTGCTCATATAAAGAAGCAGTTCCGGTGTGCAAAGTCCTCCACAATTGCGTACTCATACTCAGCACCAATGCAATAATGAGGAACGTCGACTTCCAAGGTTGACCTATGGCTACGCAGAGTGGCCGCGGCAGTAGCAACGCTGGTGCCAAATTTTTCTATGTACATGATCGCAGCTGACGGCGGGCAGATACACAATTTAAAAACGCCATGACACCCCTGCATTGCCACCTCTCCCACGTTAACGTCCCCAAATGGTCCCTTCCTGTTTATCACTCTGAATTTAAAAAAAAGGCGGTGTGAGCACAATCGCGTGCACACTGCACAGTCCGATCGTGGCACATGCACAGTCTGCTGATAATTGCTCCATTGTGAAAACATCGGCATTGCGTACAAACATGAGTCGGGCCCACCATTTTGTTTTTATTTTTAGTTTGCATTGAGAAAGTGAGATATGTATATAAAACACAAGATACATCTTAAAGAGGAGCTGCTGAAGAACATAAATACCTAATAATGTATCATTCATATAAGACTGTGGTTCTACAAAGGTAATACGCTCTAACAAAAAAATCTGTGAATGTTAAAGTGTTTTATTTTCTGCTTGAATCTCTTGAAATAATGTCATTTAACATCTTCACGACCATAAGACTTGACAATTTCTACTAACGGGATCAAGAGAGTCTTGAGAACACTGAGATTTCTTCTAATGTCCTGGCAGGAATGGAGCGAAAACCAGTGACCCCAAAATGGAGCTGAGGTGACAAGTGTGGCCCACCGAGACTTGCAGAGAGATGTGCATGATGCAGAAATCAAAGTTCACCTATCCTCCGAGGAAAACATCTTTATTTGTGAAAAAGACTATGGATTTACCTCAAGAACACCTCATTTTGTGCAGAATAAAGCTGCATATTACACTGTGCATGTTACAAATGATAGATTTAGTAAGTAAATAATGTCCCGGCTAATAATTGTGGCAAACCATCCAGGCCTCCACTCTGCAGAAGATCTCTACATGAAAGCACCAGATTTCTCCAGGAAAACACCCTGTAGCTCCAAGTCCTCTGTGCATTGCATCACTCACGCAGCTGGGACACATTAGTAAATATCTCCATTCATACCAACGCCTGCGTCAAAGATTAATCTTGGAATGATTACTCCACATCAGGAAACTCCGAAGTATGTACACTGTGCCAACCACACAAGCCTGGCATTTTCAGTTTCAGAGAAAACACTCACCTAAAGAACTAGCAATCTAGTGAAGAATAACTAAACTCTATATAATCATAAACAAAAAAGAAGATTCCTTTGACTGCTTTCATGCAGGGCTGCTAGCATATCTCCACTGTACTCCTCTATCCTGGAGAAGTTAAGGAGCAGAACTTAATCCTGAGGGCACTGGTAGTAATAATTAACCATTTCTATGCTGAAAATAAGGTATGAAAATAAGAGCAAGCATGGTTACCCTGTGCTAAATGACTCTGGTAAAGATAAAGCACATCTATCAAATGCATGTGCCTGTCAGGATTCTAAGAATTAACATGACAATAAATAATGTTTTTGTAGCAGTTTTATGAATGGGAAAGTGAGAGACATCATTTGCATATATCTTGGTCAGCCTGTATAAATACACTAGCCCAATAGCCTAGTTGTCCATTGATCAGTGTACACAGTGTCTAAACTGTGCATCTTCCCTTGGCTGCAGCTATTCTGCATTCTATTTTGACCTGCTTTAGCCCAGCCTCCCACAGCTCTTGAACTCAACACTTTATACAGTTTATTTGGCAGAATCTCCCCCTTTTCACTCCACACCCCCTCCTAGCATTCTCCCTCTATCAATCCCTCCAAATGAATGCATATTTTATGCAAATCTAAATCCCTCTTGGACGTAATGAAAGCAAACAGACATTCCACACACACACACACACACACACACACAGTTTATCCGCTGGATAACACTGACTCCCCCCCAAGATGCCACAAAGTATCCCCAAAACCTGGTGTTGATCACAGGGGTGCTGAGCACTCCCACCCTCTCCAACCCCCCCTCTTATACCATATGCTCCCATGGCTGTGCAATCTGTTTGCTTCAATCCAGTCTTTGCATCACTTTGTCCATGATTGCATCTCTCAGATAGTGTCAGTGAGGAAGATGCAGAGAGGGGATGAGGGTCAGCTCTGATGGACAACACTCCTCATCTTCACAAGTCTGAGACCCCTGCCTCTTGCAATTATTCATGTGATTCTGTTCTCACTGGCCCCCTCTCCTTCCCTCCGTCAGCAGCTTGCTCTCAGCCCTAGCCTGCCCCCTCCCTCTCTCTCTCTCTATCTCTCTCTCTGTTGCATTCCTTGCCAGAAGCTCCAAGCTTCACTCGGATCTCCTTGCAGGACTGGAGTGTACAGGACTTTGGGATGCTGTTGGTTCTCCATGTGACTGGGACCTTATTATTTCTCTCTAGTGCCATCTGAAGAAGCCACCAAGGTAAGGACCCTGGCACCCCTTCCACCCAGAAGGGATCCCTGTCTGTCTCCCTGTCTATTGCATCTTTGTCCTCTTGCCAGTTGCGTATTCCTACAGAATGCCACCCTGGGGATCTGGCGAAGCTGGCAGCTCCATGGGGGAAAGGAGACTAGAGATATTTCTACTCCTGGAGGAATGCAATAAGCCAGGTTGGGCTAGGAGCAACTGTTTGCCCATCCAAAGCCAATCCTCTGAGCTCCTTGAGAACCACACTGGAGCTTTGGTACCTTTCCATCCCTACTTGCCACATAGGAAGGATCTTATGGCTGATGTTTGGCATTTTGGTTACAAAAATCACAAATATTGCCCTTATTTTTTATTGTTTTATTTCACTTGTTTACTTTGCCCCCTGTTTTGTTATTATGTTTTTTATATATATATTTTTGAGCACATCTTTCTTGGCACAGAGTGGGGGCTGTGTGGACCTTTGCGTCTGATGGAGGTGACAGAATGGGATGAGATGTGCAGAAGAGGACATATCTGGGGATAATCTGGAGTATAAAAAAAAATCCTGTTTAAAATTCACTTGGTTCAGTTTAACCACCCCTGTGCCAGGAGGCATTCCAGTTCATCTGTCTGATTGATGGCACAGACAACATCACCTTTCTTCTAGGGGGGTGGGGTAACAAAAATAATGCCTGATTGCTTTTCCCTCTTAAGGGTTAAAATACCTCCCTGTGGGACAGTTGTTTGAAAATAAACTCTGATATATCTGCCTTGCCCTGTGAAATGGTTAAATAGAGTTTTCTAAACTGTGCATGCATAACTCTCTTCTGTGGCAGAGGGACTTTAGCAACCCCATTGGCACAGAAGAGGTTAATTTGATGTACACAAAAAAAAAAAAAAAAATCTGCATTATTATGAGCCTTATTGGCAGGGGGTGATGTTACAAGGGGGGTCTGGTTGTGCAGGGAGAGGCAGCTGCTGCATGCCAACTTCATTATCCTGTGTCGTTAACTCTTTAATTGCTCATCCTTGTGTTTCAGGCCTTCATGGTATCTAAAGGGTTAATGCTTCAATAGCATATAGCCTGAAAAGAGCTTACCTCGGTGAGACAATGTCTCACCATGCAAATGACTCTACCTTCCCCAGATGCATTGATTTCTTGGATAGCACCCTAAATATTTAATTGCAAACACATCCTGTGGCTGTAGAAGGATGCATCCTTAGGGTATCTTTATTAACAAACTCTTTGCAGGAAAGGAGGGGAAGGGGGGGGGGGGTGACCCTCTAAAGAGCGCAGTATGTTAGGGAATTCACTGCATCTAATCCTGCTTAGGTAATAAAGATATGTACTGACTACATCGCAAGCCCCTCTGGGTTCTGAAGTGTTGCAGATTCAGTGCATGTCTGTGCACCTCTCTTTTATATAATATACAGTCTAGCAGCTATTATTAGGAGAAGGATCGCAGCCCTGCATTGTGTGACCATACTCTAGCCTCTGGATGGATAGCCTTTCAGTTGATCAAGGATAAAACTGCATCTCCCATGAAGAATAGATTTTCTTTTGAATTATTTAATCAAGTAACAGTTCAGTGAGAAAGCATAATAGACCACTGACAGAGAGGTATCTTCCTTACTTCATAGCTGTTGCATTTTTTTTATACTATTTTTAATATATATGTATATATTTTGTGTTGTAAGTGCAGCCTCACTGTTACATTCCCCTTCTCAATTCTACTACGTTAATAAAATAACCTTTGTATTTAATTAAAACAGGCAAGTCCTCAGCTACCATTATAAAGTGTGTCTAAATCAATTCTTTTTCCGCTGAAGACTTACAAGACAAGTGGATGATTGTGAAGTGTCTGAATTTTTACGAGAAAGAAAATTCAGGTCTTCTTATCACCTCACATTGAGGCACCAGCAGAACAGAGTACTTACATTTTATTACATTGTGCTCATAAGCTGGATGTAAAATAGTGGCATCAAGGTTTTGTCTACATGGTAACGCAACATATTGTATTGAAAAGGATGTATTCCTGGACTGAAAGACTTATATACATATATAAAGTATATTCGTTTGTATTGTATAGAGTATGATATAACCAATAAACACCAGCATAAGCCATAGTGTTGTACAAGGAGAATAAGCTTACATAGTTCTTGTACTACAGTACAAATTGTAATCACTGACACACAAAAAGTTAAATATTGTACTGTTAAAATCTGACAAATTGCAAAGCTCAGTCTGGTGGCCTCCTGATTATGTACCACCATTGTTTATTAGCAAATTTATAAAAAAAATTATAATAATAATTTGATATTAAAAAGGTCTGTAAGAGAAGAATATATAATGCAGTTATTTGAATTTTTGTGTGTTTAACAAAATTAGAAATATAAAGTTTATTTCATGTTTTCCAAAAGTGGACATTGACATTAAGTTTGGCAAGCTTCCCGTTAGGGGACCAAGGACCTTACAGGCAGATTTCATGCACAGTATCCAACCGCTCCTGCACAAAGGGGTGAAATGCTCTAGAAAAATGGAGCGGATAGAAAAAAGAAAAAACAGACTGCCGTTTAAGTGGGATCCCGCTGTTAGAGTCAGGTTCTGAATGTTCCACTTTTAATAAGGATTCCTGAATTTCTTGCAAACTTTTAGGCCTAAAACACTCATGGCCCATTAAATATAAATCACTAGCAGTCGTGATGTTTTTGATCATTTTCTTTAGACAGCAGATTTTAGGGATGTTGGGAAAAAAAGGCTCTCGATGATATGGTTTTCTATTAAAGTATGTCTGTCCTACAATGCAGTTACCCATAAAGTTTGTAGGTGGTTTTTATTTCAGTTGTTCATGTAGACAAACCTTTTTCATAGTGCAATTAAATTTAAAGCATTGCTGTCGCTTGTCGAAAATATTCTATATTTTGTATTCAAATATTTGTTTTGCGTTGTTTTCGTGTTGAGGTTCCAGATAAGTAAAACAGCTAGTTATTGGCCCTTTTTTTTTTTTAAATGCTTTGTTTCTGAAGGCTCAGAATCTCTGCATAGTCTGTGTCTGGGACTAATTAGCAGGCTCAGCCAATGAGATCTACATTTAAACTTCTCTGCTGAACAATTAAGGTTAGGCCCCTAAACAGCCTATAACAGTCTCAGTGGACTATACAATGAAGCCTGTGTTTATCTAGTACCAGACTTATGTTTAAGGTTAAAGGCCATTTTGGCACAGAAAATATTGTTTCAGCAGAGTTTAATAAGTCTATGTGAAAACAAAACCATAGTGTATTGGTGGATTTCTGCAGGTCTCTATACTCCGCTGGAATGTGGTGATATTTTTAAAATTAAGGAAAAAGTTCCTTTGCTCTGTAATACGGACACAATCGTTTGTAAAATGTATTCTCAAAATGTATTACCGACAATGATTCAACCGGAGAGGCCTTTCAGCGAGAGGTTAAAAAAAAGTTACCATTATCTGTTTGCTATATTAATATGATCAATTAATGGTGATATCATCCATTATATTTCCATTGTGAGGGATAATTATTGCCTAATCAAGGATTTAAAGTTTATGTACAAGATACAAAAGACACTAGAGGATAGATTCACTAAGGCTTCTAAAAATGAAAAGTGGTATTGTCCGTGGCAACCAATCAATTTCTAGGATGCAATGGAGAAATGGTAGCTCAAATCTGGTTGGTTGCTATGAGAAACAACACCACTTTTCATTTTTAGAAGTTTTAGTAAATCTACACTTAGGCCTGCAGTCCTTGGTGGCTTGCAATATCCTTGTGATAGATGTAGAAAGGCCTTTATTGTATTTAGAACTGAGCCAAGCAATGCTTTCAAGCTTTAAAAAAGCATATTATTTTTTATGCAGGATTTCAAAATAGGTTCTTTTAGGTTTTATTACTGGTCCACCCCATACTTGCCTACCTGACCCTCTCCATGAGGGAGAAAATGCTCTGTTCCTGTTCTTTCCTGGTAATGTATGATTGCCAACACCTGTGGTGAAACACCTTTCTTATCAATTAACTAGCTCACCACAGGTGATGGCAATCATACATTACCACGAAAGTCCAGGAACAGAGCATTTTCTCCCTCATGGAGAGGGTCAGGTAGGCAAGTATGGTCCACCCTCAACGCAAGCAAGGATGGTAATAATAAGTTGTTTTCATAGAGGTGGCGCATGTTTAGTATGCGGCACTGACGGAAAACAGCTTGCACCAATTGTTTCCACTCAACGCTAACTTCCTCAGTACCCGGGGCTGTGTAGTGAAAGGAAAATCTACGAGATATTGCTCTTTTTTTTAATGCATTGTTTGTTTGCCAGTTCTCCATTTCGAGCCCCCCTTATGTTTAGTTTAAATGACTTACAGGCACTATGGCAAGAAAAGTGCTTGCACAGATGTAAATGGAAAATGTAGGACGTTTTAATCATCATTCGGCACTTGGTGACATGCCGTTTGTTATTTGCTGCTTTCGGGTTTCATTTCCTGACTGGTTCCCTCACATTGATACCTTCAATATGCCAGAGACAATGCCTTTTTCATCTGGAAATACTTCAGTCTGAGCAGTAAGACAAAATTCCTGCAAGGCAAATTGTTTTCATGGCTGTCAGAGATCCTGGTAAATCCACAAGCAACCCTGGACTGTTTTTGTGGGCTGGGGGGAAGTGTGAGGGGTGCTGTATGTGTGGAAGGGGGTAGGGGGGTTTACAGCTACAGTATTTAAACATCTGGAAGTGATTCCCTCTCAGGTTGTCTGATGTTTTCATTCCTCTTGCATATGCACATCTTTTCACAATCTTCGGGCGCTTTGCACATGATCCCTTCATTCCAAAGCCTAATGAAGGCCTTATGTTGCATGGTGAGGCTAATAGAGAAAATGGGATATCACTTTTTTTAAAAACATTTTACTATTACAAAATATTACGGTTGCCAGAATGTGAAAATAGCAAGATATTGTTGTTGGACTTAAAAGCGTGTCTTGGCCAGATTAGTCTAATATGTATCTGCTAGGCAGACGTTGGGGTACTACAACTCCCAGCATAACTTGTTCATGGTTACATTTTTTCTGTACTTTTTAAACTTCTATGCAATAATTAGTAACATAACATAAAGATTAGATACTGATATAGGCATTCAATATTCAGAGTAGGAGGAATGTCCTGTACAACATGTCACTACTCTTATAGACAAATATTAAGAATTGGGATCTGACATTGGGAAATCGAAATGATGTAGTCATTTGTTATCTGTCTTTTGTCTTATTAGAATAACTTTATTTATAGTAAATAAATTGACAATGGTGTTGGTCATAGAATCAAAACCTTTTGTATCCGCTATTCAGAGTGGCTGTGTGGAAATAACCGTTCAGGCCCTTTTCCCTATACATTTCCTTTTACTTATAAACAGACATTTTGGTCCTGTTTTAGAACTGGGGCAAATCAATAAATGCAGTAAAAAGAGCAATTTGCACCTTTGCAAAGCCATATTGCACTGTAGGTGGGGAAGATTGAAAATATGCAGGGAGATTTATATTTTGAAAGGGTGTGTCCTACCTTTATTCCAAATCTTAGCGTGAAAATAAAGCTGTACAGTAATTTATTTATTTTTGCTACATGCAAAAGCAGCCAGTATTTACCCTGAAGGCAAAATACATACATGCATTTGCACCCAATATGGAGTCTGATTCAGATCTGATCGCTGTTGTGCGAATTCACAGAGTGGCCGATTATCGAATGACTGTGCATGCATATACACTGCAATGCGCAGTGCAAAAAACAGCAACAGGATGGTGCGAAAATTTAGATAGCAAGGCGTTCGTAAGGTGATTGACAGGAAGAGGACGTTTTTGGGTGGTAACCGGACATTTGCGTGGAGTGTCAGGAAAACGCAGGCATTCCCAAGCGTTTTCAGGGCAGGTGTGTGACATCAGCTCCGGCCCTGATCAGCATGATTGTATCGCACTGTACTGTAGGAGTAAGTCCTGGGCTGCGCACAGACTGCACACAGTGGAAAAATTATTCAATGGTGAGTGAGCTGCGAACGGATTTGCAGCTGTCCGCTGTCTGGCGGAATTTTCGCATGGCATACACATGCATTCGCACACTTGCACCGGGCGGGGTTTCACTCTCCGTGGGCGTCGACTATCGGATTGCAGACCTCTGCACATTTGCAGCACAGCAATCAGGTCTGAATTAGGCTCATGGTTTGTTCCAGGAGCAAATTGCTCCTGTTTTCCATTTTCTCCCAACTATAAGCAAGGCCCATTCTACATTGTTGTAAGCTGATAGCAACCGCCTCCTACAATGTACAAATAGTTTCCTCATGAACTCCAATGTGAGATTTGTGAAAGGGACAGGCCATCATATCGATTATGGTGTCTCTTGCTAATTTTCCGTTACTCATTTATTACCTGCAATTTCTTAAGGGGGGTACTCACGGAGCGATATTCTAAGCAATCTGACTAGATTGCTTAGAATATCAGCATGATCGCTCCGTGTGTAGCCCCCTCAGCGATAGCGCTGCGTGGCCCCGCACATCGCTATCGCTGCTGCTAGATTGGCCTGCATGCAGGCCAATCTAGCGGGTCGCTCACTTCACCCGCTGGGTGAAATGAGCGCCCCCCCGTCTCCCCCCGCACGCTCAGCACAGATCACGCTGTGCTGAGCGGCAGGAGAGATGTGTGCTGAGCGGTTTGCTCAGCACACATCTCTCCTGCATCGGCCCGTGGGTACTGGGCTTTACAGATATACCGTCAATTGTACTTATATTGTGTTTTTTTTCTTTTTAAGGATTGCCTTTGTGTCTTTGCAATTTGTTTTGTAAACTCTCTTTGTGTTAGTGCTGCAGGAGTGTGTGAGGTGTTTCTGCATATAATTGGATTACCAGCAAAAGTAGAAAAGTAGATTAGACTTTGACAATTTGTGGCACTCCAGGTATTATGCAAATGACCCCCTGTGTGCTGACAGCAAGTGGCCAGAGCCTGCTGGGTGTTGTAACGTTATTAATTAAAGAGACAATCACCATGCCCCCTGAGTCATCTGTAAACATTGGTTTTGTGAACAGATCTAACTGTCTAGTTGCCCACTTTCCCTGATGACCAGGGACAGACCTACAGTAGGTATTATAACTTCTACTTAGTAATGTCTCTATTTTGCAGACAGATATCTATTTTGTTTTCTATTGTTGGTGTGTAGATCATTTTGTTGAAATAAGTTTTCCAATGTACTTTCTCAATATGTGGCCAACATTGGGGGGGTCATTCCGAGTTGATCGCTAGCTGTCGTTGTTCACAGCACAGCGATCAGGCTAAAAATCTGCATTTCTGCGCATGCGTACGGGCCGCAGTGCGCACGCGTGAAGTACTTTCAAACAAAACTATGCAGTTTTACACAAGGTCGAGCAACGCTTTTCTGTTGCTCTGTTGATCGGTGAGTGATTGACAGGAAGTGGGTGTTTCTGGGTGGTAAATGGCTTGGTTTTCAGGATGTGTGCTAAAAAACGCAGGCGTGACAGGTAAAAACGCAGGCGTGCCTGGGGAAACGGGGGAGTGGCTGGCCGAACGCAGGGAGTGTTTGTGACGTCAAAGCAGGAACTAAACTGACTGAAGTGATCGCAAGGTAGGAGTAGGTCTGGAGCTGTTCAGAAACTACATGAAAATTTTTTCAAGCAGTTCTGCTAACCTTTCGGACGCACTTCTGCTATGCTAAGATACACTCCCAGAGGGCGGCGGCCTAGCGTGTGCACTGCTGCTAAAAGCAGCTAGCGAGCGATCAACTCGGAATGAGGGCCCATGAATAATTTCTACATAAGCGTACAGACTATCAAAACACTTTGAACTAGTAGTACATCTGTACAATCTTAGTGAAATCATGGCCATCTTAAGAGCATTGTAGGCCCTGAGCAAATCAATGCACTGGAGCCCATACACACCCATTAACAGGAACCAATTGAAAAAATCATAACATACCTCTCCTGCGGCCCTGAGCTGTCTCTCCACATGCTTCCATACAAGCAATTGCTGTCAGCTTGCTGATTGGTGGATGCTTGAAGATATCCACCAATCAGCATGCTGACTGCCATTCACTGTCTGGCTGCAGGTAGAGAGTGCTATATCGCTGATCTGGCTGTATTATCATCACCCTCCCCTAGAATTGTGGGGCCCTGGGCAGCTACCCAGTGTGCCTATACATTATGACGACCCTAAGTGATATTACTGTTTCCGCATGAACCTGAAACCCATAATTTCTATAGGGGACATACCTTTAAATTTGAATGATTTATACTACAGAATAATGGGGGTCATTCTGAGTTGATCGCTCTGTATTTTTTTCTTGCAACGGAGCGATTAGTCGCTAAAGCGCATGCGCAATGTCCGCAGTTCGACTGCGCCCAGTAAATTTGCTATGCAGGTAGGAATTTTACTCACGGCATTACAAGGTTTTTTCTTCGTTCTGGTGATCGTAATGTGATTGACAGGAAGTGGGTGTTTCTGGGCGGAAACAGGCCGTTTTATGGGTGTGTGCGAAAAAACGCTACCGTTTCTGGGAAAAACGCGGGAGTGGCTGGAGAGACGGAGGAGTGTCTGGGCGAACGCTGGGTGTGTTTGTGACGTCAAACCAGGAACGACAAGCACTGAACTGATCGCAGATGCCGAGTAAGTCTGGAGCTACTCAGAAACTGCTAAGAAGTGTCTATTCGCAATTCTGCTAATCTTTCGTTCGCAATTTTGATAAGCTAAGATTCACTACCAGTAGGCGGCGGCTTAGCGTGTGCAAAGCTGCTAAAAGCAGCTTGCGAGCGAACAACTCGGAATGACCCCCTGTGTACAATTCAGCATAAAACTTTTGATGTATTTTAATTCCACAAGGATAACAGTTGCATGCTCCTGCTAATGCTGTGGACACAGGGCCTAATTCAGCGACGTACGTATGTAAACTCGATGTTTATGTACCTGTCAGATGTTCTTGGACCTGCACATGCACAGATCTGGGGCTGCAATATTGTTTGCAGTGTTCTAATATTTGCAGTATGATTGACATGTTCCTAGCATCTGGAGGCGGAGACAGGTAGTGTTAGAGAAAATGCACGTCGGACCCATTTTCGGGTAATGCTGAAGCCAGTGACTGTGTCCTTTGCATGCAGTGTCACTGGCTTCAGCAGCATGATTTCCTGGCCATCCTGAGTAATCTGAGGACCAGAGAAGCCGGCAGGAGGCATCTGTCTACAAAGAAGCTGTGTGATCTGCTTCCAGACCTGAATCAGGCCGACAATGCAGCTCAAACTAACTTTAAAATGGGATCATTGACCCCTATGAGGATCCCACTGGCAAACAACTGCTCAGAGCAATTCAGGATGAATATTTGTAATACATGTACTGCAAATATCCTGTAGTCTGCATCCATGCTCTGCCGAGCATTTAGCTTCATTGAGCAAATGGTGCATGGTCCTTCCTAACCTCATAGAGATCTAGGATCCATTTTTAATGTTCAGTTTTAGCTGCCGTCTGCCCCATTCAATGGCAGTTGAATAAAAGACAGCTCAAGTGGAGGGGCAACATAGAGTGGCAGAGTGGAGTGAACTCTGACCCTAAATCTCCAGATTTTAATGAAAACCCAGTCCGAGTGACAAAAGTCATTGAGTGGGGATTTTTTGGAATTATTTTTATAATCATTAGTATGTTTATAGGGCAAAATATTTTAATGAGATCATTTGGAGGGCAGGGGAAGGGTTGAGATAAAGTAATTAACAGAGTGTCTGATGATGTCATGATCTTTTGAATACTCCATGAAGGTTTCTACAGTGATTATATGTGAGATAACGGCAGATATTGTAACTTATATCAGGGGTTTCCTATGTTGAGGCCAAATGGAGCAGCTTGCTTTGTTAGTGAATCTAGAGGGCAGTGAAATGATGATAAACAGTACAATTTCTTGTTGCCATAAATTCAGTTAATGGTTCTGTCGTGATAAAAATGACAGTATTTGTATGTTATAATTTACACCATACTAATACAAATCAGTGTCTATGAGGATTCTGCAGAATTCTGAGGTCCACATCTGGGCAAAAGTTATTAATTAACAATAATACATTGATACGTTGGTGGAAGAACTAATTTCCCCCCTTTTTATCAGGTTAATCAATAGTTCCAGGTGGAGTTTATTCACTTAATATACAGAAAGCTTAATTGTACTGACTCATACCTCCCAACATATGGGAGGTGGACTAGGGCCCTTGTGTGACATTGAGGGAGTGGCCAAACATCACTCTGGAGCCAGGACCAGTGCTTCCTGAGGGGCAGATGTATTAACCTGGAGAAGGCATAAGGAAGTGATAAATCAGTGATATGTGTAAGGTGATAAACGCACCAGCCAATCAGCTCCAATATGTAAATTAACAGTTAGGATCTGATTGGCTGCTGCCTTTATCACCTTGCACATATCACTGGTTTATCACCTCCTTATGACTTCTCCAGGTTAATACATCTGCCCCAGAGTAGCTGGATTGCTCCCAGCCTCTCTGCAGTGTGTGGTTGCTGTGTGCACTGAGAGAGTGCCCTCATAACCTCCCCCACCCCCACACCATAGGACACTGTGGCCGGTAGGTAGGATGTCAGGACAGTGTCCGAAAGTGGGACTGTACTGCCAAATTTGGAATGGTTGGGAGGTATGCTTACTGCACATGTGTCATTCACTGGGTCAGCCAGTTTCCCCAATATCTGTAGCAGTCCCATGCCTCACTCCAAAAACATAGCCAACTTCTACAATGGCTCACTTCACCCTTTTCACTGCTTAATGAATAGACCCCTATATGCCCATGTAATCACCCCTTAGACATTGCTAGAACTCATCATGTTCTCTATTTTTCTTTTGATCTGTGTTCTCTTCTTCCCCTTTTCTCTTGGAGGAATTCAGTTCAGCATGATTGTCACTGGACGTCACCACAATTTCCGCCCGAATGCTTCGTTCAATTTTGTGCGGACCTCTAAGAGGACGCCAGGAAATATAAGTTAAAATATTTGTCACAGGGTGCGTTTCGCCTCATTCCCTCCATACACATCAAGTTGAATTGCGTCTCCCCCCTCTGTATCCCCAAAAAAGAGATCTCCCCATTTCACTTAGAAAAGAGAGTAAATGACATTCCTATTTCATTGATGTAAAATGAATGCCAAGCTTTAAATGTTTACACAATATACACAGATCTCTGTTGCAAATTTTCTTCATCACCACATTAATACGTACAGTAACGAACATCAGATCTCGTAGAAGTGTCTGCAGAACATTTCAAAGCAATGCATTGTAACAAAAGGAATCAAATCTGTGGATGAACACGGAGACTTCAGTGAACATGAAGTAACTTAATAGCTGACGATTATTCTTTTTGAACATAAGAGTAATCACTAGAGGGCAGTAATGTTCTTTCATAAATCTCAGCTAGTGGCCTGTATGCATCTCAGGGCAGTAGGAGAAGATGGTTTGTTACCTCCAGCAATGTACAGAGTCTCGGGGGAGACAGAATTCAATCTAGCTGTGGTTCAGCCTAATGCTCAGGCAGTTTGTCAGGATTAACATCTTTCTAGTCAGTGGCTCTTCTTACCTATAGCATTGTATTAGCACTTTGTTGTACGCTTCAAAGTTAGGGGAATCGCGTAACTTTCAATTGTCTGTGGAGTTCGTCAGTTGGCGCAGAGGTGAGAAGTACACGCTACCCGTAGCGTGTTGATTTTCGTGTATCTATGAGGACAGCACTTAGAAACATAGTATGGAGAAGAAAGTAAATTAAAAACAAAATATAATGGTACTACAAACAGGGCAGGGTGATAACGCCTGCAATCTTTTGTTACTGGTTTAGAATTGATGCAAGCTGCTTCTTTATAGTATTCATAATGACACTATGAAACTTCGGCGTGGATGAACTCTGAAAAAACTAATTCTCCCATGATGTTTGGCTGTGTCCTGAGCGGGTGTGGTATGGAAGGTAGATAGTAACTAGGTCGACAGTGTCTAGGTCGACCACTATTGGTCGACAGTAACTAGGTCGAGAGGAATGGTAGGTCGACAGGGTTTCTGTCGACATGTTCTAGGTCGACAGGTCAAATAGTCAACATGAGTTTTTTGTTTTTTTTAAGTGTCTTCGTAGAGTAATCGGGAACCCCAATTAGTGCACCGTGTCCCCTTGCTTCGGGCAAGGTGCCTCGCTCCACTACCGCTCTACTCGGCACAGCTTACCGTTCCCAATCGTAGTCCACGTGGATCGTTAAGTATGAAAAGGTTCAAAAAAAGAAAAACATTGTGAAAAACTCATGTCGACCTTTTGACCTGTCGACCTAGACCATGTCTACTTAGAGACCCTGTTGACCTAGAAACCCTGTCGACCTAGTTACTGTCGACCTATGGTGGTCGACCTAGATAGTGTCAACCTAGTTACTGTCGACCTAGAGTCCGGATCCCGTCCTGAGCATTGCAGGAGACACAGGTTAGCAAACAGCAGCAGTGCCAGAGTTCAGCAAAGCTGAATAACGCAGCTAACTCGTTGTCAGTGGCGACTGCGATCTACAGCGATTTATCAAGCTTTGAAAAATGCCGGTTCTCAGAGCTTGTTGTGTTTGCTAAAGCAATCTATGGTTGTTCTAGCATGTCTGTCCATAGTCCCGGTGTCAGTATTCCGACCGCCGTGATCCCGTCTGGCGGGATCTTGACCGCATCCTATTTGCATTAAGCATGTTCTACAAAAAAAAATTGTGATGTGCAATTGTACACACTGTTAGGGTGTGTACACACGGTGAGATATTTTCTTTCGTTTTTGACTATATAGTCAAAATCGCAAGAAAAGTTAGTGCAGATCGCAAGGTGAAAGTCACCTTGCGATCCCGATTCGATCCCGATGCGCGGTCCCGCCAGGTCGGCATCACAAGAAAAGATAGACTGTGCAGGCAAGTCAATCCTTGCTAGATCGGTGTACTATCTAGTTCATCTCACATGTCAATGACATCTCACATAAGCCAAAATCGTAAGCACGCATAGTCCATATCTCAAGAAAAGTTACTCAAAATCGGAGGTGCTGGGCTCCGGGGAGTTCAAGGGAAATCGCAAGTGAAAATCGGGCATAGCAATGATCTCACTGTGTGTACACACCCGTAGGCAGATCCAAATAAATGCAGCTTCACACGTTATGTCCTGGAAGGCTGATTCTGTTCACACATTACATCCTGCATGGCTGATTCTGCTCGCAGCCTATGGAGGTGAAGAATCAGGCTACCATAATTGCCCCAAAAATGCGCAAACTACTGTGTATACAGTACAGAGTAATAACACAGACTGAATTACATCTAGCCTGCAGAACACTGAAATATTAACTGTATAGTTGGAGAGCTATAACATTGCACTTACAGAAAAGGAGAAAACCACAAAAGAAGTGACACGGTAACTTGCTCCCATGTACAGAAGAAGGACTTAACCAGGGAAATAATATAGTAATACCAAAAGCACATGCAGGTATTGCTAGTCCCTTTGTCCATCACTGTACTCTACTTTCCTGTTTCCATTCTCTTTTTGTAAGTAGCTGAGTAGTTAAGAGTCCATTTGGGTTATTTAATATGATTAAAGTTGTATTTGATTAGGATACAAGTAAAGGTTCAATGACTAAGGGGCTAATTTATAAAGCCTAAAACTGTTTCTGTATGCTTTAGACATATTTGAGTTTCAGAGCTATTTAACAAAAGCCTATCACTGGAGATATCACAGATTGCAAAACATTGCAGTATTCTTAATTCTCAATGAGGACTACAGACTGTAGCAAGTTATCAATCTAAATAAGCTCACCTTATTTGGAGCTTGACCCCAATAGATAAAGCCTTCTATAAGCTATAAGATACAGATCTCTGGAGAGGGATCTTCAGACTCCCCTTCCCCCCCTACAGCATACTAGTTTGCGAGTTTGTCCATAAATTTGCAATAAAGACAAGGGCGTAGCTACCATAGGTGCAGGTAATGCAGCTGCTATGGGGCCCAGACCTGAGTGGGGCCCACCTTCCCTGTCAAAATTACATGTGTTATACAGTATACATTTTTCACCATTTGTAGATACATAGGGGCACTTACAAACGTATACCTTATACATACAATATATCTAGTTATATTGATCCCCTGGACCTGCTCATTGTAATGTGGTATAAAATGAACTGGAGAGTATTATACTGTTACATAATATAAACTAAAGCACTGTAATGTGGCACAATATAAAGTGGAGGCACTATAGTGTGGCATAGGAAGGCCAATCCCGGGCCGTTTTTTCAATCCCGGGATTTGGGATTGAAAAACAATCAATCCCGGGATTGCAGTAGGCATCAGTGAAGAAGGGTGTAGGGAGCAGCGCTGGAGGGCAGGTAGCGGCAGGGAAGGGAGGGAGGGTGTAGGTAGCAGTACAGGAGGGTGTAGGTAGCTGGACGGGAGGGTGTAGGTAGCGGTGCGGAGGTTGTAGGTAGCTGGGCGGGAGGGTGTAGGTAGTGGTGCAGAGGTTGTAGGTAGCTGGGCGGGAGGGTGTAGGTAGCGGTGCGGAGGTTGTAGGTAGCTGGGCGGGAGGGTGTAGGTAGCTGGGCGGGAGGGTGTACAGTAGGTAGCGGCGGGGAGGGTTGGTTGCGGCTCGGGAAGGAGGCTGGGTGTAAGTAATAACACTTACTATTAGGTGGGCGCCAGCCATGGACACACTGAATGCGGCGGCATTTCAAATGAAGCGCCGGCCGCCAGCCAACCAAAGCTGGCGGACCAGCAGCCAATCAGGGAAGCGGCCGCAGCAGTCGCTCCTGATTGGCTGCCACGGCAGCTTCCCTGATTGGCTGCCGGTCCGCCAGCTCTGAATGGCTGGCGGCCGGCGCCACATTTGAAGTGTCGCCGCGTTCAGCGTTCGTCTATGGCTGCTGCCCGCCTAAGTGTAAGTAGTATTACTTACACACACTCCCTCCCGCACATGCGCAGTGCAATCCCGTGAATCCCGGCATTGGATGCTCCAATTCCGGGATTCAAATCCCGCCATTTTTGGGCCCAAATCCCGGGATCCCGATCCCGGGATTGGCCTCCCTAGTGTGGCATAATATAAACTGTATCATAATGTGAATTGGGGATACTGTGTTGCATAATGTGTACTGGCAGCCCTATAATGTGAATTAGAGCACTACTATGGTTCATAAAATATACTAGGGCACTACTATGGGGCATGACATTAACTAAAGAACTACTATGGTTCAGAAAATGAACTAGGGCACTATTATGGGACATAAAATTAACAACTGCTGTAGAGAAGTGTCTCCCTTGAAGCATTGGGACAGGGGCCCTTCAAAATGTTGCTATGGGGCTTATTGACTTCTGGCTATGCCCCTGAATAAAGACACCATTTTAGAACCAGAAAGTCCCTCCTTTCACTACTGCCATAAGTCATTGATCAGTCTTTTATTGGTTGAAATGTCTCAGCATAACTATATTGGTAAATTGTGCCATTAAATAGTCAGTTATGGTTGTGAATAACGGGCAATGGCATATAAAATAATGGCTGGATTTTGTGGTGGCAGATAAAAAGGTCCCTAAAGCAGTTCCGTAAGAAACAAATGTGAATTTTGTGACTGGGGGAGGGGAATTTCACGTAGGATGCATGTAAAGGGGGGTACTCACGGAGAGATCCATGCTTAAAATCTAAGCAATCTGACTAGATTGCTTCGATTTTAAGCACAGATCACTCGTGTGTAGACCCCTCAGCGATAGCGATGCGCGGCCCCGCACATCACTATCGCCGGAGCTAGATTGAGCCTGAATGCAGGCCAATCTAGCACGTCGCTCATTTCACCCGCTGGGTGAAATGAGCGGCCCCGTCCTCACCCCGCATCGCTCAGCACACATCACGCTGTGCTGAGCGGCGGAGAGATGTGTGCTGAGCGGTTCGCCCCTTAAGGGCTAAGTTGTATGATACTAAAAGAAGACAGATCTTGGAGCATCACAATGTCTGTATCTTCTGGTGTTTAACACCTGAACTACTATAGTATTATTGTTTGACAGAAAATGTTAATGATGAGTGCTGCACTAAATTCTTTAAGCTGCTTTAAAATCCTTTATATGAGTTTTTTTGGAAAGGTCAACTGGCCCATTGCAGCCCTTCCACTTCTAGAGCTGTCCTGCAAAGCGTGATATATTTTCACTATACACAGCCTCAAGATGCCTCAAAGTGACATAGATGTTTACTTTTTAGTGGACAGGTCCAATGTCACTTTGTCCTTTTAACCCAAGTTTAAGCTATGACCTGAGTCACTATGTCGGTGTTTAGCTCCTCTTCCTTTTTACTTTTGTGTCTTCCATATTTTACACTGCCGTAATTTAATTAAAGATAACGGGATGAACTGGTTAGGGAATGTCCGTGCTGCATATCATGTATCATGCAGTGTTTGGCGGTTTGATGGAGCTTTTCAACTTAAGTTGTTACAATAACATATGGGGATTTCACGATCTCTGTCATTTATCTATAAATATGGACCCATTAAATGTATTCACTACTTACTGGTTCATACTTCCTGGGAACTAGACCTTCTTCAGATGATCACATGATCATCACATTACCTTAAACAGCCCCTGTCCCTACTCAGAGTGAAGTTAGATTTGGCAGCTGTGCCTCATGCCCCAGTGATGTCACTATCTGCAGTTCTCCCTAAAAGGAATGCCTACAAAAATTGCAGTGTCCACTGTGTGAATTCTTTTTTTTGTTCCTTTGATTTGTAAATGATAAATAAAAGTGCCCATGCAAACATGTATTCAGGGACTTATTTTGTGTTGCAGACAGCAGCGCCTGCTGGCAGTTGCCTGATTGTGTAAATGCAGCTAGAAGCTCCTTCTTTCCTCGGCCGTCTACATTCGGCCGACTGTGCAAGGACTGAGATGCTCACTTTTAGTGACCATGCACACTGTAATACCAATTAGTGCATCCTTATACACCACTATCTGTTGCATCATCAAAATTCCGCCGGCTCCTTGACAGATGCAGTTTTTCCATCTGACCACAGCCTCCTATATCTGCAGCTGTGAATCTGGGAACCCAGCTGCCTGCATTGACACGCCCAAGACATGCCTATAATAAGCCTACTGAAGGGATCATATTTGCGTGCACTACTAGCCACCTCCCTGTCTCCACCCATCACTTTTCTGCATTTATCATAATGTCTGACCCGATTGCAACCGCACACACTCGGGGGATTTCAGAAAGAATACGCAGTTGCAAAATTGCTCAACTATGTGAATTATGACATTATCCCTGACATTTTCCTAATACCAGTGGGTGCACGAGTTACAAGACAACAAAATAAGCACAAATGACTCTGTGATTGTGAAACATTGCTATGAATTCCTGGAATTACCTCGTAACTTTACTCGTTTTTATAACTAAGGATCAGACCATTTAATTCATACAGAGAAAAAACCCTAAACATTTATCCTGAGTTCTATATTTACACTTTACGCTACGTAACCAATTACAGGCTGCTAAGTCAGGCTCTCCAAGAATGTCATGAATAAGTGTACAGTATCTGCTTTAATGCTGGTGTATGGTTAGCGGATTCCAACCCTTAATTACTGGAATGGTTTGTAATTACCAGCAAATATCTATCTATCTATCTATCTATCTATCTATCTATCTATCTATCTATCTATCTATCTATCTATCTATCTATCTATCTATCTATCTATCATCTGCATGTTCATGTCTGTCTATCAATATATTAATCATTTGTATTTGTATGTTAATGTCTGTCTATCTATCTATCTATCTATCTATCTATCTATCTATCTATAATTTGTGTCTGTATGTTCATGTCTATCTATCTATCTTTCTATCTATCTATCTATCTATCTATCTATCTATCTATCTATCTATCATTTGTCTCAATGTGTTCATGTCTGTCTATCAATATATTTTTCATTTGTGTTTATTTGTTAATGTTTATCTATCTATCATTTGTGTCTGTATGTTCATGTCTATCTATCTATCTATCTATCTATCTATCTATCTATCTATCTATCTATCATTGTGTCTGTATGTTCATGTTTGTCTATCTATCTATATATCTATCTATCTATCTGTTCATATTTATCTATCTATCTATCTATCTATCTCTCTATCTATCTATCTATCTATCTATCTATTGTCAAAGTCGGAAAAATATCATGCTACACGTTGCCATATATCCACCCCATGCGCGTGCCTGCTGCACGTGCACATTCTCTCCCATGCGTGCGGATACTCGCAGCCGCGTGATGGCGCCTCGGCCATGCGCTCGAGCGCGTGGTATGTGCATTTACGGTAGAGTTTGTGTGCGTCTAGCAGGCGACTCAATCGTTAAATAATAAAACCAAATAGTATGTTTTATAGATAATGTTCCCCTTAATAATGACTGTAAGTTTGTTTAATGTAAATGGTCGCTGGGCAGAGGAATTCCTCTTTGTATGGTACGAAGGGTCAGACAGGGTCTGAACAGCTGTGTCTGGTACCTAACTAAAGAACATTTTATTAGAAACAATCCGGTGCTGGTTAGGTAAAGATTAATCGCTCCTGCGTATAGTTATGGCCATTAGTATTTTCTGGACATTTACTATATTTGCGATTCATTACCCATGCGGCGGGAATCTTCAGATTCCCTCCCACCTCTGCAGTTTGATATAGTCGCAGCCCACCTGTTCAAACTAACCTATGACCTTTTGTTATGATGCAGGGAGACATTCCTGTGTCCAATGAACAATGAGATTATAGGTCCCTTTGTAGTGTACTGTACGCAGTGTATATAAGATCAGCCAGCCTGGGCAGCTCTCTCACTCTCCACAAACGGTTTTCATCTTGACTAACTTGGAGCTGGTACCAGAAAGCTGCGCAGCGATCATTCCCAGTGTGTGTAAGTAATTCTCTGTAATCAACTTGTTCTCTGTTTGTATTGGCCATTCCCTCTCTCTCTGTTATAGTATAAGTTTGTGACGCTATTGTATATTTCTGTCTAGATATTCTGTTAGAATTATATGTTAGCTTGTAGTGTATGACTTGTAAACTGTTTCCCCTTTTCGATATAACTAAAAGCTTGTTAGTAAAGGTGTTGGAACCTTAGCAAGGTATCGTGTGTTTACTATATTGCAGAAGGTAATAGGAGCGTCTCAAACGCTCAAGCAGCTTTAGCACTTAACAAGGTTAAGCAGCGTTATATCGCTACAGTATTTCAGTACAAGGTTTACAGCATAAGAGTATCCTTTCTGTGTGTTACATTCAAGGTTTACTGATTGTCATCCTGTGAGCGTCTGCGCTGCTCGTGATCTCCTCGTGGTCTCGAGCGTCCGCTACGCTGGTAGCGTAGCATTACGGTAGTCAACCGCCTATAGCGTGCCTGACACCACGCATTAAGCTGTGAACGAGCGTGTCGCATGTGCGTCTCGATCACGGCCGAGCGTATGCTACGCTAAGTGCGTACCTTTACGGTACCTCATACGCCAATTGCGTACTGTGTCCCTTACCCATTATTGTGAATGTATAAGATAAATAGTTAGCTTTATCACTATCATCTATAAATTGTGTCTGTATGTTCATGTCTGTCTATCAATATATTTATAATTTGTGTTTGTATGTTAATGTCTATCTATCTATCTATCTATCATTTGTCTCAATGTGTTCATGTCTGTCTATCAATATATTTATCATTTGTGTTTATTTGTTAATGTTTATCTATCTATCATTTGTGTCTGTATGTTCATGGCTATCTATCTATCTATCTATCTATCTATCTATCTATCTATCTATCTATCTATCTATAATTTGTGTCAGTGTGTTCATGTCTGTCTATCAATATATTTATCATTTGTGTTTATTTGTTAATGTTTATCTATCTATCATTTGTGTCTGTATGTTCATGTCTATCGATATCTATCTATCTATCTATCTATCTATCTATCATTTGTGTCTGTATGTTCATGTTTGTCTATCTATCTATCTATCTATCTATCTATCTATCTATCTATCTGTTCATATCTAACTATCTATCTATCTATCTATCTATCTATCTATCTATCTACAAATTGTGTCTGTATGTTCATGTCTGTCCATCAATATATTTATCATTTGTGTTTGTATGTTAATGTCTATCTATCTATCTATCTATCTATCTATCTATCTATCTATCTATCTATCTATCTATCTATCTATCTATCTATCTTATCTATCATATATCTATAATTTTTGTTTGTATCTTAATGTCTCATGGATGGTAAAGCTCTAATTGTTTCCCACCTGTCCTATTTTTCGGGGAAAGGTCCCTGTGTCATGCAGTTGAGCTGAGCTGTTATCTCTCATGGTGGCAGAACATGGGAAATCCTTCTCGCCTCTCATTTAGTTGCTATATTAAAGCTTCATTGCTTCTTTTCCTGAGAGTGAAAGCAGTCGATCAACTGAATCAGCACAAGATTTTATCAAAGCTGTTAATAGTATTGTAATGAATTTGGAGACGGAGCGGAAGAAATCAATGCAAAGGGAAGTGTTTGGATGGGAGATTTAAAAGGCGACTGTTGGAGGATGACTAAGGATAGGCATTCCTGCAACGCACACGCTTGGCACAACTAAAGCACGGTCACTCTGAAGATTGGTGGCTTGTGAATAGTGCTATTAAAGGACAAATGGAAGCTTTATTCTCTACAACATGGGAACTGGGGGTTAGAGGAAGGGCAAGTGGTGAGCTCCAAAGCTAGAACCACTTGATTTAGGAAACTGTAATATTTTTAATTAGTCTTTGATTACACTTTGGAGGACTATTTAAAGGGACAGCTGCTTTAAACTCTCAAATGTCTAAATTCTACTAGACTGTTCTAATAAATTCAGAAAGGTAACAACTACATTTCACTTAGCAAATTGTATTCTTGATCAAAGGAACATTCATGCATCAAATACGTTACACTGAATATCATAGTTGCATACTCTCTTAGAATTTCTGGGAGACTCCCAGATTTGGAAGACTTCTCTCATCTCTTGCAATAGTGGGCAACCCTCTTGCATTGCACCAATGTCTCCTATGAATTGTCCGGGACAGGGGCAATCTGCTATGAATTGTGTCACTGTGGCTCCACCCTCACAATGTAATGCCACAAATAGTAACATTATATCATGCAGGTGGTGCTGCAACAATGTGACTCATAGAGCAAGCCCACATCCCTCCCACCTGGCCCTCTCTGGATCTCCCATAAGTTAGACAGGAAAAGTGGGTAAGTATGCTGCATACACTTTATGAACTTGTACACGTCAGCATCACACAATGGGGCATATGTATCAAAGCTTGGAGAAAGATAAAGTGAAGAGAGAAGAAACCAAACTGCTCCAAACTCCCAGGATCCAAGTCAACCTGAGCCATGGCTCGGGTGTACCTGCCAGACTCGGGCTCCACTTTGAGGCTAAATGTCATCCTTACCGACATCGGATTCTTACAGGATGTGGATTCTATATAAGGCACCGCATTTGGGACTCTGCACCATTTCACTCTTATGTACGCTGCTGAATGCTGTGCTGTACTCTGCTATCTTGGCAATGCTGAGACTCCAGACTCACAGGTGGCTGTGCTCTCTAAAGTGACTGTGTGGGGCACACTGCTGTATGCTGTTCTGTA
Source organism: Pseudophryne corroboree (assembly GCF_028390025.1). NCBI lineage: Eukaryota > Metazoa > Chordata > Amphibia > Anura > Myobatrachidae > Pseudophryne > Pseudophryne corroboree. The sequence goes on along the minus strand of NC_086454.1, from coordinate 279,995,714 downwards.
CTCTGCTGTATTGGCTGTGCTGTGTCCAGACTCACTAGGAGCTGTGCACTCTAAAGTGACTGTGTATGGAGGCACACTGTATGCTGCGCTGTAATCTGCTGTATTGGCTGTGCTGTGTCCAGACTCACAAGTGGCTGTGCTCTGTATAGTGACTGCGTATAGGGGGCACAATGCATGCTGCTGTATTGGCTGTGCTGTGTCCAGAGACTCCAGACTCACAAGTGCCTGTGCTCTGTATAGTGACTGTTTAGAGGGGCATGCTGCATGCTGCTGTATGCTATGCTGTACTCTGCTGTAAATTGTACTGTTTGGTGCACTTTACCTTAGTGCACTTTGTTCACATGCATATATAAGCCCTGTGACTCCACACAGTTTGAACCGAGCTGCAAGTTCAAAAACAGAAAAAATATATCGTTAAGTTCTATTGTTTGCACTGTTTGGTGCACTTTACCCTAGTGTGCTTTGTTCACATGCATCTACAGTATAAACCCTGGGACTCCACACAGTTTGAACTGAGCTGCAAGTTCAAAAAAGAAAATATGTAGATCTATTGTTTGTACTGTTCTATGCAATGTATCCCAGTATGCAGTGGCAATGTTTCATAGATGTGCTATAAACTGTCGTGTGTTTATGACTCAAGAAACAAAAGCCCAAATGATGTGATTTCAGCTTTGTTTGTAAATTTTAGAAAAAAAAATGGCAAATCCAAATCCAAAACCAGTCACGGCAGTTTGGCAAATTTAAATCCAAAACCAGATGACAAATCAGAGCCAAATCCAAATTCAGCAAAAATGGTCCAGCACATATTTCAACTTTATATCTTTCCAAGCTTTGGTATATATGCCCCAATGTACTGTCGACATTGTGAGCTGAACAAATAACGCAGCCAGTTAACTAGGAACTGTATGGATGATGTAGTGGTTAGCATTACTGCCTCACAGTACTGAGGTAATGGGTTTGATTCTCACCATCGCACTAACTATGTGGAGTTTGTATATTAGCCCCATGTACCTCCGGGTACTCCGGTTTACTTTCACAATCCAAAAATAAACTTGTACAGTAGGTCAATTTGCTAATGATAATAAAAATAAAATAAATAACCCTAGTGTGTAAGTATTATATGTTTCTTTCAGGCTTGCCTACTTTTTGTCAACCAGGTCACACAGGAGGGGGCGTGGTGGAGGCAGTACGGGGTCGTAGTGATGGGTTTGCGTCATCGTATCCCCGTGCCCTGCTTTACAAGAGTAGGCAAATATGGTTCCTTTGTTTCTAACTAATGACCTCATAGGGTCAGGAAACTAATAGCCACAGATGGCAGGTCCATTGTAAACATGGGAAGCAGTTAACATACCGCCGCACGGCATCCCGGTGATCACAATGCTGACGCCGGAATCCTACACAGTGGTACAAAGCCGGCACCAGAATGCCGGTTAGGTAGGTGATTCTTGCTCTATGGGTGTCTATGGGTGTCCACAACCCCATAGGTGGAGAATATAACCTGTGCCGATCACAGCGAGCCACCATGTCTGCAGCGAGACCACCAGGGGCTTACTAGAGGCATACCGGTGGCTGGGATGCCGCTGTCGGTATATTGAGGGCCGGCATCAGTATAACATACCGTACCCGGATGCATAGTTTGTATATCAGTGGTAGTTGGTTTACTCCGTCAGACTACAAATCCTCTACAAGCCAGCATCGTGTACAGGAATAGGCACTCATTTATAAGGAATATGTTTTCCTATCCTAATGCAGCAGTTTCAGCATAAAATGGGTAAAGCATTACATGTATACCTCTTATATAAATGAGCAAAAAATCTTCACCTTATTCTTTTGTCATTAATTGCTACTGGGTCTTTTACAAATGCCCATCCAACACTAAAATAACAAAAAGGAGGTACAAAAATATTGGGGATCATTTACTGATGTAGAATATATTCATCTGAAGGCCACAGGCAGTGTTGACTTGGAATATGATTTTTAATCTACAATAGTGCTATTATTCTGCAGCCTCCACCTCTAAGCATGCTGAAAGGGCATGAGTCGCTAAAATCGCAAACGGATGCTTTTCATCCGTGTGCTCATACGCAACATCCACAGCGCGCATGTGCGGACTTTCACATTGCAGTCGCATCCCTGGAGGATGCGATATTTGACAGCGGCGGCAGTCGGGGAACAGCGACGCGGCGTTAGGGAGTAGTCCGTACAATGCAGGAGTATCTGGACCATTTTAGTCCACACACACGCTGTGCGGCTGCAGCATATACGCAGATGTCTGAAAATCGCCCGTTTGCAATTTTCAGATATCTGCGACTGAAGCTGAATTAGGCCCTTGGTCTGTGAATACTCTCATGATAACAAGATCCTTCTAATGCAGTAATATATGCAGAGTCTATTGACAGCAATGTATTTTCTGCCTATCCCTCCTTCTGCCATATATAGCTACAATTAGCTCTCACACTTGAATCACTGGATGAAACTGTTATTGACTATTGAATGCTCTGTTTGTTACATATGCAAAAAGCACTGTTTAGCAAGTTTTACATTAATAATAGGGGTATGTTCAGACTAAAAGGAAAGCACAAAGTAGATCTGGCATATTTATAATATGTGCACACAGCCCCCTGAGTCCAGGGGGCCCCACACTGCACAGCCGGCATCCTTTTCTTCAATACTCACCTCTCACGAGTCCCCAATTGGAGGCAGCAAGCGCACAAATAATCACTTGGTAAATGGAGTGGTGGCCATTTTCCCGGTGCTTTGTGCATGTGCACTACAGAAATAGCCGGGAAAATGGCCACTGCACCATTTTCCCAGCTATCTGCACATGTGCATTACAGTTTGGGCACCTAATGCTCAGATTCTAACATGCTTCCGGCTAGAAAGGAGGGGGCTGGGATGGAGGAGGCTGCACATGGGCCTCCTCCTCTCTTAAAACAACCATTTACATCAGAACATTATACAATATGTATGTAGTTGGCTCATCACCAGCCATAGCATAGGTTCTCTTACCGTATGAGTAGTGTGCAGGACCTAATTCAGAGATTTATATGAATTTAATATTGCCCCATTTTCTGGGGGTGCCGAGGCCAGTGGCTCTGTCCTTGGACGTAGCTTCACTGGCAGCGTGAATTGAGCGTTACTCAGGTGTCCGATGATCGCACAGTTGATTCGATGCTACATCTTTAGATGCAGCAGTGGATCCTTCCCAGCAGACGCCGCATCACTCAGCACATGTGCAGAGGGACTCCCAGGTCCCAAATCCAAAATGTTCAGTGTTCTCAAAGGAAAACTCTTATCAGGAGAGCTTCCATTTTGATACTAATCACATTTCTAAGTACATATGCAATTAGTATGTATGTGAATAGAGGCGGGATTTACCGCACTGTGGATGCAATGCTTAGTGCATCCTGAGGGGGCTGTACTGTACTTGGAGACTGATAAAATGGAGAGAGAAGTACCAGCCAATCAGCTCCTAGCTGCCATGTTACAGGCTGGGTTTGAAAATAACAGTTAGGAGCTGACTGGTTAGAAGCTTATCTCTCTCCACTTTGGGGGTCATTCCGACCCGATCGCACGCTGCAGTTGTTCGCAGCGCAGCGATCGGGTCGGAACTGCGCATGCGCTGGCCCTGCTGTGCGCAGGCGCATGCCAGATGGCTGGTGGCCATCGTTACCTAGCGATTGCCTCTGCCTGATTGACAGGCAAAGGCGGACGCTGAGTGGGAGGGGGCGGCACGGCGGCATTTAACCACCGTTTTTGGGGTGCTTGCGTTGGCTGGACCGTGCAAGGGGGGGGGGTGCAGCGGCTGTGTGACGTCACACACAGCTGCTGCAACCTGGGGCAGCAGGAGCTGCACTGGCCGGGAGTTACTCTTCAGGTACAAAAGCATTGCCACTGTGCGATGCTTTTGTACTTGTATGTGTGGGGGGTCGGACTGACATGCGGGCGGACTAGCCTTGTGCTGGGCGTCCCCCCTCATGTCTGGGGAGATGATTGTACTGTAGCTGTGCTAAATTTAGCAAAGCTATGATCAACTCGGAATGATCCCCTTTATCCCTTTCCAAGGCTTAGTACATCTGATCCTTTGTATTAAAGGGTTAAAGTGCCAGAAAAACACTCATTCCTTTGGCATCAACCAAGTTATTGGCACAAAGTGTAAATTTAGCAATTTTTAATTTTGCCTCTTGCCCACTAAATTCATAATCTTTGTATTGTTTTATGTTGGTACCATAGACAGAAGAATTACTGGATTTCCAGCTATCATAGGACCCAGTAACTAGGAACTTGAGCCATGTGCAGAATAGTGAATGGGCATTGTTAAGGAAGAAATGGCAGTGGAGAAAATCTTTAGAAGTAGGAAAAGTCTTTGCTATTTATCAGTCTTTGGCTGGCTGCACTTTTTGGTAAATAGCACGATTAGCACACGTTATGTTATAAAAAATAATAATAAAAACTTTGATTGATCACATACACCCTCCCAAATCATCAACTAGCACCAGCGTTGGACCATCTGGAATAGATTCCATTATTACAGCAAGTCCACAAGCAAAGTGTGGAAAAATACCATGCCCACACTTCCAACTCCCTATCTTGACCCCTCTGAGTTGTAGAGGCTGGTTAACCAGATTGGAACCCCGACCCCGGTGTGGCTTTTTTCTCACTGCAACCCCTTTGTGCCTAAAGAGATATAAACATAAAATAAATACATATACTGAACATGTTTCAAATAAACTTTAACAGAATCAATATCTATTTGAAAATATTTCTTCATCACTTTTTTCACCATATAAAATATTTTCTGTCATAGTCCTAATGGAAAACCAAATCTTCTTTTCTTCTTTCTTCATCCACCATAGACTAAGTTGGGAACAAAAGTATACCCCAAAAATCCCCATTAAAAACGTGACGCACCCACGCACTAAACTGACTAAAGCTTAATGATCCAGGCCAAGAGGCCAAGGATGGGACATTCTAGGTGCAGGGCTGCCATCAGAAACTGCAGCTTCGGCCATTCCTGATTGGCTGCCAGTCTGTAAGCTCCGATTGGCTCACGGCCAGTGCCATATTCAAAATGCCACTAGTGCTGTCTTACCATCGCTGCAGAAGCTTGCTGGTGTGCAGGCAGTAACCAGCTGGCAGCCCAGCACCAATCAACATCCGCTGCTACCCGGGCTCCCTGTCTTCCCAGGCCCGGTATGACAGTCCTGCCTAGGTGGGACAAATATAATAGGTGAAAATAATAGCAAAACACTGATGTCCAATTTCCGATTCCGGTGGCCAAGCCTGTGAATTTTCATGGACCAATGAGCAATGAGATGACTATTCCACAGAACGGCTTTGAAATATTGCTCACCCCAACTTGATATTTTTTATTGGAAGCCTTGAGTGACCTGAATTGTCACTCTCTTCCAAAGCCTGTAGTTTCTGCACTGAAACTTTTAATGAGACGTTAGAGGCACTTTATTGCACTAATGAAGAAAATCATTTCATTGGTTGTGTCAGATCATCCGTTCAAAAATTCCTCCAGGCTGGTACTCTTTAACTAGTGACAATCTCACTGTAACTTATACTGCTATAAACTGTCTCTTAACCTCACCTATTTCATCGCCATGACACCTACAGGGCACAATGTAATCAAAAACACTTCACTTAGGTTTGACGCACAGTGACATTTTAACTGCTGGGGATATGAAATGTTGCAGCATTTTATCTAGTCTGGAACTCATTATTTTATAACATTGTGTGATATAACAGAAAGTATGTATAGACAATGACATTAGTTGCTTCTGATATCTGGAATTCTGATGATTAATACATAGCGTGGTTATTTGAAAAGAACTTACCGTAGTGGATACATTCAGTACAGTTCTTTAAAAGACTGGTTTCTAGAAGTGAATGTTATCTGATATTTGTATTACTGTCAGTTTTAGTGTCCTGCTGCCTTTGTTTCTAGTGTATGGTAAGGTCTATTGAGACGTAAGAAAGAATGTCCTTTTGCACAGATTGTTAGTATCCTTTTGACTGTTTGATACATTGGAAGTGAGGGATGATGTAATAATTCACTCAGCCTCTATCTCTGTCTCTATTTATCTCCCCATCTAACTCTGTGACCACAAAGCTTTGATGGGAAGTTTTGTTTGCAAATATTACTAGATAAATGTGTGTGTGTGTGTGTGTGTGTGTGTGTGTGTGTGTGTGTGTGTGTGTGTATATATACATACATACATACATACAGTATATAACAAGCATATAAGCAGTTCACAGGATTTCAATGTAAACAGCAGTTTATTTACATTGAAATTCTGTAAACCGCCTATATACTTGTTATGTTCGGATCCAAGCTAAGGATATGGGATGCAGTCACGTTACTGGCTGTCTGGATCCCAGTGTTCAGGAGAACAACACCAGAATCCCGAAACCCGGTAATCTAACTACATCCAGAATCCTGACACCCGCCCGGTATTCCCACTCAGTTGGTGGGTCCACGCCACCTACCAAGTGGGAATAAAACCTGTGGTGAGCAAAGCACGCCACCGGGCCCAATGTGTGGTGAGCGCAGCGAGACGGCGAGGGGACTCGCTGCCTCCCTGCCGGGATTCCAGCAGATAGGATGTCAGTGTATGTATATTATATGTATCCCGAGGATACCTTAGGAGAAGCACCGGACTCAGCTTAAACTGGAAATGCTGCCTATATCTCTGAGGTGTATAAATATATATATATAATATACATATATATATATATATATATATATATATATATATACACACATATATATATATATATATATATATGTAGCATTACTATGAGACAAGTGTCCTTCAGCATAAACTCAGATTTCTGTTGTGCTCTCCTGTGAGTTATGCAGGTTTGTAGCCGTGTTTTGCATCCTTATCACACGCAAGGAATTGCCTTATAATACAGCTTTAATTTTTAAATCAAAATGAAGAAATGAGTTTGCAGGAATAATGACTGCAGTAACACAACTGCCAACTGTGCTTCCTGCTGAGATGTGACACCGAACAGGTAGAGTCACCTCTCCTTTTTAGGTGTAGATGAAGGTCATGCGAGGTGCCTACTGCAGTAATTACCCATTATCCAGGGGTCCGCAGGGCCACTTTCTACAAGAGATGTGAAACAGATTGTCCGCATACATCATATTACACACTACACTCCTATCAATCTGTACTCCGTTAAATCTTTACTGCCAGATAGCGTTTAAACACAAACTGAGCAACATAAATTCTTTCTTAAATTGTGTTCTAAGAAATAATGCCCATTTTTTTTTTTTCAATCTCCGTCGTGAGGAAATAGTGCTAATATTACCAGCAGAGGTGTAATCAGATTAGAGGGACTGCAAAGAAAACTAACTCATGTATTTAGGCTGCAGTTCTCTGAGAAAATGAATGATATTCACAACTCCAGTGCAAATCTCATCTAAGCTTGCGATTCTAAGCTCCATCTGTCTTGAACTATCTTGATTAAATGTAAGGTGTTTTGGGGAACAAATACTTTGGTTCTTAATTGATTTTAGAATGAATCGTGCTGATATACATTCTCTAGAGTAGTGCAGCAAGATTGTACGTTTTAGTAGCACTGTGCTGTACAAACTGTACAAACCATTGCAGAACTGTTTCTCTGTAATGGGTACTAAGTTGCAATAATTGAATGACTGCTTAACATTAAAAACTTCTCTCATTGGCTGACCTATTGTGTATGTTATACAATGTATCGTTCCCTGCATTAGCTTATCTCATAACTGATTTAACGCTTTTGTGTTAATTTTTATCCAAAACATGCATACCTCCTCTTGTTACAATATCATAACCAGGGTTGTTCATCTGAGAATATGGGTGGAGCACAGATTCCCAGAAATCATTGTGGAAGATCATAGATAACATTGATTTTGTTTGTTTTTATTTGGTACAGTATTTACCTGTGAATTAAATGTGAAGTACTGTAAAATCTATAAAATGATTGGTAGAAGCTGAAAGACTGATATGGGCAACTTCACTATTTGTCCACATCAGCAAAAACGTTGTTATTATTATTAATATATATATATATATATATATATATATATAGCTGTGTACATTAATACCTCTAAATACAACATTGCACTTTATATAATTAGGGGAACACAGTGGTTTGATTATTATTATCTGTCCTCATAGAGACATTGTAATTCCCTACAGCTGGAGTACTAAAGCTGGGTACACACTTGCAAGACACAGCAGCCAACTAGCTGTCGCGCCGACTGAGTGACTGATTAGGTAAGCTACTGTTTACACACTATGGGGTCTATTTACTAAGCCTTGGATGGAGATAAAGTACCAGCCAATCAGCTCCTAACTGACATGTCACAGGCTGGGTTTGAAAAATGACAGTTGGGAGCTGATTGGCTGGTACTTTATCTGCAGAGACTTTATCTCCATCCAAAGCTTAGTAAATAGACCCCTTACTGTACCAATCATCTGCTTGATATATCAGGCCAGACATCACAATTGGGGGGGATTTACATTTGCCTGCCCTGTGTCGGTGGTCCCTGCAGCTAGTGTACGGGCAGGCGGTGGGTCACCCATACACACATGCAGATGCACCGACATACTGTAGCTTTCAGATGACGTCCTTCATGGACATATAGGGCCTACACCCCCGCCAACCCGCTACCAATATGTTGTTCTTCACTCGCATCTTTCTACTATTTGACCAGTCTGAAGCTTGCCTATCATTGAGCTAAGCCTTGCCTGGTCACTGAAAGGATATGCCAAGCTTTTCCATGTACAGAAAGGTCAGATGGCGGGGGAAAGTGTGAGGATAGGTGGACCGTGGGGAAAGTGGTAGATTGGTGCTTTATATCCTTGCAGGACAAATACAGAAGTGTTAATTTAGCCAATTACTGTTAGAATTATCCATTCAGCCTATTGCAGTGGGTATGGTGATGTGAGGGTGACACAATTCAGCAGGCAGTGGGCCTTAGCGTCACATGCAGCACTGTCGGTGGCTGCATTTAGTGAACCTTACAACACTGCCTATATGTTGCACATTAAGGGCTAGATGCATCATTGCTTGCAGAGTGATAAAATGGAGAGAAAGTACCAGCCAATCAGCTCCTTACTGCCATGTCACAGGCCCTGCTTGAAAATTGACAGTTAGGAGCTGGTTGGCTGGTGGTTTATCACTGTCCATTTTATCACTCTACAAGCGATGATGCATGTAGCCCAAAGTATCTTGGAGTATCGGCAGAAGTCAAACGTATCTCAGCCACTCTTCTCAGTACATGAAACGGGAGTTTCTGGTGGCAACTGAACTGATGAATGAAAGAGGGAGTACCATGATTGTTTTGTGGGTGCATTGGTGAGTGATTATTTATTTCAGAGGGTTCTCTTGTACATAGCACAGGGTTTGTGTAAGTCCCAATACTGTGACGATGAACAGCGCAATGCGTACACTTGAAGACGCGCATAACGCCGCACTAGCACAAATATCCGCACTCTGAAAGCGGACTCACATCGAGCTGTGTGTAACTCAGGTTCAGGGCCTGTGTTACTAAAACCATGTTGCATTGGAAATGCTTCCAAATACTTCCAACCACTTGTGCAGATGTTTTTGCAGCTAGCAGTTCTGATGTCTAAGATACCGGAAGAAAAGCAAAAAGTAATATATACTGGGAAGTTTACAGTGTTTGTATTCAGCCCATGAACTGTAAGCTATCTGTCTAATATAAATGCTCAGAGAATCTGTGAAAGTGCAGAGAGTTCCTCTATAGACTAAACAATTTTAGGTGAGGTCGGGGATGGGTCAGATGAAGCCTGTGTTCAAGTAGGTGGTCTGCAGAGATGAGCCTGTGAGTCTAATTCTGCTGTCATCCCTTCTCTGAAACTTTCAGAACAGCTATACAATGAAAGATAGGGGCGATGCTGCTATCACATCCAGAAACTCCGTTTACATCCTGCACTTCGTCAAGTGGTGGCTCTAGATGTTCTGTGACACTTCTTTGAAGGACTCCACTGTCTGCTGTGTTTTGCATCTTTTTATAGCAAGCCTTTTCAAAACGAATTTAAAAACTGCCAAGACACAATCTTCCTCTAGTTTCTGAGCACTTGATTGCACTCACGGCTACTGTAGCTTATAAATCCAGACAGGAGGACTGCATTCTGTGTGCGGCCCGCTCGGTCCTGAGGCCCCAGGTGACTACATGTTAATCATTGTACTCACAACTGCCAACAAACTCCTTGTAAAAGTGGCACAAGCTTCTAGATTCTGCCCCAATTCAAATGCGAGATGCATTGTGCAATGTCTTAAGTAGATCTGATTTTAGTACTTACTATATTGGTTTTATTATTGGCTTTTATTTAGTCATTTAATTAAGATGATTTATTAAAAATGTCATGTGTATTAGATCTGCTTTATCTATGATAAAACATTAATAATAATAATAATAATAATAATAATAATAATAGTTTAGACATATATTATGATTCTTTATTATTTTCTGAAGACACACACATAAATAGAGTGATAGATAGATAGATAGATAGATAGATAGATAGATAAAATAGATTAGATAGATAGATAGATAGATAGATAGATAGATAGATAGATAGATAGATAGATAGATAGATAGATAACCTGGCATATTCCACCACCCCATTCCCTCCCCTGTATACTTACGGCCACCATTGTGCATCTTGGACATGGGACAAACCAACCAGGATCTTACACAGGGATGGACTGGGGCTGCTTTACAGTCCTGTCATGTTAATGTGCGTGTGCTCCGCAGGCCACGGCTCACGTGGGCATTCCGCAAATCAAGGTGGCCTGGCCTCACAGCACGCCCCATTTATCTCTGTAACACACAGGAACAGGAGTGGATAGGTATTCAAATAGAGAGTCGTAAGACTGTGCTGTGTGCAGCCAGTCCGACTTTCTGTGTGGCAGGATCGGCTCTTCTGGCATTTGCCACAAGTGCAGATGGTTAGGCCCTGAACTCATAGTATGTATATATATATATATATATATATATACACACAGGTTGAGTCTCCCTTATCCAAAATGCTTGGGACCAGAGGTATTTTGGATATGGGATTTTTCCGTATTTTGGAATAACTGCATACCATAATCAGATATCATGGTGATGGGACCTAAATCTAAGCACAGAATGCATTTATGTTACATATACACCTTATACACGGGTTCACTACGGGTGGCCGGCGGTCGGGCTCCCGGCGACCAGCATCCCGGCGCCGGGAGCCCGACCGCCGGCTTACCGACAGCTTGGCGAGCGCAAATGAGCCCCTTGCGGGCTCGCTGCGCTCGCCACGCTACGCGCGCCACACTATTTTATTCTCCCTCTATGGGGGTCGTGGACCCCCACGAGGGAAAATAATTGTCGGTATGCCGGCTGTCGGGCTCCCGGCGCCGGTATACTGAGCGCCGGGAGCCCGACCGCCGGCAAACAGAAGACCACCCCTTATACACACAGCCTGAAGGTCATTTTAACCAATATTTTTTATAACTTTGTGCATTAAACAAAGTGTGTCTACATTCACACAATTCATTTATGTTTCATATACACCATATACACACAGCCTGAAGGTCATTTAATACAATATTTTTAATAACTCTGTGTATTAAACAAAGTTTGTGTACATTGAGCCATCAAAAAACAAAGGTTTCACTATCTCACTCTCAGTCAAAAAAGTCCGTATTTCGGAATATTCCGTATTTCGGAATATTTGGATATGGGATACTCAACCTGTATTCTGTAAACATGATGCAAAAAAGATGCCTAATGCTAGCACACTCTCACAGAGCCTGTAGTGCCAAGGGAAGCTATTTGGTGTGACTGCAGAAAAGATGTATGAGTACACAACTGTACGGTCGTGCACACATATTCTGCAGCACTTTACAGAGAATATTTGATCATTCACATCAGTCCCTGCACCAGTGGAGCTTACAGTCTATATTCTGCACCACATGTACAGACAAAAACATATAGACTTGTGCTCATTTTTGTCCAGTTAGTTAACCTACCAGTATAAGCACAGGGAGTATATACAAACTCCACACAGTTACGGTCCTGGTGGGAGTCGAAACCAAGACCTCAGGACTATAAGACAGTAATGTTAACCATTACACCAGCCATGCTGCCCAGAATATATATATATATATATTGTTGATTTATGGAATCTTATATAACATATATTTATTATATCATATATTGATATAATGGTTTATGTATTTTATATCTGCAAATATATTATAATAGGCTTACAAATAGGTGGGCTCATAACAAAAGGGGTGATGTTTAGTACTGGTCCAATCACACAATATGTAATGCGTGGACGTTCCTATTTTCATACCTGTGATTGGCTCAGATTAAAGGAGCTATATCTCTACTGTCCAGGAAATATTTCCAGGCAAAGCCTAAATATACTTTACAGAGATATATAATCCTGGCTCATTGAACATATAAGTACTATACTTTGACTACAAGTCAATTGTCCCAACTTGCAGAGCCTTATATAATATATGCAGATTTCATGTATGACTTTAGTGATTCCGAAAATGAGTTCAAGACTTGGAATACCAGCTCTATTTTGTCTAGTACATTTATTATAGGTGATACAAATTACAAGATAAGATAACACAATGATAATAAATCTTATAATTTATCTGTACTTCCTTAACCATGGTACATACATAAAACACAAACAGTTATACAAACTTAAACAATTAATACACATACTATACACTTGCAAGAATATGTGAGGGCATAATTCATAGCTACCGTCTTAGGATCCTGACTCCCTCTGGACTTTGTTCCTTCCTCCTCTCCTTCTAACTCTCTATCTATCAGACTGCCCCTTATATCCTATATTCTACCAATTCAAAACTAGTATATGCCCACAGTTTCCAATGGAGTACATAATTATAGGTTTTGACAGATTCCAAAGTGTAATAAAACGTTCTCTGCTAACTCCGTCCCACGGTGGTGAGCATGTAGAGAATTTTGGGATCATAAAGTTTGGTATTCCTTTATCCATCAGAGATCTACCTTTGTATGGATGTGTAAACGATCTATTTCGCCTAGGCCCTAGGGTGTTAGCATAAATGATTGTGACCTGTTTATAGTGCGTTTGATCCTATATTATCATTGCCTCTGGCCAGCAGTATAACTGGACAATAGGCCAGCTGGTTGATGTACTCTCTAAAGGTATGAAGATCTTTGATTGTGAATTCCAATGTACCCTGTTCATACCAGTAACTGTTTGCATATTATGAGACCTGAGCTAGGTGACCTATTGACTTTATCCACCAAGTTATGATTATTTATTTGCTGTGTGTGAATCAAGTATACAGTATACATATATCTACATATCATGTAAACTTTGATTTAATTGTACTTGGTATAGCGCAGATCAGACGTTAATCCTTTGATTAATACAGATATGAATAATGGCATGGAAGGGATGAATTTGTGTAATGCTCAATGTATTGTGTATTCTGGCTATATGGCTTACACAGAGAAAACCTGTCTCTTACATAATGACCCATAATCTTGCAGTAAAACACACAGAAATACATGCTACTAAATTCTCAAAACATAAGACTAATACATTCAAACCTATTTAAGTTATACCTTACAATAATATATATATACACACACTCTTAACTGGTTAAAATCACATTGGGTAATAAATCATATTATTTAATTTACATAATTTGTTCTAACTTTGGTACCTACTAAATTATATTGTTATGTAATGGTCTATATGGCAACAGTCGCCCCCTTGTGGCCGTGAGAATTGATGATGATGGCCACACATACATTAACATAATAATTGCTTATATCTTGCATCTACCAGTTTTTCTAGCTTACTGCGTTCCTGCCTTATAAGGCGCTTAAGCCACAATATCAGTGAAATTAAAATGATTAGCAAGATTGTTTGACCGATCAGCAAGCCCTTTAAACCAATCTCCAGCCAGGTGTTTGTCATGGTTATTTCAAAATCTCCATCATGCAGTAATTTATTTAGTGTGGCATCTGCCTTCTCAACCATGTTATTAATTTGAACTATGTGTGTGTCTTTCCTATCCAGGAGTTTCTGTAAATCTAAGGTTAAACTATCTATGTGTATGTTGAACACAGGTATATATTCTCCAAGGTTTGAGATTTCTGGTTCACTATCTATATTTATGTCCTCTTCATAAACGGGGATTGGGGTGATAACCGTCTGACCAATGGTGGTATACTCATGTGGGCTAAAGCAGAAATTTGGGTTTGGCACTGGACATGACTTTTCCCCATACAAGAACTCTCCGTGATTTGTGACTATGCAGTACTGTCCATTCATGTTGTATGTAACCTTCACCGCTGGAGTTCTCCATTTTGTTAGCTGCACTGGACAAGCAATGTCTCTGGCTGTATAGCCGGTTGATGTATTTGGCTTTGCACTGTGTTCAGGTCCTCCCATATCCATATCTTTGCTGGGAATGGTGGCAAGTTCATTTATATCTGTGATTAGGGTACTTGGTTTACTTGATTCTAGGCCGCAGATTGGCGTCTCAATTTCGAAAACATTGCAGCGACACAAGTATTGGTTTCCCTTGACTGCACAGCAAGCAGTATGTGGAACTTTCCAGATGTCGTCGACTCGGACCAGTAGTTCTGGTAGGTCCAGCCGTTCTTTGTAAATGTCCTTTTCCAAATATCCAATGGAGTGGACTGTAGACAGTTTGTCAAATAAAGACTTGCTTGGGTCGAACACAGGTAGAGAAATGGTAAAGGAGACATATAGGATATCGCTGACTGCACAAGGTTGCTGCTTGTTGTAACAATGGGGTGAACCTCTATTTGGGTGGGGGGTCACAGTGCCTAAATTCCTAATTGTGGAGATGGGCAGAGGTCTGCAACCATCTCTTGGGGTATTTTCCCCATGCCCAATGTCAGATTGTGAGCAATACCAATTGGTCAGGTCATTATCTCTTAAAATGTCAGGTATTCTACCAGATTGTAGGTCTCTAATTACATGTGTGATTGCGTTGAGGACATAATTACCATATGCAGTGCATATTATTTCTTTCCCCACCTGATTTTGTCTGGCTTCTCTATTGTTCAGTTCAATGATTTCGTTTATCTTGGCTTGGGTCTCTGAAAACAATCTTGCTATATCATGCATGTTATAAACAGTAAATTTTTCTTCACTGGCCAGACCCTCAATGCCCTGCAGGACAGGCTTCAAAACATATTGCCCCTCTTTCTGCTCAAAATTGCCTATGTGTCTGCGGATGACTTCCAAATCCGCCCTATTCCAAATTGACATCCCGGAACCAAACAGTCCAGGGATGGATCCAATGATCCCATCTAAGCTTTGTAATTTCCTGGATCTAAAAATACCTTTTTGGTTAGGGGTTGCCTGTCCTGTGTATGGGTCTTGAGTTCTGCTCTGGTGAGAAGCAACAATATCTACTAGTAATGAAGCATAGAATAAAGAAACATTACTATTTACACAATAACCAAATTCTGCCATATTCCATTTTGATAGATTTAGGACTACTGGTACATGTATATATTGTACATTGTTTATCAAGGAACCAGGAATGGAGGTGGCAGTAAGGCCACTTGTGGGTCCTTCACTTGTTGGTGGGCACTCAGCTGTTTTAGTAGATGGCAGTGATTTAGCCTTTGTTGTGGTACTTGGGGGAGTAGGGTCTCTTTTCTGGGACACATTCAGTGTGATGCTCCCAGGAACATAAGTCCTCTTTACTGTGGGTGGATTCCCATACATGGGAATGGGGATGATAAAACCATATATCCAGGTTCCTGTGTCTGTAGGGTTTGCATGGCTAAGCAATAGTGATCCATTTGGAAAAACATGTATTCTACCCATGTAATGTGGTGAGTTTCCTGCGTTTCCATTATCCCAGGCTTTAATTTCTTTGTCTGCTGGGCCCCACCAGGATACCTGTTTCCCTGTTGTGCCTTGTACTGACACTGGAAGGAGGATGGATTCTCCCTCTTTACAGTGAATCGGATTGGCTTCCACTCTAATTGAAATGTTGACCTCACTGGTACACTGGATCTGGAGGCTCACCACGAAGGACAGGACCAAAGTCGGGATTCTCATTTTTCTGTAAAACCAAAACAAAACAAAATAAAATTATAAGAAAGAAAGAGAGATGCGCTACTCAGTTGACCCTTCTCCTTTGTACAGTTTAATCTGATTGGCATGTACCCATTTGTCCTGCACTTTCTTTGCATCGTTGATTCTTAATTTGTATACTGAGGGACTCAGTCTGTCCACTATTGAAAATGGTCCTCTCCATTTCTTGCCCAGACCATGGTCTGTGGGTCGGAGTTCTAGAAACATGACCCTTTCTCCAACTTCCCAACAATTTTCTCTTACACCTTTGTCAAAATAAGCCTTTGCTTTTCTCTGTGCTTTCCCTAACTGCTGTGCTGCAAACAGATGAACCTCTGTGAGTGCTTTTTGCAGTTTTGTAAGGTACTGATCCATTGATAGTCTATCAATAGTAGGGGTGTGTAGATCTATCCAAAGGTGCTCTGGCAATCTCATTTGCCTGCCTGTCATTAATTCAAAGGGGGTCAATCGGGTCGCTGATGAAGGTGTGGCCCTTATTGCCATTGCCACTAGGGGTAGCAAATTATCCCAGTTCTTACCATTTATGCCAACAAACTTTCTCAACATAGTTTTGATCTGTCTGTTGGCACGTTCCACCTGTCCAGAAGATTCAGGATGAAAAGGGACATGGAAGCTTTGTTTTATTCCCAGCATTTCCAGGCATGTTTGCATCACATTACCTGTGAAATGTGAACCTTGGTCTGATTCAACCGATGTTGGAAGGCCCCACCGTGTGAATATCTGATCAACCAGAATTTTTGCTGTGCTCAGGGCTGTGTTACTTTTAGAGGGAAAAATTTCTACCCATTTTGAAAATAGGTCAGTCACAACCAACACGTACTTGTTATTTTTAGCTGTGGCAGGCAGAGGGCCCATGTAATCAATTTGTAAGGCATTCCAGGGACCTTCCCTTCTCTGGATTCTCAGTGGAGCATTTATCTTTCTAGGTGCTGGGTTAACTTGGGCACATACCACACAGTTGTCACAGTATTGCTGTACATCTTTTACCATATCTGGCCACCAACCTATTGTTTTTAGTCTCTGCTGTGTCTTTTCTACACCCTGGTGTCCACCTGTGGGGAGGTCGTGTACAAGATATATCATTTCATTCCTGTACTCTTTTGGGACTACCCATGTTGTATCTTCCCCATTGTGGATAAGCATTTCCTTGTCCTCTGTTAGTGTTAGATTTGGTGTGTGTTTTGCCAATGTATTTCCCTCTGTTAAGTCCAACTCCTCATTCCTCAACTTTTGTATGATTTCTTTAATTTCAGGGTCCTGCATTTGGATCTCTGAAATGTCTGGTGCATTTATCATCTCTGGCCTTTTTGCCACTGCACATACAAGAGGGCACACTTTTGGCTCTGGGCTTGCTTTCGGTATCTGCCACAGCTCCCCCTCTTGTGCCCCTTGTTTGGCTAAAAGGTCAGACATTTCATTCTGTTCATGGTGTGGTGATGCAGGTGAATGCCCTTTGACTTTACAGACCCAGGGGACATGTGTTAGACTCTGTGCCAGGGAAACTATGTACTGGAGAAGGTCTGCATATTTAAGAGGGCTTCCATCAGATGAGGTATACTGATGAGTTTGCCAAAAGGGCAAAAATTCAGTAAGGGCATTACACACCCATGCTGAGTCCGAGTACAATGCGATTTCATGTTTGTGGTCTTGGAATAATTCAAGGGCATGTGCTACTGCTGCCAGCTCAGCGTACTGTGCAGACTTTACATCACAAGATCGAAAAACAGATTGTGGTGTGGTTTGGGGATGCATTATGTACAGACCAAAACCTGCATGGGGTGACCCATGTACATAAAAACATGAACCATCTGTAAAGATCTGGGTGGTTTGTTCAGGGGCTGTAGCCTCCTGTGGCATTGCTCTAAACAAATGTTTTGAATGGTCAGCTGGGAGTAAGTCACATGTGTGTGTCAGTCCCTGGTATATTAGTCCATATGCACAGGTGGATGGACTGTTAGTTGCCTTCACTGTTATATCTCGATCCTGCAACAAAAGGGCCCAATGTGCTAACCTGGCATTAGAGACATTCCCATCTTTGATTCTGTCTGTGAGGAGGAACCTTGTTGGTGTGTGCGTGGAATGTAAGATGATAGGGTTCAGGCCTATCATGTATGTGAACTGTTTTACTGCCCAAAATGTGGCAAGAAGGTGTTTTTCACACACAGAGTATTTTAATTCCACTGGTGTCAGTAACTTTGATGCATAAGCTATGGGCCTTTGCTGTGCATGTATTTCCTGTGACAGGACTGCAGACATGGCTGTTTCTGTTGCTGCTGTCTCTAAGTGAAAGGGTAACTGTGGGTCTGGATTTGCAAGGGCAGGGGCACTAGCCAGTGCTTCTTTTAATGTTTCTACTGCCTTTGTGTGACTGGGGGTCCATTCCCATTTTATATCCTTTTTGAGGAGAGAATAGAGAGGTGCAGATATTTGTGAAAAATCAGAAATGAAGGACCTAGAGTAATTTACCAACCCCAGGAAGGATCTCAGTGTAGGTATGCTGACAGGAAGGGGTAAACGAAGGATGGTTTTTACCTTATCTGCCGATATTGTTCTCCCATCAGCCGTAACACTGATCCCCAGGAAGGAAACAGATTCCCGTAAAATCTGAGCTTTAGATGGGTTACACTTCAAACCTGCGTCTTTGAGGATGCCAAGGAGTTCTCCCAGTAGCTGAAGATGCTCTTCCTTTGTCTCTGTTGCTAGTAAGAGATCATCTACATACTGCAATAAATTCTTGTGGGAAGAAAAATCAGTTAAAATTTCTCTCATCGTAGTATGGAAAAATGATGGAGAATTATGGAAGCCCTGTGGAAGACATGTAAACGTGTATTGCTTTCCCAGAAATGTGAAGGCAAATTTGTATTGACACTCTTCAGATAGAGGCAGAGACCAAAACCCATTTGAAATATCTAAAACTGTGAACCATTTATGCTCTGGGCTTAACATTTTTAGAATGTCTGGCATTGACGCAACAGTGGGTGCGCAGCTAAGCGTAAGGCCATTAAGTTTGCGGTAGTCAATTGTGAGCCGCCAGGAACCATCCGGTTTCCGTACTGGCCATATTGGCGCATTGTTAGTGGATACACATGGTCTGATTACACGCTGCTCTAACAGAGAGTCAATTGTTTCTTGAATGAAGCTTATGGCCTCCTGTGGGAAATTGTACTGCTTCTGTGGGGGAGGGTCAAGACCACTGACTTCAATCACCTTGTTTACCTTCCCACAGTCATGTTTGTGTTTAGCAAAAGCATCCTGAAACTGTTCAAGTAATGGTAATACCAAATCTTTGTCAGGATGATCAACATTAGCCTTAAGCACATCATATTTCGCATTATTGGGTTTTACAGCAGCAATTACATGGGAATCTGGTATAATTACAACCTCAGGTGTTACATTAGGAGAACTCTGCAGAAGTAAAAGGTTAGTCAGATCCAATATACACCCATTAGGGATCATAAAGTCAGACCCTAATAAATTAGTTTCACTTGGCAGTGAGGCTAATGCAAATGTGTGAATTGCAGATACATCTCCTATTTGTATTTGGAGAGGGTTTGACAGCACTGTATCTACCTTATTCCCTGCAAAGCTTTGGAGATGTATTGTTTTTCCTGCTGACAGAGGAGAGTGATGTGGCTGATCATCATGTAGGATTGATATGGCGGCACCGGTGTCTAGTAACATTGTGTGCTGGTGGCCCCTGACCAGAACCGAGACTTGAGGGCGCCCGCACCTATCTAAAGTGATTGGTGCAACTATCCTTGGGGCCACTGACTGTCAATTTTTCTCCTTTTGTGTGTCAGCTTGCTGCACTTTGTTTGCTTTTTCTAAATTCTCATACTTCTCTTTTATGGCCTGTAGCTGGTGTCTTAGCTCTGTGTAAGTGGGACCCTGGTGTTTAAACTCTGTGTCCTTTCCTCTGTTCCCAAAATGTTGTGAGTAACCCATGTGTCTATTCCAAGCTCCATCATTTGAATGTCCTTGGTATCCTCTACCTCCACCTCTAAAAATGGATCTCTCTTTAAACATTCCCCCTCTCCTTTGTGACCCTGTGTTCCATCGTGGGTTAAATGGTGTGTTTACCTCCCCTGGAATGTGGGGCCCTTCAACCACCATTGGTTTACCTTCTGACTCTAATGCTGCAACCCTCTTTATAACACATTTCTCATTCCTTTCTGCCATCTTACGTTGCTTACTGGCCTGTACTGCTTGAAAGGACCGCTGCATTAATCCCATTATTTTATCATAGCTATGCTTTACGGTATCTATCAAGTGTTCACACTTAGCTTTAATTGTGGGGTGCGAGTTATGCACCAACAAGTTTTTGAAATCTTTGCTGTTTTTCTGACTGTTGTCATTTTTGCTGTTTCCTGCACTATATGCTGCCCACAATCTATTTGCATATATTAATGGGTTCTCCTCACTTTGCTGTTTGATTTCATATGCAACCATTGTGCCTGCTACTGAAGGGTTAATTATCTTTTGTAGCTCCTCTACAGTTTCTTCATATGTACCTTTACCTTCTTTAATCAAATCTGTCAAAGCACTCCAAGCAGCTAATGGAATTGTTAATTGCAGTACCTTAACCTGATCAGTGAGATTTCTAATTCCTAGAAGTTCACACCTCTGCTGAACATTAGCTGCATGGGAGGTGATGTGTTCTCCTGAACTCATTTTTCCAATCATATCTGCCACTCCCATAAGTGTTTTTATGGGTTGTGGGGGATGATTGGCACTAGGGGCCCTTGAGTGAATGGCCTCT
Source organism: Pseudophryne corroboree (assembly GCF_028390025.1). Lineage (NCBI taxonomy): Eukaryota > Metazoa > Chordata > Amphibia > Anura > Myobatrachidae > Pseudophryne > Pseudophryne corroboree. The sequence goes on along the minus strand of NC_086454.1, from coordinate 279,974,786 downwards.
CCTTCACTATTGAATCCCAATAGGGTGTTCCTACTCTCAGTGAGGAATGCTGGCTGTTTATGAGCCCTGTGTGCCTCAATTTCTGTCTGTACTTCTTCATCACTACTATCTGTGCCTATTAATATAGAGCACTCCCTATTCGCTGCTGATTCTGCAAACTCTCCCATTGCTATGGGTACCCTGAGGGTAGATTCAGTAGAATTCCCCTCTCCCCAGCAGTCCTCTCTGTCCTCATGATTTGTGTCCCATTGTTCTCTTTCATATGCATAGATAGGATATGGGGCAGTGGCTGCAGTTCCTATCCTAATGTTTGCAGCAATATGTCCTTTCAGAACAGATATCTCTTGCATAAGCTGCATCTCCCTGTCCACACAAGGGGTATGGTCAATTGCTTTCCCTTTCATACATTCTGTGAGCTGTCCCTGCATAACTTTATATGCACTTATTATCTCATCTCTCTCTGTTGTAACCTCTGTTAGAGCTCTCCTACATTCTGTGGATTCCCTCTGAGCATTTTTATGTTTCTGTAACACTTCATCCTGGGAGATTTTACCCATGTCATTAAGTGTTGTTAAAGTTTTAATTTGGATATTTAGCTGATCTATTTTTTCCTTGCTTTCTGTTTCTTTTAAATTAGATTCTTCTCTACATTTTTGTAGGGTTTTAGCTAAACTGCTTAATTTAGCATCCATAGCCAAACAGGCTGCATACAAGCCTGCAATGGCTATTCCTTTCTGTTTCCTTTTCTTTGATGATTTAATTTCATCATCAAACAAACCCTGGACATAGCTCCATGGGTTTTCTTTTAATTTGGCATCACAAGCAAAGTCTGTACACTTTTGCTTTGTGATGTATTTCACTACAATGCTGTCTATATTTGACATTGTAGCCATTTTACAGATTTATTCCCTTTCGTTATATGTATTCTATCACTGAGAATTACAAACTTTTAGTATTTGGGAACAATATTTCCTATATTTTGCACGTGGTATCCTCCCTTATCTGTTCGCTAGCCTGATAAGTTAAACTCTAACACCCGTGTTTTTTAATTTCTTACTTTAGGCCTTTTTTAGAAAATAAAATTCTCTAGTCATTTGCAACTTATTCCACTGTGATCTTGTATTTTGCCCAGCGGGCTTATAGCCCTTGCGCTGCCCCTAAATATTGTATTTAGTCAAAATTGATACTGAATAATTCCAAGTCCCTTCCGTGGTCGCCAATGTTGATTTATGGAATCTTATATAACATATATTTATTATATCATATATTGATATAATGGTTTATGTATTTTATATCTGCAAATATATTATAATAGGCTTACAAATAGGTGGGCTCATAACAAAAGGGGTGATGTTTAGTACTGGTCCAATCACACAATATGTAATGCGTGGACGTTCCTATTTTCATACCTGTGATTGGCTCAGATTAAAGGAGCTATATCTCTACTGTCCAGGAAATATTTCCAGGCAAAGCCTAAATATACTTTACAGAGATATATAATCCTGGCTCATTGAACATATAAGTACTATACTTTGACTACAAGTCAATTGTCCCAACTTGCAGAGCCTTATATAATATATGCAGATTTCATGTATGACTTTAGTGATTCCGAAAATGAGTTCAAGACTTGGAATACCAGCTCTATTTTGTCTAGTACATTTATTATAGGTGATACAAATTACAAGATAAGATAACACAATGATAATAAATCTTATAATTTATCTGTACTTCCTTAACCATGGTACATACATAAAACACAAACAGTTATACAAACTTAAACAATTAATACACATACTATACACTTGCAAGAATATGTGAGGGCATAATTCATAGCTACCGTCTTAGGATCCTGACTCCCTCTGGACTTTGTTCCTTCCTCCTCTCCTTCTAACTCTCTATCTATCAGACTGCCCCTTATATCCTATATTCTACCAATTCAAAACTAGTATATGCCCACAGTTTCCAATGGAGTACATAATTATAGGTTTTGACAGATTCCAAAGTGTAATAAAACGTTCTCTGCTAACTCCGTCCCACGGTGGTGAGCATGTAGAGAATTTTGGGATCATAAAGTTTGGTATTCCTTTATCCATCAGAGATCTACCTTTGTATGGATGTGTAAACGATCTATTTCGCCTAGGCCCTAGGGTGTTAGCATAAATGATTGTGACCTGTTTATAGTGCGTTTGATCCTATATTATCATTGCCTCTGGCCAGCAGTATAACTGGACAATAGGCCAGCTGGTTGATGTACTCTCTAAAGGTATGAAGATCTTTGATTGTGAATTCCAATGTACCCTGTTCATACCAGTAACTGTTTGCATATTATGAGACCTGAGCTAGGTGACCTATTGACTTTATCCACCAAGTTATGATTATTTATTTGCTGTGTGTGAATCAAGTATACAGTATACATATATCTACATATCATGTAAACTTTGATTTAATTGTACTTGGTATAGCGCAGATCAGACGTTAATCCTTTGATTAATACAGATATGAATAATGGCATGGAAGGGATGAATTTGTGTAATGCTCAATGTATTGTGTATTCTGGCTATATGGCTTACACAGAGAAAACCTGTCTCTTACATAATGACCCATAATCTTGCAGTAAAACACACAGAAATACATGCTACTAAATTCTCAAAACATAAGACTAATACATTCAAACCTATTTAAGTTATACCTTACAATAATATATATATACACACACTCTTAACTGGTTAAAATCACATTGGGTAATAAATCATATTATTTAATTTACATAATTTGTTCTAACTTTGGTACCTACTAAATTATATTGTTATGTAATGGTCTATATGGCAACAATATATATATATTTATAGAAAATAAATGCTGTAGTAATTATTATCATTTCTCTGCCTACACATAACAGTGATTTAATGCTGTCAGAATGTAATCAGTCTGTTTGTTACAAGAGATAAAAGCATCTAGCTCTTATTAATGTGTTCTCTCTGTATGTTTCAGATTAGAAGGTTTTGGCTTGTATTACATGATAATGAAAGTAGGTTGACACAACTTATTTTATTGTTCATTATCTCTCAGCTATAGCACTGCTGCAGTCTACTGAATTCATAGCATGAAATAATATTCTTTTGTTAAAAACCCGGTGACGTTACTGTAATGCGGAATTAGGTGTTATCATACTCCAGTATACAAGTTAATATATGTTTTACCAAACAATTTCTGCTATGTATACGCTCTCCTTGTCAGATCTCATACATTTATTTATTTATTATTTTTTTATTAATAGTTTCTTATGTAGCACAGCATATTCCGTTGCGCTTTACAATTGGAAACAACAATGATAGCACAAAACTGGGTAATAACAGACAGACATAGAGGTAGGAATGTATTATGTGCATTACATAAACTGTACATTGGGGAATACTGTAGCTTGTTACATGCTAATTATGCATCCTTCATGTGCTGGCGACAATCACTCTAAAATGAAACATTTGGAAACCCCCTCCAGAAATCCTGCGTTTTCCCCTGTGTAATGTAATGTAATCAGTAGCGGATCTTGCCACGGGCAAGCAGGACTTTTGCCCGGGGCGCCGCCTTCCAGAGGGCACCAGCACCATCCGGAGGGCGCCGGACCAGGGCAAGATCCGCTGCTGCTGTGCCCCCCGCTGCCTGCTGTGTCCCGCTGCCCGCTGTGAAGGGAAACTAGACATGTAGCGTCTAGTTTCCCTTCGTGGAGAGGACCTTTGCTGTGTGGTGCGCGATGACGTCATCGCGCACAGCACATAATTTCAGCGGCGCTACTACTGTACAGGGGGCGTAACTGACCACGCCCCCTGTATGAAGCCATGCCCCTATTGCCGCCTGGGGCGCAAAAAAGCCCCTGAACCGGCCCTGAATGTAATGGTAGATCAGCCACAACCATAGAAGTCAGCTTAGTCATGGTCTCTGCCATTAATAGCCCTCTTTCAAAACAAAAAGTATTTACTGAGGGATCCGGTCAGGATCCAGGTGTTGTGGATGCCGGCAGTCAGAATCCCGATATTGACCATAATGCTGGCGCCGTAATGTTGACTATCAGCATCTCAAACGCAAGGGTTCGGCCACAGGGGTTTTTTAGGTTTAGGCTTTGGGAAGAGGGTTAGGGTTAGGCTGCGGGAAGGGAGAGTTGGGCACCATCGGGGAGGATTATGGTTAGGCAGCGGGGAGGGAGAGTTGGGCACCACCAGGGAGGGTTAGGCTGCGATTGTGGGAGAGTTAGGTTTAGGCCATGGGAGGGAGGGTTAGGGTTAGGAACCAACAGGAAGGGTTAGGGTTAGGCTGCAGGTGAGGGTTAGGGTCAGGCTGTGGGGAGAGAGGGTTAGGGTTTGGGAGGTAGGAGGTTAGGTTTAGTATACTTACCAAGCAGGTGTCGGGATTCTGCGGGGAGGGATGCCATTGTCGGTATTCTGACCGCCGGCATCCCAATCCCCGGGTTCCCGATTCTGATTTGGAAGCAAAAAAAAAAAAAAAACAAGTAACTTTGCACCCTGGTAAAACCAAGTAGCACTGTAAGGGAGGGGGAAGATTTAATATGTGCACGGAGAGTTAGATACAGTGTCGGACTGGGGTATGAAGGGCCCACCGGGTAAATGCAGTGGTAAGGGCCCATGTTTAGAGGCTTATCTAACCATTGGCGAGAGCATGATATACAGTATAATAAATACTGCTAGTGTGTGCATGATAATGTACCAGATTAACAACAGCTATGCACTGTAGGAATTACACCATAGTCCTGTGCAGTATAATGTAACATATGTATAATATATAGTTCAAGAGCACAATCTGGAACCTGATCCCTAAAGAAGGTGTGGGCCCACAAGCAGTGGGGCCCACCGATGGTTTCCCCTCTTCCCCTGTGGGCCAGTCCAACCCTGGTTAGATATGAGACAGACGTGTCCAAACTCTCATCTAAATTGCATTGTGAAAATAAAGCTGTCCAGCATTTGTGCACTCATGCAAAAGCATATAGTATCCCTCTTGCAAAAAACAAAAAATATTTATATTTGCGCCCCTTGCAGTGTAACATGGTTTGTTCTACATACAAAGGGCGTGATTCAGAGCTGGATGCAGTGCCGATGTTTGCGCAGTTAAGCAATTTATTGTTGTGCTGCACATGCCCTACAGTCACACTGTGCACGTGCCGTGACTGTTTAGCAACGGTGAACTGCAAAATGAGTGACAGGAAGTGAGCATCTGGGAGGGGGGGGGGGGGTAGCTACAAAAATGCAGATGAGTCATCACCGTTTCTTGGACATGTCTGAGCCTGCGACTACAAACTTGTACAGTATTGTAAAGGCTCGGGAGGCATTGATTTATCAGACGCCCGATGGTGCTACCGATTTGATTTGCAACCGATGATGTATATATATATAGTTTCCAAAAAACTAAATATATTACCAAAATAAGGGAGCACTCACCAGTCTTTAAGCAGCAAAAAGAGGATTTTAATCAGACCATCAATATGTAGTTTACATCAACGTTTCGGTCACATTTTTGACCCCATCTTGACAAAGATCAGAACTGTGACCAAAACGTTAATGCTAACTACATATTGATTAAAATCCTCTTTTTGCTGCTTGAAGACTGGTGAGTGCTCCCTTATTTTGGAAACTGCAATGGAGTGCGATTGGATGTCACCCCAGCAATTTAGATGAAATACGTGAGTGTGGACCCTCTCTCTCTCTCTCTCTCTCTCTCTCTCTCTCTCTCTATATATATATATATATATATATATAAATTTTTTCATTTATTATTTTTATTATTTTTTTCAGCCTTTTGGTAGAGGTGTATACAAATGAGGAACCTAGTATATGACTTACACATCAGCATTTGTGTTCTTTTACAGCCGTCATTATTAGAGTATTATAAAGGGGAATATAGTAAGATATACACATAGACTTAGGATCATGGCTGAGCTGTTCTCAGATTTTCTCTTATGTTATAAAACTGAGCAGAGAAACAAGCAGCTCCCAAGAGTTTAACTCTGAGAAAGGTTATGGAACGAGCGAATGTGTTCAATTCATAATCGCTTTATCATGTATTTTCAACATCATGTTTATTGCTTGGAGGTGAAAGGTCACTAAATATTGACTATCCTCATCTCTTCGTAGGATAGAAGCGGCATTAAAGATTTATGATTGAACAAAAGATCTTCACGTTTTCATTAGCTTTTTTGTGTCTTTGTCAGGAAATTGCAGAGGTTCAGTAAGATTTACTATATACAATCATCAGTTGCTATATGCCATCAGTTGCTATATGCCAAGTGTGCTTTGCCATATTAAACAACCATTCCCTAATTCTGTACTTTATATGCTATGCTCTATCAGTAATCAATCCTTTCTCTTATCCGCTCAATGTCTTTTAAATGCGCAAACCTAGTTAGACTAGAGGAATGGTCAAGAATGTGGCAACTACAGTTTAATGCCCCCCCAAAAATGCAAAATCATGCACTTGGGTCTCAAAAATCCAAAGACTAAGTAAAGTATTAATGGAACTATACTGGAAACTACTCAGGTGTCTTAAAGGCAGGTACTCAATGTAAAAAAAAAAACAGTGAGGAAGGCTCTGTAAATGTAGGTAATTGGTACGGCCTCATCTAGAATACTATGTTCAGTTCTGGAGACCATATCTCTAGAAGGATATAAATACATGAGATACTGTACAAGGAAGGGCAACTAAACTGGTGCAAGAAAATCTTCACACAACGATGTATAGTTTGGAGCAGAGAAGGGAAAGGGGAATTATGAGAGAAGCTTTCAAATATATACGGGGTTTTAACAAGGTCCAGGAAGGAAACATTCTTCAAAGGAAGAGAAGTATTAGAGCATGAGGACATGTACAGACACTGGAGGGAAGTAGGTTCATAAGAAATTAAAGGAAAAAATACTTCACAGAAAGGATAGCGGACAAGTGGAATAGAGTTATACCTTCAGAGTTGGTAGAGGCGAAGCCTTGTAGAGTGATAAAGTGGAGCAAGATAAAGTACTAGACAATCAGCTACTAACTGCCATGTTACACACTGTGGGGCAAATGTATTAACCTGGAGAAGGCATAAGGAAGTGATAAACCAGTGATATGTGCAAGGTGTTACACGCACCAGCCAATCAGCTCCAATATGTAAATGAACAGTTAGGAGGTGATTGGCTGGTGTGTGTATCACCTTGCATTTATCACTGGTTTATCACTTCCTTATGCCGTCTCCAGGTTAATACATCTGCCCCTGTGTTTGAAAAGTGACAGGAGCTGATTGGTTGGTAATTTATCTCTCTCCACTTTATCACTCTCCAAGGATTAGTACACCTGCCCCTAAGACAGTAGAGCATGCATGGGATAGAAAAAAATATGTCCTTACAAAAGAATAAGGATGAAATAGGGTTTTAGGTTAAAGGGCAGTCTAGATGGGCCAAGTGGTCCTTATCTGCCATCATATTCTACTGTATGTGTCTAAACAAACACTGATTAACTGAATACAAAATCTAAAGGACAAACATCTCTATATTTTAGTACCCAAATGTTGCTATTTTATATCTATCCTTTTCCTCCTCAGGTTTATAACATAAGATACAATATTATTACCTTTAATAATTTTCTACTATTTTAGCTTTGATCCCTGCCGGTAATGTTGTCAACCCTCAAGATAATGGTCTAATGAACAACATTAAATTTGAGCCATCCATTAGTACCTCAAAGACATGTTACCGATATGATTCTATATCTGTATCTTGAAACCACTTTAGCATCCGATGCCTGTGCAACAACATATCTGTGGGAAAGAGCGTTAAGACAAATGTACAACAAGTAATGGAAAAACACGAGCACCGCAATGATCTATGTGACATGCATCAGGATATTGATCAAATTCCACAGTATTAACTATAATGGGAATTCTGCTAAGAAACCATACAGACCCTAACATAATATTCTACAATGATGGTCAATATTACCATGCCCCACATATAATGTAGCATATGTGGATCAAATTTGCCCAGTTCCTGGCGTCCACCCTCATTTTTTTTTTCTTGGCGGGTGGGGGTGGGGGGGGCAGTGCTCCTGTGAAAAGAATATGACATATACAGTATAAAGCAGGTACAGTATATTTTATATCGCTGTACATGCCATTATTCTCAAGTCTGAATATCAAATATTATTAGAGGGCAGCTGCAGCTGTGCCTATAATGAGGTAAATGGAGAGTGGCTGTATCAGGCAGAAAGCTTTGAGCTGTTGAATTAAGTTCATTTAAGATAATAAATACGTTAAAAAAAATGAATCTTGTCGTAAAGGCTGCTGTGATTTATTCTTTGCTGGTGATGCTATTTGTGCTTTATGTTGTTTGTAGTTTACCAATACAAAAATATATGTACGCTTATACTTTTAAACTTTTTATGTACTTTTTCTTTTTTCTATGCTATTACTGTTGCTGTAGAAGTACCATCATACAGTGTATAGATTCTAAATAGCCATGATTGTTTTACATGTAGTTAGTTTTGAGGCATGCGATAAAACATTAAGGGGGATATGTACTAAGCAGTGAAAAGAGTGGAGAAGTGAGCCAGTGGAGAAGTTTCCCATGACAACCAATCAGCATTGATGTAACATTTATAATTTGCATGCTATAAAATTATACAGAGCAGCTGGTTGGTTGCCATAGGCAACTTCTCCACTGTCTTTTTTCTCTACTTTTTTCACTGCTTAGTACATCTTCCCCTAAGTTTAGAGACCCCTTGATCACTTCATTATATAAGTTACGGTATATCACATATGTATTTTTATCAGACGGCATAAAGTGTCTGTACAAAGAGCAGACAGCAAATTAGTACATAACAGTAGGCTTGGAATACACCAGTGGATAACCAGATCTATGCACAACTCTAATCTTCTTATTGGTATTTTCCCAACCCTTTATTGACCCTCAAACTTTAAATCCTGGGAGTTCTGTGAATACTCTAAAATCAAGGAGGATTCATGCAAGGTAATAAAATATACAATAACTCATGAATAATCTGAAAAATGCCCAGATTGTCAATTCAGGTAACGCCAACCAGTGGCACAAACTCTTTCATGGTAAATGGGCATTAATATTGCACCAAATGGGTGTCCTGGGGGTGAATTACTTCCATTTCTGGGCCGGTAACTAGGGTTTTACTACTTTATATTTCATCAGAATATTCACAATATATTTTACATACTTTTGAAATACTACAGATAATTTGTCCAGTAAATACAGTATATTTATGTGGAGCAAAATCCAGCACACGCAATTGAAGCTCTATCTCTATAAATGATATGCTTGCGAGCAGGGCCTTCCTACGGGTGGTCTTCATGTGACTGGCGGTCGGGTGACCAACAGTCACATGACCTCCTCCACCATCCCGACCGTTCACTATCCCGATGGTCGGCATGCTGACCAACAGGGACTATTTCCACTCGTGGGTGTCCACGACACCCATAGGTCGCCACCGAGCTGCACTCGCCCCTCCCTGCCGGGATCCCGGCGTCGGTATGCTGCCGGGATCCCGGCATCGGTAAGCTGACCGGCGGACTCCTGACCGCCGGTCAGCCGTACTACACCTCTATGTCTGTCTGTTTTTACCCAGTTTTGTTCTATTACTGTTGTTCTAATTGTAAAGCGCAACAGAATATGCTGCACTATATAAGAAACTGTTAATAAAAAAATAAATAATAAATCTCTCAGTCGTAGCTTTTGTAAGGCGACTGTATGCCAATAGCCTGATGATAAAAAATCTCAAAGAAAGTCAAGGAGAATGGACACCTTTGTTTACATTCACATCAGTGACGTGCGGTGATGCCATAGGCTGAGGAGGCACTGATTTTATATATATATATATATATATATATATATATATGGGGGGGTGGAGAGAAGTCGTTGGGCTGCTGGTGGGTCCTAGTGCCTGCCGACTACTGCGGCACTGGCTTCCCTTCCTTACAGAGGCAGCACAAAGAGGGAGGACTGGGGCACCTAGTACCTGCTGGCTGTCGATGGGTTCTAGTGCCTGCCGGCTGCTGCGGTGCTGGAGGGAGGACTGGAGCACCTCCAAGCCGATTAAGTTACCATATATGAATTGGCCTGGCTTGGGTGGAGGGGAGCATGGCCACTACTGAGAGGACGGGGCCCAGCCTACTGACGTTGTGCAAGGTGGCAGGATGATTCTAGTAGTGGGAAGTATCTGGCTTTAGGACATTATAGGGGTAGTGGTGGTGGAGAGCAGTTGCAGGATGGGATTAGTACTGGAGAGCAGAAGGCAGAGTGGGAGTTGTAGTGGTCAACAAGGGGCAGAATGGGAGTAGTAGTGGGTAGTAGCAGGGGACAGGAAGGAGTGGGAGGGACCCTAAATGCTGCAGTCTGTTATCCTGCTCTTCTCTATTCACAAACTGCACGTTGTGAAAGCTGTGGCTCAGGTCCATCTGTGTGTGGTCAAGCAGCATTACTTCTATTCAGGTGCGGGAGCACACGGGATGGCATTCAAAGCAGCCAGGCACCAGCTGACTTCACTCATAAGTGAAAGTCGGATGCCGATGCTGCCAGCGGTCACCTCCTCTCTGCTGCTTCCGGGTCCAGAACGCTCTCCCTCACCCCGTGGACAGCACTAACTGCAACGTCACACATCACAGGAAGCCGGAGTCAGTGTGACAGCCCGAGTAAGTCAGCTCCAGCATGCTCCTGCTCTTCTCCGCTCTACAGCAGCTCACCTTCAGCCAGCAGCCACAGCAGACAGGCGAGGAAAGGGCCCAGCCCCTGCCAATGCCAGTCACCACTGGGTCCCACCGCCGCTTCCACCCGCTGTGTATGGCTGATTGGACAGCGGGTCCAGCACTGGATCTGCTGTCCAATCACAGCTGCCTCGCTGACATAGGTGTGATGTCCCTGTCAACAAGGCGCTTTTACAGCCCAGGTGCTTGGCCCCGCCCCCCGTTTAATCCCGTTCCAAATGCCAACGGGAGGCACTGCTATCAGTGCCTCCCAAACCAATTTAAGGTATTAAAATGATTAGCACAATATAAAAAATATACTTATAACACAAAATATGTGTCATAAGTATCTTCTTTCTATTATGTTAATCATTAATGACAGGGGAGGCACTGCCTCCCCTGACTGCACGTCCCTGATTCACACGTAGTTGCCTTCATTTCCAACATAAGTAGTCCCCCCTATTGTTTCCCATGGGCTTCAAATCCTTCCGATTTCCCAATCTTCGGAACCTATGGGTTACTCCATTGCATATATTTTCAGAGAGGGATCATTCGGATGGGCCATGCCCATCACGGGTTCCAGATCAGAACCCAGAAGCAAAGTGAACACAGTAACTATCGCTTTACTTCTAGGCATTCGCCAAGTCAGGGCTTTTCTGAAGCTCTGTCCCGGCACCGAAACAATTAAAAATACAAGTGTGGCCTAACTGTCACGTCCCAACCACATTTATAATATTGTTGTTGATAATAAAGCCCCTTAATCCAGATTGAGGGTTCTACAAATTTAGGAGCTGAGTCTCCTCCTAGGCCGAATATCCAACCATTTACAAACAGAACATTTTACTCTACACAGCTGTCATTATTAGTATCAGGACATACCGTACATCCACCCATTGTTGGGTTCAATAGATCCATCTAGAACAGGTATCCCATCTGGCCTGCATGCCGCATATGAGCAGGGAAATCATCATTCTCTCAAAAGCTGCCCCCACTCCCCAGTTAATTGACTGTAGAAGGGCCCTAATACGAGTGAAAGTGGTTTGTTTGACAGCCCAGTTTTCATGTGGAAGAGAATCTCGGCTGTAAGTGCTTTGGGATAAGGCACAAGCCTGTGCTATTACTACTGAGGGAGGAATTGATTAACAGTACCACACTTCATTAACATTGCTGTTTCTCAATCATAATAATTGTGCCTCTTTCTGAAAACATCGAATGTAACTGGTTTCATTTCAACCAAATCAATCTAATGTGTTGAAATTTACATAATTCCCTCTCATTGCATTTATCAGACAGCATACTCTTTTAAATTACATTGTCTGCATAATCTGTAATCAAAGTGTTAAGAGCACAAAGTTTATTCATTTAGTTTAGCTTGTGGTGAGTCATTTACATAATATTCTGCAGCTTTTCTCTTTTATTTTCTCTCCTATTACACTACGTTAACACGACTCTCTTGTTTCATATTCAAAAATGTGAGCCTCACCATGCCACTTATTTCATTATTTTGGTACATACAGTACCACTTATTTACTTACGTGCCGCAAACCATGAGCACCCCCGCCCTTTATAAATCTAAAGTATTGAAATTTGTGCTCAGCTGTATTGCTGAAGGGGAATGCACTGTGGTGAAAGTGAATTAAATCAAGATTATATAAAAAAAATATGCAAAATTCCAGAATGGCAGAGTTTTGTTTATTTATTTTTGCTACAGTATATTCTGCCAATAACTAAGAGATGAAACGCCATCATTATACTCTGATACATAGACCTGTATTGTTTCCATGCCAAACAAATTTTCAGTACAATGATTCGAGCAGAAACAAAGAGTAATTAAGATGTAACGCCAGACACAAGGATTACTGTGTATTCTATTCTTCCCAGGACAGTGTGTGACACTGGAAATCTATGACTCCTACACCTAATGCAGCTTTGTGTTACAGGATTAGCTGTGATGGGATTTTAGACTAATTTATAGACCAGTATTTCTGTTTTCTGTTTTGCAATTGTGAAAGCTTTCCAGTGTCTTTGTCACGGTTGAAGCAAGAAGTTTGTAAGTAAGTTATATGTGCGAAAGCATTATTGATATAAGATTACTGGTAAACCTCTAGTGACGTTTAGGTCATCATTAAGATAAATGGTATAGAAATTAGCGGATGTTTCTAAAGATGCGCTTGGGGGAAATGTCAATCAAAATTAGCCTACTAATGCTTTATACAGTGATGGCTAACCTTGACACTCCAGCTGTTGTTGAACTACACATCCTAGCATGCCCTGCATCAGTATTAGCAAGGCCAAATAGCAAAACTGTAGCAGGGCATGCTGGGATGTGTAGTTCAACAACAGCTGGAGTGTCAAGGTAAGCCATCACTGCTTTAGGATCACCCCCTTCATTAATTTAATCATGAGAGTGAAAAGACTGTGTTTATTATATGTGGCTTTTGTGCCTAACCGTAATGCAACTGGAAGGTGCAAGATGTGGGGTTGATGTATCAAGCAGTGAAAAGACTTGAGTAGTGGACCAGTGGAGAAGTTGCCCATAGCAACTAATAAGCTTTTACCTATTATTTTATAGACTGTACTTGATAAATGTTACCGATGGAGCCATGCTAGTCATGGCTCCATCTGTGCCTGGGCACGCCCAATGGCGAGAGTGTCTCCTTCCAGGTGGACGCACACGCCCTTGACGGAGACACGCCCCACTCACTAGAATGGGAGAGCGTCTCTGTGCACTCCTGGCGTGACTAGGCGGACAGATCGCTTAGTCACACCGGGAGTGCATACCTGCGATGGAGCCGCACTGGGTGAGTGCGGCTCCATCTGTACCTCAGTGCTGATTGGTTGCTATGGGCAACTTCTTCACTGGTCCCCTTCTCCCCTTTTTTCATTGGTTGATACATTTTCCGATCTTGGGTATGATCTGAATATCAGAACTATATGTGGGAAACCAGTGAATGGTCCATTAAATATGCCAACACCACCCCTTTATCTCTTTAAAACAATATCATCTAACGAATTAGAACCTCACTGATGCCCCTCAACCTCACTGAGCAAGTACTCAACTCCTTCCACTCCACCTTCTGCATCCCTGTAGGAATGGTCTGCTTGGCAGGAAAGTTTATGCCTATCCCTGTAAATAAGTTGATGTAATTGTAATAAAAGGGTATTGCATTGTTGGTTGCACTTTTGTGGATTATGAATGATTCCTAGCTTTGACTGTATTTATTTTGTACTATATTTGATTTACATGTGCTCCAAGCAGGTGCTGATCTGTCAAGTTAGGCTGAGTACACATATAGCTGACTAATTGGGCGCTCATACAGTTGGTAATGTGTATGCATAAATGATCTTGCACATACACACTTACTAATCTGCTGCCAATATGTCTGGCAGAAGAGCCATTTGAATATGCCTGTCCACTTGTGACATCATATTCAATGGCTGCTCTGGCCAAACTATCGCGCAGTTGGCCGTACACACAGCCAGATGGTTAATTATATCTGCATGATATATCAGCGCCGGCTGTGCTGCAGAGCCAACCTGATACGCCTGTGAAGGACATTGTTGACAGATACGATAGTGCTATATCGCTCGTTGATCGAATGAACAATATGTAGAAATGTATGTACCCAACCTTACATGATGCTTTGATTGGTCTGATCTGAGTTTCCTTCCTCTTGCTTGAGTGGATTATGTTCAGGGTTCCCGAAAGTCAAAATTGCTCCCTTGAGAACTTCTCATTTGCATGAATAGGATGTTTAGGGAGATGGTCTATAACAACCCAAACAATGCCAGCTACTGCGGGTGTTGTGTAATAGATCTATGCCAATTACAGTAGATAGTCAGGTCAACCCCATATTTATTTATTGCCTGTTAATTATATAGCATAGTCCCCAGTGCTTTACAGAGACTATGGGGGTAATTCAGAGTTGCTCACAGCAGCAAATTTGATAGCAGTTGGTCAAAACCATGTGCACTGCAGGTGTGGCAGATATAACATGTGCAGAGAGAGTTAGATTTCGGTGGGTTATTTTGTTTCTGTGCAGGGTAAATACTGGCTGCTTTATTTTTGCACTGCAATTTAGATTTCAGTTTGAACTCACACTACCCAAATCTAACTCTCTCTGCACATGTTACATCTGCCCCCCCTGCAGAGCACATGGTTTTGCCCAACTGCTAACAAATTTGCTGCTGCTATCAATTCTGAATTACCCCCTATATGTCTATTCACATCAGTTCCTGCCCGTGTAGAGCTTACAATCTATATTCCCTGCATCGTGTTTACGCACACACATTCATGCTAGGGTTAATTATGTCGGGAGCCAATTACCTACCAGTATATTTTTGGATTGTGGGAGGAACTGGAGTACCCGGAGGATTCCCACGCAAGTACAGGGAGAATATACAAACTCCAAACTGTAGGGGCCCTGGTGGGATTCGAACCTTTGACATCAGTGCTGTGAGGCAGTAATGCTATATGGTCAACATACAAGAGGTTGACACAGTCATAAGGTCAACAATGAACATATCGACTGTGTCTAAGTTAGACAGATACAAAAAATGTTGACTTGGATAAAACGGCAACATGGAAAGGGTTGACACAAAAAAAGTTTGACATAAGTTCTTTTTAATGTTTTTTTGGCCAAAATTTGTCCATTGTGACCACAGTTTGTTCAAATGTAGACCCATACAGGCTTGCCTTGCCCTACTACTGCTGTGACCAGCACAGGTTACTATTTCTAAATGTAGTCCACGTGGATAGTAAATGAAGCAAAAGTTTAAAAGAAAATGCAAAAAACCTGTGTCGACCATTTGGCTGTTGACCATTGTCCTGTTGACCTTTTAAACTTTTTGTACCTGTCGACCATAAACACAGCTGACCATTTACCTATCGAACTTTTGACCTTGTCAACCTATTGCATGTTGTCTATATGGGGTCGACCTATTGACTGTCTAATTAGACGCTGTGGGGGTTATTCAATTGTTTGAAAAGTCAGTTGGGTGTCTGTTTTTTCCTATCTAATAGACAGGAAAAAACAGACACCCAACCAAATTTTCAAACAATTGAATTCCCCCCTGTCTGTCTATACATTGGATCTCTCTTCTACATGAGGTTCTCTTTATAAGTATCAGGGGACCCAGATAGGTAATATTTAATATACTGTTTCTACATTCGTAATTTTATTCACCATTGGTTTTTAGTTTTGTCTGGAGTTATTTGTTTAAATAATTATGGATTATTTCCACACTATGGGTTAAAGGTTAGATAGATTTAGATCTAAAAGTTGGGATTTAGTCGATGACTATCAGTTGGAGATGAGAATCATTTTCAGAACTGTTCCACAAAGTAGTTGCCTCTTCCCGTGACTGGTCACAGAGTTGCACATGCAACATTAAGACCTATGTGTTCTTTGTCCTGCCCACACAATGCACAGCGGAATTCACTGCTCCTCATTATCCCAGGTATATTCAAAGAGTATACATTGTGTAACACAAATTGAGTGCAGAATGTTGAAACAAGTAGAAGTCAAATATTTAATTGTCAGAACACTGTACATCCGTCAGGTTGTCCATTCTGCAGCATAACTCTATTTACTCTAAACTACAATGCAACTCATCTCAACTACAAAAACATTTCACAGTTAGATGATCTATTGTAAAACTACAAGGTAAAATGTCAGAACATTCTCTATACCATCACCTAGACTCCTAGCACCTTGTGAAAGTGTTTGCACATCAAAGTAACTGTAAAAAATGCAGTTTTGTTCAAAGCAAAAAAGTAATATATAGATTTTATATATATATATATATATATATATATATATATATATATATATATATATATATATATCTCCTATATATTTGCCTTAATCTGTGACTCTGTGCTCGTAACGCTGGGCGGAGTCACAGAGCTGGGCGGAGTCAACCATCTGCTGCAGGGAGCTACTCCATACCCAGCGCCAGCAGCAGTCAGGTGCAAGACCCTACCTTACAGTATAGGAGGTGAGGATGGCCACTAGCTGCCGGCTGCTGTGCCTGGCCTCCCCCCCCCCCCCCCCCCAATCACCTGTGACAACGGGCTGTGTGCTGTGCAGAGCGGGTCCCGAAAAGGGGCGGAGCTACGGCGTCACGAGGGGGCGGAGCTACACGGAATAGAGGGGCGGAGCTACATGGGACCAGACAGCTGAACAGTGGTGGAATCAGCATTGCAGTGACGGCCAGCCAGACTTGGTAAGTGGAGGGTGAGAGAGAAATGTGTGTGTATGTGTGTGTGTGTGCAGGGCCGGTTCTTGCCCTTGCGGCGCCCCGGGCAAAAGTTAGGGGCGTGGCTTAACATGGGGGCGTGGTCAGTCACGCCCCCCATTTGTAGCGCCGCTGGAAAAAAAAGGAAAAAAAAAAGTATACTTACTGTACCCCGCTCCTGTTTCCAGACCCTGCAGACCGGCGCCGCTCTTCTCCTCGGATCTATGGGAGAGACGTCAGTCATGACGTCTCTCCCATAGCACAGCATAAGCGCTAGAGGTCAATTATGACCCCTAGCGTCTATGCCACAATGCTGTGCGGTGCGCGATGACGTCATCGCGCACCGCACACCAAAGGTCCTCTCCATGAAGGGAAACTAGACGCTTAGCGTCTGATTCCCTTCAGAGCGGGGGAGGAACAGCGCCACGAAGGGAAACCAGACGCATAGCGTCTGGTTCCCTTCTCACAGCGGGAGGGGGGGCACAGCGGGGGGACACTGCTGGGGCGCACACTGACAATGGAGGATCTTGCCATGGTGCGGCGCCCTCCGGATGGCGCCGGCGCCCTCCGGAAGGCGGCGCCCCGGGCAAAAGTCCTGCTTGCCCGTGGCAAGATCCGCCACTGTGTGTGTGTGTGTGGGTGTGTGTGTGTGTGTGTGTATATATGGTGGGGTGTGTGTGTTTGTATATATGTGTGAATTGTGTGTGTGTGAGGTATGTCTGTGTGTGCGCACTTTATGGACGCCACTGCTGGGGGGGGCATTACATGCAAGGACGCTACTAATATAGGGGGGGCATTACGTATAAGGATGCTACTACTATAGGGGGGGCATTACGTATAAGGACGCTACTACTATGGGGGGGCATTACGTATAAGGATGCTACTACTATAGGGGGGGCATTACGTATAAGGACGCTACTACTATGGGGGGGCATTACGTATAAGGACGCTACTACTATAGGGGGACATTACGTATAAGGAGGCTACTAATACTGGGGGCATTACATATAAGGACGCTACTACAGGGGGGGGCATTATGTATAAGGACTCTATTACTTCTGGGGGGCATTATGTATAAGGACGGTGCTACTACTACTGGGAGGGCATTACATGTAAGGATGCTACTACTACTGGGGGGGCATTATGTATAAGGACGGTACTACTACTGGGGGCACATTATGTATAAGGATGCTACTACTACAGGGGTGGCATTACGTATAAGGACGCTACTATTACTGTTGGGGGGCATTACATATAACTGCTACTACTACTGGGGGGCATTACGTATAAGGACGCTACTACTACGGGTGGGGCATTACGTATAAGGATGCTACTATTACTGTTGTGGGCCATTACATATAACTGCTACTACTACTGGGGGGGCATTATGTATAAGGACACTACTACTATTGGGGGGGCATTATGTATTAGGACGCTACTACTACTGGGGGGGCATTATGTATAAGGATGCTACTACTACTGGGGGGGCATTATGTATAAGGATGCTACTACTACTGGGGGGGCATTATGTATAAGGACGCTACTATTACTGTTGGGGAGCATTACATATAACTGCTACTACTACTGGGGGGGCATTATGTATAAGGACACTACTACTATTGGGGGGGCATTACGTATATGGACGCTACTACTACGGGTGGGGCATTACGTATAAGGACGCTACGACTACGGGTGGGGCATTACGTATAAGATGAATAAGATTGTGCTACATTGTGGCGTAATTTTAAATGGGGGTACTATTGTGTGGCCATGCCCCTTAGTTGTGAGACCACACCACTTTTCCCGATGCACAACAAAGGAATATGGGAGGGCGCAAAATTCATAGTTTGCAGGGGGGCGCCGAACACCCTAGCACCGGTCCTGGCCACCAGTAGCAAAAGTACACCACGGCCACTGACACTATCTGCAGGGAGGGGAACAGCGCTGATATGGAGGGTACTTGCAGGCAGCGAGTCGCCGCCCGCAGCTCCTCTCCCACCTACACACCATACCTGCCGCCTGACACCCACACCCCAGGGAGAGGGCGCTAGCTCAGGCACCGCTAGATCAGCATCTGCAGCATACAGACAAGGGCTGCCATGCTCTGCGGCAAGCGGTGCAGAGCATGTGCAGCGGGACAGCGCCAGGACGGGACACGCACTAATCAACATTGCTGCTGGGCCGGAGCTCCCTCCGTCTGCAGCCTAAGGACGCGCGCCGCACCTCTCCAGGGAAACACCATGCCTGCCCGCCCACAGGGCTCCGGACGCTTAGCTATGCTCCGCGATCAGAGCAGCTGACGCTGCCATGCAGGATGGAGGAATGACGCCCGTCAGACGGGGCGGACAGTGTGCGGCGGAACGGGGCCAGGAAGGAATGCTGACCACGACCCATTGCTGCTGGGTCTGAGCTCCCTCCCTCTGCAGTCACCATCTCACAGCAGCAGCCTGGAGGTTAGTGGCCACCACGACCCGCACATCCTTACCTCACACATACCTCACACATACCTCACACATACCTCACATATACCTCACATACCTCACACATGAGAGCAAAGGTACACACACTGTGACATCACACCTGTAGCCCACCCCTATATCTGCTAAGTACTCCCCGTCACTATGCCCTGTCACCCTCATCCTGCTCTCTAACTGCCTGTCTGTGTACTGGCCTTCACCCCTCTCACACCATCACCAACCCTCACTAACTACCACAGAGACTATGTGCACTGATATCTGCCCCTCCACCACCTGCAGCGCCCCTGGACCCCTCCCCATCCCCCGCAAACCCCCGCACCTGCCCCTCCACCACCCGTGGCACCCCCACCCACTGCGCCTTCGGACCCCCTACCCCACCCGCAGTGTCTTCCAAACCCCTCCCCCATCTGCAGCAGCCCCTCCCCCATCCGCCACACCCCGCATCTGGCTCTCCCCCGCCCGCTGCACCTTTGGATCCCCTACCCCACCCACGCAGCAGGCCCTTCCCAATCCGCATCGCCTACACCATTCGCAACAGCACCGCACCCGCCACTCCCCCACCCACGTTACCCCCGCATCCACCCCTCCCCCACCCACCGCGTCCCCTGGACACCTCCCCCATCCACTGCACACCCCTTCCTCATCTGCAGCGCCTTCGGAACCCCTCCTCCATCCGCAACAGCCCTCCAGCTGCCATCCCCCACCTGCGACACCCCTGCTCCTACCCCACCCACAGCGCCTTCATACCCCCTCCCCCATCCGCGGTCCCCACTCCCCAAACCCTTTCCTGTTGCAAGGGACTACGCCCCCTTCACCATCGGACGCCCTATCATTGTGCAATATTCAAACACTAACAAAACTAGGAATGCAGGTAATACTCCATATATTGAACCCCAGAAAGGCGTGCAGGGGTTAAGGGGGCGTAGCCCCTTCCGACGGTGTGAAGAGCGCCCGTAGGGCGCGAGGAAGCACCTAGTATATATATATATTTATATATATATAAGAAAACAAATTAGGTGGCACTGATGGTCTTACAGAAAGCTGTACACCCGTATTGAATGTATTACAGTATTAAATATGTAAGTTTACATTTTAGTGTCCATTGACACCATCATCAGGTCCACTATTAGTATGACCCCCCCAAAAAAAAAATAATAATAAATATATATATATATACTGTATTTATTTTTATTATTATTACTTTTTTTTATTATTTTTTTTTTTCCTTTCGGCTGGCCTGTCCCTGCATGTGATTTTTAGTACATTCAGGGGAATGTTAATTTCTTATTGCCATGAATTACAAATTCTAATTAGCGGTTCTAATACTTGAGAATTACTAAATATGCCTAAGAGAGAAACAAAGAATTATACAAAGATAGATATATAGAGAGAGAGAGAGAGAGAGAGAGAGAGAGAGAGAGAGAGAGAGAGAGAGAGAGAGAGAGGTTACAGAGTAAATTATCCTTTAAATTGCATTCTTGTATAAAGATATATTTACATCCTTTTATGGTATATGGCATACCCAACAACACATTAACAGGTTCCAGCTACAGTATCCACATACATACTGTGTACTTTTTAGATTTCTTTTCTCAAAACCCCAGGGTTAAAAATCACTATGAATACTATTTCCCTACATACTTAGTTTGAGATTTACAGTATCTTTATAAATACCCACAGGATTTATATCTAAGAATCACACATTTGTAGTTAGGTGTTAGTATGTTAAATCCAATTATCAGTAGACCTGAAGTTCGTTTTCATTCATGTTAAGGTACAGTTTTGAAACAATCTCCTAGAAGGGTGTGAAATAATGCAGAGTTCAAGGTAATTTGCATTAGCACACAATATAGAAAACACTGGATTACGTTTTTAACTATAAAGGTAAAAAATCAGTTTACTCTTCGTTGCCTGCTAAACCTATTTCTAATTTGTTGCAAATTCCAAAGGCAGGATTTGGTATTTAAAAATAGGTCCCTAGAAGTTATTTGTACATAATAATAATAATAATAATAATAATAACCATTACACTTTGTGGTATATGCTGTATGTGAACATTCCCTGAGCCGTGACCACATTCTGTGGCAGGGCTGGATCACGGGCTAGGGAGCGGAGACAGCAGCCCTGGATGCATCAAAAGTAGGGAACAACACGATCTAGCATTGTACATGCTAAATTGCTAGAGAAACAGCAAAACTGTTGTTAAAGCCAGGATTCATGTGACTACTACTACTGTCCATTTTAATTACATTGTTATATCAATTTCTAGAAGGACATTTGGTTGTGACAGTATGTTTCTCTATCATATTGTACGTGGGATTTTTCAATGCATGGGCGTGGAGAGAGGGAGGGAACAGAGCAGTTTGCAATCTATGGGTTAGATGTATTGGATCTTGGAGAGAGATAAAGGGGAAATTTATCAGAGTTCAGAGAGAGATAAACTACCAACAAATCAGCTCCTGTTATTTTTCAAACACAGTCTGTAACGTGGCAGTTCATGTTAGGTTGGTTGGTTGGTTGGTTGGTTGGTTGGTTGATTGGCAATTTAAACTCTCTCCATGTTATCTCTCTCCAGGTTTGATTCATCTACACCTTTAATTTAAAACGCCCTATTCTGTTATTGCCTAGGGGGCACATTGAGTAGTGACAAACTAAAGGGGGGTACACACGGAGAGATCCGTGTTTAAAATCTAAGCAATCTGACCAGATTGCTTAGATTTTAAGCACGGATCTGCCGTGTGTATGCCCGGCAGCGATGCGCAGCCCCGCACATCGCTATCGCCGGTGCTAGATTGAGCCTGCATGTAGGCTCAATCTAGCAGGTCGTTCACTTCAGCGCTATGTGACGTGAGCAGCCGTCCATCCGTCCGCCCCCCTCGCTCAGCACATCGCACTGTGCTGAGCGGGAAGAGAGATGTGTGCTGAGCGATCTGTGTTAAGATCGCTCAGCACACATCTCTCCCATCAGTACCCCCCTTAAGTGCCTCAATGTCCATCTACACGGCAATAGAAGTGATACATTTAGGTGCTCTTGTCTACCAACAATGGGGGTCATTCCGAGTTGTTCGCTCATTGCCGATTTTCGCTATGCTGCGATTTGTTGCAAATTGCGCATGCGCAAGGCACGCAGGGCGCATGCGCTTAGTTATTTAACACAAAACTTAGCAGTTTTGCTGTGGCTTCTGCGGCGCTTTTCAGTCGCACTGCTGTTCGTTAAATGATTGGCAGGAAAGGGGCGTTCTGGGTGGCAACTCAGCGTTTTCCCAGCGTTTGCAAAAAAAAAACACAGGCGTGTCAGGGAAAAACGCGAGAGTGTCTGGAGAAACGGGGGAGTGGCTGGCCGAACGCAGGGCGTGTTTGTGACGTCAAACCAGGAACTAAACGGACTGAGCTGATCGCAATCTGTGAGTAGGTCCAGAGCTACTCAGAAACTGCAGGGAATTATTTATTAGCAGTTCTGCTACTCTTTCGTTCGCAATTCTGCTAAGCTAAGATACACTCCCAGAGGGCGGCGGCCTAGCGTGTGCAATGCTGCTAAAAGCAGCTAGCGAGCGAACAACTCGGAATGAGGGCCAGTGTCTTTCTGGAAATTGCATTTAGATGTTGGGAAATATAGGCTTGTCTTCCCTGAAAATCAAGTGCCAGTGTGCGATAAATATAATGCATATTACATTGGGGTGTGAGTGGTTTGGATAGTATAGCAATAACCACCCAGTGACTTTTAGAGGGAGCCTTCCTATATTCTATGAGTGCAGGTTATCAAACCAATGTTCTATCCAAGTTATTCTATGTCTCATTCATTATGTCTATCTTGTGGATTTTGCGCAAATGTTTCCCTATTTTAAGAATTTGCTCAATTTTCTTAATGTACTTAATCACCACACCACAATTATGCAATATTTATCAATATAGTTCCAAATGGGTTACTGCTATTTAGGAGGAGATTCCTAGGAAATGTTACATAGGTGGTCATTCCGAGTTGATCGCTCGTTATTTTTTTTTCGCAACGGAGCGATTAGTCGCTAATGCGCATGCGCAATGTCCGCAGTGTGACTGCACCAAGTAAATTTGCTATGCAGTTAGGTATTTTACTCACGGCATTACGAGGTTTTTTCTTCGTTCTGGTGATCGTAATGTGATTGACAGGAAGTGGGTGTTTCTGGGCGGAAACTGGCCGTTTTATGGGTGTGTGTGAAAAAACGCTGCCGTTTCTGGGAAAAATGCGGGAGTGTCTGAAGAAACGTGGGAGTGTCTGGGCGAACGCTGGGAGTGTTTGTGACGTCAAACCAGGAACGAAACTGACTGAACTGATCGCAGTTGCCGAGTAAGTCTGGAGCTACTCAGAAACTGCTAAGAAGTGTCTATTCGCAATTCTGCTAATCGTTCATTCGCAATTTTACTATGCTAAGATTCACTCCCAGTAGGCGGCGGCTTAGCGTGTGCAAAGCTGCTTAAAGCAGCTTGCGAGCGAACAACTCTGAATGAGGGCCATAGATGGAAGCTATTTGTGCCAATGGTGTTTGGAAAATAAGATTTCCTAGAAAAGTCTATTTGTGTTGTCTGTTTATAACATACCGCTCCTAGGGGGAGATGCACTAAACCTCTGAGAGTGATAAAGTGGCGAGAGATAAAGTACCAGCCAATCAGCTCCTAACTGTCATGCCACAGGTTGTGCTTGAAAAATTACAGGAGCATAGGGGGACATTTACTAAGCAGTGATAAGAGCGGAGAAGTGAGCCAGTGGAGAAGTTGCCCCATCAACCAATCAGCACTGAATTAACATCTATAATTATACTATAAAATTATACAGAGCTGCTGATTGGTTGATGGGGCAACTTCTCCACTGGCTCACTTCTCCGCTCTTATTACTGCTTAGTAAATGTCCCCCTTAGCACATATGAGAGTAACTCTCTTTAAACCCTTTATATTGTATTAGTGAGGCAAATTCTACATCTGATTGAATTCCTCTGTCCTGCATAGACCTGAGAAGAGTGAACTATATTGGCTGAAAGTCATGGGAGGTGAGATATTAGCGAAGCATTGTGCAGATCATTTTCTATTCCCTGAGATACAGGATACGGCCCTTAGGACGACAATACTTAGGTCGACACTCAATAGACCAACCACTATTGGTCGACATGCATTAGGTCGACACCTACAAAAGGTCAACATGAGCAATAGGTCAACCTGACAAAGGTCAACACATGAAAAGGTCAACATGAGCATTAGGTCAACATGACAAAGGTCAACACATGAAAAGGTCAACATGAGCATTAGGTCAACATGACAAAGGTCAACACATGAAAAGGTCGACATGAGTTTTTCACATTTTTTTTTTCCATTTATTGAACGTTTTCATACTTTACGAACCACGTGGACTATGATTGGGAATAGTAACCTGCACCGAGTGTAGCGGTAATGGAGCAAGGCACCTTGCCTGAAGCAGGGGACACAGTGCGAGGGGACATGGTGCACTAATTGGGGTTCCCGGTCACTTTACGAAGAAAATGACACATGCCCCCCCAAAAAATGCATGTCGACCTTTTCCAGGTCGACCTGCCAACTGTCGACCTTTTTCTTGTGTCGACCTACCACCTGTTGACTAATAGTGGTCGACCTAATGAGTGTCGACCTAAATAGGGTCGACCCAACAAACCCATTTCCTGACATTCGGGGCAAGAGAAGTTATTTATCATGCCAATCAGAGGTTGGCACAATGTTAAATATAATCTTTATGGGCCTTTTTTTTCTGTTTTTGTTTTTTTGTTTACTGCTTATTCATTTTCAAGTTTTTTAGGTGAAAGTGATCTTTATGCCTCCAGCTTCCATCTCTAAGGAAATGGTGTGGCTCTTAAACTTCTTGAGACTATAGAGGGCCTTCCACTTTTGGGAAATTGAGTGTTCGGTCCGCATGGTGAAGAACCAGTAAATCCCGGGGATAAGTAACCCCCTGCAGAAATAATGGGTATTCAGATCCTTTTCACACAATAACTTTCCTGCACTATGGGTAAAGGGGCCTTTTTACTATCGAGGACGGCCTGAAGGCTTTACCATACTGCAATATTCCAAGTCCTCCACTTTTATTACACTTGGGAGGAGAAACAACGTACCCCAACCTTTAAAAAGAAAAACAATATATGCTGAAAAGCCCATCACGGCTATAGCTCTTCTGCACTGCTCTTCCAGGCCTTCTCTGGCAGGCAAGAGGTTAAACGAGGAACCTGGGATAACACCTGTTAATAGACATCACAGCTGCACGCACGGATGTGTTGCTAAGCAACTTTCCAAATTTACAAGGCAGCCTGCATAGCTGAGGGAATATAAAGTTCTCCGAGTGACTACAGGAAACTCTTTTACTTTACTGCAGATTTTATGCAATTGGGGATGTATTATTATTATGCAGCTATTTATATTATACTTCCCAAAGCAAAGTGTGCTCACATCACTGGCAGCACAGAGATGAATGGCTTTTGAAACCTTTAGCAGACTCATCAGATGGGAGAACTGGGAAACGCAACGGGAACGAGACGGGGAAACGTGTCAATGTGCAGATTTGATCCCTAAAGAATACTGGCCCTCATTCCGAGTTGTTCGCTCGCAAGGCGAATGTAGCAGAGTTACACACGCTAAGCCGCCGCCTACTGGGAGTGAATCTTAGCTTCTTAAAATTGCGACCGACGTACGCGCAATATTGCGATTACAAACGAGTTAGCAGTTTCAGAGTAGCTCCAGACTTACTCTGCCTGTGCGATCATTTCAGTGCTTGTCGTTCCTGGTTGACGTCACAAACACACCCAGCGTTCGCCCAGGCACTCCCACCGTTTCCCCGGCCACTCCTGCGTTTTTTCCGGAAACGGTAGCGTTTTCAGCCACACGCCCCTGAAACGCCGTGTATCCGCCCAGTAACACCCATTTCCTGTCAATCACATTACGATCGCCGGAGCGAAGAAAAAGCCGTGAGTAAAAATACTTTCTTCATAGTAAAGTTACTTGGCGCAGTCGCAGTGCGAACATTGCGCATGCGTACTAAGCGGATTTTCACTGCGATGCGATGAAAAATACCGAGCGAACAACTCGGAATGAGGGCCACTGTTTTATCTTCTCTACCGTGCGAGCAGTGTACATACATATGGGAGACTCTAGTAGCAGTGGTTCTCAAACTCGGTCCTCAGGGCCCCACACGGTTCACGTTTTCCATGTCACCCAGCAGCTGCACTGTGTATCACCAACTGTCACATTTTAAAAATCTACAGGTGAACTGCAAAATGTGGACCGTGTGGGGTCATGAGGACTAAGTTCGAGAACCTGTGCTCTAGATGTCAGAAAAGGTCACACCCTTGGTACATACAGATGTAACCTTGCTCATCTTACTGCAGTGCAGCATGCTGCAGCCGGCGATTGCTCCATTAACTCCTAAAGAAATGAATGTAGTGATTGCCGGCTGCCAATAGCCGCAATCTGGCATGCAATGCAGCAAGCTGTGATGCAGCATGTCGCATGGCAGTAAGATGAGCATGGCTACTGTACATCTGTAGCTAGTACTAGAAAACGGATGCACACACTCTTCTGTGTATACACAACGGCACCTGTTCATCTCAGAACATCTTTCTAATTTTTCACTGATTCTTGATCCATGACAGAAATAATCAGTATAGCAAACATGTAAACATGTGTCAACTCAAAGTCCTGCTTAGTAACACAAAGGAAACTAGGGGGCTCATTTATCAACGAGTGATAAATTATGTTCCAGCCAATCAGCTCCTACCTGTGATGTGTTCCACTCCTGTCATGTGTTTGAAAAATGACAGTTGGGACCTGATTGGCTGGATATCCTTTATCACACAACTAGTTTTATAATTCACAAGTTTTATCACTCGTTGATAAATGTGCCCCAAGGTATTTCTTTCTCTCTCCTAAATTATGACTAGATGGAGATGTTTATGTTCTTAAAAAGTTGTGATATTAAGGAAATATTGAGCCTGCCGTTAAAGTGTCACCTTAACATTTTGTTTTGCTCAATTATGTTATATGGGCATCATAATCTGCTCCTGTTAGCTAAACCCCTAGAGGGAGATTCCACCTAAGTGCGATGCCCCATAGGAGCCTAGCAGCATGATGTGCAAATGTGCCCATTTCTGGATATTATTGTACTGTTAATATTGCTTATATTTCTCACACCTATATGTGATATGAGCAGAAATAAGCAATATTTCATACCAGTCAGATACCATGGCGGCTCTTTACAGAACATGACGCTTTAGATGAGTCTTGCCCCATTAGTAGTGGACAACGATCGATTACTACCATCTCATAAAAAGGTTTATTATTGGGGACAGCCATGTCACAGTATATGTACTACACTAAGGGGCCCATTTATAAAGTAATATTTGAGAGATATTCTCCCAAGACACCCATTTTCTGAGGGTAGTTGCAAATATTAAGGATCACCGGGTTTTATGAAGGAGGAACAGAAGCAGATATCTTTTACATCTGTCCCTCCCTACTGGCTCCCAATGTGCACATGCAGTACACACTGAGGGGGACATTTATCAAAGTTTGAAGAGAGATAACATAGAGAGAGATAAAGTACCAATCAACTTCTGTCATTATTACTTATAGCCTATAAAATGACAGTAGCTGAATGATTGGTACGTTGCGGTCTATATCTCACTCCACTTTATTTCTCTCCAAGGTGTGGTAAATTGTAGACCTCTTTATCTCCAAATTTTGATAAATATCACTCCGAAACTGGAAGAGGAAATTGTTAAATTTGCATGAAATTATAAATACATCAGCTCTACTTTTGATTAGGTAACTGATGGAGCCGAGGGGAAAATAGCCTTACTGTTTTATAACTACTGTACAGTAGTTTACCTGTGCATTTAAAGTTAAATGGTATGCAATATTTTAAGGTATACAGTGCATGTTTATCTTTAAATCAGACATTTTGTTTAGGAATATAGGTGGTCATTCCGAGTTGTTCGCTCGCTAGCTGCTTTTAGCAGCATTGCACACGCTAGGCCGCCGCCATCTGGGAGTGTATCTTAGCTTAGCAGAATAGCGAACGAAAGAGTAGCAGAACTGCTACTAAATATTTTCTTGCAGTTTCTGAGTAGCTCCAGACGTACTCCTAGATTGCGATCAGCTCGGTCCGTTTAGTTCCTGGTTTGACGTCACAAACACACCCAGCGTTCGGCCAGCCACTCCCCCGTTTCTCCAGACACTCCCGCATTTTTCCCTGACACGCCTGCGTTTTTTTTAGCACACTCCCGGAAAACGCTCAGTTACCACCCAGAAACGCCCCTTTCCTGTCAATCACTCACCGATCAGCAGTGCGACTGAAAAGCGCCGCACAGACAACAGCAAAACTGCTAAGTTTTTAGTTAAATAACTAAGCGCATGCGCGTTGCGTACCATGCGCATGCGCATTTAGCAACAAATCGCAGCATAGCGAAAATCGGCAATGAGCGAACAACTCAGAATGACCACCATAGTACACACCTGCCATGTTATTGACATTTAATATTTTTGTACATCGGGTTGGCGCTACTGCTGTCAGCATCCTAAGATCTGTGCTTTAATAAATTAAGATGCCCCATGATTGCGTATAGGCAAGCTTTTGCAATTGTATTAAGCTTTAAAAAGTGATAAAGTGGAGACGGATGAAGAGTTATAAAATACCAGGCAATCAGCTTCCTGTCATTTTTCAAACACATCCTGTAACATGGCAGTTAGAAAGCTGATTGGTTGATACTTTATCACTCTTTAGCCATCGCCACTGTATTACTTTTTAAGGCTTAATACATTTGGGCTATATTTCCTTTGAGAGCCATCCATTGGTAGACTTTTCTCCATTTCATATATACCGTAGGCCTTCTGTATATTGGGGGTAATTCCAAGTTGATCGCAGCAGGAATTTTTTTAGCAGTTGGGCAAAACCATGTGCACTGCAGGGGAGGCAGATATAACATGTGCAGAAAGAGTTAGATTTGGATGGGTTATTTTATTTCTGTGCAGGGTAAATACTGGCTGCTTTATTTTTACACTGCAAATTAGATTGCAGATTGAACACACCACACCCAAATCTAACTCTCTCTGTACATGTTAAATCTGCCTCCCCTGCAGTGCACATGGTTTTGCCCAACTGCTAACAAAATTCCTGCTGCGATCAACTTGGAATTACCCCCTTTGTACCTTGCAATGGTCCCACTTTCATGGGACGGTGACTGTTTCCATTGGTCTAAAGAAGAGTGCCTTAACAGTTTAGGAACAGTCATAATACAGTAACTTTTTTTTAAATTAGTTAGTTGGTGGTACAGTATTTTTCTCTGGATAATCCTCTCTTAACTTGAACAGCTAGTACAAAAACCTGATCCCCTGAAAGGGTTGCTTGTTGGACAACGCTCTTCTAGCATAATATTATTAGATAATCTTTTCTTATTTTATATCCATGTTCCCCTGTTGTGCTCCATGTATTAAAAATGATTAATTGCTGTGTTCAGAAAGTGCCTACCGTGTTAAATAATGGTACCCCAGCGGAAATTTCAGACAACAGTAAATTATTTTAGTGCAAGAGAGCGGAAAAGCTTTCTGATCCATTTACAAATAATGCATGTGTGCCCCAAGATATTATTGTTGTAGTCAAGTTGAAGGAAATTATTGTGATGTTCTGCAGCTTTTAGAGGAACTCAATAGAATTTGTAGAAGTCATCTGTAAATTGCTTCATTGTCATATTTCCGTGCATTATAACATTTAAATCTTCAGCTACGTTATTTTTGTTCCAAATGCGATACAAACATTTTTAAAACTGTGATTTTAAGATTAGTTTTCAGAGTAAAGTGCTTTACAGGTTTATGACAGTGAAATTCAAAATGTTAATATCACCAGCCCTCCATAATTTAGCAAGTTACATTACATTGCTCTTGGGGACTTGTATATTAATGGAAATTGCTATCATACAAAAATAAAATCATTCTCTCATTCCTTTTCTGACTCATGTTAATGTTCTAACATTAAATACAAGTATGAAAATCACAAGTCAAATTTGAAACTGAAACTGAGAATGTTGTTGCTTATGATTTAATTTGCAAGAGGGTAAAAAGAGCAAAAATATTTAAAACAAAATATTTTTAGGTTTGGAAATCTGGCTGTTTTATTCACGTTAATTTGATTTTCTATATATATTCTGAAACACTTAGCTCATGTTTGGCTCATAAATTCAGTATATAAATCACATCTGCCAGTGCTTTTTAATTCTTTGTGGTATTTGTAGCTTTTTATAAGTTGGGTCTTACGTGTGTTTAATGGTACATATATGCAGTTGATAAACAATGTAATTCTAAAACTGTTCAATGTAATGTGCAGTAATATTCATATTTGCCTACTCTTGTAGTGGGTGTAGTATGGTATGCCGGCGGCCGGGCTCCCGGCGACCAGTATACCTGCGCCGGAATCCCGACCGCCGGCATACCGACCGCCGGCATACCAACAGCATGGCGAGCGCAAATGAGCCCCTTCCGGGCTCGCTGCGCTCGCCACGCTGCGGGCATGGTGGCGCGCCACGCGCGTCACATTATTTATTCCCCCTCCAGGGGGGGTCGTGGACCCCCAAGAGGGAGAAAAAGTGTCGGTATGCCGGCTGTCGGAATTCCAGCGCCGGTATACTGTGCGCCGGGATCCCGACAAACTGAAGACCACCCCTTGTAGCACATTCAAGGGGACTTCCAAATAGTGAGTCCCTAAATGTGTAGGTCACTCTAGTAAAATGGGGGAGGTGGGATGTTTGATTATTTATTTATTTAGTACCAGTTATTTATATCGCTCACAACTATTCCGCAGCTCTTTACAGCGAGAATATTTGGCCATTCACATCAGTCCCTGCCCCAGTGGAGATTACAGTCTATATTCCCTACCACATTTACATGCACACACATTTCTGCTAGGATTAATTTTTCATTGGGATCCAATTAACCTACCAGTATATATTTGGATTGTCGGAAGAACCTGGATTACCCAGAGGAAACCCACGCAAGTACTGGGAGAATATACAAACTCCACACAGTTAGAGATATGGTGGGAATGGAACCCATGACCTCAGTGCTGTGAGGCAGTAATGCTAACCATTACACCATCCGTACTGCCGTAATGCTTGATGGCATGTTTCTCTGATAATTGCTCATTTTGGACACGCTCGTTCTTCATGATCCTGAGGCACTATGCCACAAGGGGGCAAGGCCTAATTATGAGTTTAGCTGGCACCCCACCCCCACCATTACCATCTGTATATTTAAAAAAAAAAATAATATTGAAAATGGAATATAATTCTGTTAGTTTGTGCTTAGAGCCTGATTCAGAGGTGGGCACAGTTGCATCCGCTATTGGAATCTTTTGCAGGCTCGTGGCTGCGGTAATATGCAAATGCTAGTTTCAGCCTTCCCGTCGTGTACTTGCATGAGGCGGAATGTGTAAGTCCTGAGGCACCCACTTTCTATGGCCACATGTGGTGTAAATCCACCGGCGGTTGTAAACAAGCCACCATATGCGCATCATCGCACTCCTCATCAGCCTACGGCAGATGCAATGGTTGCTTCTCAGCTCCGTCTAAATAGGGTCTCTGTGGCTGCAGTGACACACCTGTGACGCTCCCATAAAGACCATTACAGCTACTTTTGTTGTTGTGTTCACTTCAGGCCACATCCTAGTCACCACTTAGTAACGCCCATGGTTTTGTCTCACCATTCCTAAGGCCAGAGATCCCGTACACAACAATGCAGGGAGTTGTACAGTCAGGGAAACACATGCGTCATAGTTGTATTCAGGACTTAATGCACAGTAGCAAATAACTGCTCAACTGTACAAACATTAGCAATGTGTCCACCTCTCAATCAGGCACTTAAGTAATTGTGAGTGCAGAATCTGTATAAATAGCTTTTCTGAGAAGTTAAAATGAATAAAATTGAAAGGACATATATTTTCATAATTTTATTTTAACCCATTGTGTAAATATTTACACTGTTCTTAAATTCCCCTCTATCAACAGCTAAATTTTCATCTACTTATTAACTCATCATTATTTTTGTGCAGACGTAAATCCATGGTTGGTTACAGACAGGCAATTGTGAAGCAACTAAGACAAGCCCGAATTGCATTCAGCTGCATTCATATAATTTGAAAGAGAATTTTGGAGACGTACACAGCATTCATGTGCCCCGTGATTTGTGCAGCCACACATGGCAGTAGAGTCACCAATTTCATGTGCCCCGTGATTTGTGCAGCCACACACGGCAGTAGAGTCACCAATTTCATGTGCCCCATGATTTGTGCATCCACACACTGCAGTAGAGTCACCAATTTGATGTGCCCCATGATTTGTGCAGCCACACACTGCAGTAGAGTCACCAATTTGATGTGCCCCATGATTTGTGCAGCCACACACTGCAGTAGAGTCACCAATTTGATGTTCCCCGTGATTTGTGCAGCCACACACTGCAGTAGAGTCACCAATTTCATGTGCCCCGTGATTTGTGCAGCCACACACTGCAGTAGAGTCACCAATTTTATGTTCCCCGTGATTTGTGCAGCCACACACTGCAGTAGAGTCACCAATTTGATGTTCCCCGTGATTTGTGCAGCCACACACTGCAGTAGAGTCACCAATTTGATGTTCCCCGTGATTTGTGCAGCCACACACTGCAGTAGAGTCACCAATTTTATGTTCCCCGTGATTTGTGCAGCCACACACTGCAGTAGAGTCACCAATTTTATGTTCCCCGTGATTTGAGCAGCCACACACTGCAGTAGAGTCACCAATTTTATGTTCCCCGTGATTTGTGCATCCACACACTGCAGTAGAGTCACCAATTTGATGTTCCCCGTGATTTGTGCAGCCACACACTGCAGTAGAGTCACCAATTTTATGTTCCCCGTGATTTGTGCAGCCACACACTGCAGTAGAGTCACCAATTTGATGTTCCCCGTGATTTGTGCAGCCACACACTGCAGTAGAGTCACCAATTTGATGTTCCCCGTGATTTGTGCAGCCACACACTGCAGTAGTCACCAATTTGATGTTCCCCGTGATTTGTGCAGCCACACACTGCAGTAGAGTCACCAATTTGATGTGCCCCATGATTTGTGCATCCACACACTGCAGTAGAGTCACCAATTTGATGTTCCCCGTGATTTGTGCATCCACACACTGCAGTAGAGTCACCAATTTGATGTTCCCCGTGATTTGTGCAGCCACACACTGCAGTAGAGTCACCGATGTTCTTGCACACCTGGACTGCAAGAGATTATTGGCAATGGTGGTGGTTGAGAAGTGCCGCTGCTCTAACTGTTATGATTGTATTGCATTATTGCACTAAGACCTTTGTGCTATTTTTCTATGAAAATGCTGGTATAAATTGCGGGTGTGGATCATAGATTCGACCAGACGGTGTCTAGGTCGCCCACTATTGGTCAACAGTAACTAAGTCGACACCTGAAATAGGTTGACACAAACATTAGGTCGACATGACAAAGGGTCGACATAAGTTTTTTTTATTTTTGGGGGTGTTGTTTTCTTCGTAGAGTGACCGGGAACCCCAATTAGTGCACATTGTCCCTCGCATGGCTCGCGCTTGGGCCAAGTGCCTCGCTCTGCTACTGCTGCGCTCGGCACAGGTTACCATTTCCAATCGTAGTCCACATGAATCGTAAAGTATGAAAAAGTTTAAAAAAGTAAAAAAATTAAAAAAAAAACTCATGTCAAGCTTTTGTCATGTCGACCTAGTGCATGTCGACCTAGTGTCCACATCGACCTAGAAACCATGTTGACCTAATGCATGTCGACCAATAGTGGTCAACCTAGACACTGTCGACCTAAGTGTGGTCACCCTAGAGACCAGATACCATAACTTGCTACTATAGACTCACAGGAGAATAAATTTCATCCATCCATCAGAAAAAAACCAG
The DNA here is from genome assembly GCF_028390025.1 of Pseudophryne corroboree. Lineage (NCBI taxonomy): Eukaryota > Metazoa > Chordata > Amphibia > Anura > Myobatrachidae > Pseudophryne > Pseudophryne corroboree. The sequence continues at coordinate 279,940,375 of NC_086454.1, read as the reverse complement.
AAGGTCCAGTTTTATGGTCTATGTGCTACATATCTCCTCAATAGATCAGTGATTCCTACATAAAATAATGTTAACACTCCGTTGTTCTTGCAACTAAATATAGCACTGAAAGGGTCCCAATGTGTTAATACAGTGCTGTGAAATATTTATATTTTAGTAAAGAGACCTCAGTCAACCCCACCTCAGTCCCACGCCATCGCCTCTCTATAAGCACCCTGTTCTGACTGCTGCTGTGTCCCTCTCCAACCCCTGCTCTGTTTTTCCCCGCCCCCTCTTTGCTGCTCCGCCTAGCCCTGACACCCCCCTCCATTCTGTCCCTCTTCATCCTGCCCCCATACTTACACCATTCCCTACAGCCCAGCAAGTCCTCCTCCATTTGGGTATCCCACCCCATGCCGTCCCCATATTCCTCTGCTGGTAGATGTGTCCGATCTCCCAAGTGGAAACAGTTGTTACGTGTGATTCGCAACCTAGCTCCCACTGTGCATGCTTGGAGGTAATGGGACAGACTTTACAGAATTATTTTGTGTGTGTGTGTATATATATAGTATATATGTAACACTTAATCTGTTCTTTCAGTAAGGGTTAATATGTAACCACTTACGCAATCCCTCTGATTGACACCATACATTTTTTAGTCTGTTGTGAAAAGTTTCCTCTGCAGAAAAACAATTTACAAGTGATTGACGGAAGCAAAGTTTTTCGGAGGTGCTTTATGTAATCAAATAGCGCAACTAGGAGGAGAAATCCATTTAATTGATTTCGGCCCTAGGTGCATAATTTAATAGAAGGTTACTGGAAGTTTGCTGCTTGAATTGGTATTAATATGGGCATAAGTGATCTTTTACTGTAAATGTCCTCTCATCCGCTCTCCTGATGGATAGATAGGTATCATCTGTTTGCATTATTTTCCACAAATACACTGCACATAGGGATTTGTATTAAGGGCTTAGCTACACAACAAATGCAGCAGTGATCCTATCCTCCACAGAGAGTGGTCCTGTCCATGATATTTAGTTTAATTTGGACACAATTTTCTTCCTATCAGCTCGTACACTATGTACTTAGATGCACCAGACCTACAGCATTAAATAAACGCTAATATGATTATTATATATCCTATGTGATAAATTAATATCTTCTATTACTGGTAGAGGAGGATAATGCCGGGAATGTTTCCCCTTCACTTCCAGCAATGTCTTAAAAGATGATGTTGCACTATATATATATATATATATATATATATATATATATATATAAAATATATATATATATATATATATATATATATATATAGTACACTTATTAAACTCCACCATTTGCAAATATCCAATTGAAAAAAGTGCTCATTACTCTATGGGCAGCAAACAATTTTGTGCAAGATCCCACTGCCGTAAGCTGCGATGATTCAGCAGGGCGGATGCTTTCACCCACAATTGAATTGCCCTTCACATCTGTAAAGTTGCCAAGTTTAAAAAATTCACTAGTATTTCTGTAATATAATAATAATAATAATAATAATAATATTATTATTATTATTATCTCTTGTGTATAAGATGCCAAAATGGTTATTTTCTCCATATAAAAAAGAGGAACACTAGCATATATACAAACTGATTCGGACAAGTTCCCCAACTTTACAAGTATGCATACAAACAGTAATTGCACAATTATTTTAAAAGAAAATAATTCATGAGCTCAGCATCTTAGAGGGATATGGGTAGACACAATAGGAAGAGAGGAGCAGAGGTGGATGAGAGGAGAGGCAGGAGGGTGGCTTGAATAAAAAGCTGAGTTTTAAGTTTACGTTTAAAGGCTCAGAGGCTGGATTAAAGTCTGAGTAAGGGAGGGGATTTCAGAAGCTAGGAAAAGTCTTGAAGTGAGAGTGAAACATTGTGATCATGGCGGTGATTGGGAACCCGAGTGAAGAGGGCACTAGGAGGTGTTAGATTAAATAAAGCTGGAGATGTAGGGAAGGGAAATGTTGAGGTAATTTGATTTTGATACTGAATGGAACAGGGAGCAAGTGAAGTGGCTGGCAGAGAGAGGCAGCAGAAGTAGAGAGACAAGAGCAGAAGTAGAGAGACAAGAGTGGTACTGTATATGAGCTGGGCAATGCTAATGATAGGTTGTAGAAGGACAAGGTGGGAGTTAGGAAGGCCAAAGAGGAAAAAGATTCTAATAATGAAGAGTAGATGAGGGCATGATACACTTTCCAGCAGTTTGCAGTTAAAACCTGCTTCTAGGTTACTGGACAGATTTCTTAGTGGGTGTTAGTTGGGTGAGGGATTAAATGTGGGGATTTACTGTATATGTATTTGTTATTTTATGCCTCTTTCTCCTTTGAAAATTACCTCCCTGTTATAGCTGTCGGCTCTTGTTTTAGGTACGGGAAAGAACAGAAACAGCGGTCAGTTCTCAAGGTGCACTTACTTCCAATACACAGATTTAGGCTCATTTTACCTTACAGGGGTTAGCAGCACAACTAGTCCTGGCGGGCCTTTTTGTGTCATTCATTGGGGAGTTTGGATATCTTGAGTTATTAGTGATTGACAGGCAATTGGCACCCACCTAGGCCTGTTTGGTTTGTGTTTGCAGATAGCCTGGATGATTTCTTGCCATTCATTTTTTCCACCAAACCTTATTTTAGTTAAGCTGAGGTTCTGATAAATGCTGGGATGGACAACCTGGCATCAGTCTTTAGAGTGTTTATGAGCATTTTAGAGGCTTCTAAGGAGAGAAAGTATCTGGTAATATTAATAATATTATAATGCTATTTATAATAAAATATATTATAATATTGTGGAGGTGGAAGTGGCAGGATTGGTGACTGGCTGAATGTGGGCAGAGACAATTGGGGCAGATTCAAGAATGAAACACAGACTTGAATGGACTTGAAGAGAATTGGAGATAGAGATGATGTAAATGGAGAGTGAAATGGGTTGGGTAGATGTGACCTTGGTTCGAAAAAGACTCCAGTTTAAGAAATATTAAATTTATGAAAGTGTTGTGACATCCAGAAGGGACTGGCAGACAGACAACAGGTGATGAATAAGAGGGCTAAAGGGGGAGATGAGGGGAAAAGAGGTAAATTAGGCTACTGGAGGACAAAGGAGTTGTTGATCTTGCCAAAGTAAGAGGTATAAAGGCAGAAGAGAAGGGTACTGATGACAGAACCTTGAGGGACACCAAAGAAGGAGAGTTGTTGGAGAAGTAGTAGGTGAGCCATGAGAGTGCTGATTATAATAGGATATAGTGTTTCCAGTCCTTCCTGGAGCAATATAAAAGCTATTAAAAGAAACAACATATTCGAAAAGCATTAGAAATTACTTAAACAATATAGGGGAAACGTTATATAAGAAAAAAGTTATGTTGCTGTAAAAGCTACTTAACTTTCTTTGCTGTTCCATCTAGAAACAGAGATCATTTTAATGACACAAACACCAGGTGCATGAATATTCATTAACCACCAAGTGCTCAAGCAATGTAAGTACTCAGTGTATACTAGTAAGCTAGACAGAAAACCACCACTTGCAACCCTGAGAACCTTGCAACCCTGAGTACCAGAGACCTGTAATTTGATGGTCTAGAGGTATTCTATGGCCTGTTGATCTATAATGGGGAAGGATGAAATAAATAATCTAAAATTGTTATTATGACTACTTAGGGATTTGTTATATTTATGGATATTTTAATATTTTAATTACAATATTGTATGCACCAGACTTTATGCTTATATTAGCTTTGATCACAGTATTAGTGTAGCAGCAATAATGACAGCAGATTTCTAATTGTGTTTTGTGTGTTTGCAGCACATGTAATGCTATTTGGACCATGGACTCAACAGAGAAATACATGTAATCTGTTCAGTGGTGTGATGGAGTGCAACAGATCCTTGCTAAGTAACTGTAGCGAGTTATTACCTTGCATTCTGGTGAAGTGGAATGTATGATCGCTGCAAGTTACCCAGAAAAACAGGAGCAGAGTCTGTGTAATAAATCATTAGGGTTACACAGGGTTACATATATCCAGCTCTAGACTGCTCCTGCATTCTAAGAATAACATATTCTGCAAAAAAAAATATTAGACAATTCATAGAAAGCATCCATACTGTGGGGGTCATTCAGACATTATCGCTCGCTTGCTGTTTTTTGCAGTCCTGCGTTCGCATAGTCTCCGCCCACCAGGGAGTGTATTTTAGCTGTGCAAGTGTGCGATCGCATGTGCAGCTGACCGGTACGAAAAAGCTTTGTGCAGTTTCTGAGTTGCCCAGGACTTACTCCGCTGCTGCGATCACTTCAGTCTGTCCGGGGCCGGAATAGGCGTCAGACAACCGCCCTGCAAACGCTTGGACACACCTGCATTTTTCCAACCACTCCCTGAAAATGGTCAGTTGCCACCCACAAACGCCTACTTCCTGTCAATCACCTTGCGATCGGCTGTGCGAATGGATTCTTTGTAAAACCCATCGCACAGCAACGATCCGCTTTGTACCCGTGCGGCGCGCCTGCAAGTTGCAGTGCATACACAATCACATGCGCAGTTCGGACCTGATCGCAGCGCTGCAAAAAACACGAGTGAGCGCTCAGGTCTGAATGACCCCCTGTATTCTGTAGTCCCAACTAAATATCACACAACACACAGAACAAAACATGAGAATAACAAATCAATCCCTAGCTCAGCGATTCCCGACCATTGTGCCATCGCACACTAGTGTGTCACCAGCAAATGTCTGATGTGCCGCCAGAGATGCACTGCATGGTGCCGGCTCCTAGAGCTCGGGCAGCACTTGCCTGGCCTCTGACCTATGGCAACATGGTGTGACTCACAGGGTCACACGCGCCTTGTTGCCTTCCTGCCTGCCAGTGCAGTTTTCCAATGCAGTGTGCATAGACGCACAGAAGGGACTGGCTGGGTGCTTGGAGGAGGAAAGTGGGAACTAATTACCTGAGCCAAGGCTTGTCGGAGGGGCCAAGGTCATGGTGAGCCTTGTGCATCTGCTGGTGCCCCCGTGTGTCTACCTCCCCGGATTTAGTTATGTCCCCACCTGGTCGCTCTCGGTGGTCAGACAACCATTGGACATACAGCAATTTTCATCATATCTGCCTCTGTTTTTCCAGCTTCGCCAATATACAATTGGCACTTTCTTCAGTTGAATTGCCCCTTTTTAATCTGTGGTCTGTGAGCGATTGCTTGGTACGGGCCCATAACATAAGGTGCTGCTTTACCTAAATCTGCCCAGGTAATCCTCTATAGCCTGAACAGAAAGCTGTGTTTAAGCCCAAGAATAGCTCTATCTTACCTACTGACAGTAATCCAGAATTTACCTTTGACCATTGATACTAAACAAGCATCACTGGTTTGCCAAAGACGTTTGATGGTTTTGCCATCGATGGCAGAAATCCAGTGGTTTCCCACCATCGATGGTGGAAAGCCCGGCAAATTCTTTTTCTCCCCTGGCATCAGAGATATGAAGCTTAGCTCCACTCCAACACAACACACAAAGACCCACTCCATTTCCATATTGGCCTACCCAGTCTCATCTCATTCTGCAGCTGCCCTCACTTATATCCACAGGAAACACCATTGATGATAGTTTCCTGCCATTGATATAAACTACCATTGATATCACTGCTATGAGACGTATTAATGGCTATGCCTACAATAACCTGGCTTGTTCTTGATTGTGATTGTTTGCTTGTCACTCTGACTCAGGTTTGTTGTACTGTACTCACAGGCATATCCATAATGGGTGCAGTCCAGGGGGGTCCACACTGCACCCATTTCTTTAATACCTCTCTGGAGTTCCCATCAGTAGCAGCAGCAACAGAGCACAAATCACTGGGAAAATGGTTGGTGGCCATCTTCCCGGCATTTTGCGCATACGCAGTATAGAAATCAGGGAAAATGGCCATTTTTCCAGAGACCTACACATGCGCGTCAGAGTTTGAGCTCCTTGGGCTCAGACTCTACACAGCGCTGCCGGCTACAAAGGAGGGGTCCCGATAGAGGCTGGACACAGGCCTTTCCAAGTTAAAATGCCCCCAGTTGTACTGCTTCCAAACCATTTCTACCTGCCCCAATATTGGCTGGTATACTGTATATTGAATAAGATTCATTTCTCAACCTTCAGTATAGCCAGCTGCTGCCTAACAGTGATGCTAGTTAGCACATGCAGTGATCTGTTGGTTCCCATCACTCTCTTGTGAATACCGACATTCCAGTTAGAATCAGAAGCTGAATAATGGGTTCACATAATTGAAAATAAGTTGGAAAAATCTATTAAATATAGGACACAGCAACTATCCGATATGACAAACGGACTGATCAAAGCACAATGCTATTATAATGTATAACAGTGGTTTTCAACCTCTGGGGTACTCACTGTGATACTGATAGGTATGCATATTTTATTGTTATTTTTTTAATGGTGGGGTGGGGGGTGATAGGGGCCAGTCCAATGATAAATAGACACATAGAGCATCCTAGGAATCTCTAGCCCCATTCATCACAGTAAGACATTGATATAAAGCACAGATTACACTATGTTCTACCGGGTTCTAGTTGATTCAAAACAACAAAGCTCTAAATAAATGTAATCATTACAGTAAAAAATGTAATTGTCTATCCTTGTATAACTGCAATTGGTAGAACATAACATAGCTTTAAAAAAAATTCTAAGAAAACATATATGGACAAGGTTTACTGTCAATAAAAAAATTCTTAAAATGTAATACAGTATGTGAGAAATATATACTGTATGGACAATGCAATCTATTTCTGGGGCTTTTTGAAATTCTTGTTTATAGAACACATGGGGGTCTATTTACCAAGCCTTCAATGGAGTTAAAATGGACAGAGATAAAGTACCAGCCAATCAGCTGCTAACTGTCATTTTTTAAACACTGCCTGTTTTAGGCTTAGTGGCGCCTAAACATTTTGTTGCGTGATTCATAACAAAAATGTATTGCTTTGCAATGTTAGGGGTACAAATTATGCAAATGCCTGCTAGGGGTTACGTAGGGGGAAAATGATTGAGAACTACTGATTTATACAGACTCAGGACACTAAACCCCCCAACATGACCTGACCTTAATACTCTATAGACATAAGACACATTTTCAATGATCTTATGAGTTCTACAGTATGTGTATAAAGACGTAAGGGGAACACAGTGATAAAAGTGAAGAAGTGAGCCGGTGGAGAAGTTGCCCATGGCAACCAATCAGCATTGACGTAACATTTATAATGTGCATGCTATAAAAGTATACAGAGCAGCTGATTGGTTGGCATGGGCAACTTCTCCATTGGCTCACTTCTCCACTTTTATCACTGCTTAGTACATATCCCCTTATGTTTCATCTCCTTTACCCCATGGGATAATTACTGCAGGTTTTTGTACCTAGCTATGAACATCAACACTGATATTTCAATTTAACGTAAATGGAGCTTTGCCTTAATAAGGGGGACATTAAAATGATTATTATTATTATCAACAACTGCAATCTTCACATCTCCTGCAACATCTTATTACGGCCAGTAACTCACCGGTGTGTAAATGAAGCCGGTTATCTGTCTGCATATCAGAGCATTTGTGTGTTTCACAAATAAGCACCTGTAATGTAATCGTCTGCTTTGGGAGTGACTAACATCGTCTGGCCGACATTAACGCTTTTATGAATGAGATGTTACATAGCATTCATAGAGGTATTAGGATAACTGTTGTTGTGGTGATCTGACCTTGCCTGCACCCGCAGTGAACCGATGAGGGCTTGTGCCGATCATTAATGCTGCTTAGGAGAGGCAAGAAATAAGCAGAGAGCTACAGTGAGCTCTTGATGTGAAACCAGGTGTTAAAGCAATGCACAAGATCTATTACTCATCAACTTGTGAGAAATGTATGCATTTGTGTAATGTACACGCAAAGCTTGCAAATGCATAGACATTGGGGTATATTTACTAAGATTCGTAATTTCCGAAAATAGGTCAAAGTTCAATCACGAATGACATCGACAGTGTAAAACTGCAACTTTTTGAATGGATTACGACTAATTTACTAAGCTGTCGTATTCGTGTTTTTCTTTGCTTCCGATGTCGATGTCATTCGTGTTTTTTTACCTAATTTAACGGCAGTGATTAGCAAAACACTGCCGTTTTTTTTTACAATCAATCTCGGCCGGATTTGTGTGATCCGTGCTGGGGTTTTTTTTTTTTTTTTTTTTAAAGTAAACAATGTAATTTGTTAAAAAAAAATGCGTGGGGTCCCCCCTCCTAAGCATAACCAGCCTCGGGCTCTTTGAGCCGATCCTGGTTGCAGAAATATGTGGAAAAAAATGACAGGGGTTCCCCCATATTTAAGCAACCAGCATCGGGCTCTGCGCCTGGTCCTGGTCCCAAAAATACGGGGGACAAAAAGAGTAGGGGTCCCCCGTATTTTTAAAACCAGCACCGGGCTCCACTAGCTGGACAGATAATGCCACAGCCGGGGGTCACTTTTATACAGCGCCCTGCGGCCGTGGCATCAAAAATCCAACTAGTCACCCCTGGCCGGGGTACCCTGGGGGAGTGGGAACCCCTTCAATCAAGGGGTCCCCCCCCCCCAGCCACCCAAGGGCCAGGGATGAAGCCCGAGGCTGTCCCCCCCCATCCAATGGGCTGCGGATGGGAGGGCTGATAGCCTTTGTTGTAAAATAAAAGATATTGTTTTTAGTAGCAGTACTACAAGTCCCAGCAAGCCTCCCCCGCATGCTGGTACTTGGAGAACCACAAGTACCAGCATGCGGCGGAAAAACGGGCCCGCTGGTACCTGTAGTACTACCACTAAAAAAATACCCAAAAAAACACAAGACACACACACCGTGAAAGTATAATTTTATTACATACATACACACATACATACATACATACTTACCTTATGTTCCCACGCAGGTCGGTCCTCTTCTCCAGTAGAATCCAAGGGGTACCTGTTGAATAAATTATACTCACGAGATCCAGGGGTCCAGGCTCCTCGGCAAATCCAGGGATAATCCACGTACTTGAATAAAACAAAAAAACGGTTGCCCGACCACGAACTGAAAGGTGACCCATGTTTGCACATGGGTCACCTTCCCACGAATGCCAGAAACCCACTTTGCCTTCTGGCTAAGTGGGTTTCTTCAGCCAATCAGGGAGTGCCACGTTGTAGCACTCTCCTGATCAGCTGTGTGCTCCTGTCTTCACTGACAGGCGGCACACGGCAGTGTTAAAATGTAGCGCCTATGCGCTACATTGTAACCAATGATGGGAACTTTCTGCCCTGCGGTTGACCTAAAGTGACGTCACCGCTGAGCAGAAAGTTCCCATCATTGGTTACAATGTAGCGCATAGGCGCTACATTGTAACACTGCCGTGTGCTGCCTGTCAGTGAGGACAGCAGCACACAGCTGATCAGGAGAGTGCTACAACGTCGCACTCCCTGATTGGCTGAAGAAACCCACTTAGCCAGAAGGCAAAGTGGGTTTCTGGCATTCGTGGGAAGGTGACCCATGTGCAAACATGGGTCACCTTTCAGTTCGTGGTCGGGCAACCGTTTTTTTGTTTTATTCAAGTACGTGGATTATCCCTGGATTTGCCGAGGAGCCTGGACCACTGGATCTGGTGAGTAGAATTTCTTCAACAGGTACCCCTTGGATTCTACTGGAGAAGAGGACCGACCTGCGTGGGAACATAAGGTAAGTATGTATGTATGTGTGTATGTATGTAATAAAATTATACTTTCACGGTGTGTGTGTCTTGTGTTTTTTTGGGTATTTTTTTAGTGGTAGTACTACAGGTACCAGCGGCCCGTTTTTCCGCCGCATGCTGGTACTTGTGGTTCTCCAAGTACAAGCATGCGGGGGAGGCTTGCTGGGACTTGTAGTACTGCTACTAAAAACAATATCTTTTATTTTACAACAAAGGCTATCAGCCCTCCCATCCGCAGCCCATTGGATGGGGGGGGACAGCCTCGGGCTTCACCCCTGGCCCTTGGGTGGCTGGGGGGGGGGGACCCCTTGATTGAAGGGGTCCCCACTCCCCCAGGGTACCCCGGCCAGGGGTGACTAGTTGGATTTTTGATGCCACGGCCGCAGGGCGCTGTATAAAAGTGACCCCCGGCTGTGGCATTATCTGTCCAGCTAGTGGAGCCCGGTGCTGGTTTTAAAAATACGGGGGACCCCTACTCTTTTTGTCCCCCGTATTTTTGGGACCAGGACCAGGCGCAGAGCCCGATGCTGGTTGCTTAAATATGGGGGAACCCCTGTCATTTTTTTCCCCATATTTCTGCAACCAGGATCGGCTCAAAGAGCCCGAGGCTGGTTATGCTTAGGAGGGGGGACCCCACGCAATTTTTTTTAACAACAAAAAACACTTTCCCACCCCTTCCCATTGATATACATGCACGGATCTCATGGATCCCTGCATGCATCTCAAATCACGAATAAAAAAAGCAGGTCTGTTTTTTTTTAGGACTTTTTTGCGAATTGTAATTTTTCACGGCAGTGTTTTGTGTTTTTTTGCTTAGTAAATGACCGAGATTCGTATCTAAACAGGCGTAATTTGACCGATGGTGTATTCATTCGTAATTTTTTACCTGAACTAGCAAAAAATTACGAATGCCCTCATCACTGCCGTGATTAGTGTTTAGTAAATGACCGAGATTGACCGAGATGACACTTTGATGAAAAAACGGCATCTCGGTCAAAATCGGGAGCTTAGTAAATATACCCCATTGTATCTATCTATCTATCTATCTATCTATCTATCTATCTATCTATCTATCTATCTATCTATCTATCTATCTATCCATCTGGTCTGTTTTTAAGCAAATCACAAAACAGTTATTCTATAAAACACAACATGAATATTAAGATTGAATCAGAACTAGAAGCAAATCAAATAAAAGGAGCAACTAAAAGAGCAATTTGCACCTAGATAAGACCATGTTGCACTGCAGGCAAAGCAAATGTAAAACGTGCAGAGATTTAAGTTTGGGAAGGACATACTGTATCCTAGCATCATTTTAAATGTCAGTGTAAAATGAAACTATTGTACATTCAATAGCAGCCAGCATTTTTCCTGCATGATAATGTAAATGCACCGCAACATGGTTTATATTCCAGGAGCAAATTGCTCTTTTTGTTGTTGTTGCTTTCAACTGTGTTTCAAGCCCTATTTGAGCCCCCTTAGTGTACCCTTTCGGTCCTGATGTCCACGATGTCTTTGCACAAGGCATAATCAGGACCAGGCACAACGCTGGCAATCATAGAAGAGTGTCACATTCATAGATTTCTTTCCTAATGTGATTTTATTTGAAAATGACAGGCATCTTTGCCTGAGCGCTCGGTGCGGCTGTCTGCTGAGTACGATTAGGTATTGGGAAGAAGCTTTGGGAGCACAGAGAGCAGGGAGAGTGCATGGCTGGGAGGAAACAGGGCACAGCAATTGTCAGGTCCCAACCTTATCTATTCCATAAGTTGCTGAAAAACAATTCAGTTGTATATTAAGCCTGACTTCCACACTTAACTGTAACACATTGGCCCTCATTCCGAGTTGTTCGCTCGTTCTTTTTCATCGCATCGCAGTGAAAATCCGCTTAGTACGCATGCGCAAAGTTCGCACTGCGACTGCGCCAAGTAACTTTACTATGAAGAAAGTATTTTTACTCACGGCTTTTTCTTCGCTCCGGCGATCGTAATGTGATTGACAGGAAATGGGTGTTACTGGGCGGAAACACGGCGTTTCAGGGGCGTGTGGCTGAAAACGCTACCGTTTCCGGAAAAAACGCAGGAGTGGCCGGAGAAACGGTGGGAGTGCCTGGGCGAACGCTGGGTGTGTTTGTGACGTCAACCAGGAATGACAAGCACTGAAATGATCGCACAGGCAGAGTAAGTCTGGAGCTACTCAGAAACTGCTAAGTAGTTAGTAATCGCAATATTGCGAATACATCGGTCGCAATTTTAAGAAGCTAAGATTCACTCCCAGTAGGCGGCGGCTTAGCGTGTGTAACTCTGCTAAATTCGCCTTGCGACCGATCAACTCTGAATGAGGGCCATTGGCCGGAAAACATATATAGTCCAGATGTTCTTTAGCAAAAAGATGATCTTTCTTTAATGGAAACACTTTAGTATTCTGATCAAAGTGCTTGCAGGTTTGAAAATGTCTATACGGACGAGCAGGGTGGTTGTCATTCCTGCTCAGTGCTGACTGCACCCAAGTGCAAAAATAATATGTCTGTTAACATGATGACATTATATAATGGGATCATGGGGTTGAGGAAGAGGATTTAGGATAGTTCTCCTGTGCTTTTTTGAAGAACACACAGCCTTTTACTCCCCCCCCCCCCCCCCCCCCCCCAAAAAAAAAAAAAAAAAAAATTAAAAGGACTCAAATAGTATCATACTATACTTTAAACAGGACGCGCTTTTCACCTTCCTGGTGCACTTGCACAAAATAATTTATTTCTATAAAAAATGTGGGTTACGGTCTTTATGTCAACGCAACTTAGGTCAACACTCATTAGGTCGACCACTGAAGGTCGACAGTGCCATTAGGTCGACATGCATTAAGTCAACATGGCCGTTAGGTCGACATGTACTAGGTCGACATGAGTTTTTCACATTTTTTTTCCAATTTTTAGATTTTTTCATACTTAACGATCCACGTGGACTATGATTGGAACGGTAGCCATGTGAGGTGACACGGTGCACTAATTTGGGTTCCCCGTCACTTTACGGAGAAAACGACACCAAAAACAGTCAAAAACCTCATGTCGACCTAGTTCATGTCAACCTAATGACCCTGTCAACCTTCCATGGTCGACCTAATGACTGCCGTGCTAAGTTGTGTCTATCCAGCGACCCATACCCAAAAAATGTATACAGTGTCCAAGACCCCTGACTAACCCAAATCCCACCAAGTCTGCCTTAACAATGGCCAAATCTGCCTAAACCCTGCCTAATCCACCCAAACCTGCCAAATCCACATTTAGCTGAAGTTTTGCTCCTTTTAAATACTATAAACCTTTCCACCTTTGGATTTTCAGGTGGATCCTCTACCCTGCCGAACTTAGGTGCATGTGAACAAATCAAGACACAGACTTTTTTTTTTTGCAGTCCCTAAAGGAGAGCTATTTCTTTTAAAATTAAAACTCCTGCCTCCGGAAATTACAGGCTGACATAATGCAGTGTGTTGCTGACTGAATAGAATTACAAGACAACACGCAGGATACAAATTATTATTGTTGTCACGGTGATGGAGACATTTGTCTTCCAGGATGATAATTTAGTAAATGACAGGTAATGAATCCTTGGCGCTTAAAATGGAGTCATTGAAATAACTGCTGTTTCGCTTTCTGAGATTCCTGACAGATTTGGGTCTGGTTGTTGAGATTGAAGATTACAAACAGCAGATCTATTACACCGAGGAGTGTATCGCTTTTATCAGAGGCTTGCTGCAGACGTGTGCTTGTCTGCTAGGAGGGTGCATCGAGATATTGAGTTTGTTCTACCAGTATCAATTTAAAATAATATATTTTCAAAATAGAAAGTGAAAATCATTTTGGTTGATCACCAATGTTCCATAACAGGGTCAGAGTTTTTGGGTGTAGTATATTGTCGGCATTCAAAATATTGACATTCATTAGGTTGATAGGAGAATGTTGACAAGGCTGTAATGTTGACATAAAATATTTCGACATGTTGAAAATGTCAACATTAACTATGTTGGCATTCAAAATTTTGACACTGATGCAATGTCGACAATTCCTTTTTACTGTAATTCTATCCCTAACACTAACCCTAATGCTAACCCTAACGCTAGCCCTATTAGAAATGTCAATGCAGTCACTGGCACGCCCACAGATTCCAGCCAACCCCTGTTTCCGGTCAGGAATGCCTATCGGAACTGCATGGATGTGCATCTTTGGATACTTGCACCCAAGGTTTTACTTGCTTCCGGGTCTGAATCAGGTCCACAGTGACTGCATACAGTTAGTGTTTTTGGATGCATTCAGTCAAGGTCAAAGCACCTACTGTATACACTCTACAAGTTAGGGGAAGCACTTGCACAATATTAAGTGGGCAGAGCTTAAATATTCTGTAGATAGGTTTGGCCTTCAATTATTGATGGTCTGAAACCATCAATGGTTTCTTAATGATGGCAAAATCCCATCACTTTTAAGTACTTTGGATCTATGGCCACAGTCCCCTCTCTTTTATGAATCCACAGATTCGAGCAATAATGGTTCGCCCTCAATGTTGAAAAACCATCAATCATTGTTTCCAGTGAACCAATGTTCACTGGAAATGTCACTGCAGTGAAACATAGCTTTCTAGAAGAATAACAGTATTTATGTGTGTGTGTGGCCAGCTGATCTCATTTATATAACAGGATGCAATTGTACATCCTGCTGCACTGTAACTGTGTGCACCAGGCAATTAGGGTTACCACCTCATCCCTTTAATTCTGGACACATATTAATTACACAGGTTCTGTGGCTGATTAAAACCAGGTGAAATGGAGTCTTGTAGTCAGCCAGCCACAGAACCTGTGTAATTAATGTGTCCAGAATTAAAGGGATAAGGTGGTAACCCTACAGGCAATACAGTTATGTCCTGGTCTATTCTTTGCAGCGGAGACCGACTTTCACTGACATACTCTGGGTCCTGTGTACAAGCTGTTTCCCAGCCATTGAATGTCACATTCAAAGCGTTCTATATATGTGATATGTGCGAAAGCGTACCTGGAGTCTCACGTATGTCCAGTTGCGGCCCGTCAGAATGTGATATGTGCGAAAGCGTACCTGGAGTCTCACGTCTGTCCAGTTGCGGCCGTCCGGTCGTCCAGTTCCTGCCTGTGCGAAGCCTGCCGGAATCTGCGGAGAACACCTGTATAGGACCTGGGCAGAAGGACGGAGATACCCCAGTACAGACAACACCCCTACGTGCACAAGGATCACTACAGTGGGAGGCGGTCACGAAGTTTTATTACAAAAGAAAGCAGTCACCGTTGAAGTAACTTGTGTGACTGGTTTGTAAACTTAGTACATTTCAGAAGGCACATCGCAACCTTAACATAAATACTTTTGGTTATACATCAACACTGAAACAGGTATTTAGAGAAAATAAAACTAGTTCAGGAACCTTTAAGCAGTATATCAATAGACCACTAGTTTGCGTTATGGGCTCAAACAAAAAGGGACCTCTGGCCCTGCACATAACCCAAGGAAGTTCAAGTGTGAGTTCACACAGTATAGTCACGGCAGGGTATCTCTGTGTCCCAGCTGTGGTTGGGCAAACGGGGATAAGTACAGACTGCCCGGGTTTGGAGTCTATGGTGGCTCAAAGCAATGTCTCTGCCGGGGGATCCGGTGGTGATTCAATTATTGGGGGAGCATACAAGGGGACGTGGGTTGGAGGCGCAAATGTATGCGCAGTGCTGGGGGTTCAGGGCACTGTGGTGCAGTTCCTAATGGGGTCTTGGGTACTCTAGAGAGCACACTAGTGGAGGTGCAAGTACCTGTTCCTCATGGGTGCTTCCTCTCCCCTTCCAGGCTGTCCAGCTCTTGCAGCGTGACCCTTATTCTTGGTAGCGCACCATGCGCCACTTGTCCGGCCTGCAGCAGCATCCTGTGTCTGGCCTCTTCCGCTGCAGTGTGGGATCCGGTGGCAGGGGCAGTGCGACCCAGGCAGCCAGCGGCAGCGCGTCTCCTTTTTGCCCGGCAGCCGGGCGTGACGTCACTTCTCCGGCAGCTGGCGGCAGCGCACACGCTGGTCTCTCCGGCTCCCGCCCGCTGTTCTCCTCTTACTGCTGCGGCAGTCAGCGGTGCTGGGCTTCGTCCTCGCTGGCGACTTCCTCCGGTCCCTCTCCTCACACATCAGCTCTTGGCGCCAACTCCTCCTCCTCTTCTCCCGCTCTCCGGTGGCCAATCCCCGCACTTCCAGGCTCTCGAACAGCAGGACCTGTTCCCTGTAAAACGGGGTCCTAGTGCCCTCCATGTATTTGCCCTGCCAGCTGTGGTTGTTGGGCACCCCGACAGTCCCTTAACCCTCACAGTCCTGGGTTGCTGATGCCCTGTAGACGTCCCTAGCAGCAGGTTTGCGAGCAGGAGTCAGGGGGGCAGATACTGGGCATCACATATACAGAACTGTGTATGAGGTTATGGGTTCATTTTCTTCCTACTCTCTTTCCGGGATATTATTACCAGGGCTTCAACAGAATAGGAGAGACCTGGATCTAGTATAACACAGAGAGGCTCTCCATACATACCATGCCCTAGCCATAAACATCTGTATTAGAGATGAGCGGATTGGTTTTGGGAATCCGAGTAGAACCAAGTCCCGACTCAGATCAATTTTGGGGATAAAAGTGCATGAATCCTGTGTCGGGTCTTCTCTTGAGTTCACAACTCATATTTAAAAACTCAATCTTGGGATTTGGATTACATGTAACTTCCACGCTTGTGATTTCAAGTGCCTTGTCACACAGGAAATGACTGGAAATTAATGCTATTGTTGTTACTATTCAAGTTACTTGATTTTAGCTGTTTTTATAGATTTTTATAGAATTTTTGAAGAATCTGAAATCCAAAACCAAACCCAAAACTGATCCGAAAACACTTGAGAGTGGTTTTGCAAAAACAAAACTAAAACCAAAACACAACGATGATTTAAAACCTAAACCAAAACACAGAGTTCTGCACACATCTCTAGTTAATATTTGTATGTGTTTTCTATGCTAAACGTAATAATGATAGGAAAGTTTCCCCTCAGATAATTAAAATAACACTAATACTATAAATGTATTATTTATTGTGATAATAATTTCAGGGTGAAAGCACTTGTGATCCCGAGGGAGTTAAGCAAGTTCCTCAATTGTTATTTCGATTTCTTCCTTTCAGTTAGCATTGGGCTAGAATTTCATATTTGATTTATTTTTCTATTCACTTTCATCTGTACACTGTAAATATAGCACATACATAGTTATAAATGTATTTACAGCATATCTTGCCTTTGGATTTGATACTAAAGCCGACACAGGATCCAGCTCTGTGGGTGATTGAGCCTTTACCACCAATATTTGTGCTTGTGACACCACTACACTACCCATATGTGTGCATGTAATGTAACTAATCTGCCATTTATATTGAAAAGTCACATAAATATGAGGTATGTGTGTTTACACAAATTGAAAAGTAAGACCAGTGTATAATTCTCTCTCTGGCACAGGGCAACAAAACGTCTAGTTACAGCTCTCCTAATAGCAGAAGGACGACTTTTATGATGCTGTTGTCTGGGCAGGGCACATCATATGCCAAATTAAAGGTCTTGGTTCATAGATTTTCAAATAGATATTCACATTGTAATTGGTTGCTTGCTGGTGCCATTTACAATGCAACATGGTTTCTAGGTCGACATGTTCTAGGCCGACAGGTCAAAAGGTCGACATGAGTTTTTTTGAACTTTTTCATACTTAATGATCCACGTGGACTACGATTGGGAATAGTAACCTGTGCCAAGCGCAGCGGTAGCAGAGCGAGGCACCTTGCCCGAAGCATGGCGAGCGAAGCGAGCCATGCGAGGGAACACTGTGCACAAATGGGGCTTCCCGGTCACTGTACGGAGAAAACGACACCAAAAAAACTTGAAAACCTCATATCGACCTTTTGACCTGTCGACCTAGAACATGTCAACCTAGAAACCCTGTCGACCTTCAAACCCTAGTGACTGTCGACCTATAGTGATCGACCTAAACATTGTCGACCTAGACACTGTCGATCTATGATCCACACCCCCTGGGAATACCGTAGAATACTGTATTGGAAATGAGTTGGACTGAAGATCTTATGCAGAGGTCAAACATATGTATAGATTATGCATCTGAAGGCGTACATTCTAACAATATGTCAAGTAATGGTAGCTACTGCATCTATGTAGCGCAGCTTTTTATTAGGGAATTATATGGGAGACAATAAAAGACATTTGTAAATCACACAGTTAAGCTCTTTGATGGACAAGGGGAGTTTTGTTTAACACAAAAATTCTATTGACCATTGCTTTAGTTGTCAAGTGTCTAGGGAGCGCAGGATTTGCAACGACGTTACAATGGCTCTTTCAGTTACAAGCCTAAGAAGCTGTGAGATTTTGGGTTCTCTGATTTTCAGGCCCAGTAATCTTTTTATCATGCAAGTACAATGCAGGATTCAGCTGCTGCTTTGTGTATATGACTGTCCATTTCACATCGGCTATTCCGAAATAATACCCACCATTCCAATGTGCTTATAAAACTAGCTAGCAGGACAAAACAAAAGGCCGGTGGTGTCATGTGAGATTAGGTCTGCCTGAGAATATGGCTTACTTACAGTGAAATGGTCTGTATAAATATTTAGGTAACTTGCCGCCCCTGACAGTGCTATTCAGAGACATTTAAATAAAACAGCTTTACAAAGATAGTATCTTCTTACTGTGGGGGTCATTCCGAGTTGTTCGCTCGTTGCCGATTTTCGCTATGCTGCGATTTGTTGCTAACTGCGCATGCACATGGTACGCAGAGCGCATGCGCTAAGTTATTTAACACAAAACTTAGTAGATTTGCTGGTGTTCGAACGACGATTTTCAGTCGCACTGCTGATCGGTGAATGATTGACAGGAAAGGGGGCGTTACTGGGTGGTAACTGAGCGTTTTCCGGGAGTGTGCTAAAAAACGCAAGCGTGTCAGGGAAAAACGCGGGAGTGGCTGGAGAAACGGGGGAGTGGCTGGCCGAACGCAGGGCGTGTTTGTGACGTCAAACCAGGAACTAAACGGACTGAGCTGATCGCAATCTAGGAGTAGGTCTGGAGCTACTCAGAAACTGCAAGGAATTATTTATTAGCAGTTCTGCTACTCTTTCGTTCACAATTCTGCTAAGATACACTCCCAGAGGGCGGCGGCCTAGCGTGTGCAATGCTGCTAAAAGCAGCTAGCGAGCGAACAACTCGGAATGAGGGCCTGTGTACATAGGACTATGGTGAGTTTGGTAATGTTAATAGAGGTTCTTCTTAGGATATCTGAGTTTTTTCCTAACAGTATTGTTACATGTCATAACGCCAAACATTGTAAATGCATAAAGAGGAACACAAAATAACTCTAAAAAGACAACAATACACCCCCCAAAAAAATGAGTTATAAGAACAATAACAAGGTATATAAACAAGGTATCCGGATGCTAGGTCAACATGGATAAGGTTGACAGTCAATAGGTTGACCACTAATGGTTGACACCCATTAGGCCACATGATCAAAAGGTTGATATGCCAATGGCCAACACAGGGAAAGGTCGACATTACTTTTTTAAATTTTTTGACATTTTTCATACTTAATGATCCATGTGGACTACAATTGAGAATAGTAACCTTGCCCAAAGCATGGTGTGCGATGCGGAGCACTAATTGGGGTTCCCAGTCTTTTTATGGAGTAAATGACATACCAACAATAAAAAATAAATAGAAATCCCATGTCAACCTTTTCCTGTGTCAACCTTTTCCGTGTCAACATTTTTGTTATGTCAACCTTTTTCGGGGTGTCGACCTTGTGCCTGTCAACCTTTTGGGATCGACCTACCTATTGGGGGCAATACTGGTATTATCAATGTGGAGGCAATACTGGTATAATCAATGTGGGGGCAATACTGGTATAATCAATGTGGGGCAATACTGGTATAATCAATGTTGGGGCAACACTGTATAATCAATGTGGGGCAATACTGGTATAATGAATGTGGGGGCAATACTGGTACAATCAATGTGGGGGCAATACTGGTATAATCAATGTGTGGGCAATACTGGTATAATCAATGTTGGGGCAATACTGTATAATCAATGTTGGGGCAATACTGTATAATCAATGTGGGAGCAATACTGGTATAATGAATGTGGGGCAATACTGGTATAATGAATGCGGGGGCTATATTGTATAATCAATTTGGGCGCAATACTGGTATAATAAATGTGGGTGCAATTCTGGTATAATCAATGTGAGGGCAATACTGTATAATCAATGTTGGGCAATACTGGTATAATCAATGTGGAGGCAATACTGGTATAATGAATGTGGGGGCAATACTGGTATAATCAATGTGGGGGCAATACTGGTATAATCAATGTGTGGGCAATACTGGTATAATCAATGTTGGGGCAATACTGTATAATCAATGTGGGAGCAATACTGGTATAATGAATGTGGGGCAATACTGGTATAATGAATGCGGGGGCTATATTGTATAATCAATTTGGGCGCAATACTGGTATAATAAATGTGGGTGCAATTCTGGTATAATCAATGTGGGGGCAATACTGTATAATCAATGTGGGGCAATACTGGTATAATCAATGTGGAGGCAATACTGGTATAATAAATGTGGGTGCAATACTGGTACAATCAATGTGGGGGCAATACCGTATAATCAATGTGGGGGCAATACCGTATAATCAATGTGGGGCAATACTGGTATAATCAATGTGGAGGCAATACTGGTATAATAAATGTGGGTGCAATACTGGTATAATCAATGTGGGGGCAATACTGTATAATCAATGTGGGGGCAATACTGGTATAATCAATGTGGGGGCAATACTGGTATAATCAATGTGGGGCAATACTGGTATAATCAATGTGGAGGCAATACTGGTATAATCAATGTGGGGGCAATACTATATAATCAATGTGGGGGCAATACTGGTATAATCAATGTGGGGCAATACTGGTATAATCAATGTGGGGCAATATTGTATAATCAATTTGGGTGCAATACTGGTATAATAAATGTGGGTGCAATACTGGTATAATCAATGTGGGGGCAATACTGTATAATCAATGTGGGGGCAATACTGGAATAATCAATGTGGGGCAATACTGGTATAATCAATGTGGGGCAATATTGTATAATCAATTTGGGTGCAATACTGGTATAATAAATGTGGGTGCAATTCTGGTATAATCAATGTGGGGGCAACACTGGGGCAATACTGTATAATCAATGTGGGGGCAATACTGTATAATCAATGTGGGGGCAATACTGTATAATCAATGTGGGGGCAAAACTGGTATAATCAATGTGGGGCAATATTGTATAATCAATTTGGGCGCAATACTGGTGTAATAAATGTGGGTGCAATTCTGGTATAATCAATGTGGGGGCAACACTGGGGCAATACTGTATAATCAATGTGGGAGCAATACTGTATAATCAATGTGGGGGCAATACTAGTATAATCAATATGGGGGAAATACTGTATAATCACTGTGGGCGCAAGACTGGTATAATCAACGTGGGGGCAATACTGGTATAATCAAAATGGGAAGATGCTGGTATAACCAGTATGGTCAAAATACTGATGCCATTGATAAAATCTTCAGATTTGTTTTAGGTGCTGCTGATTATAATGTACTGGGTATACAGGTGGACTGGTGGTTTTCAGGGATAAGTTCTCATGTTCTGTAGGGCTGGTTCTGGTATTTTTTCCTCTAAGCATTGGCAGCTCCTGTTCTCTATACAGTATGTGATAAATGGCAATATACATTTTTATTTAAACTAAAGGTGCATACACACTGAGCGATTTTCTCTATGCCAGCAATGTTCCGGGGGGGGGGGGGGGGGGGGGGGGGGGTGAGGCACTTTCCACAGTTTCAGACTGTGGAAAGTGCTTCACTCGGCTGTTGTTTAAACAGCCCGACAGGCGGCGGCGGCCAGCGATGATGTGGGAGCGCATATCAGCGCTCATCGCTCATCACCTGGCTATACACACTGGTTGAGTTTGAGCTCAAAGTAGCTCAAAATGCCAAAAGTGAGCTACTTTGAGCTCAAAATCAGCTAGTGTGTATGGACCTTAAGAGGGTCAGTGATAGCTCCTTCAGTTTCAAGGTTGTCCCCACCCACCCTACATGAAGTTCAGAGCCATATTTTACATGCAATCACCTCCCCTTATTTCTCAGGAGGGGACCTCTATGGGGACCACCTCACAGACCAGAGTCAGGTGCCCCTGAGACAATTAATAGGCAGACATGCCACCTCCATGAATTCTGGTACATGTTGATCTTAGGTTCATCTGCCAAAGAGTGTTTTTTTCCAGGTCTGGGGTGGCTTTTTTATATGTATTTTTTGGCAAAGTCTAATCTGGCCATTCTGTTTCTGAGACATATGGTTGCAGCTTGTGTTAAACCCTCTGTATTTGCTTTTGTGAAGTGTTCGCTTTATGATACACTTGGATAATGATATGCCTACCTCTTGGAGAGTGTTCTTAACTTGGCTGGATGTTGTGAAGTGTTTTTCTTTACATTGTCAAGTACATTGTCAAGGATCATGCGATCATATACAACTGTTGTCTTCCAAGGATGTCCAAGCCTTTCTCTGTTGCCGAGCTCGCCAGTGTATTCTTTTTTTCTCATAATGTACCAAACTGTTTAGTTAGCCACTTTTAAGATTTTTGTGGATTTTTTTGTATTTGCATGGCCTGCCTCACTTGCATTGAGAGCTCCTTTAACTGCATGCTATGGATTAATTGCGACAGCTTCCAAATGTAAATGCCACACTTGAAATCAACTCCAGACCTTTTGTCTGCTTAATTGATGAAGAAATAACAAAGGAATAGCCTGTCCATGAAACAGCTTCTTGAGTGCTAACAACGCACCCAGATTGCATTGCAAATGCGATGATTGATTAATGGCTCCCTATATGCTTTAATATTAACATTATTAAGGTTTGGAACAGAACTGTTTAACTACACACTGTAAATGTAGCCACTTAGTGCCACTGACTGAACCCATATTCAGGTATTTAACCTATCAATTAACTAAGAATAGTCATATGAGGCACGTTGTGACCTCACTGTGGAACACATATGGGAATGACTGTAATGCACACTGAATTTATACCTGAGAATGTAGCCTAACCATTCAGTAGCATCCTGCCACAGCACTGGGTTGCCACATTTTGCTAATGAATAAAAGCCAAGATTTTTTTCCCCAACAGGATCACTGCCTGTGTAAAATCCCGGCAGGTAGTTGCACAATATATTATTTTACTCCTTTAAATCCAATCTAATTTTAAATTTGCTTTTGACATTGGCACCGACATTACTGTGTATACTTGTAAGGGTTGATATGCAACACACATTTGTAATACACTGTTGGTTTCTCACCTGTGTGTTGTAGAGGTGATAGAAAGTGCGAAAACACCTTGATGTACATTTGCATGCTAGCTCAGGAACGGCTTGTGATAACAGATGCATGCTACTGTAGTTTGCAGGTAAAGTAATTTAATGAACATTTATAAACAATTTATCAATTGCAACAATATAAAAGTATTTATCTTGTCAAGAAGAATTGTTACTAGTGATTTTACCTAGTGATCCTCTGTGTGTGTGTGTGTGTGTGTGTGTGTGTGTGTGTGTGCGTGCGTGCGTGCGTGTGTGTGTTTAAATTAGTTTAAATGCATCGACATTTACATATGAAACATCTTGAACATTAAATTAGATTTTAATGAAATATTAATCTCTAAAAATGTATGCTCTTTCAATTTATTGGTGTATCTATTTATTTTCCCTTTTGTTTAACCATATTTTTATTCTATAAATGAATCTGTTTTCCTGGTCATAATAATATAATACCCCTTTCACATCGCACAAATAATCCGGTATCGACCCAGCATATTGCTGGGTCGACACGGGTCAGTGTGCGGTGTGAAAGCGCCAAGTCCAAATTCCCAGGTCGCCTGATCTGGTAATTCAACCCAGGTTATAAGAGGTGTTATTCCCAGGTTGAATACCAGGTCAGTGGCTGTGTAAATGGATTTCCGGGTCGAGGGGACACGTTTACGAGATAGGGAGAGGCGGCGCTGGAAGATGAGCTAATCTCCCAGCGCCGCCTCCGCCCCCCCCCCCCACTGCCGGCTCCGCCCCCCACTGCTATGGCAACCGACGCGGCATATTGCCGGGTCGGACAGCCGGCCAAAAGGGGTAGGAGAGTCTCCAATGCCGGATACCACCCGGGAAGGACCCGCTTCCAATTCCCGGGTGGGATCTGGCATTGGAGATGTGAATACACCCCATAATACACTAATTTACATCCCTAAACCACTTTGTTGTGCTTGTCGGGGTACAAACACATGGCCTGATTTGGATACGGTCACAACTTTGATGGTGTCGCATCTGAGTGATAATCAGTAAAGGTTGCAAGCATTGTAACCACAGTGTGCATGTGCCAAGGTACCTTTGTGATGCTGATTGAGAGATTGACGGGAAGAGGCCATTTGGGGGAGGTAATGGGCAGTGTCTGCAAAAACGGAGGCGTGTCGTGACCATTTTCGGGGTGTGTCTTGGACTGTGATCTCAAAAGCATAAAACGTGGCGCAGCTTCCACGACCATTCTGCTTGGCCGTGGATGCGCCCAGAGAGTCAATGTTCCTTGCATCTGCATTGTGGTTGTGATGGAGTACACACTTGCTGAGCAAGTTGCGATGGTTTCAGTGGGCGTCTCTGTTCACTTGTGAGCGGCTTCTTCACTTGCATTGCCTCGCAGTTCCGTCACTAAAAAAGATTGCTGCTGTGTGGGCATTGCAACTGCATCTGAATCAGGCCCGCTGTGCTGTACGGTGAAACTTTTAAGGTACTAAGAAGCAGGGTTGGACTGGCCCACAGGGGCTCAGGGATACCCTCGGTGGGCCCCACTACCTGGGCTCCCCACCTCCTCTGGGGATCAGGTTCCAGACTGTGCACTTGAATTATACAGTACATTATACATATGTTACATTATACTGCACAGGACTATGTTGTATTTGTGGATTAATCTTGTCAATTATCATGCATGGAATATATTTATGAAGGGATCCAAATCATACACTCTCTAATGGTTATCCAAACCACTGTTGGATGGCCACACCTCCTTTAGAGGCTGGCCACACCCCTGTGCATGGGGCCCCTAGATCCCTACCGCTACATTCCCCGGTGAGCCCTTCATGTCCCAGTCCAACACTGCTAAGAAGTACAGCAATACTGCAATGCTCTTAAGGTTACATAAATATAGTAAACAAGGAAGCCATAGAAAAAGGAATGTGGCACGCCATTTTAGTCTATAGAGGTTTTTATAGATTGGTTATGCATATGAACAGGCTTCAATTACAGTAATTCATTTTGATGCTAGAAAAACTCGACCAGAAATCTAGTTATGTCTTGAAACAATTACATTTTGTGACACAAAATAGATGTGGATTATACATCAGTTTAGCCGTACAATGCAGGTTTTGTTGCTCTATTACACATACAGAATACGTTTGCAAATCCATGGGCACTCGACCTTAGGCTTGCAGTCTCTAATGTCAGTATATATACTGTACAGTAATAAGGGATGGCGCTCCATAGCTTGTATTCAGTTAGTAGTGACTGTCTATCATAGATTATTATGGTAAAGCAACATTGCAGGTTTATCTGCACTTCTCTATGATGTGTAAGGAGAAAACTGCAGTGTTGGTTGTCGTGGGAGTGACAGAGAAAAGGGGTTATTCACTTACAAATTGAATAACCCCTGAATCAATACAGTATTTTCAAAATGTTCAAGACCTACTAGTGTAAATCTATCCATCTATCTATCTATCTATCTATCTATCTATCTATCTATCTATCTATCTATCTATCTATCTATCTATCTATCTATCTATCTATCTATCTATCTTGAGGTTCATCACTAGAAATAGACAGACAGACAGACAGACAGATACTATAGATAGACAGACAGACAGACAGACAGACAGACAGACAGACAGATAGATAGATAGATAGATAGATCTATTTCTAGTGCTGAACTTCAAGATATTTCCATTTTGCATTAGAAGAGGTTCTGAAGCAGCAGGAAATTACAATTTGGCATTCTGCTTGCCTCCCATTTGTTCATGGCCTTTATGCTTTCAGAAAGATAATAGCCTTTGCCTGTTAGTGTACCATGAGGAGAGGACTAGAATTAAGATGAGCTAGATTGATTGATCTGCGTGTAGGAATACGGAACACAGGTGTGCTTTTATGCAAATCCCCAGAGTAAAATATCTCAAAAAACCAATACCGAAAATAGCAAATGAAAAAATCTTCCGCAATTTCAATCACTCCCTGCATCACAATATATTCTGACATTCATCTTCTGGAGAGGTGCCAGGATGCTCCACTGAAAAAGGAATCGCTGTACAGAAAGATGTTTTGGGGTCATTGTTATGGATTTTAAGCGCTGCTCGGCTGCCTTTCATTATGTGTGTGCAAAACGATTACAAACTGCATGATTGACAGACCTGCAGTCCGCAATTTGTTTCCCAGCATCATTTGTTTTCCGGTATTATAAGGGGCACAGCTCTCAGTTATATATAGCACAGGTCCTAAAAGGGTTCATTACTGTGAGCCTCTTTTCTGATCTTTCAACCTCAGTCATAAATCTCAAACTGTGAGGTTCCTTTTCATTTTAACTGGCTAATTTTTTCCCCTCAAAACCACTCAGAAATTGTTGTTTTAAAAAAAAAATAATGTTTTTGAGCTAACTAAATTAAGAAGGTATTTTTAAAAAAGGGATTATAGCTTTTCTTGAGAAATCCCCCCCCCCCCCCCCCCCCAAGTCTCCATAGGCCCTTGTTGTAATTGTACTTCCCACCACAGAGTTTTAACAGGGGCATTTTCCATGTGCATTATTGATAATAGATCCCCAGTGGCAGAGCCCTCCCACCCACCACTGTATATATATATTAATGTGATATATATATATAACTCTCCATGAATAATTATAGAGAAGGGCAATACCACCTTCCCCTGAAACATAACCCACCTGCACCCCTCCCCTATACCACCCTGCAGAGCGTAACAAGGTGTGTTCCAGGGGGCACTGATCACGTTACCCCTGCTGCTGCTGATCTCTGCATAGTACTCGGGGAGGAGGGAGATGTGACTAAGTACCCCTATCCTCCCAGTATGGAGCAGCACATGTGCAGAACAGATTTCCTCTTTTATAGCTGGGGACGGGTGCATCTGGCGTGATTGTATGGGATGTGACCAGGTCAGTGAATGTCCAGCTGGCTGCAGTCGCATCTCATGTGACCATGCCAGGTAACTGGTACAGTACATAGGCACTTAAAGGGTAAAGCAATCAATTACAAATTGCCAAATTGCAAAACTCACAGATACTTGCAAACCACAAATACTCACAAATACTTGCAAACCACAAATACTCACAAATACTTGCATCCAATACTTGTTTCTGCCAATAACATTCCACATTTGGGTGCAGAGAACACAGGACAGTCTCTCACTTGACATTTAGGCATGATCCAAATCTGTCCAGACCACATCCCAGGAGTTCTATTAAGCTCCTTTATCTATGGTAAAAACAGTTGGGGGAAAGATAAAATAAAATGAATGGTGAAACCGTGGAAAAGGGGAAGATGAAAACTTCCCAAAACAAAAAATTTGAAGAATTCAATATATTATACAAAATAATTGTAATATTTGTAAAATAAATGTAGTAATATGTTTGTAGTTCCTGCTTGCAGAGTGTTGGTGCAAGAGGGAGGGGCCCCTTCTCAAGGCCATGAATCAGGACAGGTGATCAAACCTCCAGACTACCCCCTACGCCGGGGAAGTAGGCTGATACAGTTGGCCGGCCTGGAGAGCTACCTGGAGTTTAGGGGTCTACCGGATGTTCTGGGGAGAGAAACAAAGAGAAAAATTAAAAGGGTCTCATAGATTGTATAGACCAGTAGTTCCCAAACTCGGTTCTCATGACACCCTAGCAGTCAGATTTTTAAGATATTCTTATCGATGTTTGAGCACAAATGGCTTAGGGGGTAATTCAGACCTGATCGCTAGGGTGCGTTTTTTTGCATCCCTGTGATCAGGTAGTCGCCGCCTACAGGGGGAAGGGCAAACCGCTGTATATGTGTGCGTTCGGATGTGTTGGAGAGACTGCACAAACTAATTTTGTGCAGTCTCTGCGCAGCCCGGGAATTACTCTTCCAGTGCGATGATATGGGCCGGAGCTGACGTCAGATGCCTGGTCCCTCCTGCATTTTTTTCTGACACTCTTCGAAAACGGTCAGTTGCCACCCACAAATGCCCTCTTCCTGTCAATCTCCTTGCGTACGCCGGTGCGATGGGATTTTTCGCACCATCCTGTCGGTGCTGCAAACCGTTGCGCCTGCGCATTGCGGTGCATATGCATCCGTAGTTCAGACCTGATTGCCCACTGTGCGAAAATGCACAGCAGCGATCAGGTCTGAATCGGCCCCGTAATTAGGACCTCAGTCAATTTAATCTAACCACCTGTGCTCAAGCATGGATATCCTTAAAATCTGGACTGTTAGGGTGACTTGAGAACCGAGTTTGGGAACCACTGATATTGACAATTCTGCAATAAAGATATGATAGCATGCTTACGTTATAATGACTCTTCTCAATGTCTTCTCAGCACCTCACACATCAGGTTTTCAGATTAATCTGTTCTACATTTCACTCTGTCAGCTTCTTAACCATGATTGAAAAAGGATATTTTCTTTGTGCCAAACAAGTACATTAAAGTGTTTGTTTAATTTAGTTTTCCCAACCAAAATGTAGGTTAATTTTCTTTAGATGACAACTTCTGGCAATTAACGGGTATCCGCTGAGGAAAAAAACACAGTCTAGAAACCACTGAGAAATAGAAATATCTCAAAACACTGAAGACTAGAGGCAGCAACTACAAAGCAATAGAGATTTATTTATAATAATTATACGATGGGCGGGATGTAATGAAGTCCGAGATCAGTGGCCGTGCGGGATGCTAGCCAAACTCGGATGTGTTTTTTTAAAGGGGCAATCATGTACAAGGCTAAACCATGCCTTGTAAATGATTGCCCCTTTAAAAAAAAAAAGGCCAAGTTCGGCCGGCATCTTGCCACTGAACTCGGACTTCTTTACATCTTGGCCCACATCAGACTTATATTCGTCATTCCTTATTGGCTAAAATGTAGTAAACAGAATTAAGTTGTCAGAGAACGTGAGCCAGTCACAATTCTCAGTAGATTTGGGGGTCTATTTACTAAGCCTTGGCGGAGATGAATATGAGGTTGGTAGATAGATATTTATTTATCATAGAACATGAGGAATGGACACTTCTTAAAAATAATTACAGTTAAGTGACAAAAAGGTGGTAACATGGTGTCCTGATGGCAAAGTGTATGGTGGGAGCAGAGGATGATCCTGAACCACATATCTGTGCATGATCCCATTGCAGACATATTGTAGAACAGGGCTGGCCAAACCGGTCCTCGAGATCTACCAACAGTTCATGTTTTCCAGGCCTCCTGGAGATCTGTAGAATTGTCAGTTAGGAATTAATGCAGCAGTTCTTAATTAGTAATGACTACACCTGTGCCCTTGCAAGGTGGGCTGGAAAATGTGAACCGTTGGTAGATCTCGAGGACTGGTTTGGCCAGCCCTGTTGTAGAATGAGGAAAGTGACAACACAGACTGGCAGCTTCCTATTGGTCCACACAGTCATGCCCCTCATGGCTGCTGCTTTCACAGATCTGCCTTTTCCCCTAGCAAGCTGCTACACTGGAGGCAGAGATTCCTGTATGCAACGTCGGTCACCCATAGCAACCAATAAGATGTTTACCTTAATTTACTAAACTACTGTATAATTGGTTGCAGACAGTGCTCTTTACCCAGTTTTCAGTAAATGGCCCTTCCCTATTAGGTAACAAGCATAATTGCCATCTTTACTATGGTATTTAAATATTAATCCAGCAAAAGTATTTTTGATTCTTATGAAATGCAGAACTAATAAGCCTTATCTAAAAATAACATTGAACAAACATTGTCATAAAAAAAATCAGCTTGAAAAAAATCATCTAAAAGTAAACTGTACGAAAGTATTACTTTTGTGACAAAGTGGAACTTATTCGGTAACATTGCAAATCTACACATCTGGAATCTACCAATCATCATTTAGCTTTCATCAATATAGTACATGTTGAAATCACACTGTACATCTGATTGGTTTACTGAACATTTAAGCCTTGTGTGAGTTATGAGTTATGTTCTGCTGAAATATAAATTATTCAGTAGCATAGAAAATGTTTTGTGATCTTTTGTTTCTATATTGGACGTACATGAAACATTTTCTTGCTTTGTTAGTATTATTCTGAAAATGTAATGCAGGCTTTACACTAGTTAGTCACACTATAGACAATGAAATCATCATTGTTAGTGGTGGATGCATTCCATGGCTATTTTGATATGCCGCTCTTTCAAAGGCGCCTTTGCTAAATATGGTGATTTTATGTGCATTTAGAGGGTGCTCTTACTTCAGAGACTTTGTTTAATATGGTGAATTTAATGTGCTTTTCAAGGACACTGATCCCGTAATACGTGTCTGCAAAGTATGATGATTTTAATGAGCATTTAAAGTGTGTTGCGGAGAGATAGAAAAGAAATAGCCTGCCACAGAGTTTTCCAAAAACTATTGAGGGAAAGCACACTCATACTTGTAGAGGGAGCCTGCACAGGGTGCGGGTATAATGTTTGGATGCTGAGCAGTAGTGGAACAATAAGTCCCAGCAAAGGTGTATCTTTAATGGGTGCACGGTGTACTTACCCCTTTGGAGATCCATGGCGGCCGATACAGCAGACAGAAATCGCTGGCTCTGCCGCCATTTCCCGGCAATTTGCACATGCGCAGTAGAGATGTTTTTGGGAGTAAGGTCATGTTTCCGGACACCTACGCAAATGTGCCCAGGTTACATAAATGGCTATTCTTTTGCCAAATTTATGTAGATGTTGCCTCAGGATGTCCCCATCTTGCAATACAATTGGGAAAGTCTAGAATTTATTCTATAAGCTGAATTTATTAATTTTGTATACACAGTAACATGTATGGTGATTCCTTTACTGATTTTTTAAGTAGGCTGATGTATCAAGGATAACTTACACAAGATAGCACTTAAGGTATTTTGATAATATTTTATATGGCGGTTAATGTGGGTAATTGGGTTATGATGATTTATTCACTTTAGTGGTGGCAGTTGTGTAATGAATAGAGTTTATCTCTGTAAAAAAAAGTGGTGCAGTGTAAACGGTGGCAATCCGGGAATATCCCGGATCGGCACTGCAGTATAAAAGGGGATGTCCCAGGTCTGACTCGGCTTGGAACGGTGTTCCAAGTCCTGGGTCACACCCAGGAATTTGGTGTAAAAGGGGTATAAGACAGCTTAATTGGCCTTATTATAGGGTGTCCCCTAATCCTTCCCTAAAAACAGCCCTGCATGTCACATTGTTATCCTGCATTATTCATTTAGTGCATTGAAGCCTGTATCTATGGCTTCAGGCCGAGCTGTTTATTTTTGTTGCCCTTGGATATGACACAAAACTCACTGGATAGAATTCAGCTAAGCTGCATCATATCCAAGGTCAATAGAAACAAACACTTCTATCTGGCTGATATAAACACACAACTTAAAACTGACAAAAAGGAGCTTGAAAGAAAAAGCAGTCTGCTAATAAAGTCTGCAGAAGGGCACATATCAGCCAATAAACCAAATTCATCCGAAGGTGGAAACCCCTTTATTTTCTGCACCATACTGTCTTGCGGCTGAGTTTTCCTAATTCCAACAACGTAATATTTAAAGTCAGTTTAGTGGCAACGGGATACCATTCTCTTTTATTGTTACCGACAATGCATTTTTAATGTGTCATCTTTCACACTACTCCGGTTGGTATCGGCTTTGAAATTCGCAGCAATAAATGTAATTTAATGTTATTACTGAGTATTATTCCTGCTAGAACTGAAGGGACAGCGGGCTGACACTGTGTACATATACATACTTTGCTATGATCCTAAAACTCATGTTTCTTTGATACACATGAGAGATTTATTTATACCGTTCTCTTTCCCCCAGTAATTTATTCATAATAAGTTCTTTGCCATGCTGTTTGTTCACTACATTAACGCCAGTAAAGAGGGAGTGGGTTCTGTGCATTAAGCTGACCCTCTTAGTGGCACTCCGCGTGTCTGAGCCTCAACACTCAGCCCATTAGCGTCTGCATAAAATGTAACTGCCTTGTTTATGGCGCTACTTTCATTTATTGTATTGTTAATGAAGCTTCACATGAGGTTTATTTGATGTACAAACAAAAGAGGGGAAATGTATGCAGATATGACAATTTGCACGTAGAGGCATCTAACCATAAAACACATCACATTAAGAAGCACCTGCCAACCACCTTTACAGAGTTATTCCACTTGGAAAATTATTGTTTTTGAAAAAAAATACCCTCCCCAAAAAGCTGGGGTCTTTTCCTTATGGTAAAGGGCATCTTCAGCTTCAATAAAATATATGTTCCAGGGAGATTTGCCATTATCCCCCATAGTGTCCACCCATATCCCCTATAGATTGTAAACTCATACGAGCAGGGCCCTCTCCCCTTCTCTATATAATTATGCCAACTGCTCATTATAAGTATGTATCTCTGTGAATGAATAAACTGTATGGGTTCAGTATGATATCCCGCCTCACGGGATTCCGATTGTCAGAATACCGGCATCTTCATCCTGAGAGGTGGAATGCCGGCAGGGGGCGAGTGCAACAAAACCCCTTGCGGGCTTACTGTGCTCACTACGATGCTGGCTCGGTGACGATAGGTTCTATTCTCCTTCTGTGGGTGTTGTGGGCACCCATGGAGGGAGAATCACCAACCTCGCCGGCGTTGGTATTGTGACAGCCGGGATCCCGACGAGCAGTATGCTAACCGCATACAATCTGGATTAGTTGTAAATTGTGTCCCCCTTTTTGGCGCTGCCAAACCTTTGTGGCAATAGTAGTAATAATATGTTCATTCAGTGCTGGAAGAGTGAATTGTGACACCCTTGTAGAACAAGTCTCTGTCACTAAGATGATGCCTCCGTTCTGCTCTATTGGGAGAAGAACAAGTCCCTAGGAGCCAGAAAGAGGGTGAGAAGATGACTCAGTGCTTCACTGGCCTTCCCTCATGTCTCTGCCCCACATCGGGGTCACCAATTGCTCCCCTGTAGTTCTGTGTTCTGCATATTGATCTTAAATAAAACAACTTTTAAGTTCATATCTGCATATTGGAAACCATTGTATCCATAAAGTAAGTCTACCATATTTCAGGAGAATTGAAATAAACAAATTTTTCCTGGAAGATAGTCTTCTGTAAATTTGGATGTCTCCTTTACGTACACAACTCCCAAGGTCTGTGCTGCAGCCTGATCTACCTATAGAATTTTGAAAATCAGTAGGGCTTACCAGTCCTATCTACCTACTCTAATTGTCGACTTTGCCAACACTGATGATTTTTCTGGAGTTACCCTTTAAGAAAACTCTTCCTGCGTTCCATGTACAGTGCGATTTTACTGTCTGAATTGATCTTCTAAAAAGAAATAACTGAAATATTCTAATTTGATTTAATCTGATTTGCTTGTTATATGGAGAATTTAATTTTTATAATTACTCTTCCATCCTTTGTTACAAAACTACAGTGGTGAGGAGGGTTGTTTTTCTTCATAAACTACAAAAATACCTTTTAACGTCTGCCTTTACTCTTCAGTCTCTGTCAGTGAAAGAGACGGTAGAGGTCATGGTGAAATTTAGACAACTGGTTAGCATTAGATGGCTTATATGATGTACACGGATATTGGGGGGATGATATCACAAAAATAAAATATGTAAAATGTAAAAAAAAAAAACTGTTGCAAACACAAAGTTTCCTTTGGCTGCATTTTGCTTTGATTTGATTACAATACATCAGTGATGTGCGGTGGGGTGAGATTTACCTCACCGCACGTACCAGCAATACATTATATGGAATGATATTGGTATATAAAAGCTATGCCATACACACTCAAAAACCTTTCTGGATTCAACCCGGCATGCACCCAGGACAAATGACCATGGTCTGAAGCCGGGGCTGTCTGGCACGATACCCGTTCACACATGGGGAAAGACCCGGGTTATTCCTTCAACTGACCCAGATCTTAAGGCTTACAGTGGGTGCTTGGAGACGATTTTCAAGTGATACTGTCCCCGGCCAATCAGCTTCTTTTAGGCATGACCTGGGTCATTGAGATGCAGCTCATACCTTTCAGGAGCCGGGGTACTGACCCAGGTTGTTAGTTATGGAAAAAACCCGGCCGATTGAAGGGTAACAGGACCCAGGACTGTCATTCCAGGTAGACCCTTTCACATATAAGACAGGCCAGGAATGTTGTACAGTACGTTCTAGGCAAAGTTCCTGGGTTTTTGGCTTGCAGATGTAGCCATGCTCATCTTACTGCGTTACTATATGTTGTATCACAGCATTGCTTTATGGCGTGCAAGGCTGCGACTATTCGAAGCCGGCGATTGCTTCATTAATTCCTTTAAGAATGAATGGAGCGATTGCCAGCTGTGAATACTTGATCCTCGCATGCCATGCAGCAAGCCACATTGCAGCATGCTGTATCACAGCAAAGATGATCATGGCTCCATCTGTATGTCTGAAAGGGGTATGACATTGTCAAACCAATCCAGTACATAAGCAGTGGTCATAAGTGGTATTGCAATATTGCTCTTTCTGTCACTCAGCCCACATTCCATGCCTTGTTTTATAAACGCATTAAAAATATTTATATGACTTTTTTCTTTCATTCAGGATCAACAAAGGATAATCGGAAAGAAAGGAGAAGTGCGTAATGGGTATAATCTATGGGACGACATTTACATATTGGAATTCCTACTAGACTGGGGTTTCACACTCTCTTGAATTGGCTTGGAATAGGGATCAAGGACTGTTGAATTAACATTACCAAAAATGAAGAAGGACTTCTGTTTACATGGTATTCTTCTCTGCCTGGGCATCGCATACTGTAGTCACATCACAACAACAAGGAGAGGCAAATCATTTCATGGACACCACGAAAAGGGCAAAGAAGGACAAGTCTTACATAGGTCCAAGAGGGGATGGGTATGGAATCAATTTTTTGTAATAGAGGAATATACTGGACCGGATCCTGTGCTTGTTGGACGGGTAAGAACCTTGGCTTGTTTGCAAAGCATTCTGGGAGTGTCTGAACTTGGTAGTTGTGCTGTGAATGATCAATTATTGGGTGAGGCCATACGATTGAGTACGTTTGGGGGAATTTATGAAAATGAACACACAGGAAAATCGTGTTTCTGTAACCCATAACAGGCAGTCAGATGTTTGCTTTATTTATTTTATTTAGTTTACAGTCTACATGCACATATACATATATATATTTTTGCCAAAGTCCAGTTAACCTACTAGTAAGTTTTTGGATTGTGGGAGGAATCTGGAGATTCCGGAGGAAACCAACACAGGCATATAGTGAACATACAAACTCTACACAGATAGGGCCTTGTTGGGAATGTAAACAAAGACCACAATGATGCATACTTTCCTACTTTCAAAAAAGCATTTTAGGGAGATTGTGAAAGTAACACCTATCAGCGCAGACGTGTACTGCTACATATGAGAGGTCTCATAAAAATGACAACTCCAAATATACAGTAAATGAGCCCCAAAGTTAGTAAGATCTACTGTTGGAGAAAAGACACTGGACACTGATATTTTTCATGATATTTTTTGTGTATTGTGTTTTACAAGAGGTTCCATATACTGTAAGTGGCAATGAGAATCCTTATTTAAAATGCATGTAGCCATAGGGATCATTGTGCCTTTACAATCAATGCGGGGAAATGGCACAGATGAGGCCATTTGAATGTATATATCTCTGATTTATTTTTTTCCCCAAGAATGTAACAGCTACATAAAAGGGGTAATGTGCAATCAGGGAGATTGCTGGTCTATTCAGGGTGTCAGGGAGATTGCTACTATTTCAGGGAGTCTCCTGCAGAATGAGGGAGGGTAGGCAACTATGCAATGATGTGAGGCAGCATTGGTAACCATTACAACAACTGTGCTGTTTGTTTATATGTTTGAATGTCTGAATGGGCTTTATTATAGTACAGTTTTCTTTTTTCAATAGATTTAATAATTGTCCCAAAATGTATTCTTTGTGATGTGTTTGCTATACTGTATTGAATGTAGTATGAATACTGATTACTTGACATGTAATAACAGAAAGCAATTGCATTGGTATATACTGTATGTTTTGAAAGCACTGAAACTCACATATATATCAATTTGAAGAAACAGTTCTAATTATGAGCTCATCTTCACTAAGTTGTTTTTATTGTAGTGTATTATAATCTTTCAACCTCCAGGTGTCACTATAGAATCACTGTTTTTACATACCGGATTAATGATGTTATTTAGCTTTCACTATACTGAGTGTCAGTCTGATACCAGATGAAGACAATGATCTTGATAAATGGCAAGAACAATGTAACAATAATAATAATAATGATAAATAATGAAGATTTACAAATGTTTGATGGTGCTGATATTGCCTTGTCCATGTCCAATACTCATCTATTATATATTCAGTTCATATTGTTGTCCAAAATACTTATTTTTCCTTATGTGTTTATGGATTTCCAATACATTCTCTATATCATTGTTGCTGTGCAGCAGTGTGGAAAATAATGGAGTCCAAGATAAATCACATCAACTATTCAGTAGGGCGTCTCTGCATACAGTACCTGTCTTTTGGAGGACAAGCCCATGTATCAACCCACATTCCCTTTTCTCTTTCCATTATGGTTTACAGAAACAGTTAATCTGGATTAAATATAATTGTACCCCATTTGTTTCTTAGTGTGTTTCCTGGTTTGTAGTATTTGTGATTTAGCTCAGTAACCTGTGTTTTGATTTGGATACGTGTCTAGAGAGGAGATGTAACAAAGCTTTGAGATACAGTAGAGAAGTTGCCCATAGTAACCAATCAGCTTCTGTCATTTTATAGACTGTGCTAGATAAATAGGTGTGCTATAGAAGACCTACAGTGTCTTGGTAGACAGTCATTAGGTTGACCCCATATGGTAAACATGCAATAGGTCTACAGTGTTGAAAGGTCAGTACTTTTTTGGAGGTGTCAATTTGTAACCACCACCAGTGGATACTTGTATCCATGTATCTGGCAAAGTTACTATTCCCAATTGTAGTCCATGTGGCTAGTAAACCGAGCAAAAGTTGGGAATACGTAAAAAAACAAAAAAAATTGGTGTGTCGACCAATGTGATGTCAACTTTTTGAAACTGTTGACCTTTGTACTTGTCGACCTTTTGTACCTTTCCTAGCTGTACCTAGATACTGTCGACCTCTCATCTGTATACAAGATAAGTGATAACTAGACGTTGAATGGTTGCTATGGGCATCTTCACTCTCCTGTTATGCATGCAGATGTAAAGCAAAACTGAGTGTTTACTTGTAGCTTAAGGCGCACCACTTGTTACTGGAGGCAGCCATTTTGTTTGCTCATGGTTTGCAGCCTATTGAGTGCAACATCTCTCCAGAAGACTTCCCCACTTTCTTGAACCCTGCCCACTTCCAGCATTGCACAACAAGGAGTGTGGTGGCACACATGTGGTGCCATCAGGAGGGTAGATTGGTAAAGTAGGCAAGTATGCACCAGGTGCTATATAATAAGTTTGCACCAGGCACTATGCTGCAATAATAACAGAAACAGCCTATATGATCCCTGCCACCATGGAGGGTGGTTATATCCAACAAGCTGTGCTCCCAGCCAGGCATATTTCCTCCTGATTGCACAGAAGTAGACCTGTGACCTGTAGAGGTTGTAAGCTCAGGCAGTTTAGTTTGGCTTTGCAAAGTTAGCAGCATTCGCCGGTTCTCCCGTCATAGTAACCAGATCCCAGCGGGTTTAATGCAGGACTTCATATTATTATGTTCTCCGGATGAGCTGGCATCTTCACTGTAAAAGTCTGGCCCAGTGGGGTTTTTCCACATTCATTTTAAGAGTAACCTGTGAGTATATTACTGTACATGAAAAGGGGGGGTAAATCAGACCTGATCGCTAGGCTGCGTTTTCTCACAGCCTGTGATCAGGTTCGAACTGCGCATGCGTATGTACCGCAATGCGCAGGCTCGATGGTCTGCAGCAACAGGGATCGATGCATAGCGACGGGATGGTGCGAAAAAAGCGATCATACTGGCGATCGCAAGGTGACTGTCAGGAAGAGGGCGTTTGTAGATGGCAACTGCCCGTTTTCAGGGAGTGTCTGGAAAAACACAGGCGTGTCCAAATGTTGGAAGGGAGGGTGACTGACGTCAATTCCGGTCCCGGACAGGCTGAAGTGATCGCAGCAGCTAAGTAAGTCCTGGGTTGCGCAGAGACTGCACAAAATCAGTTTGTGCAGCTCTGCTACACATGCGTTCGCACACTTGCACAGCTAAAATACACCCCCCCTGTAGGCGGCGACTATCTGATCGCAGCAGTGCAAAAATCACTGCCCATCGATCTGAATTAGGCCCATGGTCTCTAAATAAAACAAACTTTTTTTTTTCACAGTATGTGCCTTTTATTACCTATTAAGGCTCAACCATTAGAAACAAATATAATTAACTGAATAACAACGACCTACAGATCTATTGGTGTCTTTTATCTGGGAAATAATGAGTCAGACTGGCGTGTCATTCATGTTTGGGTGTAACATTCTTCATGGGGACCTGCTAAAGTGATAACAATCCTTAACCCCTTTTTGTGCCTTATAACAGCCCAGCATTGCGTGAGCATCAGGGGTAAGTGATCATACCACCCTTTCTCTTACGTCCTAGAGGATGCTGGGGACTCCGTAAGGACCATGGGGTATAGACGGGCTCCGCAGGAGATAGGGCACCTAAAAAGAACTTTGACTATGGGTGTGCACTGGCTTCTCCCTCTATGCCCCTCCTCCACACCTCAGTTAGATCTTGTGCCCAGAGGAGAATGGGTGCACTGCAGAGAGCTCTCCAGAGTTTTCTGTGGAAAAAGAATTTTGTTAGGTTTTTTATTTTCAGGGAGTCCTGTTGGCAACAGGCTCCCTGCATCGTGGGACCGAGGAGAGAGAAGCAGAGCTGGCTTGTAAAGTTGGGCACTGCTTTTAAGCTACTGGACACCATTAGCTCCAGAGGGAGTCGGAACACAGGTCTCACCTGGGGTTCGTCCCGGAGCCGCGCCGCCGTCCTCCTCACAGATGCCGAAGATAGAAGCCGGGTGAGTATTGAGGAAAAGACTTCAGGCGGCAGAAGACATCAGATCTTCATGAGGTAAGCGCGCAGCGGTAAGCTGCGCGCCATTGCTCCCAGTCACACACACACAGCAGACACTGAAAGGTGCAGGGCGCAGGGGGGCGCCCTGGGCAGCAATAAACCTCGATTTGGCCATAAATACGATGGATTAGGCTGTGGGACAGTAAATCCGCGCACCCCCGCCATTTTATTAGTATATGATGAAGGGACTGAAGCCCGCCGTCGGGTGGGCGGGGCTTGATCCTCAGCACTAACCAGCGCCATTTTCTCCACAGAGGCTGCATGAGAAAACGCTGGCTCCCTGTTCTCTCCCCTGCTGAGCTTCACAGGTTGGAAAAAGGAGGAGGGGGGCACTTTGGCGAAGCAGTGAGTGGAGATTACAATTATAAACATATAACAGCGCTATCTGGTCATATATTCCAGTGTTTTTAAGCGCTGGGTGTGTGCTGACATCTTCTATCTCTCTGTCTCTCCTAAGGGCCTGGTTGGGGTTTTGTCCCCTTATAGGTAATTCCCTGTGTGTGTGGGGTGTCGGTACGTGTGTGTCGACATGTCTGAGGCGGAAGGCTTCTCCAAGGAGGAGGTGGGGCAAATGAGTGGTGTGTCCCCGTCGGTTGTGCCAACTCCAGATTGGATGGACATGTGGCATACGTTGCATGCAAGTATGGTATCTTTACATAAAAGGCTTGATAAGGCTGGTTTAGGGGGGACATCAGGCGGTCAATCCTCAAATTGGACCGACTCACAGGGCCCGTCGGGGTCTCAAAAGCGTCCCTTAACACAAGACACTACTACCGACACAGATTCTGATTCCAGTGTCGACTATGACGAAGTAAAATTGCACCCTAGGGTGACTAAAACTATTCAGTGTATGATTGTGGCAATAAGGGATATGTTGCATATTGTGGATGAACCCTCAGTCCCCGACACAAGGGTACACGTGTTTAAGGAAAATAAACAGATTATTAATTTTCCCACATCTCATGAATTAAATGAGTTCTTTGGAAAAGCTTGGGAGACTCCGGATAAGAGACCGCAGATCCCCAAAAGAATTTTTATGGCATACCCTTTCCCTAAGCAGGACAGGGAGATTTGGGAATTACCCCCCACTGTGGACAAGGCCCTGACGCGCTTAGCCAACATGGAGGAGGGGGAGTTTATGGTGTCTCTGGACATAAAGGATGCGTACCTTCATGTCCCCATATATGCCCCCCATCAGGAATACCTGAGATTCGCGGTACAGGATTGTCATTACCAATTTCAGACGTTGCCGTTTGGACTTTCCATGGCCCCGAGGATTTTCATTAAGATAATGGCGGAAGTGATGGTGGTCCTGCGCAAGCATGGAGTCACAATTATCCCATACTTGGACGATTTCCTGATAAAAGCGAGATCAAGAGAGAAATTGCTGAGCAGTGTGGCGCTCTCTCTGAGAGTGCTCCAGCAACACGGTTGTATTTTAAATCTACCGAAGTCACAGTTGATTCCGACAACTCGTCTACCGTTCCTAGGTATGATACTGGATACGGAACAAATGAAGGTCTTCCTCCCAATAGAGAAAGCCCAAGACATCCAGAACATGGTCAGAGACCTACTAAAATCGAAAAGGGTGTCAGTTCACCAATGCACTCGAGTTCTGGGGAAAATGGTGGCGGCCTATGAGGCCATTCCCTTCGGAAGGTTCCATGCAAGGACTTTTCAATGGGACCTTCTGGACAAGTGGTCGGGGTCCCATCTGCATTTACATCGGAAAATAACTCTGTCCCCAGGAACCAGAGTGTCCCTCCTGTGTGTCACGCACCTCGGGCAGCGGCGACCGCGCTTGTCCCTGCGGGTGGCCTGGTCTGCCCGGCGCCTCTCTTCTCCTGGCGGTCTTCGGCTTCGGCGGCGGGTCGGCGCGTCCCTCCGGCGGCTTCCCGGAAGCAAGGACGCCGCCATCATAAGCGAGGGCAAGGAGGCGGAGCAGGTCTGACGTCACCTGCCTGCTCCGCCAATCAGGCTAGGGCGGGGGATTTAAAACCAGACACCAGGCAGAGATCCGGTGCCTGAGTATCTTCGTTTCTCCTGCGGAAGCTGTGATTCCAGAGCTCCCTCGTCCCTGTGATATCCTGTGCCTCCAAGCATCCTGTGCCTCCAAGTATCCTGTGCCTCCAAGCATCCCGTGCCTCCAAGCACCCCGTGCCTCCAAGTACCTCCGTGCCTCCAAGTACCTCCGTGCCTCAAAGTGCCTCCAAGTACCTCCGTGCCTCCAAGCACCTCCATGCCTCCAAGTACCTCCGTGCCTCCAAGCACCTCCGTGCCTCCAAGTACCTCCGTGCCTCCAAGCACCTCGGTGTCTCCAAATACCTCCGTGCCTCCAATTACCTCGTGCCTCCAAGCACCTCCCTGCCTCCAAGCACCTCGTGCCTCCAAGCACCTTGTGCCTCCAAGCACCTCGTGCCCCCAAACACCTCCGTGCCTCCAAGCACCCCCGTGCCTCCAAGCACCTCCGTTTCTCCAATTACCTCATGCCTCCAAGCACCTCCGTGCCTCCAAGCACCCTTGTGCCTCCGAGTGCCTCCCAGCACTGCCTGTACTCCCAGCACCTCAGTGCCTCCAACACCACAGTGTCTCCAACACCACAGTGCCTTCAATATCTCAGTACCTCAACCTTCAGTATTTCTACAAGTCTTGTCTTTCAGGAGACCTTCAAGAATTCCTCTGTGCTTCCTGCTTGCCGTCTTAATCCTGCATGAGGAAGACCTACATCCGGCCATCTCTACTGCGACCCAGTAGCGGTTCCTCTTCCCATTCATCGGAAGGAGCCCCGAGTCCACAACACTCCCAAACCAGGTCAGTGATAGTATACTCAGGCCACATGGACCCGGGGAATCGGAACACGGACTCAAGTGCCATCCAGAACCTGGCTTCTCGAGTACAAAATCAGGAAGCGGCACAAGGCCAGGTGATGCAGTACCTCCAGCAGTTGTCCGGGCGTCTGGATCAGATTCAGGCGTCTCTAGCCTCAGTAATTCCGGCACCTGTTCCAGTAGTCGCACCAGTTGCCGTTGCCAGCAATGTTCAACCATCGGCCGGTATCACTCCACGCCTTCAGCTGCCTACTCCGTCCCGCTATAATGGGAATCCTAAAAATTGTCGTGGTTTCTTGAACCAATGCGAGGTACATTTCGAGCTACTTGCACACAACTTTCCTACAGACCGGTCCAAGGTAGCATATATTATTTCTCTGTTGGAAGGTTCTGCTTTGGATTGGGTGTCTCCATTATGGGAACAATCTGATCCCATGGTTTCCAACTATACCAACTTCATCTCGTCCTTTCGAAGGATTTTCGACGAACCCGGCAGAATGACCACTGCTTCTTCCGACTTGCTCCGTGTTCGACAGGGCGCCCGTTCCGTGGGTCAGTACGTGGTTCATTTCCAGACCATTGCTTCCGAACTACGCTGGAATAATGATGCCCTGAGAGCTGCCTTCTGGAACGGTCTTTCCGACCGGCTGAAAGATGAGCTGGTTACCAGAGATCTGCCGGATCCATTAGAAGATCTGATTTCTCTTTGCGTCAAGGTGGATCTTCGGATGCAGGAGCGTGGAAGAGAACGTAGCCGTCCGGATCGTTCCAGGTTCCGGAATCCTACTCCTAGACCGGTGGCCTCACCTAGCTCAGATGAGCCCATGCAAATTAACCGATCCCGACTGTCTCCGGAAGAACGACAGCGTCGTCGTGAGGGTAAACTCTGCCTTTACTGTGGAGCCGCGGATCATTTTCTTAAATCTTGTAAATCTCGTCCGGGAAACGGGCAGGCCTAGCTTGTTCCGGAGGAGTCAAGCTGGGGGTTACGACAAAAGCTTCTCCAACTTCGGACTGTTTGCTTCCAGTAACTCTAGTCTCCGATTCAGTCTCCAAGTCTTGTGAAGCCCTATTGGATTCCGGAGCTGCAGGGAACTTCATTTCTTCCTTCTGTGCCCAAAGCTTGGGTTTAAAGTTACGGCCTATCGAGCGGCCAATTTCACTGACGGCTATCAACGGGACTAGAATTTCCAAAGGTCTTATAATGTGGCGCACGGGGCCAGTTAAGCTGCAGGTCGGGGCTCTACATCAGGAAGATTTGGAACTCTTGATAATCCCAGAAATGCCCCATGATCTGGTTCTTGGAATGCCTTGGCTAAAAAGTCATAATCCCCACATCGACTGGAAGTCGTCACAAATTCTGTCCTGGAGTTCCTTTTGACACACTAATTGTCTTACTCCTGTTTGTCCGCTCCGTGTCACCTCCAAAACGGATGAAGAGCACATTCCGGAGGCATATCAAGGGTACAAGGACGTATTTTCGGAACAAGCTGCTGACCTGTTACCACCTCACAGGCCTTGGGACTGCCCTATTGGCCTTGTCCCAGGAAGACGCCACCCCGTGGTCGCACATATCCTCTGTCTCTTCCCGAGACTCAAGCCATGTCGGAGTATATTAAGTCCAATATGCTCAAGGGATTTATTCGCCCCTCTTCCTCCCCTGCTGGTGCGCGCTTCTTTTTCGTGAAGAAAAAGGATGGGGGGTTGAGACCATGCATCGACTACCGCGGCTTAAACGAAATTACTATTAAGAATAAATACCCCTTGCCACTAATCACAGAATTATTTGATAGGGTTCGTGGTGCCCGCATTTTTTCCAAACTCGACTTGAGGGGAGCTTATAATCTTATACGCATCCGAGAGGGGGATGAATGGAAGACTGCCTTTAATACCCGAGATGGGCATTACGAATACTTGGTGATGCCGTTTGGTCTTAGTAATGCTCCCGCGGTTTTCCAGGGATTCGTCAATGAAATCTTTCGTGACATGCTGTATCAGAGTGTTGTGGTATATTTGGACGACATAGTGATCTTTTCCAAGAATCTTGTCGAACACAGGACTCAAGTCAAAGAGGTGCTCCACCGTTTACGAGAGAATCATCTCTATGCCAAGCTTTCCAAATGTACCTTTGAAGTAACATCTATTCCGTTCCTCGGTTATATCATCTCGGGGACGGAGCTTC
The DNA here is from genome assembly GCF_028390025.1 of Pseudophryne corroboree. Lineage (NCBI taxonomy): Eukaryota > Metazoa > Chordata > Amphibia > Anura > Myobatrachidae > Pseudophryne > Pseudophryne corroboree. The sequence continues at coordinate 279,896,126 of NC_086454.1, read as the reverse complement.
GCATGGATCCGGAAAAGCTGTCTGCCATTCGTGACTGGACTCAGCCTTTTTCTTTGAAAGCAATACAAAGGTTCCTGGGCTTTGCGAACTACTACAGGAAATTCATTAAGGGTTTCTCCACCATTGTTGCGCCCATTACCGCCCTGACGAGGAAGGGTTCTAATCCAAGTTTGTGGCCTCCGGAAGCCATTGTAGCTTTTTCTCACTTAAAGTTAGCTTTCATGACGGCTCCAGTTCTCCAACAACCAAATTTCGATGAACCCTTCTTCTTAGAAGTTGATGCATCTTCAGTCGGGGTTGGGGCTGTTCTCTCCCAGTACTCCTCTGATAAGAAATTACATCCGTGTGGCTTCCATTCTCGTAAATTCTCTCCGGCCGAACGAAATTACACTATTGGAGACCAGGAACTCTTGGCTATCAAATCTGCCTTGGAAGAGTGGAGATATCTTCTGGAAGGGGCTAAACATGTGTTTACCATCTACACGGATCACAAGAATTTGCTGTACATCAAATCCGCACAATGCTTGAATCCTCGCCAGGCGAGATGGGCACTTTTCTTTTCCCGATTCTCGTTCATTATCAAGTACCGGGCCGGGACTCTCAATATTAAAGCAGATGCGCTTTCCCGTTCACAAGTTTCCACAGACGAGGATGAACCTCCTGAGCGGGGTTTAATTCTGAATCCAGTTTCTGTCTCTGCTGCTTTAACTACTCCAGCTCCTCCTCCTGGAAGAATGTCCGTACCAGCTAGATTCCGGCCAGGAATACTACTGTGGGTTCATAACTCCAAGTTTTCCGGTCATCCCGGTGCCCAGAAGATGTACAAGTTTCTGCAAAGGTCTTACTGGTGGAACACCATGAGGAAGGATGTACAAGATTGCGTTAATTCTTGTCCCCAATGTACACAACATAAATCTCCTCGTCTGCCTCCTGCAGGGTTACTTCGTCCTCTGCCTATCCCTGTGAGACCCTGGACTCACATTTCCATGGACTTCATCACTGACTTGCCCTGTTCCAAGGGTTGCAACACCGTTTGGGTTATCGTTGACCGTTTTTCGAAGATGGCACACTTTGTGCCTTTGACTGGTCTCCCGACAGCACCGAAACTGGCTCTACTGTTTATCCGAGAACATTTTCGTTTGCATGGGTTGCCACAAGAGATTGTTTCTGACCGTGGAGTACAGTTCACCGCCAGGTTTTGGAAAGCCCTCTGTTCAACCCTACAAATTAAACTTAAGTTTTCGTCCGCTTATCATCCCCAAACAAATGGTCAAACGGAACGAGTCAATCAAGATCTAGAGACTTTTCTTCGTTTGTATCTCTCTCCTTCACAGGACAACTGGGTGGAGTTGTTGCCTTGGGCGGAGTTTGCCCATAACCATTTGTTTCATTCTTCCACTGGGGAATCACCATTCTTCGTCAACTACGGGTTCCATCCCCGTGTTCCAGAATTTCCAAGCCTTCCGATAGTAGAGGTCCCTGCTGTAGCGTCCACTCTACAACACTTTGGACAAATTTGGAGAAAGGTTCATGCTAATCTTAAGAAGGTTTCTGTCCGGTACAAGTTCTTCGCAGATAAGAAACGGCGAGCCGCACCGCAATATAAAGTTGGGGACAGGGTATGGCTGTCCACACGTAATTTCCGGTTGAAGGTGCCCACCATGAAATTCGCTCCAAGGTTCATCGGTCCTTACCCGGTGCTACAAGTCTTAAATCCTGTGGTCTGTAAACTGGGTTTGCCTGCCCATCTTCGAATACCTAACGCCTTTCATGTTTCTCTACTCTGTCCCCTCATTCTGAATCGGTTCCACTCAGCATTCCCTAGGCCAACGTCTGTAGTGGCAGAAGCTGGAGCGGAGTTTGAAATCAAAGCTATTCTTGACTCTCGTTATCTTCATAAAAAATTACAGTACTTGGTGGACTGGAAGGGTTATGGTCCTGAGGAGAGAAGTTGGATTGAGGCTACTGAAGTAACGGCTCCTCGTCTGGTTCGGATCTTCCACTCCAGACATCCGACTAAGCCCGGGAAGTGTCCAGGGGCCACTCCTGGAGGAGGGGGTACTGTCACGCACCTCGGGCAGCGGCGACCGCGCTTGTCCCTGCGGGTGGCCTGGTCTGCCCGGCGCCTTTCTTCTCCTGGCGGTCTTCGGCTTCGGCGGCGGGTCGGCGCGTCCCTCCGGCGGCTTCCCGGAAGCAAGGACGCCGCCATCATAAGCGAGGGCAAGGAGGCGGAGCAGGTCTGACGTCACCTGCCTGCTCCGCCAATCAGGCTAGGGCGGGGGATTTAAAACCAGACACCAGGCAGAGATCCGGTGCCTGAGTATCTTCGTTTCTCCTGCGGAAGCTGTGATTCCAGAGCTCCCTCGTCCCTGTGATATCCTGTGCCTCCAAGCATCCTGTGCCTCCAAGCATCCTGTGCCTCCAAGCATCCTGTGCCTCCAAGCATCCCGTGCCTCCAAGCACCCCGTGCCTCCAAGTACCTCCGTGCCTCCAAGTGCCTCCAAGTACCTCCGTGCCTCCAAGTACCTCCGTGCCTCCAAGCACCTCCGTGCCTCCAAGTACCTCCGTGCCTCCAAGTACCTCCGTGCCTCCAAGCACCTCGGTGTCTCCAAATACCTCCGTGCCTCCAATTACCTCGTGCCTCCAAGCACCTCCCTGCCTCCAAGCACCTCCGTGCCTCCAATCACCTCGTGCCTTCAAGCACCTCCGTGCCTCCAAGCACCTCCGTGCCTCCAATTACCTCGTGCCTCCAAGCACCTCCCTGCCTCCAAGCACCTCGTGCCTCCAAGCACCTTGTGCCTCCAAGCACCTCGTGCCCCCAAACACCTCCGTGCCTCCAAGCACCTCATGCCTCCAAGCACCCCCGTGCCTCCAAGCACCTCCGTTTCTCCAATTACCTCGTGCCTCCAAGCACCTCCATGCCTCCAAGCACCCTCGTGCCTCCGAGTGCCTCCCAGCACTCCCTGTACTCCCAGCACCTCAGTGCCTCCAACACCACAGTGTCTCCAACACCACAGTGCCTTCAATATCTCAGTACCTCAACCTTCAGTATTTCTACAAGTCTTGTCTTTCAGGAGACCTTCAAGAATTCCTCTGTGCTTCCTGCTTGCCGTCTTAATCCTGCATGAGGAAGACCTACATCCGGCCATCTCTACTGCGACCCAGTAGCGGTTCCTCTTCCCGGTCATCGGAAGGAGCCCCGAGTCCACAACACTCCCAAACCAGGTCAGTGATACTGTGGTGGTTGCAGAGTGCTCACCTGCTGGAGGGTCGCTGGTTCGGGATTCAGGACTGGATCCTGGTTACCACGGACGCGAGCCTCCGAGGATGGGGAGCGGTCACACAGGGAAAGACTTTTCAAGGTCTTTGGTCAGACCAGGAGTCCTGTCTACACATCAATGTGTTGGAACTCAGGGCCATTTACAACGGCCTTCGTCAAGTGGAGAGTTTTCTTCGAAACCTTCCAGTTCTGATTCAATCAGACAATGTCACAGCAGTGGCTCATGTGAACCGCCAAGGTGGGACAAGAAGCAGAGTCGCAATGGCGGAAGCCACAAGGATCCTTAGCTGGGCGGAAAATCATGTAAGCGCTCTGTCGGCTGTCTTCATTCCGGGAGTGGACAACTGGGAAGCAGACTTCCTCAGCAGACACGATCTCCATCCAGGAGAGTGGGGACTTCATCAAGAAGTCTTTGCAGACGTAACACGTCTTTGGGGAACTCCTCAAATAGACATGATGGCGTCACGACTCAACAAAAAACTTTGGAGGTATTGCGCCAGGTCTCGGGACCCTCAGGCAGTAGCAGTAGATGCACTGGTAACACCGTGGGTGTTCGACTCGGTCTACGTGTTCCCTCCTCTTCCTCTCATCACGAAAGTGTTGAGGATCATAAGACAAAGAAGAGTACAGACGATACTCGTTGTCCCAGACTGGCCTCGAAGGGCCTGGTACTTGGATCTACAAGAGATTCTCACAGGAGACCCCTGGCCTCTTCCTCTGAGGGAAGACCTATTGCAGCAGGGGCCCTGTGTATTTCAAGACTTACCGCGGTTACGTTTGACGGCATGGCGGTTGAACGCCGAATCCTAGCAAAAAAGGGGATTCCGGAAGAGGTCATCCCTACTTTAATAAAGGCTAGGAAGGAGGTGACGATAAAACATTATCACCGCATCTGGCGAAAGTATGTGTCTTGGTGTGAGACCAAGAATGCACCTACGGAAGATTTTCATTTGGGTCGTCTTCTCCACTTCCTACAGACAGGAGTGGATATGGGCCTGAAATTAGGCTCTGTTAAGGTACAGATTTCGGCCCTCACGATTTTCTTTCAGAAGGAATTGGCTTCTCTTCCAGAAGTCCAGACGTTTGTAAAGGGAGTGCTGCACATCCAGCCCCCTTTTGTGCCTCCAGTGGCACCATGGGACCTGAACGTGGTGTTGCAGTTCCTAAAATCACACTGGTTTGAACCGCTTAACAAGGTTGAATTGAAATTTCTTACCTGGAAGGTGGTAATGTTGTTGGCCTTAGCATTAGCAAGGCGAGTGTCAGAATTGGCGGCTCTATCACACAAGAGCCCCTACTTGATTTTGCACGTGGATCGAGCTGAATTGAGGACACGTCCGCAATTTTTGCCTAAAGTGGTTTCGTCGTTCCATATGAATCAACCTATTGTGGTGCCTGTGGCTACTGGTGACCTGGAGGATTCCAGATCCCTGGACGTAGTCAGGGCCTTAAAAATTTATGTAGCCAGGACGGCTAAAATTAGGAAAACAGAGGCTCTGTTTGTCCTGTATGCGGCCAATAAGATTGGCGCTCCTGCTTCAAAGCAGACTATTGCTCGCTGGATCTGTAATACGATTCAGCAGACTCACTCTACGGCTGGATTGCCGGTACCAAATTCGATTAAGGCCTATTCCACTAGGAAGGTGGGCTCTTCTTGGGCGGCTGCCCGAGGCGTCTCGGCTTTACAACTTTGCCGAGCGGCGACGTGGTCGGGGTCAAACACTTTTGCTAAATTCTACAAGTTTGATACCCTGGCTGATGAGGACCTAGCGTTTGCTCAGTCGGTGCTGCAGAGTCATCCGCACTCTCCCGCCCGATTGGATGCTTTGGTATAAACCCCATGGTCCTTACGGAGTCCCCAGCATCCTCTAGGACGTAAGAGAAAATAAGATTTTAAACCTACCGGTAAATCTATTTCTCCTAGTCCGTAGAGGATGCTGGGCGCCTGTCCCAGTGAGGAAACTCTGCAAGACTTGTATATAGTTGTTGCTTACATAAGGGTTATGTTACAGTTGACATCGGTCTTGGACCGTTACTGTTATTTTTTGTTCATACTGTTCACTGGTTATGTATGATCCAGGTTACATGGTATGATTGGTGTGGGCTGGTATGAATCTTGCCCTTGGATTGCTAAATCCTGCTTTGTATTGTCCATCTCCTCTGGGCACAGTTCTCTAACAGGTCTGGAGGAGGGGCATAGAGGGAGGAGCCAGTGCACACCCATAGTCAAAGTACTTTTTAGGTGCCCTATCTCCTGCGGAGCCCGTCTATACCCCATGGTCTTTACGGAGTCCCCAGCATCCTCTACGGACTAGGAGAAATAGATTTACCGGTAGGTTTAAAATCTTATTTTCACATTGCATACCTCCTAACTTTGGCTGCGGGTGAAGAGGGACATATGCATGCAGCCAAAATTAGCGGAAGCGGCCTCGTAACTAGGGGGCATGGTCTCGCGAGAAGTGCCATGATTGTGAGCTACGCCCCCATTTCTCTAACGTCCTAAGTGGATGCTGGGGACTCCGTAAGGACCATGGGGAATAGCGGCTCCGCAGGAGACTGGGCACATCTAAAGAAAGCTTTAGGACTAACTGGTGTGCACTGGCTCCTCCCCCTATGACCCTCCTCCAAGCCTCAGTTAGATTTCTGTGCCCGACGAGAAGGGTGCACACTAGGGGCTCTCCTGAGCTTCTTAGTGAAAGTTTTAGTTTAGGTTTGTTATTTTCAGTGAGACCTGCTGGCAACAGGCTCACTGCATCGAGGGACTAAGGGGAGAAGAAGCGAACTCACCTGCGTGCAGAGTGGATTGGGCTTCTTGGCTACTGGACATTAGCTCCAGAGGGACGATCACAGGCCCAGCCTGGATGGGTCCCGGAGCCGCGCCGCCGGCCCCCTTACAGAGCCAGAAGAGCGAAGAGGTCCGGAAAAATCGGCGGCAGAAGACGTTCCTGTCTTCAATAAGGTAGCGCACAGCACTGCAGCTGTGCGCCATTGCTCTCAGCACACTTCATACTCTGGTCACTGAGGGTGCAGGGCGCTGGGGGGGGCGCCCTGAGATGCAATAAAACATGATAAAAATACCTTACATGGCAAAAAATACATCACATATAGCTCCTGGGCTATATGGATGCATTTAACCCCTGCCAGAATATACAGAAAAACGGGAGATAAGGCCGCCGAAAAGGGGGCGGAGCCTATCTCCTCAGCACACTGGCGCCATTTTCCCTCACAGCTCAGTTGGAGGGAAGCTCCCTGGCTCTTCCCTGCAGTCAGAAAGGGTTAAAAAAAGAGAGGGGGGCACTAATTAGGCGCAGTATTAAAACATACAGCAGCTATAAGGGGAAAAACACTTATATAAGGTTATCCTTGTATATATATATAGCGCTCTGGTGTGTGCTGGCATACTCTCCCTCTGTCTCCCCAAAGGGCTAGTGGGGTCCTGTCCTCTATCAGAGCATTCCCTGTGTGTGTGCTGTGTGTCGGTACGTTTGTGTCGACATGTATGAGGAGAAAAATGATGTGGAGACGGAGCAGAGTGTCTGTAACAGTGATGTCACCACCTAGGGGGTCGACACCTGAGTGGATGTACTGTTGAAAATTACGTGACAGTGTCAGCTCTGTATAAAAAAACAGTGGTTGACATGAGACAGCCGGCTACTCAGCTTGTGCCTGTCCAGACGTCTCATAGGCCGTCAGGGGCTCTAAAGCGCCCGTTACCTCAGATGGCAGATACAGACGCCGACACGGATACTGACTCCTGTGTCGACGGTGAAGAGACAACCGTGATTTCCAGTAGGGCCACACGTTACATGATTGAGACAATGGAAAATGTTTTATACATTTCTGATAATACGAGTACCACCAAAAAGGGGTATTATGTTCGGTGAGGGAAAAACTACCTGTAGTTTTCCTGAATCTGAGAAATAAAATGAGGTGTGTGATGATGCGTGGGTTTCCCCCCGATAACAATTGATAATTTCTTAAAAAGTATTCGTGTATACCCTTTCCCGCCAGAGGTTAGGGTGCGTTGGGAAACACCCCCTAGGGGGGATAAGGCGCTCACACGCTTGTAAGAACAAGGGCTCTACCCTCTCATGAGATGGCCGCCCTTAAGGATCCTGCTGATAGAAAGCAGGAGGGTATCCAAAAATGTATTCACACACATACTGGTGTTATACTGCGACCAGCAATCGCCTCAGCCTGGAGGTGCAGTGCTGGGTTGGCATGGTCGGATTCCCTGACTGGAAATATTGATATCCTAGATAAGGATAGTATATTATTGCCTATAGAGCATTTAGAAGATGCATTTCTATATATGCATGATGCACAGCGGAATATTTGCCGACTGGCATCAAGTATAAGTGCGTTGTCCAATTCTACCAGTAAAATGGTCAGGTGATGCGGATTCCAAACGGCATTTGGAAGTATTGCCTTTGAAAAGGGACATTTGGGGTCGGTCTTTTAGACCTGGTGGCCACGGCAACAACTGGGAAATCCACGTTTGTACCCCAGGTCGCCTCTCAAAATAAGACGCCGTATTATCAGGCGCAGTCCTTTGTTGGCAAGCGGACAAAAGGTTCCTCTTTTCTGCTCGTGACAGAGGGAGAGGAAAAAGGCAGAAGAGATTAGCCAGTTCCCAGGAACAGAAACCCTTTCCCGCCTCTGCCAAGCCCTCAGTATGACGCTAGGGCCTTACAAGCTCAGGCACGGCGGGGGCCCGTTCTCAATGAATTTCAGTGCGCAGTGGGCTCACTCGCAAGTAGACCCCTGGATCCTTCAGGTAATATCTCAAGGGTACATATTGGAATTCGAGACGTCTCCCCCTCGCCGTTTCCAAAAGTCGGCTTTACCGACGTCTCCCTCTGACAGGGAGGCAGTTTTGGAAACCATTCACAAGCTGTATTCCCAGCAGGTGATAATCAAGGTACCCCTCCTGCAACAGGGAACGGGGTATTATTCCACACTATTGTGGTACCGAAGCCAGACGGCTCGGTGAGACCGATTCTAAATCTAAATCTAAAATCTAAAATCTTTGAACACTTACATACAGAGGTTCAAATTCAAGATTGAGTCACTCAGAGCAGTGATTGCGAACCTGGAAGAAGGGGACTACATGATGTCTCGGGACATCAAGGATGCTTACCTTCATGTCAAAATTTACCCTTCTCACCAAGGGTACCTCAGGTTATGGTACAGAACTGTCACTATCAGTTCAGACGCTGCCGTAGGGATGGTCCACGGCACCCCGGGTCTTTACCAAGGTAATGGCCGAAATGATATCCCTTCGAAGGAAGGGAATTTTAGTTATCCCTTACTTGGACGATTCCCTGATAAGGGTAAGATCCAGGGAACAGTTGGAAGTCGGTGTAGCACTATCTCAGGTAGTGTTGCGGTAGCACGATTGGATTCTCAATATTCCAAAATCGCAGCTGGTTCCGACGACTTGTCTTCTGTTTCCTAGGGATGTTCCTGGACACAGTCCAGAAAAAAGGTGTTTCTCCTGGAAGAGAAAGCCAGGGAGTTATCCGAGCTAGTCAGGAACCTCCTAAAACCGAACCAAGTCTCAGTGCATCAATGCACAAGGGTTCTGGGTAAAAATGGTGGCTTCCTACAAAGCAATCCCATTCGTTAGATTCCACGCAAGAACTTTCCAGTGGAACCTACTGGACAAATGGTCCGGGTCGCATTTTCAGATGCATCAGCGGATAACCCTGTCACCAAGGACAAGGGTATCCATCCTGTGGTGGTTGCAGAGTGCTCATCTTCTAGAGGGCCGCAGATTCGGCATTCAGGACTGGGTCCTGGTGACCACGGATGCCAGCCTGCGAGGCTGGGGAGCAGTCACACAGGGAAGGAATATCCAGGGCTTAGGGTCAAGCCTGGATACATCACTTCACATAAATATCCTGAAGCTAAGGGCCATTTACAATGCTCTAAGCTTAGCAAGACCTCTGCTTCAAGGTCAGCCGGTGTTGATCCAGTCGGACAACATCATGGCAGTCACCCACGTAAACAGACAGGGTGGCACAAGAAGCAGGAGGGCAATGGCAGAAGCTGCAGGGATTCTTCGCTGGGCGGAAAATCATGTGATAGCACTGTCAACAGTATTCATTCCGGGAGTGGACAACTGGGAAGCAGACTTCCTCAGCACGACCTCCACCCGGGAGAGTGGGGACTTCACCCAGAAGTCGTCCACATGATTAAAAAACTCGACAGGTATTGCGCCAGGTCAAGAGACCCTCAGGCAATAGTTGTAGACGCTCTGGTAGCACCGTGGGTGTACCAGTCAGTGTATGTGTTCCCTCCTCTGCCTCTCATACCCAAGGTACGAGATTGATAAGATGGAGAGGAGAAAGCACTATATTCGTGGCTCCGGATTGGCAAAGAAGGACTTGGTAACCGGAACTTCAAGAGATGCTCACGGAGGATCCGTGGCCTCTACCTCTAAGAAGGGACCTGCTCCAGCAAGGACCCTGTCTGTTCCAAGACTTACCGCGGCTGCGTTTGACGGCATGCCGGTTGAACACCGGATCCTGAAGGAAAAAAGGCATTCCGGATGAAGTCATCCATATCCTGATCTAAAGCCAGGAAGGATGTAACCGCAAAAACATTATCACCGCAATTGGCGAAAATATGTTGCGTAGTGCGAGGCCAGTAAGGCCCGACGGAGGAAATTCAACTGGGTCGATTCCTACATTTCCTGCAAACAGGAGTGTCTATGGGCCTGAAATTGGGGTCCATTAAGGTTCAGATTTCGGCCCTGTCAATTTTCTTCCAAAAAAGAGCTGGCTTCAGTCCCTGAAGTTTAGACGTTTGTAAAAGGGGTACTGCATATACAGCCTCCTTTTGTGCCTCCAGTGGCAATTTGGGATCTCAATGTAGTTTGGGTTCCAAAAGTCACATTGGTTTGAACCACTTAAATCTGTGGAGTTAAAATATCTCACATGGAAAGTGGTCATGCTGTTGGCCCTGGCCTGGGCTAGGCGCGTGTCAGAATTGGCGGCTTTATCCTGTAAAAGCCCTTATCTGATTTTCCATTCGGACAGGGCGGAATTGAGGACTCGTCCTCAGTTTCTCCCTAAGGTGGTTCCAGCGTTTTCACCTGAACCAACCTATTGTGGTGCCTGCGGCTACTAGGGACTTGGAGGAATCCAAGTTGCTGGACGTTGTCAGGGCCCTGAAAATATTTCCAGGACGGCTGGAGTCAGGAAATCTGACTCGCTGTTTATCCTGTATGCACCCAACAAGCTGGGTGCTCCTGCTTCTAAGCAGACTATTGCTCGTTGGATTTGTAGTACAATTCAGCTTGCACATTTTGTTGCAGGCCTGCCACAGCTAAAATCTGTAAAAGCCCGTTCCACAAGGAAAGTGGGCTCATCTTGGGCGGCTGCCCGAGGGGTCTCGGCTTTACAACTTTGCCGAGCAGCTACTTGGTCAGGGGCAAACACGTTTGCTAAATTCTACAAATTTGATACCCTGGCTGAGGAGGACCTGGAGTTCTCTCATTCGGTGCTGCAGAGTCATCCGCACTCTCCCGCCCGTTTGGGAGCTTTGGTATAATCCCCATGGTCCTTACGGAGTCCCCAGCATCCACTTAGGACGTTAGAGAAAATAAGAATTTACTTACCGATAATTCTATTTCTCATAGTCCGTAGTGGATGCTGGGCGCCCATCCCAAGTGCGGATTGTCTGCAATACTTGTACATAGTTATTGTTACAAAAATCGGGTTATTATTGTTGGGAGCCATCTTTTCAGAGGCTCCTCTGTTATCATACTGTTAACTGGGTTCAGATCACAAGTTATACGGTGTGATTGGTGTGGCTGGTATGAGTCTTACCCGGGATTCAAAAATCCTTCCTTATTGTGTACGCTCGTCCGGGCACAGTATCCTAACTGAGGCTTGGAGGAGGGTCATAGGGGGAGGAGCCAGTGCACACCAGTTAGTCCTAAAGCTTTCTTTAGATGTGCCCAGTCTCCTGCGGAGCCGCTATTCCCCATGGTCCTTACGGAGTCCCCAGCATCCACTACGGACTATGAGAAATAGAATTATCGGTAAGTAAATTCTTATTTTTCATCACTGTGGGGGTATGCCCAGCGCTCTGTGAGCTCATGCCCTCAGTCCCTCTCTCTTGTTGAATATTCACTTGCAGCTCTCCTAAGCCGAGTTAGTGGGGGCCTCCCAGCAGCAGCGAGCTCCATTGCACTCGCCCCCCTCACCGGCATTCAGGAGACTGGGATCCCGGGTTCGGTATGCTGACCTCTGGGATCCCGACCGCCAGCATTACAGCCCCAACCCGTATATATTCAGCTACATTTGTCTTAGTTCAGGAGAGATGTACCTATAATGATATTTTAGCCTAGTAAATGGGCAACCATTAATGGAACAATTTTTCTTTAGGTTGGATGATTATTGGATATTACCACCTTCAGAATACCACTAACTGCCGTCATGCATCACGCATATACCGCAGTTAGTGGCAGAGCTTATTTAAATGCTGTCATTACCATGGCCATAGAGAGCTGTGCTGGGCCCCGGTACATGTGGCCTAATATTGGGAGGACTGGCCATGCCCACCTTGGAAAAGAAATAGAAAAAGACTATTTGCACACTAAAAATAGGGGGCGCCATTAGCCCTCCAGCCAGGGGCAAATCCAGGGGTGAGGGTGATCAAAGTGATCACACCCCCTTCTCCACCACATAGGCAGAGGACTCAAGCCTCACTGGCCACACTGCAGCCCAGCACACTGTAGCTCAGCACACAGCCACGCTCCATACTTGCCTACTTTACCGGAACGGCCAAAAGGCCCTCAAAAATTGGCCCCACCCCCTGGAAAGGTGGTCCAGTATCCCAGAATCTGGCTGCCCCAGCAGTTACCCTGACACGATACACGCTAAATCACGTAATCATAGCCACGACCCCCGGTTGTCTCTGCATTGTATAGTGGGGAATGTGGCCACAATGACGCAATTTTGATAACCATGCCCCTGGTCCAGCCTTGCTGCGCCCCCCCCCCCCCCCCCCCCCACTCCCTATGAATCTCACAGCCCCATTTGCACTGCTCAGTACTGTGCTGACCTCTCCCGGAATGGACCGCCAGAATGTCAGCAACTATGTGCTGGACTGTCAATGCTGTCAACTAACAGACAAGAGTGGGCGGGAATTAGTACCCGCTCCCCTCCACCCCTCAGTGGCCCTGGTCATTGATTCCAGAATAGAATAATCGCCAGCCTCAAAGATACAGAACCACGGAGCTGCTCTGAATGGGCTTGTTGCTATTTGTTTTCAACCAATAATTATCCATACTTGGGGCCTAATTCAGACTGCATCACTGCAGCAGCAGCAGCGATCGCATTCTGAAGCCCTTTGGGGAGGCGTGCTGCGTGTGCACACCCCGGGAGGTCCAGTGAGATGCTAGAAGCGTCTCAGGGCTGCAATCGCCTCTGCCTTATTGACAGGCAGAGGCGGTTGCAGGGTGGGAGGGGGCATGCCAACGGCATTAGAACGTTGTTGGTGGGGCGCGGTCCGGACAAAGCAGGCGTGTCTGGACCGATGCATGGCCGGGCTGCGGTGGCTGTGTGATGTCTCAAAGCAGCTGCTGTGACACAGGAAGCGGCGGGAAGCCACCTGCCAGCTCAGCTAGGATGCGCAGGCAGGGAGCTACTCAGTGGGGGCAAAAACATTGCCGCTGTGCAATGCTTTTCACCCGTGCGGGGAAGGGTAGGGGGGCCTGACATGCGGCACGGACTAGCCCTGTGCTGGGCGTCCCCCGCATGTCTGAGTAACTGATCGTAGATGTGCTAAATTGACCCTCTTATCCATACATCAGCTTTTCTGATAAACTAGATTTAACAGAACCCTATTTAGAAAATAATCACTTGCACTTAATTAATGATATTCTGACTCCCGAATAGCTTATTATTCAGTTTCACTAGTTTCAGAGAAGACAATAATCCATCAGACAGCTAAATGTGCGCCAATTAATTTAACCTGATAACTTCTGGTAAGGAAATCTATCCGCACAACTGTTTCAGTCTAAATTGCTGGCATTTGCTGAAACATGCCAAACATTAGTTTGAATGCTTTTCACATATTTGGCAACAATTAATGGGATCAATAAAATGTTTCTATTACTTCTAATTAGTTAATTTAGGGAGGAGGAAGTTGTCAATTTAGTAGCTATTTACCTTGAGACATTGCTCTCAGAATGTCTGTAGCATGAAGAACTAATTTACAGTGGGGGTTATTCCGAGTTGATCGCTCGCTAGCAGTTTTTAGCAGCCGTGCAAACGCATAGTCGCCGCCCACGGGAGTGTATATTTTCGCTTTGCAGGAGTGTGAACGCCTGTGCAGCAGAGCGGCTGCAAACACATTTTGTGCAAAACAAGACCAGCCCTGTAGTTACTTATCCTGTGCGATGATCGCTACAACGAGTGACACGGTAATGACGTCAGATACCCGCCCAGCAAACGCCCGGCCACGCCTGTGTTTTTCCAAACACTCCCAGAAAACGGTCAGTTGACACCCAGAAACGCCCTCTTCCTGTCAATCTCCTTGCGATTGGCTGTGCGAATGAAAGCTTCGCTAGATCCTGTGCAAAACCACGATGCCCTTTGTACCCGTACGTCACGCGTGCGCATTGCGGTGCATACGCATGCGCAGATTAGCCATTTTTTTCACTGATCGCTACGCAGCGAACAACGGCAGCTAGCGATCAACTCGGAATGACCCCCAAAAGCACTGCAAAACTCCTTGGTTTGTACCAGTGTCTGGATCAGTCATGCAGACCTCCGGTGGGAGCCTCAGACAGGGCTGTCACCCTGATGGTGTTAATTTCTGTTTCTCTTCCTCATAAAGATTTTTCCTGCACCTGACACTGGGGTCTGTATCACTCATCTGGCAGGACATGAGAGAAACACGCCTGTGCCCGGCAGCCTGGCAGCCATTCAAACTAGCTTCCGTGCATCTGTCTTTGCAGAGAAGTGGCTGCGGAGTTCTCAGTCTTAATAATGTAATCATTAGATTGCCACTAAGCTCTTCACTGCTCACTGCTCTAGTTCTACTTGGACAGACAGACCGAGCCACAGCTTCTAGCTCAGGTAAGTATTTCTAATGGATCACCACATGCCAGGTGGTGGGAAAAAAAATTCCCACAGTGCAAAAATATACACATCACATTAAAGTCCAACTTTCTGCCGCTTCATCAGTTTCAACAAATAAATCCTAATATTGTCAGGTTAAGCATCGTTGATGGCCTAAATAAATTAGAAGTGAGAGGAAACTCACGTGTCCAATGGTAGGTTTGAAAATGTTGTTCAATTATTTGAAATGATCTTGACTATGATGTTTTTCCTCTAGTTGGATGGCCATTCTCACTTGCCCAATTCTGGGAAGGAAAATGTTGCATACCTCCCAAACTTTAGATAATAAAGATTGGGATCAGAAAGGGGCATGGCTTCGCAACAGGGGGTGTGGCTTCATGGAAAATGCTGTTTTCCGGCAAGCCACATTTTCCATTCTCTTCCCACCGGGAGCATGCTAGGCAGAGCAGCAGCTGAGAGAGACCTCCCCCCCCCCTTCCTTTCCCCTCCCCACCCCAATGTGGGACACCGCAATCTGCAGGGGGGGGGGGGGGGGGATGGTGGCAGAACATTGCTTGAAAAAACGGATTGTCCTGACCAAAATGGGACTGGCGGGAAGTATGATGTTGCACATCTACATGTGTTGTCCTTGAATTATTTGCATATATTATTTAGGTAACTTTTGTCTGTGCATATATATATATATATATATATATATATATATATATCTGTGCAACTCATCCAAGGTGATGTTAGCCATATACAGAAGCCCACTGTCAAATATATCTACAGTATCCACTACTAATTAGAAAAATTTGTCAAAATTAGCCAAGTTGCTGATCTAACCAACTGTGATACTGTATAGTCAATTTATAGGCCTATATCATGTTCAGCCACATCTCTATGCAGCCATGACCCTGCCCCATAAGTAGTAAGCCACGCCCATTTACCTGAGGGAAACACAGACTGTGTTACAGAACTTGTTTCTGTTAGGAAAAATGATATTTTAGTGTAATGTGGCTGTTAGGCCTAGAAGTGTATTTACTGTATACCACACTTTCTCCAAGTCACCTTAGGCAAAAATGTAATTTTGGGGGCTTTCAGTTCTATTAATAAAATGAAATTTAAAAAAACAGGATAATAAAGTTAAAATACAGTATGTAGAATTAACACACACACACACACACACACACACACACACACACACACACACACACACACACACACACACACACCACACACACACCCACAGAGCATTATATATTATATGCAGGGGCATTTTAAAAGAGGAGAGGGCCTGCGTGCAGCCTCCATTGCGAGCCTTCTCCTCTCTGGCAGCAAGTAGACTCTGGCATTATGCGCAGGTCTCCGGTAACATGGTGTCCGCGCCTTGTTGCCGGGGACATCTCCAGTGCACATGCGCAAATCACTTGGAAATGTGCGGTTATTTTCGAAGCGATTTGTGTCTGCAGTGCAGGGCCGGCACCGCTGGACTCCCGAGGGGTAAGTATAATATATGGGTGCTGGGTGTGCGGTGTGGGCCCCCCTGGACCATGGGGGCCGTGTGTACCATGCACCTTGCACCCATTTTAGAAGCGCCTATGATTATATGGTATAATATATACATAAAACATTTTTTCACTTTAATTTATATTTTTCCCTTTTTTCTAAATTAAAAAAATAATAATTGAAACTACAGCATTCAAAAGTGGTTTAGTCCAATAGTAGATACAAAATAAATAAACCATCTTTTCCCATTGAACTATATAAGGATGGTGGTAACTGGCAAAACTGGGGTTATTAATGGCCTATGGGCCTAATTCAGAGTTGATCGCAGCAGCAAATTTGTTAGTTGGGCAAAACCAAGTGCACTGCAGGCAGTGGTGCCGAGAGAGGGGGGGGGAGGGTACAAATTACCTGGGCCCAGGTCTGGTGGAGGGGCCCAGTGGGGGCCCAGGCCCCCACCCTCCCCTCTTACCTGGAAGCAGTAGCTGCTGCTTTTCTTCTCAGGCCCGCACACACTGCTGAATGCTGGGCTGTAGTGTTGCCAGGGAAGTGCTTAAAATACAATTTTTTTTCTGTATTTTTTTCTAAGGGTGCATGGCCACGCCTCCTGTGATTAGGTCATGCCCCCTGAAAAGGACCAGGGCCCTGCCAGGCCCGCTACTGCCCTGGCTGGGAGGCATGCCATGCTTCTGTGAGTGAGTGCTTCTCATGTGCTAGACAAGCCACCAAAGAGGTGGGGCCATGCCCCCAGCATGCTGTGGTCACACCCCCTCCAGGTGGGGGGCGCTGGGGCCGAGAAATTTGTTGTACCGGGGCCCAGGATTTCTCTTGACAACCCTGACTGCAGGTGGGGCAGATGTAACATGTGCAGAGAGAGTCAGATTTGGGTGGGGTGTGTTCAAACTGAAATCTAAATTGCAGTGTAAAAATAAAGCAGCCAGTATTTACCCTGCACAGAAACAAAATAACCCACCCAAATCTAACTCTCTCTGCACGTTATATCTGTTGATATTGATCGCTCGCTAGCTACTTTTTGCAGCCGTGCAAACGTATAGTCGCATCCCACGGGGGAGTGTATTTTCGCTTTGCAAGCGTGCGATCGCATGTGCAGCCGAGCGGGACGAAAAAGTTTTTTGCAGTTTCTGAGTAGGTCTGAACTTACTCAGCCCATGCGATCACTTCAGCCTGTCTGGTCCCGGAATTGACGTCAGACACCCGCCCTGCAAACGCCTGGACACACCTGCGTTTTCCCTACCACTCCCATAAAAATGCCCTATTTCTGTCAATCTCCTTGCGAACGGCTGTGTGAATGGAATCGTCGCAAGAAGCATTGCACAGCAACAATGCTGTTTGTACCCGTACGAAGCGCGTGCGCAGTGCGGTGCATATGCATGTGCAGTAGTAACCTGATCACTGCGCTGCGAAAAAATGGGTAGCGTGCGATCAACTCGGAATGACCCCCATGGTTTTGCCCAACTGCTAACAAATTTGCTGCTGTGATCAACTCTGAATTATCCCCTATAAACAGTCCTTTCAAATTCCTTCTTTAAAATATATTCCATCTATAATTAGCAGGTGAGGTTTTCAAAGCAAGTTAATACAGGACTTTGTATTTATGATAAAAAAGTGCATATGTGCTAATAATTGTCCCTGATTAAATAATACATGTATTTCAACTACAATCCCTGGCGCACGCCTTGCCTCTCAACTTTATGCCCGTGGAAGGAGGGACATCTGCGCGCGCCTGGGTGAAAAGGGGCGTGGCTTCGCGGGAGGGCCCGCGATCGTGTACCGCGCCCCCGTTTTCATCATTGAGAAGGCATGCCCAGCGCTCTGTGAGCTGCTGGCATGCCCCTTCTCCCTCTGACTCCAGTGAATAGACGCTGTGCGCATGCGCACAGCGTCTATTCAGCGCTACTCTGCAGCAAGTGCAGGAGCCTCCCAACTGCCCCCCCCCCCCCCCCCCCCCCCACCGCAGGACACTGCGGCCCGCGGGTAGGACAGTCCCAAAAAAACGGGACTGTTCCGCGAAAATCGGGACAGTTGGGAGGTATGCGCAATCCTATGCATGGATGGAGGGAATTGTATCGAAGCATTTATACATACATCCCATACTGCTTTACTTCAAAGTTCTCATTGTGTTGATGCTAATTCTCAGCCGGGTATCAGTAAAATGTTCATTAGCAAAATTATTCCGTCCAGTAAATTCTTATTTAGGATATACTGTAAATGCTTTTATAAGCAAAAAATATTTAGCATGCAGTAAAATGTTCTTGTTGGAATGTCAGTTTCATCAATCACGTGATTTGCTATGTTTTGAAGGGAAGTCTGTGGGAACTTAGGACAAGTGATTGATGAATTATTTTAATTGCAAACCAGCAACAATCTATTTTTGTGTGTTACGGTCCTGGTATTTCCGGCTTCTACAGTGACAGGGATATACCAATTTCATGGACTGGACTAGTGATTTGTTTGTGTGGCTGGACACAGAGGCATAACTGTGGGAGGCACTTTTTGCCCATTCTTGTTACATTTATTTTAATGTGTTAGAAGAGTAACAGTATTTCTAGAAGAAAACGTGTCTTCTGGAGAAATTTTTTTTTATATTAGCTTCTCATGACTGAGGATTGCCCTGCGGGCACCATGTGGTGCTGTACAGCAAGGACTTAAATGTGCCATTCAGGGGCGTCACTGTGCATTTTAGACACCCAGTCCAGTGCACATCTTCATTGCTTCATAGGGTTAGATTTACCAAAGATCAGTGATGTGCACCGGAAATTTTTCGGGTTTTGTGTTTTGTTTTGGATTCGGTTCCACGGCCGTGTTTTGGATTCGGACGCGTTTTGGCAAAACCTTCCTGAAAATTTTTTGTTGGATTCGGGTGTGTTTTGGATTCGGGTGCTTTTTTACAAAAAAACCTCAAAAACAGCTTAAATCATAGAATTTGGGGGTCATTTTGATCCCATAGTATTATTAACCTCAATAACCATAATTTCTACTCATTTTCAGTCTATTCTGAACACCTCACACCTCCCAATATTATTTTTAGACCTAAAATTTGCACCGAGGTCGCTGGATGACTAAACTAAGCGACCCAAGTGGACGACACAAACACCTGGCCCATCTAGGAGTGGCACTGCAGTGTCAGACAGGATGGCACTTCAAAAAAATAGTCCCCAAACAGCACATGATGCAAAGAAAAAAAGAGGCGCAATGAGGTAGCTGTGTGACTAAGCTGTACCGTACTGCTATATAGTATATACTGGTGGTCAGCAAACTATGCAAAACTGAAATGCACCACAGGTATGGATGGATAGTATACTTGACGACACAGAGGTAGGTAGAGCAGTGGCCTACTGTACCGTACTGCTATATAGTATATACTGGTAGTCAGCAAACTGTGCAAAACTGAAATGCACCACAGGTATGGATGGATAGTATACTTGACGACACAGAGGTAGGTAGAGCAGTGGCCTACTATACCGTACTGCTATATAGTATATACTGGTGGTCAGCAAACTGTGCAAAACTGAAATGCACCACAGGTATGGATGGATAGTATACTTGACGACACAGAGGTAGGTAGAGCAGTGGCCTACTGTACCGTACTGCTATATAGTATATACTGGTGGTCAGCAAACTGTGCAAAACTGAAATGCACCACAGGTATGGATGGATAGTATACTTGACGACACAGAGGTAGGTAGAGCAGTGGACTACTGTACCGTACTGCTATATATATAGTTATACTGGTGGCCGGCAAACTGTGTAAAACTGAAATGCACCACAGGTATGGATGGATAGTATACTTGACGACACAGAGGTAGGTAGAGCAGTGGCCTTCTGTACCGTACTCCTATATATTATATACTGGTGGTCAGCAAAATTCTGCACTGTCCTCCTACTATATATACTACAATGCAGCACAGATATGGAGCGTTTTTCAGGCAGAGAACGTATAATACTGGTGGTCACTGGTCACTGGTCAGCAAAACTCTGCACTGTCCTCCTTCTATATAATACTGCTGGTCCCCAGTCCCCACAATAAAGCAATTAGCACACTGAGCACAGATATTTGCAGCACACTGAGCACAGTCAGATATGGAGCGTTTTTCAGGCAGAGAACGTAGATATTTGCACTTGCAGCACACTGAGCACAGATATTTGCAGCACACTGAGCACAGATATTTGCAGCACACTGAGCACAGATATTTGCAGCACACTGAACATAGAAACTGAGAGGACGCCAGCCACGTCCTCTCACGATCATCTCCAATGCACGAGTAAAAAATGGCGGCGACGCGCGGCTCCTTATATAGAATACGAATCTCGCGAGAATCCGACCGCGGGATGATGACGTTCGGGTGCGCTCGGGTTAACCGAGCAAGGCGGGAGGATCCGAGTCTGCCTCGGACCAGTGTAAAATGGGTGAAGTTCGGGGGGGTTCGGATCCCGAGGATCCGAACCCGCTCATCACTAGATTAATAAGTACCAACCAATCAGCTTCTGTCATTTTACAGACTGGGCCTGATTCAGATGTGGTTGGAGGTGCTATCGCTTACATAGAAGCAGCAATGATAGCAGCACTAATATGGTATTGCAGCAGGGGGCGTCACACATTCATGGATATTCAGCTGCAGCCCCTGGCCTAGAATCACATGACTGCTGAAGGCGAAACCTGCACATGTGCACAATCCACTATTTCTCCCCTGCAGTTTCTAGGGACCGCATCTGCTGGCAGAAAAGGCAGGGGAGTGGCTCCCATTGGAAGCACTACATGCCAATCGCCACTGACTAGTTTCTATTCCCATCCCCTCACTTTCCCCACATCCTCTACACAGAAATGGATGTACAGTCTCATTTTGTTAATAGCTATTCTATGTATTGATGTTCCTTCTATGTTGTTTCCCACGGTATTGTGTAACACCTTATGGTACCACAGAATAAAGGATAATAATACTACTGCAATCAGAGTGTAAGATAAGTCCGAATCTCACCGTGTGTACACACCCTAACACTATCAGTAAAGCATTTTGTTTTCCGTAGAACCTTTGTTTCAATGTTAGTATATCCCAGGCCAAATGTTTTCATCCATAGAAGTCACCAGACATGTTATTAGTATACTTAGAAAATAAAAAGCTCCATGTATGGAAGAGGAGTGGGCTGGCTAGATGTGATTAGTGTGATATTCCTCCAGGCAGAAATAGAATTGACAACTGCATTACGATTGCAAGTGATAAAAGTTTATTATGAAACAAAGGTGATATACAGGCAATGTTCAAGGGAACACGTCCCCCTCATCGAGTCATTACAGAATAGTCGTGAAAGCAGCACAAGGTGGGAGCAAATTTCTCCGGTTCTAATTAGCATTAAATCAGTAGTTAAGTAAACACAGTCACCGTCCTTAATGTAAGCAAAATATGATGATAAAAGTCATTGCAAATAATTCAACAACAATACCCCATTCCTCTTCCTGATTTCATTTCCATCTGTTACCTGAATGAGATGCGGTTATATTACCGGCGCTCGGGATCCCGACGGTCAGCATGCCGACGCCGGTATCCCGAACACTAAAAATGACAGCCGTCGGCATGTCGACCCACAGGGTCTATTCCCGCTCATGGGTGTCCACGAGTCTGCAAGGGACTTTGTTGCGCTAGCCTCCCCCCCTCCCCCCACCAGCATTCTGCAGTCGGGATCCCGGTGTCGGTATGCTGACTGCCGGGATGCCGGCATAACATACCTAACCCACCTGAACATAAAGGTCATCAAGAGCAGTGCCTGACCTCGATGCTGGTGTGGAAGTGGATGGGGAACCTGCAGATGTGTCCTCAGTACGCCATGTAATGTGAGACGCCTGCCGCTGTTGAGCCACCAGGTCCCGTGCAACACCATTAGTGTCGGGTGTCTTTTTTTACCAAAAAGTAAACTTGTCGCAACTTGATATGACTATGACGCACCAGGAGACTGATGATTCATTTTCTATGTGACACTTGTATGTCGTGTGTGACTGAGGGCTAGATGTACTATAGCTTAAAACGTGATTAAGTGGAGAATGATAAAGTGCCAGCCAGTCAGCTGCTGTTATGTCACAGGCGCTGTTTTAAAAATGACAGGAGCTGGTTGGCTGGTAGTTTATCACTCTCCACTTTCTCACTTTTCAAGGCTTAGTACATCTGGCCCTCGTATACGGAGCACAATGGAACAAGTATTGGAAAATGCTGCAGTGTACACTTTAGCACTTTATATACAGATTCAGAGACTCAGTTGCACACAGATATACTGTACAAGTGCCGCATATAAATTAATCAGCAGTTTCCTGGCGCATCCCAGGCACATCTTACTGCGGTTAAGACTAATTTTTGGCAAACAGATGCAAAAAGACACCCGGCAGTAGCAGAGTCTCACGGGACCTGGTGCGCCGAGAGGGGCTGTTTGGCATGACTGCAGCAACGATGTGTGAGGACACATCTGTAAGTAGTCTTGGGCCCTATGTATGAGGGGGACATAGTCCAGGTGCCCTGGTTACTTTTTACCTCCCCCCCCCCCCCTTCAACAGCCTACCTCAAGTTTTCTGCCTCTGACTGTTGGATATCCCTGATCCAACAGTCCCTCTGAACCCTCCTTCTCCTATATCTTACTGCTCTTATCTGGGGCGTAGCCAGCACTTTGTGGGCCCCATAGCAGAATTTTAAAGTGGCCCCTGTCCCAGTGCTTCTAGAGAGACATCTCTCTGTAGCAGTTGTTAATTGTATGCCCCATAGTAGTGCACTAGCTTATTTTATGAACCATAGTAGTACCCTAGTTCACATTATGTCACATTTTATGGCTGCCAGTACACGTTATGTAACACAGTGCCCCCAACTCATATTATGACATAGGGGGTAATTTAGAGTTGATCGCAGCAGCAAATTTGTAAGCAGTTGGGCAAAACCATGGGGGTCATTCCGAGTTGATCGCTCGCTGCCGATTTCCGCAGCGCAGCGATCAGGTAAAAAAACAGCAAAACTGTGCATGCATATACACCGCAATGCGCAGGCACGTCGTACGGGTTTAAAGAGGATCAATCCTGGGCGATGGATTTAGTGAAGATTCCATTCGCACAGCCGAACGCAAGGTGATTGACAGAAAGAGGGCGTTTATGGGTGTCAACTGACCATTTTCTGGGAGTGTTTGGAAAAACACAGGCGTTTGCAGGGCGGGTGTCTGATGTCAATTCCCGCACCAAAAAGACTGAAGTGATCGCAAGGGCTGAGCATGTCCAGAGCTACTCTGAAACTGCACAAAATGTTTTTGCTGCACTCGGCTGCAAAGGCATTCACACACTTACACTCCCCCGTGGATGGCGACTATGCGTTTGCATGGCTGCTAAAAGTAGCTAGCGAGCGATCAACTCGGAATGACTCCCATTGTGCACTGCAGGTGTGGCAGATATAACATTTGCAGAGCGAGTAAGATTTGGGTGGGTTCAGTGGCGGAAGTCCCGGAGGCAGTGGAGTCGGTTGCCGCCGGGCTCCAGCAGTGAAGGGGGCACCTTCTCCATTGCCTATGGTTCACTTCACATTCCTTCACTACGCGCCAGTCACTTACAGTGAGCGTACAGTATATGCTCACTAGCGGCATTTCATTTAGTGTAAGTGGAGGCGGTGTTTGCCGGCTGTGTGTCCGCCCCCTGGGCCCTGACAACCCAGCAGCATGGCCCCGTCCCCTGACAACCCGGCTGCCCGCTCCAACCCCTGCACTCGGCTCCCTGACTTCCGCTTGTGGACGCCCTGGCTGCGTGGATCCCGCGCCAGACACCCCGGCTAGATAGCTCCTGCATGCAGCGGCATGTCCAAGAGTGGCAGCGGTGTCTGCATGAGGAGTAATGGGTGAGTAGAGGGGATTGACAGGGAAGGCTGACGGTGCGGGGACAGAAAGAGAGTATATGTGGCTATGTGTATAGTTGTGATTGTGTGCGCACATATGTATACATGTGGCTGTGTATATGTTATATGTGTGTGTGTGTGTATGTATATGTGGTTGTTTGTGTATATTATATGTATATATGTGGCTGTGTATATGTATATATGTGGTTGTGTGTGTTTATATATGGCTATGTATATATGTGGCTGTCTATGTATATACCTGTTTGAGCTTGGCTTGTCCAGACCACGGAGATGGGATAGCACAGTGCATATTACTCACCACCAGCACGCTCACAGCTACCATCATCCTCTATTGATTTTGACCGGCATGGACTATGGAAATGGGAGACGGGACATTTTTAGAGTTGTTTCACAAGGGGCGGTTTTGGCTGTCCAGCCATAAATCGGACAGCTTTTTACCTTTGTTTTGTTCAAGTGGAAGGAACAACTACATTAGGCCTTCCGCACACCGCATGAACACGGAGTGGCCGCCGTGTTACAGCCGTCTTCACGTATCACTCCCATCTGGCTGCTGCTACTGCTGCGGTGGCTGCTGCTGCGCACGCTCACAACTTTCAACACGGCAAAAAGCTATTGTGTGTGAAAGTCACTGATCACGGCCAAAAAAACAGGCGGCTTCTTGCCGGCCAGTGAAAACTGCCCTGTGTGAAATAGCCCTTAAGGAGCCGCTCACTTATTGCCAGCTTCGGTTGCTGCACCTAACGTCATACAGGTCGGGGAGGAGGAGGGGGGGGTTGGTAGGGGGGCACCATCGTCTATTTTGGTGGGGTGGGGGGGGGTAGGTAGGGGGGCACCATCGTCTATTTTGGTGGGGTGGGGGGGGTAGGTAGGGGGGCACCATCGTCTATTTTGCCTCCGGGCGTCTGGTATGAACTTACGCCCCTGGGTGGGTTATATTGTTTCTGTGCAGGGAAATACTGGCTGCTTTATTTTTACACTGCAATTTAGATTTCAGTTTGAACACACCCCACCCAAATCTTACTCTCTCTGCACATGTTACATCTGCCTCCCCTGCAGTGCACATGGTTTTGCCCATTAGCTAACAAATTTGCTGCTGTCAACTCTGAATTAGGCACATAGGGGGTCATTCCGAGTTGATCGTAGCTGTGCTAAATTTAGCACAGATACGATCAGGCACTCAGACATGCAGGGGGACGCCCAGCACAGGGCTAGTACGCCCCGCATGTTAGTGCTGGTCCCCCCCCCCCCCCCCCACCCGCTGAAATACAAAAGCTCCTGCGGCTGGCCAGGAGAACCTCTTCGCTGCCCCTGGTCGCAGCGGCTGCGTGTGACGTCACGCAGCCACCGCGGCCCACCCCCCCAACGGTCCGGCCATGCTGGCGTTAACGCACCCGTCCAGCCCCCTCCCGCCCAGCAACCGCCTCTGCCTCAGAGGCGATCGCTAGCCAACGACGGCTGGCATGCGCCGGCGCACTGCGGCGCCGGCGCATGCGCAGTTCCGACCCGACACCTGCGATAAACTGCAGCGAGCGATCGGGTTGGAATGACCCCCCTAGTGTCTCCAGGTCATATTATGCCACACTGTAGTGCCTACATTTCATATAATGCCACATTACAGTGCCCACAGTTCATATTATGTAACAGTAATCCATCCTGTTAATTTTATACCACACAAGTTACGTCAGCGCCGGCGGCTGTGTGCGCCTGAACTGAGCAACATTTGAATTGCTCCTTTGTGCGCCATCTAGTGGCCGCCGGCACGCAAAACACTTGAATTCCCCCAATAGAGGTGATGAGCAGCATTAGCCTTTTATTATATAAGATTACCATGGGCATAACTAGATATACTGTATTGTAGGCCCCAAGGCAAAAGTTTGTAAGTGCTTCTATGTATAACCCAATACGGAAAAATTTATATAACACATGTTACTGTGACAGGGCAGATGGGCCCCTCTTAGCTTTGGGCCCCACAGCAGCTGCACCCAGTAGCGGATCTTGCCACGGGCAAGCAGGACTTTTGCCCGGGGCGCCGCCTTCCGGAGGGCGCCGCACCACGGCAAGATCCGCTGCTGCTGTGCCCCCCGCTGTCCCGCTGCCCGCTGTGAAGGGAAACTAGACGCTACGCGTCTTGTTTCCCTTCATGGGCTGCCCGCTGTGAAGGGAAACTAGACGCTACGCGTCTAGTTTCCCTTCGTGGAGAGGACCTTTTCTGTAATGATGTGCGGTGCGTGTTGACGTCATCGCGCACCGCACAGCAAAGGTCCTCTCCACGAAGGGAATTAGACGCGTAGCGTCTAGTTTTCCTTAGTGGAGAGGGCCTTTGCTGTGCGGTGCGTGATGACGTCATCGCGCACCGCACATCATCTCAGCGGCGCTACTACTGTACAGGGGGGCGTAACAGACCACGCCCCCTGTATGAAGCCACGCCCCCATATGGCCGCCCGGGGCGCAAAAAGACCCTGAGCCGGCCCAGGCTGCACCCCCTGTACCTATGGTAGCTACGCCATTGTATATAACACATGTAACTGTGACAGGGAAGAAGGGCCCCTCTCAGCTCTGGGCCCCATAGCAGCTGTACCCACTGCACCTATGGTAGCTACACCATTGTATATAACACATGTAACTGTGACAGGGAAGGTGGCCCCTCTCAGCTCTGGGCCCCATAGCAGCTGCACTGCCTGCACCTATGGTAGCTACGCCCTTGTATATAACACATGTAACTGTGACAGGGAAGGTGGGCCCACCACACCTCAGGACCCCATAGCAGCTGCACCCCCTGCACCTATGGTAGCTACACCATTGTATATAACACATGTAACTGTGACAGGGAAGGTGGGCCCACCACACCTCAGGACCCCATAGCAGCTGCACCCCCTGCACCTATGGTAGCTACACCATTGTATATAACACATGTAACTGTGACAGGGAAGGTGGGCCCACCACACCTCAGGACCCCATAGCAGCTGCACCCCCTGCACCTATGGTAGCTACGCCCTTGTATATAACACATGTAACTGTGACAGGGAAGGTGGCCCACCACACCTCAGGACCCCATAGCAGCTGCACCCCCTGCACCTATGGTAGCTACACCATTGTATATAACACATGTAACTGTGACAGGGAAGGTGGCCCAACACACCTCAGGACCCCATAGCAGCTGTACCCCCTGCACCTATGGTAGCTACGCCCTTGTATATAACACATGTAACTGTGACAGGGAAGGTGGCCCCTCTCAGCTCTGGGCCCCATAGCAGCTGCACTGCCTGCACCTATGGTAGCTACGCCCTTGTATATAACACATGTAACTGTGACAGGGAAGGTGGGCCCACCACACCTCAGCACCCCATGACAGCTGCACTCACTGCACCTATGGTAGCTATGCCCTTGGCCCTTATCATTGCCCCCTTACACCCCAAGTACTCCTGCTAACTACCTCTGAAACTATAGGAACTACAAATACAATTTGGGACTTCATCGCAAGCCTATTTATCTATCTAGAGCAGGGGTGGCCAAGCAGGCAGAGACAAAGAGCCAAAAAATCTTGTTACGTACGTCAAAGAGCCGACATCGAGCCGAAGGCGCTTGTGCAATAATGGGGTGTGGCTTTATGCCAGCTAGGACACACCCCTGGTATAAAATACATTGAAAAAGCCAGATCCAGCATAAGATACATTGAAATAGTCACTTTCACATAAAATAATTGAAAAAGCCAAATCCATATAAAATATATTGAAAAAGCCAGATTCACATAATACACTTCAGCTCCCCCTATGTGTCCTCTATTTGCCACCTATAGTATTTGGCTCTGTCAGTTTTCAGTCCCTGTAGTGTTGCTGCGTGTCTGGCTGGAGTGCAGCGGTTTCTGTATCTGTTGTGGTCACGTGACTTTGAGTGTTGGGAGCCACATTTGAGTAAAGAAAGAGCCACATGTGGCTCAAGAGCCACAGGTTGGCCACCGCTGATCTAGAGTGATACAGTGTGTAATAGGACTCCCCCCCCAAAAAAATAAAAAAAAAATGGGTCACCTGCTAATGAAAGTGCAATTACATTATATCTACATGGTGTTCTGCCAACAATCCTGGCAATGCAATATCTAATAAATTGAATGAAAGACTGAAGCAAGCAATCATTCATAATTAGGCTAACATAAATCATTCTTTTAAATCAAAATGACTTGAGTTCATGATCTGTAAAGGGAAAGACAAATAATTACTGATGGAACAGAAAAGAAGCAATTAAAAGTTACTAAATACAATTTAGTTTCAATTTGTCATTCAACCCATATGTTTGCACAGATTTCAGGCCTTGTATCCAGAACTTTTTCTCACATGCGGTAAATTTCTTTCTGACATGAAGGGAAGACTTTTGATTAGATGCTAATGAGGACTGGGGATATTTTTGTGATGTCACCACTACTTAAATTTGGCAACACCTCCTGGTTGATGTTGCCATGGCGGCTTAATTTCGCACTGACCTCTTCCTATGCACTAATGCTACACTTAGTAGTGGGAAGAGGGAAGAGCTTGGAGGTAATAGGTCAATCATGGAACAAGGGAATAGCGTTTTTCGCTATTCTGTGTCGCTGGTTACAAGCACAATGTATTCTCTTGAACAAGGTTGGACTGGCCCACAGGGGTACAGGGGAAACCACCGGTGGGCCCCACTTCCTGGGGGCCCACCTCCTGCACTAAGGATCAATGCACTTGAATTGTACATTATACATATTATCTACGGTGCATTGCAGTTATTAATCTATTACATTATCATGCATGCACTAGCAATATTTACTATGGGGGTAATTCCAAGTTGATCGCAGCAGGATTTTTTTAAGCAGTTGGGCAAAACCATGTGCATTGCAGGGGAGGCAGATATAACATGTGCAGAAAGAGTTAGATTTGGGTGGGTTATTTTATTTCTGTGCAGGGTAAATACTGGCTGCTTTATTTTTACACTGCAAATTAGATTGCAGATTGAACATACCACACCCAAATCTAACTCTCTCTGCACATGTTAAATCTGCCTCCCCTGCAGTGCACATGGTTTTGCCCAACTGCTAAAAAAAATCCTGCTGAGATCAACTTGGAATTACCCCCTATATATATTTATCATGGGGCCCATACCATGTTAGCCAAGCCTCTGTGACAGCTGGCCACACCCCTAAGCATGGGCCTCTACCTCTGCATCCCCCCGGTGGGCCCTCCATGCCCCAGTCCGACACTGCTCTTGAATGTTGGTTGAACACAATGAATGGCTGCCTTCTCTCTTATTATTAGTCAGCAGCAAGTATACTTCATGTCTGTAATGTAATACATAACATGTCTGCTACTTAAGCCATTGTAATAGATATTTCCTAAAGCTGCTTGAATCCTAACTTTAACATGTTAGTCAGTTATATGCTGCAGATATACTCTATATAATTGATTAAATTGATAAGAGTGACAGAAAGCAATTAATACTCCTGGTGGATATTTAAACCCATGAGTCAGCTGGCACTGTTTAAGCCAAATTTAGAGTAGAAATGCACAGAGTTAAGTATTGGTGCTGTCTGTTGGTTATTCATGTTATTCACATGGAAGTGTTAGTGTTATTAAGAGGTGGAGCTTGGTTGTGTGTAATGTTATATGGGTATGCCCTTAGGAAGCTTCCTGATCATCTTGCTTGAGGGACACCCATCCTCCCTTCCTAGTTGTTTTCGGCTTAACAGGAGAAAATGGCTGCAGTCAGTTCTTGAGGTGTTTCCCCACCAATCAGGGCCATAAAGCGGGTGGTGCTGCTGGGGCATAGAGCAGCAAACTAGTTATCCTGTGCAAGCGAACCCGCCCACCCACCCCCTGAGAGACGCTCAGGGGTTGGGTGCAGCACATAGTGCAGTACCGCCTTGTTACTGGGCTACCACCAATATAAGGGATAGGTTGATTCAACCCTGCTGGGGCATTATGTATTGTATCATCGTGGGTGGAGTTGGATACATTGAGTGGAGAATGATGGGATGGCCGAAGGCCGCCTTCTAGGGCTGGTGTGTTGTTTTTGTGGATATTAATACTGTGAGTAAAGATCCCCTTACATTACCAATGGATTGCCACAATTTCCTAATCCCCAGTGCCAACTAGGGGAATCGGAAATATTCAACTAGTTTAAAAATCTTGTTTCCCCATTCCTGACTGAATCGGGATCAGCAAATTGGGGATTTTTAAAATAAAGAATTTCATTGATCTAGTCGGGTCAGGGAATTTGGGGAATCATCATCCAGGCATTGGCGTTTACAGCGCCATACAGAGGAGGGGGCCTATCTGGAGGTGCACAAGGGCCCCCTCCTCTGTAGAAACGCCCCTGCATCCAGGTGTATGGCGGCCATTTTGATATGCTTCAATACTTATTCTATTCAAGTTCATTTAAAATGAAATAACACCAGATTCTTCTTCCTAGCCAATATTTGCATCTGTGTCATTAATTTTAGTTAAGTTAGGTACTGTGTATTGTCCACTGTCTGATAAGTGTGGGCTGACATCAGCCATTGTGGAGTTTAGTAATGACGATAATTAAAGTTTGCAAGCTTCCAGCTCTCACACAATTACGTGTTATTTTGATATTTTTTGTCTTTTTTTGTAGCTTCACTCAGATGTCGATTCCGGTGATGGGAAAATTAAGTACATACTCTCAGGGGAAGGTGCTGGAACCATTTTTGTAATCGATGACAAATCAGGAAACATTCATGCAACAAAGACTTTGGACCGAGAAGAAAGAGCCCAGTACACATTAATGGCACAGGCAGTTGAACGGGAAACAAATAAACCCCTAGAGCCACCATCAGAATTTATTGTCAAAGTCCAGGATATAAATGATAATCCACCTGAATTCTTGGATGAAAAATATCACGCAACAGTTCCAGAGATGTCCAGTGTGGGTATGTCTTTTTCCAAGATCACTACACAAATGGATAAAAGTTCATGTTTATGTAAAGGTATCTGAAAAGTAAAGTAACATATGGAACAAGACACACAACTGGAAATGTCATTGACATAGGGTACAAGCGCTGTATTTTTTGTTCAGTTTAATTTATACTAGAGCATTTGCATTAATAAGTAAAATAATAAAGTTTCCTTATCATGCATCATAGTTCAATAGAAAAAGAAATTACGATCAGTGCCCAAAATTCTAAACTGGGTGGTTTGCAGTCTCCTAGGTAACATAAATGTTATTTGTAGTCAGGCACTTTGAGATGACAAGAAAACTGGAACACAAAAACTTAGCATGAATCTTTGGATGTTTGGGTTTTATTTGTAACAAAGAGGTTTATTCACTTTATTTACCTACATCGGGTTGTAAAACCCGTCACTTTTGGTTGTTCTTATGCCCGATATTTAAAAAGGTAATGCTTTGCTAGCAGTTTCTTGCTAGCAAAAGCATTGCCCTTCTCAATTTTGGGCATAAACACATTGAGAAGCACCAGGTTCCACAACACAATGTAAATACACCCCAAAGTGTCAATGGAAAGTTAATGTCATGCTTCTGAAATTAAAATTATGTTTTTCTTTGTGTTCGTTATTTTTTTTGAAAGTACTATATTTCAAGTAAGCCCAAATTTCATTACCTAAAGGGCCCCATACAGTACAACAATTTTGCACAATTTCATGCGATTCTGATCTTTCGGGCCAATATATCGTATGCAAAGTGTCAAATCGGATGTGTTTTCGTTCCGATCCGATGCGCGTTCCCGTGAGTGTCAGATCGGATCCCCTAGATCGCTAGTGCTGCACGATTGATTTATCAGAATCGCATGGAATCAGATGGAAAATGGTGTTCTTTTTGTGCATGTGATATATCGCATGCGATGTATGGCACAAGTTTGACTGGCATACGATATATCGCATGCGAATTATCGCGGCTTGATCAATGGCATGCAATATATCTTATGCAAAAATATCACAAAAGTACAAAATTGTATGGAATCACTCCCGGGAAGATCCCGGGAGAGTTCAAGGGAAATCGCATCCGACTTCAGCCTCAGACATATCGTTGTAGTGTATGGGGCCCTTTAGTGATTTCAGTAAGTCCCTGAATCACTTTGCCTTTAATTGCACTGATGCAAAAC
Organism: Pseudophryne corroboree; assembly: GCF_028390025.1. Taxonomy (NCBI): domain Eukaryota; kingdom Metazoa; phylum Chordata; class Amphibia; order Anura; family Myobatrachidae; genus Pseudophryne; species Pseudophryne corroboree. Next base: position 279,864,281 of record NC_086454.1, on the reverse strand, counting down.
AAAGCCTATATCTTTTCTTTCAATCAAATCATAGCTTTATGTGCAGTTCCCATAATGATAGCTGTATAATCATGTATCAGACCCCCCTATAATATAACCCTGTATTTTCGAGAAGTGAGACCAGCAGAATACCAAAAATACATGTTCCCAGTTTTTTTTGGCTCTTGTAATGTAACTAGTAGTATTAAATTATGATCTTATATGCTCAGCTAAGTTTTCAACTAATTACACTTCAAATTGCATTACAATTGGAAACTTGCATTGATTTTTAGAAAAGAGACAATGGGGGTCATTCTGAGTTGTTCGCTAGCTGTTTTCGTTTGCAGCGCAGCGATTAGGTAAAAAAGCGGCACTTCTGCGCATGCGTATGTGGCGCAATGCGCACGCGCGACGTACTTTCACAACAGCCGATGCAGTTTCACTTTTCAATCGCACTGCTGGACGCAGAGTGATTGACAGGAAGTGGGTGTTTCTGGGTGGTAACTGACCGTTTTCGGGGAGTGTGAGTAAAAACGCAGGCATGTCAGATACAAACGCAGGCGTGCCTGGGGAAATGCAGGCGTGGCTGGCCGAACGCAGGGCGTGTTCGTGACATCAAAACAAGAACTAAACTGTTTGAAGTGATCGCAAGCTAGGAGTAGGTCTGGAGCTGCTCAGAAACTGCACAATCTTTTTTTGTAGCAGCGCTGCGAACCTTTCGTTCGCACTTCTGCTAAGCTAAGATACACTCCCAGAGGGCGGTGACTTAGCATTTGCACGGCTGCTAAAAGCAGCTAGCGAGCGAACAACTCGGAATGAGGGCCAATGGCTTTAATCACTTTCAGACATGTTTAAGCTCACGGATGCTAAGTACATACATAAGGTATATAACTGTGATTAGTTGCTAAAGATGAGCTTATATATATAATGTTCTGAAAAGCCAATCAACACAAGTTAAAAAGCTTAATTGTTTTAAAGAAATCATTGTTGATGAGATGCTTTCTATATCCTGCAGGTACATCAGTAATCCAGGTAACAGCGTCAGATGCAGATGACCCCACATATGGTAACAGTGCTAAGCTTGTGTACAGTATTCTCGAAGGGCAACCATACTTTTCGGTGGAAGCTCAAACAGGTAAATAAACCCATTATATGAGTACAGTATGTGAATCGTCTTCATGTTGCAGCTATTTTCCTAAAGTTCAAAAAATAAAGCGCAGATTTATCAAGCATTGGATAGTGATAAATTGCACGGTGATAAAGTGCCAACCAATCAGCTCCTAACTGCCACGTTTCAGGCTGTGTTTGAAAAATGACAGGACGAGCAGTCAATGAACAAGAACTGAGTTAATTTTCCTCTTTTAAATTGTGCGTTTCACCACAGCAGCTGTACTTTTTCAACTTAAATCTCCAAGTTTGGAATGTTTACAATAAAAAGTTCTGTTTAGAAAATATTTAATTGTATTATAGCAGATTTTTCCATTTTAGTTTCATTAGTTTACTTTTAACGGACATATTTATCAAAATTATTTTTACTAAAATAATGTAAAAAGGGGTGTTTTCTGCCTATTGGCAGTGAAGTCTGAGCTTGAATCTGGCCCCTGTGATCAGTCATGTGTGTCTGTGGACACACAGGCTTATCACTGTGTGGAAAAAAAAGTAAAAAAAAAAGTAATTACCCAGGGACAGGTGATTGGTGGTCAGATGCTCCTGCTGTGACCCCCGGTGTAATAAAGTGATGCTGCAAATCGCCATCTCGCTTTACAGTATCGGGGGTCATGGTCCTGGCTGCAGGTAAGTGTAAGCAGGGGGAGGGGGATCTTTGGAGTCAGCCAGCAGCGGCACATGCGCTATCACAATCTCATGAATTTTTTCATGAAAAATACCCTGAGAAGTGCAGTAAGAGGATTCACAGGGACAAGCTTTCTTGCAAGCTCTGGCCTTGCATACAAAAATTGATAAGTCCCTGCGATGTATTAAAATATCATATTTTGCAGATTTGGGCAAATTTATCACAACCCATCCACATCTGAGATGCGGATTGTGGTAAATATTTCCCTTAGTCACTGCTGTTCAATCTAGAGATGAGCGTGTTCTGGTTTTACTCGGTTTTACTTGGTTCTCAAAATGGCATCTTATTGGCTATCCAAAACAAGAGACATCCGCGAGCCAATAAGATGTCGTTTTGAGAACCGAGTAAATCCGCGTAAAACCGAACCCGCTCATCTCTAGTTCAATCCATGCAGTAGGAACATGATATTCAAACGAATTTACATATATGAGTAATTGATACCTCAAGGAAGACTTGTAAACATAAACAAAAGCCAAATATGGACTTGGTCATTGTGGCTGTTTTGGTGCCCCTAGCTCCTCAGCACTGTACACATTATCATATGCCCTGCTTGTACCTGTTGTGTATGTGTGTGATTACACCAGCACCTTACCCTCATAATTATTCTTTTAAGTTACCTAATACTACATCCTTCTGTCAGCTACTTTCCATAGACCTCCCACCACCACACTGACCCTGGTGGAGATACCAACCCCACTCTACATACAACTATATCCTGGTAATTTACACACATCTTATTAATGAATGAGCTATTGCACAGCTCCCCAACTGCATAGACCCCCTAATATACAAAGAACCTGTATGTATTATTTATACAGATATTCCCATAGCTTTGTGTGCTTAACTGGTGCAGTGAACTGACCTGCTCTCCAACCTCCATGTGTGTGCTGTACGGAGAACCCAGCCAAAAAATCCTGGAATCTAGCAGATGCCCAGACACATGCAGTAGCAGCAGACATAGTACATGCAGTAGCAGTGATTGGACATATATATATATATATATATATATATATATATATATATATACAGTATATAGAAAACTTTCGATCATTTCATGAAATGGGTACGACTTTCCCACAAGGGAGCTATAATAGTTTTTGAAATGCCGACAGAAGTGTTTTGGACACAAACATCCAAAGAGCTCTATAGCTGCGTTCTCCAATAGCAATGCATCATATTTGGACAGACACATTCACATGGAGCATTATAAGCTCCCATTATAAACTGTGAGCTGTAAAGAGCTGCTACTATCCAGCTGTGATAAAATGCTACAAATATTCGGAATAGGCACCTGTGAAGCTGGAACATGGAAAAGTGTCTGTGTGACATTACCCAACTACCCACTTATTAAATATTCTTATTCTTCTTTTTCCAAAAATGTGGTTGAAAAATATAAAAAAAATTATTTTAGAAGTATTTGTCAGTTTTTCTTTGGAAATGACTGTAACATAAGCAGCGTGTTTGACCTAGGTTATTCTAGTCTTATTACATTAAATACTACCTACTGAACAAAAGTACTGTACAACCCTTTGCTGGGGGTTTAGTTTTCTTTGTACATTTGCCATGGTGATTAAACACTGAAATAATAATGCAGGCCAGCGTATATTATTAACATTCTCTTATTATTCTACAACTCTGATATGTTAAAAGATCCCAAAAATATACCTGAACAGTACAGTACATTGCACTTGGCCATAAAAATAATTTTTCTTGAATTTGTTTTAGGTTTAGTCCAGACTAACTTTTATTTTTGTTTAAAGGGGAGATGTATCAAACCTTGGAGAGAGATAAAGTGGAGAGAGATAACGCACCAGCCAATCAGCTTCTGTCACCTTACAGGCTTGGGGGAGATGTACCAGCCACTCAGCTCCTAACTGCCATGTTACAGACTGTGATTTAAAAAATGACAGTTAGGATCTGGAAGGCTGGTATTTTATCTCTCTCCACTGTATCACTCTCCAAGGCTTAGTACATCTCTGCCCCTTTGTGTGAAAAAAAATGACAGTTATGCCACTTTCACACTGAAGCTCCAGCTCAGACTTGTGTCTGCCTGGGATACTGCACACGGGTCACGGCCTTCGGATATACTTACCCCTTTCACACCGCTGGACGGTCCCGGGTTGTCGCCGCTAACACAGGACCCTTGGAGATGGTGTCATCTCCAAGCATTCCTGAGCCAATCAATCAGCAGCCTTTTAGACATGACCTGGATCTGCCTTTTACACTGCAGCCAACCCTGGTCGGACCAATGAATGACCTGTGTCACCGTTGCACAACCTGGGTCGACCCTTTCACACCAAGCCATGACCCCGGTCACACTGGCTTCCCCCTGCAATAATCTGGGTTCTCAGTTTGATGTGAAAGTAGTATTAGTAGTTGATTGGTTGGCACTTTGGGGGAGCTTTATCAAGGCTTGGAGTGAGATAAAGTGGAGAGAGTAAAGTTGCCAACCAATCAGCTCCTGTCATTTTCCAAATGCAGCCTGCAGCATGACAGAAGACAATTGGTTGGCACTTTATCTCTCTCCACTTTATCTCTGTTCACATTTTTATAAATCTCCCCCTTTATCTTTTTCCAAGACTTGATACATCTCCCCCCTAATATACAATCTACAGGCAGACTATATCTGTTGGGAGAATAAGTCCTATCAAAATAAAAATGTTCATAAATATGCTTGCTATGCACACTGTTTCCTCTGAGCAAGCAGAAAACGAAACAGTTGAATGCTTTATCTAAAGACAAGTTTGGTAGGTACTGTACAGTGGTCAAAATGTAGGCATTCCCTAATCACAGCGCATGTTAGTGTCAGGCTGCGGGAAGGGTAAAATTAGGTCTAGGGCTTGAATGTGCTAAAAACATTTTGTAGACATGCTGACTTGTCGTCATTCATAATGTTGACAGTTTAGCAATGTTGACATTTTGTATCCCACCCGAGAAAGTTGCCTTATATGACTGCTCTGAGAATCTGCTGTTCAGGTAACCATGCACTAGGGACTTTGGCATGACGTTCAGTTTGTAGAACTGTTGTTTTCAAAGAACACAGCATAGTGGGCACATTGGGCATATACAGTTAATTATAATGTTTATTTTAATTATTATTTAAATACAGTTGGTTAAGAGGGGCTCATTACATCATTCACTGCTACACTTAGCTCATTACAAATATATATATATATATATATATATATATATATATATTAACTTACATGGGAGAAGGGCAATTATCATACCCTGATACTTTTAAGGGGTGTAGCCAGGGATGTGGTCGACATGGCCATGCCGCGTTGGATCATTTCACATGACGCTAGTCATGTGACATGCACATACAGGATAATGATGATTTGACAATGTTGCCTGTACTGTGTGGAGTTTGTATATTCTCCCCATACTTGCGTGGGTTATCTCCAGGTACTCCAATTTCCTCCCACAATCCAAAAATATACTGGTAGGTTTATTGGCTCCCGACAAAAATGAACCCTAGCGTGTAAGTGTTTGCTTGTATATGGGCAGACTAGATAGGCCAAGTGGTTCTTACCTGCCGTCTAATGCTATATTGTGTTCAAGCTTTGAAGTCCACCACATGGAATGTGTGTTGCAGAGTGTGTGCTCCAAAGTGTTAATTATTTTTTATATACTTATCCCAGGAATCATTAGAACGGCTCTACCAAACATGGACAGAGAAGCCAAGGAGCAATACCACGTTGTGATTCAAGCAAAAGACATGGGGGGACATATGGGAGGACTCTCAGGGACAACCAAAGTGACAATAACTCTGACAGACGTCAATGACAACCCACCAAAGTTTCCTCAAAGTGAGTGGCTCTTCCTATGTATAATAGAATGCATATATGCACCATCAGCAATTTGTAATCCACAATATGGTTCTAAGCCTCAGAATATGTACAAGCTAAATGGAAGCCATTTTGCTGTTTTCCATGACTAACTGAAAGCATTTCCATAAAATGGCTGATGGATGTCACTTATGTATGAAGGGTTTCATTTTCCAACCATATTGCAGGATGTTTTAAACAACTGCATAGTTTAATTTAAAATTATGTATATACACAGGTACGTACCCCATGTCAGTGTCAGAAGCAGCAGTTCCAGGTGATGAGGTTGGACGACTAAAAGCCAAAGATCCTGATTTGGAAGAAAATGCCGCCATAAAGTACAATATTCTTGATGGCGATGGGGCAGAAATATTTGAAATCACAACAGATTATCAAACTCAGGAGGGGGTTGTGAAGCTGAAAAAGGTAACAAACGATGACTAAATGTAGCTTGGTTCGCTGTGGTGCTTAGGATAGAAAAAATTTAGATTTTTACTGCCCAAGGTGTTTATCAGGAACAGGAGAATTCCACTCAGAGGAGCACCATGTGCTTCCACATTTTATGCATGTTAGAGAGTTACAGGCAATTCCAAATGAAGATGGATTGTGCAATTTTTTATCAAACTTGTCATGTGTTGCAGCCTACATGCGCAAGGTGGCTCTGAGGTGGGCACCAAGAGGCGCAGTGGGGAGGGGGACTAATTACCCATGCCTGTGCTTGTTGATGGACCCTGGTTGCCACCACTCCCCTTCTTACCTGTCAGTAGCAGCAGCCTCTTTCCCAAGCCCAGCACGCTGCAACGGGTACAGAGAGACTGCTGTCACTGAGCAACACCAGTCTCCTCTGCCTGCTTGATGTGCGGAGGGGGCAAGTGATCGCACTAATCGCCCCCTCATGGATTTGCCTTTGGCTGAGGGGCGCACAGTGTGAGTGTTCTATTTTTTCATATTTTTTAGTGGGCATGGTTATGCATTCACGATTAGGCCCTGCCTCTTACAGTACCTGGGCCCGGCCACGCTCTCTACAACCCTACTGATCGGTAACACAGCATTCACATTTAGAAGTATCACCCTGTGTGTGAGTTGTGGGCGTGTAAAGAGAGTTGCGGCCTATTCAGAGGTGAGCATATGCAAAGATTCATCTGAGTTCAGTCGAATCTCTTGCACCAGGGATGAGGCTAGGGCACATGCAGTTAATAGTGATGCAAGTAGATGGATAGGGGCAGTACAGTCTCATACTGTAGATTAAGTTTCTAGGGACCAGTGTTATCACAGAGAAAGCAGCCAATAAACTCACTGTCCTACTAGTGACAATGATATCATTGGTTCCATGTAATGTCACTTGTTCCTGAATAATTTATAAACTGCATTTCCATGAACACTCTGCATACTGTATATGCTGGTTGCCCTTTAGGAGTTAAATAAAATCCTGCAAATGCCACATGTTCCTTAGCTCTTATCAATGAGTAATAATAATATTTATCCTAATTGTACCCAGCCTTTTTGTGTCTAAATCATTAGACCTCATTTCCCTACTGTAAAATATGTTAATACCATAGCTGCCTGACCTGCTGGTCATCACTGTACTGTGTAATACATCTTGCTCTCTATTGCTTTAGACTGTGGATTATGAATCTAAGAAGTTCTACAGTATGAAGGTCGAGGCTGCTAATGTCTACCCAGATCCTCGATACTTCAGTAGAGGGCCTTTTAAGGATACTGCTACTGTGAAGATCTCAATTGAAGATGCAGATGAACCACCAATATTTTTGGAACCAAGTTATACTTTAGAAGTGGATGAGAATGCGCCGCCAGACACAAGAGTTGGCAGAGTTCACGCAAGAGACCCTGATGCAGCCGGCACCGCTATAAGGTATGCATCTTATTAGTCTTCTGTTCCCATACCTCAGTTATTACAGGTGTATTTATTTTAAAACATGTTTTACATGAGTATAGCTAAAGACGTTTGCTAGAAGAGTCTATTGCTCTAGTGCAGATGAGATGTGTTGGAAAACACATCAGGAAAACATGATACTGTTAAAAGCTACAATATATTACACCAAGGGCCGGGTCAAGCTCAATCGGAGCACTAGTCTTTCCCTTGGGAACTGTACACTACAGCTTATTGCCTAACTGTGTGGAGTTTGTATATTCTCCCCGTACTTGTGTGGATTTCCTCCAGGTTCTCCAATTTCCTCCCACAATCCAAAAATATACTGGTAGGTTAATTTGCTCCCAACAAAATGAACCCTAGCATAAATGTGTATACATGTGACAGGGAATATAGATTGCAAGCTCCACTGGGGCAGGAACAGATGTGAATGGGCAAATATTCTCGGTAAAGTCCTGTGGAATGTATGTGCGCTATTTAAATGACTGGTAATAAATAAATAAATAAATAAAATTAGCTTAGCAGATGATAGGAGGTTTGGGGAAAGTATCTTCTGTCAGAGTGGGATTTTGGTGGTGGATTGTAGACCATACTCACCAGGAGAAGCCCGGAGAGGAGACACGCCACGCCACTTTGGGGGGCAGGGCCGAACTGTCTTGAGATTAGGCTCTGCCCCCAATACTAGGAAATGCCCGCAATTTGCATGTCCGCGACTAGGGGTGCAGCTATAGGCCTCACCCCAACACAAAAAACTCCTGTGATTCGCGGGTCTGTGGCAAGGGGTGGAGCTAAGTGATGTAATTCCAGTCATTTAGCCCCACTTCCTTCCAGTGGCCCCACGTTTGACGCTAATTATCACACCCTCCTGCACGCTTCTATAGGAAGCAGGCAGGATGTGGGAGAGCCATCTTCTCTTCTGGGGTTGTGGTGGACTACTCAAAACAATCGGGAGTCTCCCGCTGCTTCTGGGAGGGTAGGCAAGTATGCTGTAGACACACATAAACCTATTAATGATAGTGTGTGGACCCCTATTCCAAAAGTAAAACATTCAATACCTTTAATACCATAAAATAATGACACAGAGACTTGAATTTGGCAGAAAATTGTTAGCTATTTATCGTACCCTATCCATTAGAAAAAACCTGTAAAGTAAAATTTAAGTTAACATGCCGATTCAGCCGGCATATGGTGGCAGAAAAAAGAACGGCTATATTCCACTGACGATAACCTCAAAAACATTAAAACCCAAACAATCCTAATCTACCACAAACCATACATAGGTAATAGGTGCCCGACTCAGACCTCCACGCTGACTGCCCACCCTGACGGGTGATGACGCTGCCCCCTGTTGGGTGATCTAGCGGCCTTAAAAGTCAATTGAGGTGAGTGCACCAAACCACACCAATACTGTAAAAAACTGTAACTAACAAGTCAAACTATAACCTGCCATTCTTTTCCGCCAACAAATAGCCAACGATAAACCACAACTAACAATCCAGAGCCAAGACACTCCGTGCCAAAACCTCTACCTAATGGGGTGGGAGGGCGGGAAGGCAAACCAGAAGTAAGAGACCCCTAGCTAGCCTATACATCCCTATATATACTGATCCCTCCCCTCTCTACCATTGGCTGTACTTTTCATAACAATTAAGTCCACACCCATCACAGGAGGTTTAACTTTCTCCATTCCTATGCCTTTCATTTCGATCTCCTAAACCTCCTAATGATAATGTGTGGACCCCTATTCCAAAAGTAAAACATTCAATACCTTTAATACCATGAAATAATGACACGGAGACTTGAATTTGGCAGAAAATTGTTAGCTATTTATTGTACCCTAACCATTAGGAAAAAAAACCTGTAAAGTAAAATTTAAGTTAACATGCTGATTCAGCCGGCATATGGTGGCAGAAAAAAGAACGGCTATATTCCACTGACGATAACCTCAAAAACATTAAAACCCAAACAATCCTAATCTACCACAAACCATACATAGGTAATAGGTGCCCGACTCAGACCTCCACGCTGACTGCCCACCCTGATGGGTGATGACGCTGCCCCCTGTTGGGTGATCTAGCGGCCTTAAAAGTCAATGGAGGTGAGTGCACCTAAACCACACCAATACTGTAAAAAACTGTAACTAACAAGTCAAACTATAACCTGCCGTTCTTTTTCGCCAACAGCGAAAGACTCTTCCACAGAGTCTTCGCACCACCACCATACCCTCAACCTAACTCCTGCAACACCTGAAACAGATCCTCCAGGAAAAGCATCATCCCTTCCTTGGACAGATGCACACCATCATGCCGAAAAAGGTGACTTTCCCGAAACCGAATCCTAGGGTGGCGAACCACTTTCCCTCCGTGAGCCAATACCCACTTCGCCACCGCCGCGTTCACCTTTTGCCTGGCCTCATCGATCGGGCGACCGTCCGCCACTCCTTGCCAACGCAACCTTGGCACCATCATAGACAACACCAAAACACAATTGGGCCACACTGCGGCCACACTGGCCAGATCTTCCATCATGGCCCATCGCAGCTCCAAAGATGTCCTCTTCCCCAGATCGTTGCCACCCAAATGGACAACCAGCACCCTAGGGACTCCATGCTCACTGACCTGACTGACCAATCTACTCTTCAGATCTTGCCACATCATCCCACGCCAACCAAGCCAATGAACGCCATGAGCCCAAGGAAAAAACTGCGCCCCATCCGAGGCCAAAAACCTGGCTGCCCAGTAAACATAAGAGTGGCCAACTACCCAGATTGCCAAATCGTCTTCTACCCAACCTGAAGTGAAGGAAAGGAGTAGAAATTGGTTAATAAATATCCTAACAGGAGCTTATTGCATGCATTAACCTGAAGGATCTACCAAAAGAAAAAAGGTTTTTTTCGTGTCTTGAATAAGTCACGGCCTAGCCGATCTAAACAAGCTTCCAGCCGATCAAAGCATAACATAGAAACACAACGGGAAAGATCAAATTAAAATAAGGAAAATAAAAAGGAGGAAGAAACTCAGCTGGAGGTGAAAGCGTAAAAACCTGCTGAGGGACTTCGTGTTGTAACTGATCAGCCGAATTGTAGATTGAAATTCAGTCCGTCAAGTCAGGCAAAAAATCGCAAAAGAACTCCAGACCCCCGCTGCCAGCAGCGGCGAGTAGCTAATCCCTGAGTAGGATGAACAGGGGAGACAAACAGACACAAACTGTACAAGGACGTACTTAACCTTACAACATTAACTTAGTCAACGGTTAATAAAACTGAACGGTTAATAAAACTGAAAACTCATGAAACTGGGCGAATATAACGTTTGTAACTTGAAGACTTCCAACGCCCCACCGCCTGAATCTCCGAAACGGAAAAACCCGCTGACGCAGCCGACGTCGCCGCCCCGATTCGGAAAGAATGCGTACCGAAAGCAGCGGGTGAAAGGCCCAAGCTCGCCAGACAGCGACTCAGCATCCAACGAAATTGATATTTCGTCGAAGGTAGACCGTCATAATGCAGCAGCCACGACCCCTTCACACCGGGCCGAACTGCTGCATATTTCGATGCCAATCTTACCGGGCAAATGCTCCCCTCCAGAGACGGTACCAAAGTGACCCATCGCCCTCTACCTACTTGATCCGTCTTAGAGCGACGCAGTCAGCAAAGCAAAGACCTCTCACCCACCACCACGTCATCCAGAAGCATGCGCGAATCTGCCCGCTTAGATGGCGCTACCAGCTCCGAAACCCGAAAGGCTCCGTGATAAGCCATGGAGAACGCCAACTGGAACAACAGCGATTCAAAAAGTGACGATGCGATACTGCCCACAGCATCGATGACAGCTGGTAACAAGGCCGCATCGATGGGGCATTGCCTATCTGGCGGCGTTGGCGCCACGCGCGCCCACCCTTTCATCGCCTTCACAAGAAGCCCGCTCTTTGTCACGTCAGGAACACCCTTGATTTTATTAAAAAACGAAATCCCTGCTAAGTACCGGGACACCACCGCTCTGGACCTACCCGTGACAAAAAGCTGCCAAATAAAAGAAAGCATCATCCGATGCCCGCTCTTACCTTCTTGACTACGTCCTCGGACAAACTCTTCCCACTCGCTCCAAGCTTGACCGTAAGCCTTGAGCGTGTTCGGATCCACTGACCGCATCGCTAGGCCCTCCAGTCCGGTCCGATCACCTGCCAGACATAACCGGGACATTGAAACCCCCGCTCATCGGCCTCAGGCGCCAACAAACAAAATCTCTCCCACTGCCCGCGGGACAACGCGCCGGCAATTCCGTTCTCAATTCCTGGCACATGCTGCGCGCGGAACCATACATTCCTATGCAAGCATGTCAGCAGCAATTGCGCAAGCACCCTCAAAACCACCAGCGACTTCGCCCTCTGGTTATTGATCGCATGCACCACGCCCAGATTGTCGCATCTAAACAAAATGCTGCGATCAGCCAGACGTTCGCCCCAAACCTCCAGTGCTACCATAATGGGGAAAAGCTCCAGCAGCAAAAGGTCCTTAGTGAAACCTTCGCGTTGCCATTCCTCAGGCCATGAGGCCACGCACCAAGATCCCTCTAGGTAGCAACCGAACCCAGAGGAACCCGCCGCGTCGGTAAACAGCTGTAACCTAGCATTGTCGATCGTTGGGGCCAGCCAGATACGCACCCCATTGAAGTCCTCCAGGAATGAGGCCCAGACGGCCAAATCCCTCTTAATCTCGGAGGACAAGCGAATGAAATGATGCGGCCTGGCACACCCCGCCGTCGCCCTCTCCAGCTTTCGGCAGAAAACCCTGCCCATCGGGATTACCCGGCAAGCAAAGTTCAAGAGGCCCAGCAAGGACTGCGCCTGCCGCAGCGTGACTTTGCGCGACGTCACAAACTGCCCAATAACCTCGCGGAGCTTCGTGACCTTGGCCTGAGGAAGGCGACACTGGCAAGCGGAAACCAAACTTAAAACCCTGAAACAAAAATTGGGCGTCCGTACTGTTCGGATACCAATCCAACCATTTGAACATGGCATCCAAATTAATTGGCGTTGGGGCCCTGTTGAGCGATCCCACTCGCGGCGGGTTTTGAATAGCCTTGCTTTCCCCTCGCGCCTTGTCGATTGCCTTTAAAACAGTTGGAGGCCGGGTGGAAGCCGCCACATTGCAAGCATGAATGTCGAAACCGACACTGCTTGCCGAAGGAACAGGTCACAATATTAAATGCGAAGCACTTCCCCCTCACGGTGGCCTGTCCTCCCCCGCGGATAGCTGATCTACCTTTTCTACCCGGTCCCCCTTCCGCGCTACCCCCCTGGGCGGACGACCCAGCGCGTTGCCCGTCCGCCCCCGGATTCTGGGGCTCCTTTGCAGGTTGAGAAGCCCGGGTGACCTGGAGCCAGACCTCCACGTCCTTGCAACCAAAGTCAATAATCTGTAAGCAGTCCTGCTTTTCACAGAACTTCTCATCATACATCCGCCATTCTATTCCTGACTATGTGCGCTGCATATCGTGTATCAAGTGTAGGTACCGTATGATGTTCATGTGTTCCTCCGACCTATCTTCCAGATAACATGCCGCAAAGACGCAGAAACCAGCCAGCCAGTTGTCAAAAGTACGGAAAGCCTCAGCTCCCATGCCTTTCTTAGCTGTCGCTGCCTTATACTCCTTCTTCGCGTCCTTAGTCAGCACGAACATATCCACGTAATCGCCTCTGCAGATCCTCCTACGGCAGCTATCCCGCAACCCCCTCAACACTGCCGTATAATCACAGTGGACTACTCCCGGCAAATTGCTGCTCTTCTTGGACCTGCGAGCGTCCTCGCTAAGCCGCTTGCGCCTCTTCCGCTTCTCATGCTGCCCTGCCGCCTTCTTAGCGTACTTCGTCGCACGCTTTTTTGCCCTAGTCGTGCTACTAACGTCGGACGCTTGCGACGATAGGGATGAAGAAGAGGAGGAACTGAGAGAACTGGAGCGTGCGCTGGAGCCAGACGTCGACTGCTCAACCTCACCTGACGCTGCCGACTGTTCGGACTGGGAGTCCTCTGGTGTGGAAACTTCGAAATCTTCCTCATCGCTCACGTCCACCTCAACCTCACCACGATCACCTGAAAAAGATGACAAAGCACGGGACCCGGAAACCACTCCCGGGGCATGCCTAGCACTCCGGGGCAAATACGTCCCCACCTCGCGTCCGCGCTCCGTCCGTACTGGACGGTGTCCCAACTGCGCCACGGCCGCCCCCAGGTCACGGCAAGCACGCGCTATTCACTGAGCCGCTGACCCCGACTGCGTACCGGACGCCCTTGCTTCTGCGCGCGCGCCGGAATGCCTTGCTGTCCCCGGAGATGCGGCTGCGGCCAATGGGCCCAATGCCGCCACCACCATCGACAGGGCCGATGCCAACTCTCCGGAAGCCTCCTGACTTCCCCAGAAATCGCGGCCAGCACCGGCGGGAGTCCCCGCAGATGCCGGCGCACGTATCCTGGCCCGTCGGCCGGCAGGCGCCGATAAGGGACCCATCGGCAAATGACCAGCCTGGCCTTCTGGTGACCCGCTGCCCCCCCTGGCTACAATTGGCGTGGCCCCCCCACCACTCATCTAATTTATCCTGCCCATGCTGGCCCTCACTGTCACTACTGTGCCTGCCGCTGGCCCCGCCGTGTGTGCCCTCCTCCCGCAGGCCGGAGCTTCTTCCGTCTGCAGGGAAGGCACCTCTGCGGGGCTCAATGCTGCCTTGCCCTACCCTAGTAAGGCCCCCCCCCCCCACGCCGCCGCTCCCCGCCGGACTCCGGCTGTAAGGGAGGCAGCAGGGGAGACATGTAACCTGGCGGCGCCACTGCGCGCACACGTGCGCGATCGGCGCCACTGGCTGAGTGTGCGGGCATGCGCGACCCTTGTGCGCGCGGCCCGTCGCTTCCCGCCACCCTCCGTCAAGCGTCTGGGCCACCAGGGAGCACCGCCGGACGAGAACCTGCAACAGGCCTCGTCCGACCTGCCGCCGCTCTCCGCCCACCCCGACCCCCCCGAACGGCATCACCCCGCGGCCGTGACAAGGGGGACAGGTGGGGAGATGGGATGGGAGCCCCCATAGCCCGCCCGCTCTGGCGTGCACGCGCGCGCCCGCGGGTGCCTGCTCCCGGCAACGGCGCCTCACACTCCAGAGGTGGAGGTGAAGGCCGATGCCCGGCCACCTCAGTTCGTCTCCCCCGTGTCCCCAGCCTCCCCCTCCGCTCGCGGCCGGAGATTAACTCCGGTCCCGATACCTGGGGCAGGGAAGACCGGGTCCGTCCAGCCACCGCCGCGCGGGCACGCGCGCCGGTGGACGAGGAAAGAGCGGATGAGCCAGCAGGCACATCCGAGGACCCAGTTTCTCCGCCTTCAGAGCGGTAACGAGCTGGGGTCCCGGCAGAACGGAGGGGGCGAGAGGCGGCCATTATCCCATGCTGGCTGATCTAAATACGTGAGGTGAGAGGAGAGAGGAGGGTGATGTGGAAGCTCCCTAACTGCTATAATAGTTCACCCACCAAGTGAAATACACGTGACTACTCTAACTAGTCTAGCTAAACCACTAGTGATATACAATTTCAGTATCACTCACCAGAAGGCAAACCAGAAGTAAGAGACCCCTAGCTAGCCTATACATCCCTATATATACTGATCCCTCCCCTCTCTACCATTGGCTGTACTTTTCATAACAATTAAGTCCACACCCATCACAGGAGGTTTAACTATCTCCATTCCTATGCTTGTCATTTCGATCTCCTTCTGACATTCAGTCAGTGTTTTAGGCACCCGTTAAACATTGTCTAAGACCCCTTCTCCAATGCACTATAAAAATAATTAAAATTTTCTTCCCTATAAGGGCTCAAGTTTGCACCCGAATATGGATCATATCCATTTGGCAGTTTTACTATACGCATGCCATTTGCATTACCCAACCATTGTAATAACAACATTGAGCAAAGACTAGGGCTGAGTGTAATTGCAGCATTGAATCATTAAAACACAGTTGTAACCATGAATAAATAACACATGCACCCAGACAACAGCAAGATGCCGCTGAAGAAAATCTTCTGTCTCCGAAGCCAATGTATTTTGCACGGTACTTAAATCTTAAACCGCTTAGTAAATGTAAACACTCAGTCACAAGATTGTTAAGCTGGTATCATTTAGTTAGAGCTTACAATGAAAATGAAAGGCACTTAATGTCCCATTGAGATTATACCGGACTGCCAACATGAACTACATTACATCTTTCAAATTGATGCAGTTAACCTTAGGTCTGACACACTAGACAGAGTGACGGGGTTATAGATTAGCGAACCCAACTCCCGTTTCATTAATGGATTCCTTGGTGAATATGGAGTTTATTTGGCTCCCCGGCTATTGATAATCAGGAACAGAGGTTGATTATCCAATTACATGTATTGACGCACAAACAACCCGCATGTGTGGTGCTTACAAAAATCATTAAAAGCACATCAGATGGAATGAATTAACACCCACTCCTCCAAATAACACTTTGTATACTATACACAGAGGGACGGCTTATGACATAGAGGTCTACTCATTATCCCTTCATTTCTACAAAAGTAGGTGAAAATTAAAAATGTAATCTAGTTTTGTAAAAATTAAGTATCAGCCCTATTTATTATGCATGTAATACAGGAGATATCATATATATCTCCTGCTTACCTTTCAGTCCCGACCTGGCCCGCTGGCCCTATTGTATGGGGACCAATATTTATCCAGCATCGGAGCTTGAGAGCGGGAACCTTTGCCGTTTTCAAATGGAATTTGTATCCAGATCTCAACAGATCCCAGGTTGCGAAGAGAGATCTGATGGGATTCCTCCAACCCTGTCCTGCTCATTCTGCCGGACTCCGGTTTCTTTGTGCGTATGTATGAACCCAAGTCAAAATCGACAGTGCTAATTTTCACTGCTCCAGAAGTAGCAGTGATATTGTTGCGGGGGCTACTCCCAGTGAGTTGTCAGGGGCCACACAGCCAGTGATAATGAATAGAACCCATAATGTGGTCGATGCATAGTTACAGTATACAGTAAGTCAGCTTTGAGAATGGATCTTGCATGTTTTCGCACTGTGTCTGCTCTGTGTCCGAGTGTATGCGTTTAAGGGCATATCAGTGCTTTCCGCTACTCAATCACATCTCCATTTATGGTTGAAGGTACAGTACGTAACTTTGTGGTAAAGAGGCCTTTGCACATATTTAGCATTTCTCCAGGGTGTGTTGGTGCAATTGCGGACTATGCATGGTTAAGCATAAGTGGTGAAGATACTGTATGGCTGTTATCAGAAGAATCTCTTGCACTAGGGATAGGGCTAATACAAATGCACACTGATAATGAGGATGGGGCTGAAATCAAGCGTACAGATAGTGGTGCAGGTACATAGATGCCTTCAACTCTGTATCTCCACAATATTTTGAAGCCTAGAACCATATGTACCTGCCTGTTCTCCTGGATCATCCCACAGTGCTCCTGAAGTGAAGTGGACAGTACGAGCAACCAAAGATGCGCTTCACATTGAATCACATCATAGAGACCCACGTCTCCCATTCCGAACATTGATAATAGTGGCATTGTATATCAGGGTCGGGCCACAATGACACAAACACGTCGTCACACCCCCCAGCACCGCCCACTTCCGCTGCGCCATGCCACCGCAATGCCGACCTGGCTGTCCACTTCCAGAGTATGCTTAGAACTAAGCAGATGTATTGAAATCTATGAGCAATATATGGGAAAACTGATGCACAGAAAAAAGGGACGAAGCCCACAGCAACTAATCAGATTGTAACTAACAATTTCTCAATTAATTTTAGAGGGAAACAAAAGGTTGGTTAGTTGCCCTCCTTTTCCTTATCTTATCTCTCCTCTTTTTGGGTTGCTAGCTGCTTCTTGTGCTGGGTTCACACTTGCAGATCAGATAAACTCTCTGACGTAAACTCGTGACCTCCCGATCTGATCGTTATCCTAAGGGCCCTATACACTTGCAGAGGTGCGATGGGCGACCCGGTGGCAGGGGGGGGGGGGGGCTAGGGGGATGACGTGGGAAGTGAAGTTTCTTCACACACCCCCAGTCACCCATCCCTGCATGCTAAATTAATATGGCTTGCATATTTAAACAAGCCGGCACCAACGATGAACGAGCGCGGGTCCATGCATCATTTATCGTTGGTGCTTACACACTGAAAGATTTGAACGATATCACGAGATCATTCATATCTTTAAATGGTATTGGCCAGTGTGTATGGCCTATGACACTCATGTAGCGCTCCTGCATATGTACACTACACACTATTCAATTATCATACAAATTTCAGCAGATCTGCCCAATAGTTGTACAGCGTGTACCCAGCTTTAGTAATATCACAGGCACTGTATGTTAATGACAGATGGAGTTAAAAGTCTAAAAATAAGATGCTCCCTTTTTTGCATCATTTGGGGGCTGAAATAAAATGCCACATTATGATTTTATCACTCTTAATTGAGCACGTTTATGTGGTGAATGAAAGTTTACACATTAGCTACGCATATGCAATGCACGTATTTGAAGAGGTTCATGCAGTTAATTTCTTTGTATGCTCCAATGACACTGGGGGTCATTCTGAGTTGATCGCTCGCTAGCTACTTTTAGCAGCCGTGCAAACGCATAGTCGCCGCCCACGGGGGGAGTGTATTTTCACTTTACAAGTATGCGGAACGCGTGTGCAGCCAAGCGGGATGAAAAAGTTTTTTGCAGTTTCTGAGTAGCTCTGGACTTACTCAGCCCTTGCGATCACTTCAGTCTTTTTGATCCCGGAATTGACGTCAGACACCCGCCCTGCAAACGCTTGGACACGCCTGCGTTTTTCCAAACACTCCCTGAAAATGGTCAGTTGCCACCCACACACGCCTTCTTCCTATCAATCTCCTTGCGATCGGCTGTGCGAATGGATTCTTTGTTAAATCCATCGCCCAGCAACGATCCGCTTTGTATCCGTACGATGCGCCTGCGCATTGCGGTGCATACGCATGCGCAGTAGTAACCTGTTCGCTGCGCTGCGAAAAACGGCAACGAGCGATCAACTCGAAATGACCCCCTATGTACATATAGTCGTGGAGAGCTCCAGGATTACAGGAATGATTGATTTTGTAGTTTAGGGCAGCCAAGTCTAAAACCATAGTATATTTAGGAATAATAAAAAATAATTGTATAGTCTTTTTCACTAGTTTTTTCTTTTCTCCTGTACCATGTATATAAAAAATAATTCAATATACAGTATCACCACAAGAAATACCTGCTTATTCTGGGGTGGGGGATACATGTGCAATTCAATATGGTGCACAGATAGTTAAAAAAAAAATATCCTCAGTTAAACCGCCACATAGCAAAATTGCCTGGTCATAAAGCCATAAATCCATAGACTTCAATAGCAACTGACAGTGCTTTAATATCAGAGAAAATATCAAAACCTTGATTTCAAACTTATAAAAGTTCTTTTGGCTTCCTAGACAGAAAAAGTACAATATGTGGAAAGTTATAAGTAAAAGGAAGTAAAAAGAAAATCCAAGGTCTACTGAACATATTATTGTCCCTCACTTATATCCACCCTGCTGTGAGTAGAGTTTAATTGGAGTGTGAAATAAGGATCACCAATCCCTAAATGAAAACAGTCATGAATGGAGCATGCTTTAGAATGCTTATAAATGAACGCGCACTTTGCCCTCTGGTACCAGTGGTCTATAAAGAGCTTTGTCCATTTATAATCTGGAAATCCATTTTAATTTTTCTTAAAATATTATATCAACTAGAATTCATATAAGTGAAGATTCCTTGCACCTTGGCCCTCATTCCGAGTTGATCGGTCGCAAGGCGAATTTAGCAGAGTTACACACGCTAAGCCGCCGCCTACTGGGAGTGAATCTTAGCTTCTTAAAATTGCGACCGATGTATTCGCAATATTGCGATTACTAACTACTTAGCAGTTTCAGAGTAGCTCCAGACTTACTCTGCCTGTGCGATCAGTTCAGTGCTTGTCGTTCCTGGTTGACGTCACAAACACACCCAGCGTTCGCCCAGGCACTCCCACCGTTTCTCCGGCCACTCCTGCGTTTTTTCCGGAAACGGTAGCGTTTTCAGCCACACGCCCCTGAAACGCCGTGTTTCCGCCCAGTAACACCCATTTCCTGTCAATCACATTACGATCGCCGGAGCGAAGAAAAAGCCGTGAGTAAAAATACTTTCTTCATAGTAAAGTTACTTGGCGCAGTCGCAGTGCGAACATTGCGCATGCGTACTAAGCGGATTTTCACTGCGATGCGATGAAAAATACCGAGCGAACAACTCGGAATGAGGGCCCTTGTTCATAATTTTGCATATATGCACTAAGACATGATAGTTGGTCATATCATATATGCCTCTGTGACAAAAACTATGCACTAGATCTACCTACTTAATGCTACGTAAAGGCTCAATCTATGTAGTTGGAAAAAATTTACTTGTTGCACACTTAAAGCTGCCATATTTTGGCAGAAGTCCTTCCCATAGTTCTGTTAACAGACATGGGCCCTCATTCCGAGTTGATCGCTTGCTAGCTATTTTTTGCAAAGCAGCGATCAGATAGTCGCCGCCCTCGGGGGAGTGTATTTTTGCTTTGCAAGTGTGCGAACGCTTATGCAGCCGAGCGGGACGAAAAAGTTTTTTGCAGTTTCTGAGTAGCTCTGAACTTACTCAGCCTTTGCGATCACTTCAGCCAGTGCCGTAACTATGTGTGTGCGAATGGGGCATTGCACACAGCGCAGTTGCGCTGTGGGCGCACCATTTGCATCCACACTGATTAACCTCCACCACGCTACCCGCTGTAGTGTATAGTATATTAGTAGCGCTTCCCCGCCGGAGCCAGCGCTGCTAATATAGATCACAGGCACAGCAGGCAGCGCTGGGCAATCTGTGTCTGAGTGTCTCCTCCATGGGTTGTGCTCAGCTCCGCTCCCCTGCTCTCCTGCACGGTACTGTACACTGGGTTCCGGGTACAGGAGAGATTGCTGCTCCTGCGCTGCCCGCTGTAGTATACAGTATATTAGTAGCGCTGTGCCCGGCTCCTTCCCCGCCGGAGGCAGCGCTGCTAATATAGATTACAGGCACAGCAGGCAGCGCTGGGCAATTTGTTTCTGTGAGTCTCTCCTCCGTGTGCTGGGCTCTGCTCCGGCCCCCCCTCCTCCTGCTCTCCTGCACTGTACACTGGCTTCCGTATACAGGAGAGACGGCTGCTGCTGCTGCTGCTTATCACAACAAATGAAGTCTCTCCCTCCGTCCCTCCCTCGGTAAGATTAGGTTTTTGTATATAAGGGCACCATCTTTCAGGGCCATCTGAAGTGCAAAGTTATGCTCATTTTGTATGTGATGCCCCCCGCACTGAGCATGGACTGTCCAGGATTTTTAAGACAATGGCTAACAAAGGTGATAAGGGGTTTGTTAAATTATTTTAATTAACTGCGCTGTGACTTTCATGCTTCTTACTTGTGAAGCTGTCAGATTTTGGACCTCCATGACAGGGGTGGAGTAGTGTTTCCTATATGATACCTTTATTTGTGACATATGAGAGTGATTTGCTCCGCTTTCCGGGACTTCCGGGTACGGAGGTCACTTCCGGGCAGCACAGGTTAAATAGTCTGGCATTAGGCTGACTAGCCATACAGTGAGGCTACTTGCACAGCACTGCAGGTTGTACCTCCCCATTGCACCTGTGGCTCCTCCCACTGCATGTCCCGATCACTGTTGGCCACAGTAATCGGGCAGCCCGCAGCAGCCCACCAGTGCGGCGACTCTGAGTCTGACTGCATTCATGACCGGTGAGGAGAGGTGCCGTCCCTGCTCCGCTGCGCCGGCCTCCTGACAGTTTTCACAGCATAGCTCCGGCTGGGCATAGGGATGTGCTGAGCTTGCGGTGAGCACTCCTCTTGCCCAAAGTAGCACAGGCAGCACAGCACAAGATGCTGCGGACTGAGAAGGGGAGGTTGCTGTCGTTGAGAAGGGCTGCTGCTCACTGCATGATATGCCAGTGGCAGGTGAGTTTAAGTGTTATAGGAGGTCTAATCGCCCCTCCTCCTCCCCTTGTGCAGTGTGTGTAACCCTATGCAGTGCAGTCTGTGTGTTGTGTGTGTGTGTGTTGGAGCAGTGCAGTCAGAGCCGTAACTGCCTCTGTGCCAGGTGTGCCGTAATGTGTAAAAAGGGGGATGCTATCTGCCGTAATGCGTAAAAAGGGGACGCTGTGTGCCGTAATGCGTAAAAAGGGGAAGCTGTCTGCCGTAATGTGTAAAAAGGGGATGCTGTCTGCCGTAATGTGTAAAAAGGGGACGCTGTCTGCCGTAATGTGTAAAAAGGGACGCTGTCTGCCGTAATGTGTAAAAAGGGGACACTGTCTGCCGTAATGTGTAAAAAGGGGACGCTGTCTGCCGTAATGTGTAAAAAGGGGACGCTGTCTGCCGTAATGTGTAAAAAGGGGACGCTGTCTGCCGTAATGTGTAAAAAGGGGACGCTGTCTGCCGTAATGTGTAAAAAGGGACGCTGTCTGCCGTAATGTGTAAAAAGGGGACGCTGTCTGCCGTAATGTGTAAAAAGGTGACGCTGTCTGCCGTAATGTGTAAAAAGGGGATGCTGTCTGCCGTAATGTGTAAAAACGGGGACGCTGTCTGCCATAATGTGTAAAAAGGGGACGCTGTCTGCCATAATGTATAAAAAGGGGACGCTGGCTGCCATAATGTGTAAAAAGGGGACGCTGGCTGCCGTAATGTGGAAAAAGGGGGACTGGCTGCCGTAATGTGTAAAAGGGGCTCTACCTGGTGTAGTTGCGCTACTGTGCAGCGTAATTTGAATAATGGAAACTGCTGTGCACCGTAGTATGAATGTATCAATTTGTGGCCACGCCCCTTCCCCATGAAGCCACACCCCTATATATTTTTCACGCGCCTGCGGCGCGCACTGCCCCTATCTTGCATAGGGGAGGGGTGGGGGTGCCAATGCCACTTCTTGCACACAGCGTTAAAATGCCTAGTTACGGCACTGACTTCAGCCTGTCCGGTCCCGGAATTGACGTCAGAAACCCGCCCTGCAAACACTTGGACACTCCTGCGTTTTCCCTACCACTCCCAGAAAACGGTCAGTTGACACCCATAAATGCCCTGTTCTTGTCAATCTCCTTTCAATCGGTTGTGTGAATGGATTAGTCGCTAGAAGCCTTGCACAGCAACGATGCAGTTTGTACCCATACGACGCGCCTGCGCATTGCGGTGCATACGCATGCGCAGTAGTAACCTGATCGCTGCGCTGCAAAAATCGGCAGCGTGTGATCAACTGGGAATGGCCCCCATGGATTTTTCTTTTTGTGTGACTGTTTGAATCTATAAGAATAACTCTTTTTTTTTTTTCTTAAAGTCATATTATATTCTGTGCACTTAAGCATATACTGTATACTGTATATATCTAGTCAGTCTTTAGCAAGGTGCACATGTGTCTTTGGCTGGCACCCTCAGCCACTGTTCCGGGAGATGAAAGCTGAGCACCAGGCACATCCTATGCACTCGCCCTGTGTCTCTCCACGCTAAGCTAAGCTCTTAAGGCACCCCATAAACTGGAGACATGTGCCCTCGGGCCACCATCCTTGCAACCAGTATTGCCGTGTACAGTACAATCGGCTCCTATTATACACAAATCTAGTTACTGTAGCAAAACTGGATTAAGTCGCAGGTTTGAATGTACAGTATATACACCTGCTACATTTAATTTTAATTACTATTTTGTTTTTTATTTATTGGTTTACTTCCACTTACTGTCTTCTGTAGTGTATTATATTCACAATCAAATGAAATCAGCGATTACCATTAATGAAAAATAAAATGTTCTGTAAGAAAAAAATTGAATTGCTATCCTGATCCAGCGCTGGCCCTTCTAGACCAAGTTCTGCAGGTGCCTCTATCTTGATCTCTGCTGTCACTGGATGACAGCGCCTTAGGGGATGATGCTGGCCTACCTATTGATCGTCTGTCCTTAAGCTAGTGGTGATTGCCAGGGATGACTGAACCTGAGATGGAGACACCTGTAAGAGGAGAGAAGCTCTGGATACTGTATGTGCTGAATCCAGAGCTTTATAATCCCTTTAAATATTATAGTGGAGACAAAACAAATTTAAGTAACATTTTAGAACTAAAACATACTTGCCATTCAGAAATCAGTCATTGCGGTCTGAACTTTTTTTTTCTAGAATTTATGTTTGTTTTTTCTCAGAAATTTCAGTTCCTTCCCCGTTTTAACTGAAATGTGAGCTTGTCAGTAACAAATCTCCCCAGCCTGTTGGCTGTGTCTTCTGCGGATATAAACAGCCCTTTATTAATGTTTTCATTTGCTCACCATCTAATAAATGACCGAGTCCCATACGATGGCCATAAAATGAATTTCCGCAAGAAGGTCTTCTATATATTTTGCTGACACTCCAATGCCTAGGAGATATTTTTTTCCTTTGAGTTCTATTTTACGTATTCGGTTCACTATTTCTATTGCCTATAGCTCAGTTGTATTCTCACTCTGCTTAATATTGCTGAAACACATTAGAATTATAAAGTACTGCATCAGGGTAGTAGAGACTTCCAAAACTTTACTCGCTGATAAATGCATATAAGGCTTGATGTTGATTAACACAGCCAATAAGCTGCTCGGAGACACTAATACATATTTACACAAATGTACTTGCCCTCGGCTAGCTAACGGTTTAATGGTGTTTTCCACCTTCAGTTAGTTCAACTTGTGTTTTCTTCTAAATATATCACTGTTCTTTTTTTTTTTTTACTTTGCGCACCTCTCTGCCTGTTTAGCCTCGTATCTATAACTTCTGGATGTTTCTATGATCCAGCTCAGTTGTATCTAGAGAGCTGTTCTGCCCATAACAACTGATGAGCTTCTAGCTATCATTTATCAAGTCATTCTATAAAATGGTACAAGGAGATTGGTTGCTTTGGGCAACTTCACCTGTCCTCTTTAGAATGTTTAATACATCTTCCCCTTAGGGTGTAAACCTTCCCTGGATCGCCTCTATTAAAAATGTATCTTTGAATTAGTAGAATATTTAACGTGAAGGCTCAATTGTAAAAGGCTCCGATTTGCTGGTCCCATCATGATTCCAGCTATATAGGTTAAAGCACCAATTGGTTTAAGGCATTATAAACCTAATTTTGCCATACAATGAATTGCTGCTTTAAATCTATCCATTATATCGTGGGAATTGCACTAGGACCAGCAAACCAGAGCCTATTACATTTGGGCTGTACAGATCAGATACCTGTGGAGATAGGAATGGCATAGTGGAAGCGGGTTGGGTATGGGTGACCGGCGGTTGGGATACCGCCGGTCACCATACTGATGGGTGTCTATGGGTGTCGTGGATACCCACAAGTGGGAATAGACCCTGTCAGTTGGCATGCCAACTGTCTGGCTTTCCACCGGGTGGGTTTCCGGTGCCGGTATAGTGACTGGCGGTTTCTTGACTGCAAGTCATCTAACCGCATCCCGTGGAAGCTTAGGATGGGGAAAGGAATTTAATTCTAGCCCTATCCATAGTTTTCCCAGTAACCTGCAAACTGAGGATCATGTCCCTGAGCCATTGTGTATGATCTCTAAGCTCAGAAAGTGTAGGGCCATGGAAGATGGAAGTGTAGGGCCATGGAAGATGAGGCACCTACATGGGAGTACCAAAACTGATTCTCCAGCAGGTGGGCGAGATACCACTTTTTCTCACTGACTTTAAAGCAGGGGATAAAAGGAGATCATCTATGAAAAAATATTAAATCTCAGGGGAGAGAGAGCATCAAGGACAATAGCAGCTCATAGACTAATCTGCACTATCTCGTATTTGGCATTACGTTATTATTTTTCTACATTAATAGCAAGGAAAGCAGATCCTGATGTAGCAAATGTTCCCTACATGCAGACATGAATAAATGATGAAGCTAAATTTCCTTTTAAAAGTTGTTTGATAGATTCCATTAATATTCTGATTTTGCCATGCATGCTGCTGGGAAACTACTCTCGAATGAATCTTTAATATCTAACACTTGAGCGTCAGCCTGCTTAGTAATTTTCTTGTCTAATTACTCTGCGACCATCCTCTTTAGGTATTCAATCGATCGGAACACTAACCTTGACAGATATTTCAACATCCAAGATGATGGTGTCATCAAAACCACAAAGGCTTTGGATAGAGAGGAAATCGCTTGGCACAACATCTCTGTGATAGCAACTGAAGCCTGTACGTATTCCCTAGATGGAGTGAATTTATTATCGAAGTCCCTTTTCAGAAAGCAATGGAAAGTGTGCAGCTGCATTGCCCAGTGCATTCAAAATCTGAGAATAAATCACTCACAAGTGGTGAATTTATTAGCTTTAACTGATCTGCTGAACATTCTGACCTTATTTGATTATGAAAGTAATAAGTTGTTTGTTTGACACAAGAGCCATAACTAGATATATTATGCCTAATTACTGTCAGTGTCAAGCACTCCATTATGGAATACATTCAAAAGAATTGGTGTCTCCCAAAGCTGGGTTGCTCTTTGTAGGGTTAACATATAGGGGGTCATTCCGAGTTCGCTCGCAAGCTGCTTTTAGCAGCTTTGCACACGCTAAGCCGCCGCCTACTGGGAGTGAATCTTAGCTTATCAAAATTGAGAACGAAAGATTAGCAGAATTGTGAATAGACACTTCTTAGCAGTTTCTGAGTAGCTCCAGACTTACTCGGCATCTGCGATCAGTTCAGTGCTTGTCGTTCCTGGTTTGACGTCACAAACACTCCCAGCGTTCGCCCAGACACTCCTCCGTTTCTCCAGCCACTCCCGCGTTTTTCCCAGAAACGGTAGCGTTTTTTCACACACTCCCATAAAACGTCCAGTTTCCGCCCAGAAACACCCACTTCCTGTCAATCACATTACGATTACCAGAACGAAGAAAAAACCTCATAATGCCGTGAGTAAAAAACCTAACTGCATAGCAAATTTACTTGGCGCAGTCGCACTGTGGACATTGTGCATGCGCATTAGCGACTATTCGCTCCGTTGCGAGAAAAAAATAACGAGCGAACAACTCGGAATGACCCCCATAATACAGAAGAAACATGGCTGATAATGTCAAAATACATCCAAAACAAAGGTTATTTTAATAACTTACAAAGCCATCCATTAGAGCAGAAGAGAAAGGTCCTAAAGGATGAGAAAGCAAAGGAGAGAGCAGCGAGCAGGAAGGGTGTGGAGAAAACCGGAAAAAAAAACAACCTAGGAAACAGTTTGGAGTGTAGCAGACAGGATCCACTCCCCCTAGTGACTGATTATTATCAATTCTGAGACACCCACTAATTAGATTCAGAGCTGGATTAAAGCTCCATGTGGTACTAGGCAACCTACTGGTTAGGCACTCTTCCCATCTCTATTTAAAAAAAAAAAAAAAAAATGAGCCCTTCAGCATCCACTGGATTCTAAGCAGGAGCCTAGGTAGCCTACTGGATACTCTGATTAGGATAAGGTTTCTGATTTCAAAGAAGCCAAATCAAAAACATCAAAATATTTAGAAGTTTTCTCCATCATATTGTTTAAATTTAGCTCAACTTAAAAAAATAAAATTCAAAACTTGGAAATCTTCATAGTTCAGTGTTTAGAATTCTAGTCTTTCCTAGTCTATATAGTATGCTCATCTGTTATTTATTCAAATAAACTAAAGAGATAGCATTTGTATACATGCTATGTCAAGTTTTTGTTAAATAATAATTCTAATTTGTATTGTTTAAATGTGACATGCATAGACCTTAATTGTCACTTTTGGTAATTAAGCAGCTTCCTTGGATTATTTACTTTTTTTAAGATATATTTTCTATTTGAACTATAAGGCCCCCAGTTTATTGAGAATTAATTTCACTTTCTGTATTATCTATCAATCAATCAATCAATCAACCAATCAATCCCATATGTACATTTTTTTTGTCTAGTGGCATTAAGTTGAAAAAAAAAAAATCTCTGTAAGCTATACCGCAGTAAAACCTGTAGCCAATAATTATAACAACAACTTAATAAACATAGAAACATAAACTTTCACGGCATTTCAGAACCACTTGGCACATATCGGGCCGCATGTAATGATGCCCAAGATAGCTGGAGCCGCGAGATGCTGGACAATCTCGGATGTTTTTTTTTTAAAGGGGCAATCACTTACAAGGCAAAACTATGCCTTGTAAGTTAGTGTCCCTTTAAAAAAATGTCAGAGATTTACCGGCATCTTGCACCTCCATCAATCTTGGGCGTCATTACATCCGGCCAATAGTCTGCCCATTCAATTGAGGCATCTTTCGGCGGCTTGATCTGTCTTGTCCCCTTTTTCAGGTAGAATGTTTCTGTTTCACAATAAGATTTTGTGTCCCATCATTTGAAACTAATACCAATATTCTGCTGTTTACAGCTCATAATAGTTACGCGAATGCAGTCCCTGTGACGATTAAAGTTTTGGACAAGAATGACAATGCTCCAGAATTTCCAAAACCCTATGAGGCATTTGTATGTGAAAATGTGCAACCACACAAGGTATTTGTTTTATTTATTAAATGAGTTTGTATTAAATACATCATCCTACAAATTGGGAAAAACTTTAAACTTAAGTATAAAAACTTACATATTAATTATGTAAATTCCCCGCCAAAATGATGGTGGAGGAACATGCACAAGAATGTAATATGGTCACAGCATGGCCACATCATGTTTCCAAAACCTAAGGCACCCCCAGCCCCCTTTAAAATACCCTTTCAATGGAGAACAACAGTAAACAGGACATGTCTCCTATCTTTTCAGTGCTGTTTGTGGGCAGGGTAGAACACTGAAATCGGGACTGTTGGATTTTTTCTACAATGAGTTTCTTACAATGAGTCATGTGCAAAGGAGTGGCTTACAATGAGTCTTGTGAGAGGAGAGCTTCACAGTGAGTCACGTGACAGGGGTGTTTCACAATAAGTCATGTGACAGCATACCTCCCAACATGACCCTCTCCAGGAGGGGCAAAATGCTCTGCTCCTGGACTTCTCTCTTAATTTATGATTGCCAGCACCTGTGGTGAAACACCTTTCTTGTCCAACAACCTTATCAAAACAGGTTCTGGCAATCGTAAATTAAGAGAAAAGTCCAGGAGCAGAGCATTCTGTCTCTCCTGGAGAGGGTCATGTTGGGAGGTATGTGCCAGTGTTTCACAAGGAGTCATATCTCAGGAGGCTTATTCAACCATACATTTAAATGACTGTTATGGAATAAATACATAGGGCTGTCATTTTGCTTTACTGAAGAACATCTACGTAGGGAAAACCAAAAAGTGACCCAGTAATTATATATGGTAGCTGCTTAGTAGATGTTAAATATATTTTCCGTTTTCCATGTCTAATATTTTTCATTTCCTTCTCTATAGAAATTTTTCTCAATAACTGCTGTAGATAAAGATGACACTGCAAATGGAGCTCGATTTGACTTCAGTTTACTACCAGAAATGTCAAATTTTACCATAAGAGATCAGAGAGGTTTGTATTACTGAAAAAACAGAGTATTTCATATGTCCTAGCAGATCCTGTGGCAGCTTTAGCTACTGCAGTTTTCACGTGGGCAATATCACATGTGCATATGAAGCCAAAATGTTAGTTTTTTTCGAAAATACACATGACACATGTGTGTGTGGGTTTAGCGTGGACTTATACAGCTGTATGCACAGTTTTTAAATCCATAATCATACGTTTTATAAGGACGCATCTTAAAATAAACCTGCAGTTACAGATGTGTTCTCATACACCTAGTGTCTATACTCCGTACAGTGAGCGGGATGTACTAATGTACATCGCCGCCCTGCGCCACGATGCTGATCGCATATGTACTTACATATGCGATCAGCATTGCGGAGGACAGCTCTTCCGATAAGAGCTGTCCTCCGCGATACACAGCGGCAGCCTGACTTCCGGGATTCGGCCCCAGGAGTCAGTCTGCGCATGCGCGGGGTGACGGGGGTGGCCGCAAGGCATGCTGGGAGGGAACCAGTCGGATCCCTCACATAGCGCCGCGGAAAGAAGCCCATAGGCTTCTATGGACTATCGCCAGCTAAAGCTGGCGAACCCCGTCGTGGCGCTGACCTGGCGGCCGGGGGATGGTACATCAGGAAAATGCGGTAAGCAGGGGGTTTACCGCATTTTCCGCTTAGTACATCCCGCCCAGTGTGAGATGCCTGGCGTAACTGAGACTCTCGGAGAGGTGTATTGTACAACTTTTTCTTTAATTTTGTGTCTTATTTGCATCACAGATGCAGAGAAACACCACTCAAAGTATACAATACGCTGGGCTATGCCTACAACAGCACAGAAATTAGTTTAAACACGTACAAAGTCACAGATGAAGCACAACAGGGTGAGAAAAAAGCAGAGACTGCCGTGCACAGAGGTACAAGTGTCAGCACACCAAGCTGATCACTGTAGTCTAATTGCACACACCAGTACAAGTGTCGGCACATCAAGCTGATCAGGGTATTCAGGGTAATCTAGCTAGCTGGATCTATAGGGCCTTTCCATAAATTCTGTGCTGGCCAGCAGCTGATTGGCTACTTTAAACCACTAATATTTGAAAGGCACGAGATTGACCCTAAGGGGACCCAGTCAGAATGCTGGCAGTCGGGATCCCGGCAGTTGGAATACTGACGCCCAAATCCCGACACTGATCTAAAGACCTTAAGGAGATCCGGTCAGAATGCTGATGCCTGGGTTAGTGCTGGGCCTGGGCATTAGGCTGCAGGGTGGGGGGTAGGGAGGCCAATCCCGGGCCCATTTTTTCAATCCCGGGATTCGGGATTGAAAAATGATCAATCCCGAATCCCGGAGCATCCAATCCCGGGATTCAAATCCCGGCATTTTTGGGCCCAAATCCCGGGATCCCGCCGATCCTGATCCCGGGATTGGCCTCCCTAGTGGGGGGTGTGGGTATTGATATTGTCATGCTGCGGGGAGGGAGGGTGATAGTTACGGGGGTAGGGGATGATGATTAGCACACTTACCTTCCAGGTTTTGGTATTCTGTGCTTACAGATGCCGCTGTCGGTATTCTGACAACTGGCATCCCAAGCGGCGGTATTACGATACAAAGCAGACAGTATTTAACCTGCACAGAAAAAATATACATATATTTTCACCCCTTGCACTGCAGCATGGTTTATTCCAGAAACAAAGTTACTTGCTTTTTTTGCTTTACTTCCATATCAGAATCAGGCCCTCAGTACCATCCTAGTGAGTAGGAAATAATAATAAACAGATATCACTGAAGCGTTACCCATTTATTGTAATAGGTGTGCAACAAACTGTGATAACACAATTGCCAGCACAAAATCCTTCATACCCAATCTGCCTAACAGTAAATGCCCATATAAGGACAAACAATTTACCATGTTACTCATAACACATCTCAGGGGGAGGAATCCCACCCGTTACCTCATCAGAGGCTTATGTTACACACAGATCCAAAGAGATTCCCCCACTCTTCTGGACAGACATTTCATTAATCCTCTCAGTAGTAGTGCCATTGGTAAACTAGTAACCCTTTAATTGCCTTGTCACAAATTTCACTTAGGTTTAGTTTAGAAAAAATACTTTTTATATAACCACAATATGAACACAGCTATTAAATCCCTTATAATGTGAATATCATTGACCTTTACAGTGAATATATTTCCCTCATATTCTTTTAAATGTTCCTTCAATACAGTTACTTTACCACTTTCTAAAAGTTATTACATACTGTTTAAACAACAAAATTATCTAATCCACAGGTTCTCAAACTCGGTCCTCAGGACCCCACACAGTGCATGTTTTGCAGGTAACCCAGCAGGAGCACAGTTGTATTAATTACTCACTAACACATTTAAAAGGTCCACAGGTGGAGCTAATTATTTCACTTGTGATTCTGCGAGGAGATCTGCAGAACATTCACTGTGTGGGGTCCTGAGGACCGAGTTTGAGAACCTGTGATCTAATCCATACTTGCCTACCTGACCCTCTCCATGAGGGAGAAAATGCTCTGTTCCTGGACTTTCCTGGTAATGTATGATTGCCATCACCTGTGGTGAAACCTTTCTTATCCATTAACTAGCTCACCACAGGTGATGGCAATCATACATTACCAAGAAAGTCTAGGAACAGAGCATTTTCTCCCTCATGGAGAGGGTCAGGTAGACAAGTATGATCTAATCACATCCTACATTGCTTTTAGTGGCTTTCTGTGTTACCAAGTCTTACATCAAGAAGCCAATTTTGCATAACAAATACATGGGTATAATTGAATACATCATTCTGCATTGCTTTCATGTTGCGCCAAACCTCCCATCACATAATACATATAAAACACATTCATATTTGCAGAATCATTTTGCCTTCCAAATTTTTTTCAAAAAGATTTACGTCTTCCATGAAATTCTTTTGTGCTGTATATTTCACCAAACCTGTCATTTAGACCTGCATCAATAGCCGATTCAAATGGGGCCTTCTAAATGTATTTGATTAAAAGAAAGCAGGTTTTCTGTAATCCAAATTAAGTAGGGCGCACAGGAAAAAAACACACGGACATAACAGATTTATTTTGGCAGTAAAGGAAGCAGGAGTGAATTGTTAGATAGTAAGGTATTATTTCCAGGGCCCCTTGCATAATCATTTTCCTACATCTTATTTCCTCTTTCCTCCCAAAGGGGGAGATGTTTCAAATCTCGGAGAGAGATAAAGTGGAGAGAGAAATAGTACCATCCAATGAGCGTCTAACTCTAACTCATTTTACAGGCTGTGATTGAAAAATTACTATTAGAAGCTGGTTGGTTGGTACTTTATCTCTCTCTCCAAGGTTTGATAAATCTCCTCTCAGGATACTTAGCGCCAGATGAGATCAAATTATTAATATGGACTAGCTTCCTGCTTTTACTAAATTTGGGATTTAAAATGTAGCGTGAGAGGGAGCCGAGCCAACTATAGTTACATGGATGAAGAAGGATGCTGTTACAAATTTTGGGAACCAGTAAAGGTGTTTATTCCAACAGACCTGAAAAACTAAAAATCTAAAAAAATAATAATAATAATAATAATTAAAAAATAATAATACAGGAACAGGAGTTGTTTCAGCCAAATTAAATAGATTTGTGAGGCATGTTTTATTTTATGACGGCAGGAGGCAGGATTAACACTATGGGGGTAATTCCAAGTTGATCGCAGCAGGAAATTTTTTAGCAGTTGGGCAAAACCATGTGCACTGCAGGGGAGGCAGATATAACATGTGCAGAGAGAGAGATTTGGGTGTGGTGAGTTCAATCTGCAATCTAAATTGCAGTGTAAAAATAAAGCAGCCAGTATTTACCCTGCACAGAAACAAAATAACCCACCCAAATCTAACTCTCTCTGCACATGTTATATCTGCCTCCCCTGCAGTGCACATGGTTTTGCCCAACTGCTAAAAAATGTCCTGCTGCGATCAACTTGGAATTACCCCCTATGTACAAGTGTAAAGGTGCCCAACTAGAGAATTATTGTTGTTAAGTAATACATTGTATTATTCAAACTCAAATAATTAATTTAATGATGATTATAATTGCACTAAAAATAAGAGTTGAATTAAATCACAAGAAACTGATTCCCTTTAAATATACAAATGCATATGCTGATAGATAGATAGATAGATAGATAGATAGATAGATAGATAGATAGATAGATATGTGTGTGATATTCAGTTGCCTCTAGTACTGACAGCACACTCTTTTACTCTACTCACTGCAGCACTTACAGTATGTTTGGAATTACATTCATGAAAATACAACTAGCAGCCATTGACGTCATTGTCTTATTAGGAGTCAGTAATGATAATTTTTAAGGTGTCAAGCAGTGAAAAAAGTGGAGAAGCAACCAATCAGCTTCCAGTTAGCATTTTTCAAGTACATTTTGTAAAATGATAGGTACTGTATAAGCTGATACGTTGCTATGGGCAACTTTTCAACTGGTCCACTTCTCCAGTCTTTTCACTGCTTGATGCATCAACCTCTGAATTTCTCAGCGTTGCATGAACCTTCACCCTCTTAACATTCTCTTTAACAGTGTCTCCCACCCCATTGTATGAATATATACTGTATGTGACACAGCTTAAATGAAATAGAGAAAAAACTTGTTTTTAATTGAAAGAACTTTTATGCTGCCTGCAGTGTTATCCCATCTTATACGTACATAGGTTAACTGGGCTGGTGGGATAGTGGGATTCAAAGTGAAAATGTAAAAGAATGCTTTTTTCTTTATCTTCCACAGATAACACAGCAAACCTTTACGTTGGGCGAGTATCTTTCAGCCGTCAGAAACAGAAGATGCACTTGCTTCCCATTGTAATAAGTGATGGCGGGTCCCCACCAATGAGCAGCACCAACACTCTCACCATCCGCATCTGCAGTTGTAGCACTGATGAAAATATCATCTCTTGCAATGACGAACCACTGTCACTTAATGCAGGGCTCAGCACAGGCGCGTTGATCGCTATTCTTGCGTGCATTGTCATTTTGTTAGGTAAGTGGAATTTACAGATTCTTTTGAATATTGTGGCAACTTCAGATTTGATTTAAAACTATTGTAAAATTTTAAATGGATTCCTACTGGATAATTTGTCAAAGTGACACCGTCGCTATACGTAGCTGAATCAGAAAAGGCAGTTTGTCTTCAAGCGTTCTTAACTGATTGGATCACACAGGCCCTCTTGCAGCTCATTGTTTATTTTTATTTTTTCAAAGACAACAAACAAATTTGCGCTGTGTATTGAATGCAGTATAAGGGCGATAAGAATAAGACAACTCCGGGAATTTTGTGAAGACCATGGTGAAAAACACAGAAAAAAGCAAGAGAGATAAAGTTCTATACTGCATATAGTTAGAGGAGCAGAAAGGACTTTATAAGCCTACGAATAAATTGACCTTACTAACAAACAGCTTTGCAAAAGTAGTGTGTATGACCAGCAATGCTTAAAGGTTTATAAACAGTTTATATGAAATATACTTACTTTTAACTCTGGCTTACAGTATGTTTCCACATTGTTCCTTACATTTTCTTGCTTACGTTATTTAGCAGTGACTGTCAGGAAGTAGCAACATAATGTACGTACCTACTCTCCTGTAAGGTCCAAGAGACTCCTCAAATTTTGGGTGGCTAGGGCAAGTAGGCTTCCCCTCTCACTATCCTCTTATCACCCCCCCACCATCTCTTTTTGTTTCTCTCTATCTGCCTCCCTATCTCCACCATATTCCTCCCTATCCTCTATCTCTCCTTTCCCATCTATTTCTACTCCTATCTCTCTCTCCCTCCCCTGTCTCGCCCTCTCTCTCTTGTCGCTCCCTTCCTTTCTCGATCCCCCATTTTTCTTTCTATATCTGTCCTGTCAGAATTCTGTAGCAGATATCCATCTACCCTTGTGATCATATAGTGCACTGCTGATCAATGACTTCAGTAGGGGAGAACACACCACAGACCATGGAGCAAACAGGACAGATAGAGGACTGAAAGTCAATAACCTCTAATTTAGGGTACACTAACATTTGGCTCCATCTTCCACTGGGTGCTGCAGAAGTTCTGGGGTGTGAGTAGCTCCCAAGGCCTCATCTTGTTACAACATCTGTCTTCCTCTAATGCCTGGTTTAAGTCCTTCTCCTCCAAAGTTTCCCCATGTGCATTGCTGGCAACTGGAGGGAATTGTCATCAGGAGACATCTACATGCCATCTGCTCCACTGCGCATGTGCTAGATGCATAGCATATTATGTATGTTTTCATGTTTTCTGTAGCCCATATAATTTATTTATGTTATGTTTTTCCATAAATTATTTATTTTAGCCAAAGAGTTTATGTATCAATAAATTAAACAGGGTTTATTGATTAGTATTGTGCTGAGATCTTTCAAATTGTACAACAGAAAAGTCTTTTACTCTCTCTTTCCTTCTATCTTACAGTGATTGTGGTATTATTTGTTGCACTGCGTCGAGAAAAGAAGGAACCCTTGATTGTCTTTGAAGAAGAGGATATCCGTGAGAATATAATAACTTATGATGATGAAGGTGGAGGGGAGGAAGACACTGAAGCCTTTGACATTGCCACTTTACAAAATCCTGATGGGATTAATGGGTTTATTCCACGTAAAGATATTAAACCTGAATACCAATACTCTCCACGGGATCTTGGAATAAGACCGGCTCCGAACAGTGTAGATGTTGACGATTTCATTAACACAAGGATACATGAAGCCGATAATGACCCTACTGCACCTCCCTATGATTCCATTCAAATTTACGGATATGAAGGACGAGGTTCCGTGGCTGGGTCTCTAAGCTCTTTAGAGTCAGCCTCTACAGATTCAGATCTGGACTACGATTATCTACAAAACTGGGGACCTCGATTTAAGAAACTAGCAGACTTATATGGCTCCAAAGACACTTACGAAGATGATTCTTAACGATAAAAAACTAAACTTGGCCTTAAGAACTATATAATGTTCTCAAAAACCCAGAGAAAACATTAACAGGTATTTTTTTTAAAGGAAAGAAATATAAACGGCTTCTCTGACTTATATGGGTTTACAGATAGAATTCCTTCCAAAACAAAAACTTTTGCAGTGGTGATGGATACTGTGAAAACCATACAACCTGTGTTAAAGTATTCAGTGATCTGGGACAAAACCACTTGTAACTGCAGCCGATATCGAAGAAGAATAAAACAGGAAACACTTGATGATGATAAGGGGATATTTTACAATATGTACTATAACCATCCAGCCCTATGTCAAACAAAGCTTCCACAGATTAGAAAGGATAACAGTTTTGAGCTGTATTGTCGCCTTAAACTATGGACACTTTATATGTAGTGCATTTTTAAACTTGAAAATAAAAAATAAAAAATAAATAAAAAAATCCCAATATAATATTCAGCCAGCTTCAACTCATATAATGTATGTACAGTAAAATGTACAATTATAATGTCTATTGAGCATCAGACTTGTTACTGCTGATTCTTGTAAATCTTTTTTGCTTATAATCCCGTCTTAAACTAATATGTGCCAGAATCGCACCCTATTTCTATGTCATTTTTAATGTATCTATTTGTACAATTTTAAGAATTCTTATTTTAGTATACATACAAAATATCAATATTCTGACATGTTACGGCATCACACTTATATTTTATGAACATCGTACTGTTGCTTTAATATGTGCTTCAATATAAGAAGCAAACTTTGAAATAAAATTGACTTTTTTTTATTTTTGTTGGTGACTCGTAGGTATTTTCTAACAAATGTGTTGATTTTTTTTATCTTAGTTTTTTGCTTGGCTTACTGAAGTTCGAACTATTAACAAAATGTTAAATTTAGCATTTTTTGTCATTCTGTGACTTGCAGTATTTGTTTTTAGTTGTGAATTTTAGCCGACAGATTTCCTACTTCTGGAAGATTCCATAGCATGGCTGAGGTCCTAAACGTGTTTTAATGCTATTTTTTTTTTTTTTTAAAGAGGTGGGTTTTACCCTCTTTCTTGTTCTTCTCCTTTTCTGCCTCTTCTGTCTCAGATCTTGTAGAGAACCCTTCAGTTACAGGAAACCTTATGACATTTTAAGCTATAAAACAGATTTATGCAGCCAGGTCAGACTGGCCCACAGGGGTACAAGAGAAATTTTGACTGTCTGGGGCCCCACTCCTTCCTCTAAAATCAGGCTGTGTACTCAAATTACACATTCTAATAGCGGGACCGTTATCTGGTAGAGCAGGAACATGGATAAACATGGATACTTTTGTTTCTATAGAAACTATTATTATTATTATTAATATCTATTTCTTATATAGCGCAGCATATTTCGTTGCGCTTTACAATTGGAAACAACAGCGATGGAGCAAAACTGAGTAATTACAGACAGACATAAAGGTAGGAAGGCCCTGCTTACAATCTACACCAAAATTGACCCTACTGCCAATCAAAATTAATGGTTTCTTGCCCGAAAATATCATTTAAAAATATAGCACATTACAAACTAAGAATATACAGTAGTTGTAAAAAAAAGTAACCAACATTTAAGTGATCCAAGTGGTATTAATTGAATTTCCCTTCTTTTATTTTTAACAATGGTATATCATTTTGACCTTTACTAAACGTAATGTAGTACTCATTGATTTTTAGATTTTTTTGGCTGGTGTGTATGGAGTCCCCTATCA
Organism: Pseudophryne corroboree; assembly: GCF_028390025.1. Lineage (NCBI taxonomy): Eukaryota > Metazoa > Chordata > Amphibia > Anura > Myobatrachidae > Pseudophryne > Pseudophryne corroboree. The sequence goes on along the minus strand of NC_086454.1, from coordinate 279,826,444 downwards.
TATGTAGAGTGCATTAATGTGGTCAATATATACATGATCACTATCATGTACCTTACATGTACCTTACATTCATATGTTGGATTGACACCATCATGTACCATACATATGTTACATTATACTACATTCCCAGGACTATGGTGTATAATCTGGTAGATTACACTACATGAATTTAAGGATTTACTAAACTAAGGGGTCCAGACCATGCACTATAGTATCCTCTAATTAAGTATAGTATCCTCTAATTGTTGGACATGCCCTGTGGTGGCTGCCCATATCCTCTTTGGTGTTTGGCCACACCCATTAGGCATGGGTCCATGCCATTGCATTCTCCAGGTGGGCCCTTCATGTTCCAGTCCAACACTGTATTCAACCTGCATATATATTTCTGCGGGTAAATGGGAAAGGTCCATATGGAATGAAGGTTAGAATAAAGTGTCCCAAAACAAATATAAAAATGTTGATCTACAGTATGATGAACTGTATTACTGTCTAGCCCTGGTTAATCAGAAATGAGCCAAAACTGCAAGTTGCAGTAAGGACATATTTCTGCAAAAAATAATTAGCCAATGACTAATCAAGGATTTGACTGGCGAAACAGAACATTTTCATTTTCATGTAATTTCTTTTGCTATAAGTAACACAACACTCACTTTGAAAAAGTTCATCCTTACATTTCCCATGCATGCCAAGCTGAGATCATATTATAGATTTAAATCAGTACAAAGAGATGTGACATACAGTATATGAATAGATGTTTCATGTATGGAGTTTCAAAACATGATTGTATATTTTAAACTACAGCAAGTTCCATTTATACTATTTTTAGCACAACCTCTTAGGCACTCTTAGCTTGACGGGATGATTGAAAATCTTTATGGACATGCATTTAAGTAACAAGGAAGCACATTTTTCAATAGTACGAAAATAGTCTATTGATGATGTGTACAGTACTTGAAATGTAACCTTACACATCAATGGACACACATTAAATACACTAGCAACTTAAGTTACACGACACAGCTTATGCCCGATTCTCACTATGCGACAGGGGCCCGGTCGGCACATAGTCAGTATCGCAAGCACACTCATTATGTGCTTGCGATACTGGCTATGTGCGATTTGGGCTAAGTGTCAATTTTGACTATCTCTTCTATAGAGATAGTCAAAATTGACTTGCCTTCACAGTCTATCTTTTCTTTCGATGCTGACCGCGCATCGGCATCGAATCGGGATCGCAAGGTGACTGTCACCTTGCGATCTGCACTAACTTTTCTTCCGATTTTGACTATATAGTCAGAATCTGAAGAAAAAATCTCACCGTGTGTACACGCCCTTAGACATTAGTGAGGAATGAAAAACACACCAGTTCATCAACAGTGGCAGGCCTACATTTTTGGGGCCCTGAAGCTTTAACTGTTATAGGTGACCCTTCACAACCAGCAACAATAGGGCAACATCCACCAAGGTCCAACGGGTTTGCTGCCCTTGCAAGGACCGCGCACCTCCAAATGCCAGGAAAATTACTTTATTAGACACCTCCTTGTCCCGGGCTCCTTCTCACCTTTCATTGTTCCCAGCATCCTTCCTAGGATGGGCACTTTCAGGCTCCATCATTCCTGGGAATGTCACAAAGAGTAGTTCTGCAGGTTGTTACAGAGCGCAAATCACAAAGCTAGACTACAACTACCAGCAGCTCCCACTGTAACAAGCTGTAATAGCAGCTATGCTCTACTAGAAGCCTGGTTGTCATGGTGTTATTGATGATGAGGTATAACCATACAGTCAGCGCTGCCATCAGGGGGGGGCCTGTCGGGACTCCAGTCCCGGGCCCTGACCATAAAGGGAGCCCACATGGCAGCGGTGTGGATCGCAGCACATCACAGGCTACCACAGGAGGCAGCACTGGAGGCACTTTGAGTTTGCAGCGGTAGCTCCTGATTGGCTGCCAGTTCGTGAGCTCCGATTATCTAGTGTAAATAATGCTGGTGCTGTCCTTCTATGGCTGCCTGCTCTGGACTCCTTCCCTTTGCTGTTGCTGTGGTCCTGGCCCACCATGGTCCTGCCTAGGGGCACCAACTGGTACTCTGTGGCCATGTATTGGGAGCAGCAACTGGTGCCCAGAATGGTAAGTTTTGGGGACTGCAGCGGGAGCAGAAGTTGAGGGGGTGTGTGGGTCCCTACCTATTCTGGCAGTCCCTGGCCCCACAATTTCTGATGGCAGCCCTGCACACAGTATATAAAAATCAGCTTTTTTTGGTGTTAAAATGCACAAGTGAAACAAGTGATGATTCTATCACTATAATAGCTTTATTTTAATAACTGACACTCAAAAAACACAACTAATTTTGTTGAAAAATTCACTCATTACAAAAAATGTTGCTTCAGGGCCCCTCTGCGGTTACGGACACTGAAGCTTAAGGTTCATTTGTCTCACAGTAGGTCTGCCCCTGTCCATCAATTTAATTAGAAAATATGCCCCCATTATATGCTGGGTACCTCACAGTGTTACTTTCTTTCTATGTCGTTGATTAAACTTACTATGTTTAGTTCCAGTCACTTCAACATTTCTGCTCCATTGCCCCTACTTTCATTTTTATTGTTAAAGCAAATTCACAGCTTTCCTGTTTCTTCAGAAATACTGTTAACATCTACCTTAAACAGACTCCGCACTATAGTCTGCACTCAGGGACGGTTTTAGGCATACGCTGGCTACGCAGCTGATTAGGGCGCCACATAGAGAAGGGCGCCCTGACTCAGCTGCGCCAGTGACATGCTTCAGTCAGTGTCTGCCCCCCAGGGTAGTTCCTGCCCACCACAAGCGGAGACGTCTGATGCGCACAGTAGGAAGTGTCCGGCACCGCACTACAGTAAAGTGAAGAAACGCCAAATAAACTATATCTCCCAGCAGCCCTTGCTGCCGGGAGCTGTAGTGTAGTGTCTTTGTAGTTACTTCACTTTACTGCATACTTGCCCACTTTTGAAAAAGCCTTTCAGGGAGATTCTGAAAGTAGCACCTATCAGCGCAGACGTGTACTGCTACATCTGAGAGGCGTGTCATAAATATGATTTACATCCAAATGTAACTGACCCCCAAAGTTAGTAAGATCTACTTGTGGAAGAAAAGACACTGATATTTTTAAGGATTTGTTTGTGTATTGTGATTACAAAAGTTTCCATATACTGTAAGTGGCCATGAGTAACCTTATTTAAAATGCATGTAGCCATAGGGATCATCGTGCCTTATAACTAATGCAGGGAAATGGCACTGATGATCCCATTTGAATGTATGTATCTCTGATTAATCCCCCCCTTTGCCCCCAAGAATGTAACAGCTGCCTAATGGGGATAAGGTGCAATCAGGGAGATTACGGGACCATTCAGGGAGTCAGGGAGGTTGCTGCTATTTCCGGGAGTCTCCTGCAGTATGAGGGAGGGTAGGCAACTATGCTTTACTGTAGTGCGGTACCGGACACTTCCTGCTGTGCGCGTCAAAGGAGGACAGAAAGGGACTGAGCTGTCGCCTATCCCAAGCATCATAATGTTCTGGTAGCTCCCAGTGGGGAGATGGAGTACCTGTGTCAGAGCTGCAGCTGCGGGTGAGTTATGTGACTGGGCTGATGCTCATGCCTGTGCCAGCTGTAATGCTGCAAAGGAGCCATGTGACTTTTTCTCCTCATCCTGGGGCACTGCAACTGTGGGCATAGTGTAAGGGGCACTGCAACTGGGCGCATAGTGTAAGGGGCACTGCAAATGGGGGCATAGTGTAAAGGGGCACTGCAACTGTGAGCATAGTGTAAGGGGCACTGCAACTGTGGGCATAGTGTAAGGGGCACTGCAATTGTGGGCATAGTGTAAGGGGCACTGCAACTGGGGGCATAGTATAAGGGCCACTGCAAATGGGGGCATAGTGTAAAGGGCACTGCAACTGTGAGCATAGTGTAAGGGGCACTGCAACTGTAGGCATAGTGTAAGGGGCACTGCAATTGTGGGCATAGTGTAAGGTCACTAAATATGTGGGCATAATATGTAAGGATCACTACAGCTGGACTTTTCCCATGAGTAATCCATGGGGCGCCAAAGTAAATATTTGCTTACCAAAAAATGTGACCCCGGGCCGGCCCTGTCTGCACTGTTTTTCACATTTCCACATTCCAACAGTCATAGTGTCAACACTGTAATGTTGACACTAGAATGTCAACATGGCTTAACATGTCAACAGGCACCATATCAACATCACCAAAATGTCGATGTGTTCACAACGTCAGCATCCGAAATGTCACCATGTGAAATGACAGTGCTAATGGGAGGGCTATGGGGCCTAATTCAGATCTAATCGCAGCAGCAAATTTGTTAGCAAATGGGCAAAACTATGGGGGTAATTCTGAGTTGATCGCAGCAGGAACTTTGTTAGCAGTTGGGCAAAACCATGTGCACTGCAGGGGAGGCAGATATAACATGTGCAGAGAGAGATAGATTTGGGCGGGGTGTGTTCACTGAAATCTAAATTGCAGTGTTAAATTAAAGCAGCCAGTATTTACCCTGCACAGAAACAAAATAACTCACCCAAATCTAACTATCTCTGCAAATGTTATATCTGCCTCCCCTGCAGTGCATATGGGGGGTCATTCCGACCTGATCGCACGCTGCATTTGTTCACAGTGGTGCGATCGGGTAAGAACTGCGCATGCCTGATGTCGTTGCCTAGCGATCACCTCTGCCTGATTGACAGGCAGAGGTGGTCGCTGGGCGGAAGGGGGATGGACGGCGGCGTTAAGCCGCCGTTTAGGGGCGCACGGTCTGGACAACGCAGGCGTGGCCGGACCCAGGCAGAGAGAGGTTCTCCCAGGCAGCCGCTGGAGCTGCGCTGGCCGGGAGGTACTCCTGAAATGCAAAAGCATCGCCGCTGTGCGATGCTTTTGCACTTCTGCGCGGGGGGGGGGGGGGGGGGGGCGGCACTGACATGCGGGGCAGACTAGCCCTGTGCTGTGCGTCCCCCCACATGTCTGAGTGCCTGATCGTAGCTGTGCTAAATTTAGCACAGCTACGATCAACTCGGAATGACCCCCATGGTTTTTGCCCAACTGCTAACAAATTTGCTGCTACTATCAGGTCTGAATTACCCCCCATGTGCACTGCAGGTGGCCAGATCCACAGGGAAAACATCGGGTGATGTCCTAAAGCAGTTCCTCAAGGGAGGGGATGCACCTTAGTGGGTAAGAGAACCCGGCATCCAAAGGAAACATCCTGGGAGGTGTAAATATCAAAGGCATAGAACCTAATGAACGTGTTCAAAGAGGACCATGTAGCAGCTTTTCACAATTGTTCTGCGGACGCGCCACAGCGGGCCGCCCAAGAAGGTCCAACAGACTAAGTAGAAAGGGCTTTAATAGCAGCAGGAGCTGGGAGTCCAGCCTGCACATAAGCTTGTGCAATCACCATTTTAATCCATCTGGCCAAGGTTTGCTTATTCGCAGGCCAGCCACGTTTGTGGAAACCAAACAGTACAAAAAGGGTATCTGACCTCCTGATAGAGATAGACCTCTCCACATATATACGGAGAGCCTTTATCACATCCAAAGACCGTTCTTTGGGGGACAAGTCAGAAGAGATAAAGGCCGAAACCACAATCTCTTGGTTAAGGTGAAAAGATGACAAAACTTTAGGTAAGTAACCTGGGCGAGTTCTCAGATCTGCCCGGTCACGATGGAATATTAGAAAGGGTGGTCACCCTTCTAGCAGAAATGGGAACTTGACTGTGAGCCATTTAAGGTCCACTGACTCAAGAGGTTCAAATGGAGAGTCTTGCAAGGCTTTCAGCACAACAGACAGATCCCATGGAGCCACAGTAGGGACATAGGGAGGCTGAATACGTAACACACCCTGAGTGAATGTATGAATATCAGGAATAGATGCAATTTTTCTCTGAAACTACACCGACAAGGCAGAAATATGAACCTTGAGGGAGGCCAGATGAAGGCCTAAATCTAGGCCTTGTTTCAGAAAAGCCAAAAGCCTAGAAGTTCTGAACGAATAGGCATCATAGTTCTTAGCAGCACACCATATGAAGTAAGAGTTCCAGACCCTCTAATAAATCTGTGCAGAAGCCGGTTTGCGGGCCTTCAACATAGTTTGAATAACCACCTCAGAGAATCCCTTGGCCCTCAGGAGTGAAGCTTCAAGAGCCACGCCATCAAATACAGACTGGCCAGGTCCGGATAGACACAAGGGCCCTGAACGAGGAGGTCTGGGCATTGAGGAAGTAGAAGAGGACGCTCTATCGATAGACCCTGCAGGTCTGAGAACCAGTGCCGTCTGGGCCACGCTGGAGTGACAAGAAGTAGTATTCTTCTTTCTTGTTGGAACTTCCGAAGTACCCTGGGCAGGAATGACACTGGAAGGAACACGTATGGCAGCCGAAAGTTCCATGGAGTGGCTAGTGCATCCACGAACGCTGCTTGAGGATCCCGGGTCCTTGATCCAAAGACCGGAACTTTGTGATTGTGTCGAGATGCCATCAGGTCTACATTTGGTAGGCCCCACGTGTCCACTAGGAGTTGAAAGACTTCCGGATGAGAACTCCACTCTCCAGCGTGTAAGTCCTGGCGGCTGAGGAAGTCTGCTTCCCAGTTTAGGACCCCCGGAATGAACACTGCCGATATTGCTGGCAGATGGCGTTCTGCCCATTGAAGGATTTTTGACACTTCCAACATTGCCATGCGGCTTCGAGTGCCACCTTGATGGTTGATGTGTGCCACCGTGGTGGCATTGTCTGACCGTACTTGAACAGTCCTGTTCTGTACCAGAGGCAGGGCGAGAGTTAACGCATTGAGCACCGCCCGCAGTTACAGAATGTTTATTGGGAGGAGGGACTCCTTCTTGGTCCAACGACTCTGGAAAGAGTGTTGCCCCAACACCACACCCCATCCCCGCAGACTGGCATCCATCGTCAGCAGGACCCAGTTGGGGATCAAGAAGAGACGGGCCCTGCTCAATTGCTGGTCCTGGAGCCACCAGGTCAGTGAATGACGAACCTCCTGAGTCAAGGTAATCATGGGAGATCTGATTCGATCTGGTAAGCAGTGGGGTAACGAGGCGAAGCAGGAAGATCTATAGCGGCATACTATGTGCTACTATAGTGCATCTACCCCTGATCCCCTGCCCGTGTGTGTGTGTGTTTGTGTGTGTGTGTGTGTGTGTGTGTGTGTGTGTGTGTGTGTGTGATTCAACCTAGTCTGTCCTCTGATGTGCAGCTGCAGCACTGACCTTTTTTTTCCAACAAACTTTATTCACAACAAGTAAACTAAACAAGGGCTCACTTTCTGCTTCTCTTGAGAAGCAGATACAGATAGCAAGAATACATACCTCCCAACATGACCCTCTCCAGGAGGGACAGTATGCTATGCTCCTGGACTTTTCTCTTAATTTATGATTGTCATCACCTGTGGTAAAACACCTTTCTTATCTATTAACCTGTTCAACACAGGGAGCAGAGCATTTTGTCCCTTTGGTAGATGTTGTAGTACTATCACGACTGGAAGCAGCCACAGCACTAGTACTTATGGGGTCATTCCGAGTTGATCGCTCTCTAGCAATTTTTTGGCAGCGCTGCAAACGCATAGTCGCCGCCCAAAGGGGAGTGCATTTTAGCCTTACAAGTGTGCAATTGCATGTGTAGCCGAGCTGTGTAAAAACATTTTGTACAGTTTCTGTGTAGCTCTGAACTTACTCAGCTCTTGCGATCACTTCAGCCTGTCCAGTCCCGGAATTTACATCAGACACCTGCCCTGCAAACGCTTGGACACGCCTGCATTTTTCCAAACACTCCCAGAAAACGGTCAGTTGACACCCAGAAACACCTTCTTCCTGTCAATCTCCTTGCAATCGGCTGAGCGAATGGATTCTTCGTTAAATCCATCGCCCAGCAATGATCCGCTTTGTAGCCATACGACGCACCTGCTCATTGCGGTGCATACGCATGCGCAGTTCTGTCCTACTTTCCATCAAGTAATCGTGATCCATATTGAAATCAGTGCTTATTTTTAAGTGAACACAGTGGGGCACGGCACATACTGGGCTTTATTGAAAGCATAAGTTGTACAAACCCACCCATCTTTTTTTTTTTCTCTCCACAAATTACAAATTTCCACTGTAAACTCAGTGCTTATATTTATTAATGTAGTGGCACGGCATCTAATGATCTTTATGGAATGCACATGTTGCACAAAAAGTTTTTTTTTTACAAATTACAACTTCAGCAAAAACTTCTGGAGACACCAGCGTGCACTGTGCACCAATAAAGGATTAATGCTGCCCTGTATAAGAAGCTCTGGACTACAGCTGCACTGTGGGCAGTGACAAAAAAAGAGTATACGAGTGTGCAGTGACACACTTACTGTAACTTCTTCCACTATAAAAAAAAAATGTTTTGTTAACTGCCTACTAGTTCGGCCAGTATTAACACTGAAAGACAGTAAGGGACATGTGGGTGCCACTAGTCATCAAAAAGTGGGCCATATTCAGGTTGGTTAGCAAACAAAAAAAGCACACTAATGGGCTAAACCATGCTGCACTGCAGGTGGAATAGATGTAACATGTGTACAGAGATTTAGAATTGGGTGGGGTGTGTTCAAACTGAAATCTAACTTGCAGTGTGAAAATAGAGTAGCCAGTATTTAGCAAGTATAGAAACAAAATTATCCACCCAAACCCAAATCTCTCTGCACATGTAACATCTACCCCACCTGCAGTGCAACACGGTTTTGCCCATTAGTGTGCTTATTTGGTTTGCTAACAAACCTGAATAACCCCATGTGCCCTCTTACTATATATGTGGATTGAATGCCTGACATCCAACAAACACCTCCAGTGGTCTGGTGTGAAATATAACACGTGAGATCCGATGCTGGGAAGATTATGTTTTGCCTCATATTGGAATCTGAGCAAGGTGGGAAAACCCGAGCTGGCGCTTGGATTCCCTCAGATCCAGAACGTTCAGACTGACTCAGTTATAGTAAAACCAGGCCCACGCATCTCTAATAATAACCTGTCCCGTTGCTGACATTACATTTTACAACAAGCTCTAGAAGGAGATAATCTATTTACATTACACTTGTCATATACAGAAAGTTTTGAATTATTTTAAAATGTACAGTAAACTTATATCTTAAACATAGCCTGTAACATAGATTTCATTGACTGTTACCATATGATCATTTAAGTTTTAAGTGTTTTATTTGCAACAGGTTACCCCACGTCAGTGCGGGGGCTGGAATGGAACATTCTCCCTGGGATTTTACAATGCTTTTAACCTTTGTCTTGATATCAGAGCAATGCACTCTCAGACAGCTTTTGTGCATTCTCTTATCTATCTGGTTCATAAGAATGTGTCACCGTGTCTTAGGATGCTATTTAGCAGCATCTCCATCCTGACATAGCCTTCTTAAGATGTGAGCAGTGCAGTTGATGAGCACTTGGTGGTCTGTGCTGGAACACAAAAGAGAGATTTATCTTTCATCAGAAGTCATTTTGTTTCAAACACATAATACTGTATGCCCTGTTCAGTTTTTGCTTTCCTCTTTGCACAGTATACTATACAATATGATTAAAGGGGAAGGAATACAAAACATGACTGTAATTCTGAAGATTACAGTGAGGAATACATTCTGACATGCCCCACACCATTTTTTACTACCAGGCTGAAGAAACAAAAATATATATTTAAAAGTATATGTCACGATCTGGGTAACGAAACACACTTACTTACCATCCAAGTGCCTTCTGAGACTGTCCCTGTGCTCCAAGCCTGGATTCCATCTGCGTTGTCTGCATGCAGCGTGCTGCACGGCATCTTCACGGTCTCTCCTCAGTGACCCTGCCGACGCTGACATGACAGCTATTCAGCATGTCCCTCCTGTCCTAGCGGATAACGTCTCCTGCTCTCCGCGGCCTCTACCGCCGCCGCCATTACTACAAGCTTCCACATGCTGTCTTAAAACAGACATTTCCCTCCAGAGCCAAATATGGGTACAGTCATGCTTGGGTTAATCACATGACTCTCCACAGCCAATCCGCTGTACACAGAATCCTCTCTGATTGCTCAGCCAATCCCTGCTTCCCAGCAGGTATAAGTATCCTGAACCAGAGTTTTCTGTTGTCAGTGCTATGGTTGTTTAACCCAGTGTTGGATGTCTCTACATTCTGTGGTTGTTCCTTTTTGCTGTCTCCAGGTATTCCAGCTTCTGTGACCTTGCTCCACTTAAATAGACCTGCACCAATTTCCATCCTGCGATACTGCCTGACTCCAGCTGTGTTTCCACATTGACTCCAGTTACCAGCAGTGTTCCTTCACCATCTCCAGTTTTCAGTAGTATTCCGTCACCATTTCCAGTCACCAGCGGTGTTCCCACATCGTCTTCAGATCACCATCGGTGCCACAACATTGAACTCTGTCATCATTGGTGTCTCAGCATCGAACTCTGTCACCATCGGTGAGTTCCACTGTAATCACCATCTGTGCCAGTTCACCCAGCATCCTCGGCAGTCCTCCAGCTCTCAGCCTACCTCGGTGCTCTGCTATCGACTGCAGCTTCCAGTCAGGGCCGTCTTTTCATATGGGCTCAATGGGCTCTTGCCCAAGGGCCCCAGGAGTAAAAGGGCCCTAGGCTGATAGCTGAGGGTCCCCTCTTTCCAGGGGTACCAGATTTTTGAAAATCGGCCCTGGGGAACCAGAGATATCCGACTTCAAAGCAGTGGTCCCCATCCAACCCTGTTAATTGTTCTTTCCAGCTAGATATCTCGGGTTCTGTCTGACTTATACCCCTTTCACACCGCAGCTTGTACCCGGTAATTTGCCGTTTTTACTGGCTTCCTAAACGGTTCGAGCTGCGATGTGAAAGGGTCATCTTCAATTTACCGTTTTCAAAATACCGGTATTTTGAAACAGTAAAAAAGCAGGGTCCTACCCGTTTTAGACCCGTTTCATTGTGCAGTGTGAAAGGGTCTGAAACTAGAGATGAGCGGATTCGGTTTTACTCGGTTTTACTCGGTTCTCAAAACCGAATCTTATTGGCTCACGGATGTCACGTGTTTTGGATAGCCAATAAGATTCGGTTTTGAGAACCGAGTAAAACCGAGTAAAACCGAATCCGCTCATCTCTATCTGAAACGGTATTTGCAAGCCCCAGAAGGTGATAGGCTGTCTCCATGTGTGATCTCACCAGGCAGAAGCAGGAAATAAACATTTAAAATGACAACCACTGTTTTGTATGGGTGAAACGGGTTCAGTGTGAAAGGTACCAAAACGGTAATGAAATGGTAATATACTGGTTACAACATGCGATGTGAAGGGGGTTTAACTGCTCAGACCCGTTTTAAGAACCATTTAAAGAACCGTTTCAAAAGCAGGTTTTGCGATGTGAAAGCAGCATTAGAGTTTTTCTGAGGATATACTCCAAAAGCTGGGACTCTCCCCTTTCAGTGGACACTGACAGCTTGTCTCTACTATGCCCAGATCCAGAGATATCAGCCTTCAAGCAGATGGTCCCTGCTCCAGCTCCACACGCCTAATATGCAGTTTTATATTTTTGTTGGTGGATTGCTTGGCTCCTGAAGTCTGATCCCCAGGTCCCCAGTAATTCCTGAAAGGTGGGACTCTTTAGTTTTTTTTATCCCATTAAAGCTAAGAAATCTATTTCCAGGAATTGGAGATATCTGCAGTAATGCAAGCTGCCCTGACCCCTGGAAAATGATGCATATTAAGCCCACTCCACTCTCCACCCCTCCCCTGTGTATTAAACACCCCCTACCGCCCTGGAAGTCATGTACCAGGGCCCCTTCATTCAGCACAATGTCCCCTTTTACAGTTTAGTGTTCTCCTTCCCGCCCCATTTGTGCAATAAAGAAGTAAATAGCAGAAATTATTTCTCCAGGTCCTACATGCTGAGCGAAAGATAGAACCGCCCTACCCCCCGTGGAACATCAAAGATGCTGCCGATAGCACCCCCCTCCCCTACCACTGATAGGTGGCTAGGGGCCCCAGTGCATTGCTGTGCCCAGGGGCCTACACTGCTGTTAAGACGGCCCTGCTTCCAGTGTGTCATCCTCTGGTCAGTATCAGTTCATCTCGTCAGTACAGTGGTTAGCTGTTAACATCTGTGGACAATACCATCTCAGTGTCTTCTAAGACTGTGCCATATTGATATCGTACTACTCCAAACGGCATACTTGTTACTACCGTATCTGCGGAACTGTGCTGCTATAATTACACTGTGAATTCTAATTGCTGAGCATTGATTCATTTACCAAACTGCCGTTGTGATTATTGAACTGTGTGCACAATAAAAGAACTTGACTTTTATACCTTTGTCGTCTTAGTCACGCCTTCGGGCGTCTGTGCTAAGGGTACCCTGCATATCCAGGAATCCCATACTGCCACCCAGGTTCACATACACGTCAGTTCCTACGCCTGAGGCTTCCCCAGGTCAGCCTCAACCCTCAGGTGTGATAGTATATATGTAAAAGAATATATATTTTACATATATACTGTGTAGGGACTCGCCAGAAGGGAAGATCTCAACGTGGTTGGTGAGTCTTACAAATGACATACCTCCCAACTGTCAGTGGGACAGTCCCATTTTCCTGGGACTGTCCTGCTGTCCCACCCACGGCAGGGGGAGAGTTGGGGGGAGCGCACAGAGCAGCAGAAGTGGAGTAAAATTGATGAGGTGCGCATGTGCACGTCATCTATTCTCAGTGCCAGAGGGAGCCTAGGGGCAGCCTAGCATCTCGGAGAAAGCTGGACACGCCCCCCACAGTGATGAGAACCGGGGGGGGATGGAGGGTGTGCCTTTCTAGCCAAAAGGGAATCATTTTGGATATATACGCTAAATACGCTTATTCTGAGGGGGCTTAACGAGAGCATTGATATGGTAGCTTTTCTTTAACTGGTGTTATATGTGCTATCCCATTAGCAATTAGTCAGGTCTATCCATGCTTTTATAGTTATCCTCCCTCATTTTCTTGGTAATGTTATTTATAGGTAGTGGTAGCAGATTTCCAAAAACCCTGCGAATTAAAAAATTTGTGGTTGCCACTATTTGTTTCTGTAATGATTAAGTATATCGATCCATTGTCAAGTTTGGGTTAAATATCAGATATGTGTGTTAACGTATTAATACACTAGTTTAACTTAATTTATTATTATGATATATTTTGTGATAATTTTTTTATATTTACATTTATGTTTGTGATTCTGTTTCTTGCCTTGTTTTAAAGGGGAAAATTCATTTAAACCCATCCGTTAAAATAGTGTTTTTGCTTATATTCCATGTATTTACATCTCCTTACACAGATATAATCACTATATTTTTATTCCTTTTTGAGGGGTGGACCAACTACCTTTAAAACAGCTTTTTGAGATTTAGATCTAGGTTTCTAAATCTCTCTATTGGTGGCATTATTAGTATATGATATACTATCATGGGACCGCAGCATCGTGTGGAAGGCAAAGTGTCATGGTGCTGAAACGCACTTAGCTCCAGCTTAGGTCCAGCGCCTTGGCAACTGATGCCTCTGCTCCCCACCGCACGTCCCATCATTTTGGGGTCACTTGATGAGATATCGCGTGACCGCGGGGCAATGGCCATGTGGAATGCAAAGTATCATTGCGCTGGAACGCACTTAGTTTTGGGTCCAGTGCCATGGCAACAGACGCCTCTGCTCCCCGCCGTGTGACCCATTATATCGGCTCACATTTATGTATTTATTTATTAACAGTTTCTTATATAGCGCAGCAAATTCCGTTGCGCTTTACAATTTGAACATGACGAGAGGTCACGTGACTGCGACTCGAAGGCCGGATCTGCCAAGTGGGGCTTATAAGCGCTGTTTAGTAGGAAGTGGGTCCTTTATTTTTTTCCCGTTTATACAGGTTGAGTATCCCATATCCAAATATTCTGAAATACGGAATATTCCGAAATACGGAATTTTTGGAGTGAGAGTGAGATAGTGAAATCTTTGTTTTCTGATGGCTCCATGTACACAAACTTTGTTTCATACACAAAGTTATTAATAATATTGTATTAATGACCTTCAGGCTGTGTGCGTAAGGTATACATGAAATATAAATGAATTGGTGAATGTACACACACTTTGTTTAATGCACAAAGTTATATAAAATATTGGCTAAAATTACCTTCAGGTTGTGTGTATAAGGTGTATATAAAACATAAATGCATTCTGTGCTTAGACTTAGGTCCCATCGCCATGATATCTCATTATGGGATGCAATTATTCCAAAATACGGAAAAATCCAATATCCAAAATACTTCTGGTCCCAAGCATTTTGGATAAGGGATACTCAACCTGTATCCCGCCCTTGCCCTGCACTGATAAGCCTACTGGCCCTGTCACTCACAATAGGAATTCCTGCACCGTAACATTATGGGTAGCCCCAATGCATTATGGGGCGTTTCATTAATTAAAAAAAATATATACCCTTTACACTTGATTGTAGCAGATTTAGCTCCAACACTTCTTTAATTCATATAGACTCTTTTATACTAGTGCATATTTGGTTTAATTAATTCCATATTATAAAGCAATTCTTTACATTTGTTATGCACTTATGGTAATAGGGAGGAAGTGATGTCACTCCTTCCAACACAATATAAGGTAGGGCAGTGCCCTTACTTCGCTTTGCTCGCCACGCTTCGGGGACGGTGTCTCGCTTCGCTCGCCACACTTTTCTATTCCAAATAGATTGTGACATGGACCCAGGGGGTTATGGGAAAGGTCCTCTCCACAAAGGTAAACTAGACGGTACCCTTGTGATACTAGGACACACAGCACAGGATATTTGTGGTAAGCTTTCTTTGGCTGCATTTTTTATGTATGCACTTTGTCTCACTTTATCTGATTTTAGCACCATCTGTCTAATTTGCACTGTGAATTGTGTAAACGCATTATGGCCCTCATTCCGAGTTGATCGGTCGCAAGGCGAATTTAGCAGAGTTACACACGCTAAGCCGACGCCTACTGGGAGTGAATCTTAGCTTCTTAAAATTGCGACCGATGTATTCGCAATATTGCGATTACTAACTACTTAGCAGTTTCAGAGTAGCTCCAGACTTACTCTGCCTGTGCGATCATTTCAGTGCTTGTCGTTCCTGGTTGACGTCACAAACACACCCAGCGTTCGCCCAGGCACTCCCACCGTTTCCCCGGCCACTCCTGCGTTTTTTCCGGAAACGGTAGCGTTTTCAGCCACACGCCCCTGAAACGCCGTGTTTCCGCCCAGTAACACCCATTTCCTGTCAATCACATTACGATCGCCGGAGCGAAGAAAAAGCCGTGAGTAAAAATACTTTCTTCATAGTAAA
This sequence comes from Pseudophryne corroboree, assembly GCF_028390025.1. Taxonomy (NCBI): domain Eukaryota; kingdom Metazoa; phylum Chordata; class Amphibia; order Anura; family Myobatrachidae; genus Pseudophryne; species Pseudophryne corroboree. The sequence continues at coordinate 279,811,067 of NC_086454.1, read as the reverse complement.
GTTACTTGGCGCAGTCGCAGTGCGAACATTGCGCATGCGTACTAAGCGGATTTTCACTGCGATGCGATGAAAAATACCGAGCGAACAACTCGGAATGAGGGCCTATATTCATTTTGATCCAATTTGTTTATTTTTTGACCATTGGTTGCACATATCTTAAACTTTATTATTCTGATAATTGTAGTCTCTATATTTGAGCCACGTTGTGGAGAAGATTTCCCTCTAAAGCCACTAAGCATATGTGAGAATATGTTTGTATTAATATAAGATAATGATACTACATTTTACTTAATAATAAATCTCTCAGGTACAATACCATAAAGTCCATCTATTGAATCTGACTCCCTGAGTATCACATGCCGATTTTTGAAACTGATCAGGTATGTGCTTTTGTCAGGGGCGGATCCAGAAGAAAATGAAAGGGGGGCACCATAATAGGGTAACGGTAATAGTTATATTTACAGGCACCTAAGGCATGTTTGCTTCCAGATAAGGGGTGTGATATCATGGGCAGCGTGGCCTCACAGAATACGCCATCAGGTAAAGATTGGCTGTAGGAGCGCATCCTGGTTTATTTTCAATGTTTCACCCTGATGAAAAGGCTGATTGGGCCTTGAAATGTTGGTCACCTGTTCCATTAGTTATGGAAGCCTGGAAGGCACCCCAGCACAATATAATAATTAACGTTTTTAGTTGGTGGCGGCAGGTGCAGCATACCTTATTTTGGGCACTACAGTGAGACTCAGACTGCAGGACACAAACCCTCCATCTTTGATTAGCCGAAGCAGCCAGCTGGATCTCCAATAAGCAGCATAAGACATCTTCAGGACAGCCCTGTCACAATCACATGGGCCGCCTTCTCACAGCTGAGGTAGAGTGTGACTACACCTAGCATGGTGGTAAAGGAAGTGGAGGAGGAAGCCCTGGGAAACTGTGCGGTGCAGTGAGGGCTAATGAAGCCTTCTGCACCGTCACAAGTAAAAGTCTTAATCGATGCTGGCATTTGAACCCGCCTGGGCTGGACTCTGGCCATCTAGCAGTGGGGGAGGCAGGTTGCGTTGTGAGCATGGGGAGGCTGGAGCATTGGTTACCACTCGGACTTGCTGTTAGAGCCGTGGCGGGTCCTAGTGCCTGCTGGCTCTTTTATCAAATCTTACTGACGGAAATAGAAGTAGTGCTGCTGCTGTTCTCCTTTTGAAAAAAAAAAGAGTCAGAAACGACAGGGTGGGGGGGTGGGGGGGGGGGGCACGGGCCCGAGTGCCCCCCCTTCCCTACCCCTGGATCCACCTATGGCTTTTGTTAACATTAAATAGCCCTGTGGAAGATTGATGGAGTATTATTATTCTCAAAATAATTTTTGTAAATGAGTAAGTCTGTTCAAAAGGCATGGTTTATTGTAGGCAACTTTGGCCCCCACCTGTTTTGGTATCTATTACTGCTAAGGCTATGTAGCCTTTTTCCCCCTTCCTCTATATGCACAATGGCATAATGCTGACACTAATTCTATTCAATAATAAATTCCATAGGTTGGAAATTATAGGAATTATCTGTCAATTCTGATTCCATAAATATCACATGCTGACATGGCTGGCCACGTATGTGCTTTCATATATATTAAACAATTGGCCTCAAGTTAATGTCAATTTTTTTTAAATATGTGCAAATAATAATGTCTCCCCAATAGGCATTTTTGGCTATGAGTTCATATTGTGTGATTCATTTTTAACCGATGTAAGTGTTGTCAAAGTCAGAAAAATGTTTCTATACACATTGCCATATTTGCACCTCACTCTGGTACGCGCTGCGCATGCGTGCGCTTTCCCGTGAAGGCGCATACCCGCTACTGTGTGCACTCGCTCGCACTCGGTATGCGTATTTACGGTAAAGAGTATGTAGTCGTAGCGTGCGACTCATTCGTTACACATTTTCATAATTAATGTAGTTTATAGATCATGATCCCTTTGATAGTTTCTGAAAGTTTGGTTAATATAGAATGTCCCTGAACGGAGGAATCCCTCTTTGTATTGTACGAAGGGTCTAACAGGAGTCATACAGCAGTGTTTGGTACCCATCGGAAGAGTATTTAATTAACAATATTCCGGTGTTGGTTTGGAGCGTATTAATCGCTCGTGCGGATAGTTATGGACATAAGAAGTTTATGTCCATTTCTATTATTTACTCATACTCAGGTATGCGGCGGGAAACCCAGTTTCCCACCCACCTGAGCTGTTGGAAATCGTCACAGCCCACCTGTATGAATCAACCTATGACCTTTTGTTATGATGCAGGGCCGTATTCCTTCGTCCAATGGACAATGGGATTGTAGGGACTATGAGATTGCATTGTGTGTGGGGCATAAATAGGCAGGCCGACCATATCCAACTTCACTCTCTCATCAACGGTTTTCTTGCTGATAATCGGGAGCTGGATATCGAGGCGCATGCGATCATACCCTTTGTGTGTAAGTTTTCTCTCCGTAATCATTGTCTTACTGTGAGCCAATTTCTCTCATCTCTCTCCATTTCTCTCTCTCACTCTCTCCCTTCTCTTTTCTCTCACATCTCCCCTAGACTAGTATTGTATTGTATTAGATAGTATCGTATTTTGGTTAGGAAGTATCTGTTATATTGTAGTGTATCATTTGTACTGTTATTCTCTTTTACAAGTATATTAGATATAATACAGTTAATAGGCTTTGGACCCTAAACCAGTATCTGTGTATTTCCTATAGTTTTAAGTGTTCACTTGAGCGTCGGTGACGCTCAAGCAGCTTTGTAGTTAGTCAGGTTACACAAGGTTGCACTTACACCCTGTATTCACATTAAGGTATTCTGTGTATTTCATTGAGAAAAGGTTTAGACATAAAGGTATAGCGTTGTGAGCGTCTGCGCCGCTGGTGATCTCCTCGTGGTCTCGAGCATCCGCTACGCCATAGCGAATCATTACTCTAGTCATAGCCAATAACGTGCTGTCCTGTGATCACTGGGCCGTGAGCGAACGTGACGCTTGAGCGTCTCGCCTACGGCTAAGCGATCGTTACGCAACTAGCGTACCCTTACGGTACTTCTTAAGTAAACCGCGTACAGTGTTCTTAGACTTCATTAAGGGTTGTTTATACGACAAAAGAATTTAGCATTGTCAATTGGGGACTCGTCCTGTCCTTCTCATATCTGCACTAGGTAGATCAGCAGACATTATCCCCCAGCAAAGGGTGGGAGGTTGTCTCACAGTGCTGACGGGATAAGCGTCTGCTTCGCTTAGATAAAGAGTGCTGAAGGAATCCGGGAACCGGAAGTAAGAACAAAACGCTTGTGTCTTTTAAAACTGTTTATTTCTCTTCTGTCTTGCGTATACACGCACGCATACATATATATCTGCATTTCTTTTTCAATTTCGTATATCACTATTCCTGTTTGCCAATTTTTATAGTTGATAGAAAGTGCTAAAAGAGATTTGCTGTTATTTCATAGTAGAGGTAATAGTTAAAGTATAGACCAACACATGGCTTGTCTGGGAGATAAGGCAGTCAGTGTGGTGTGTGGTAGATGATCAGGGATCATCTACATTGATAAAAGTATAAATTGTGTTACGGTGGATTTTTGTTTTGCGTACACGTGTCTCTAACAAAGACTAGCGTACGCAATCCAAAGGCAGACGCACGCAGCGTACATTACGCAACGTAGCGTCCGGTTACGCCCACGTAGCTCAAGTTGTGATAAGGCGATAAGTAACGCAAAGGCGATAAGTAACGCACAGCGGTAGATAACGCGACGCGGTAAATAACGCAAATCTATTTTTGGAAAATCTGAAATTTAGTTTAACAGATCCTGCTCCTAATTGGTAACACAGCTGGGCTAAAGAAAATTTCTGCGCAGAAATAGATATAGAAACGAAAGTGTACATGTGTTGAGTGAGTGTGTTTTTGTATACATAAGTTTATATAACTTAGAGGTTGAACCAAAAAGAAATCGGGTACTCGTAAAGGACATACGTGTAAGTGACATATACGGTGGCTAGGGAGGCATCCTTGGTTAAATAATATTTGAGCATTAGAGTATAGCGGACCACAAGGTAACAAGACCAGGAGGTCAAGACCAGGAGGTCATAAGGTACAAGAAGGTCCGCTATAAAGGTACAAGAAGCACAACCCCGGGGGTTGGTGCTAAAACCCATATAGGCTCTGGCTGAAGGAATTCGCAGCCGCAATTTTCGATTCCATTGATCTCTCAGTACATAACAAGTAGTGCTTATGTACTGAACGATTGTACCGCACGTCATTGTGTGCATTAGTAAACCTGACTAGTATCATTTTGCGTACAAAGGTCATAAACGCTAGTTGTACATTCTGACGTGATTTGTGTAATTTTTTATTTTTAAAGGGAAGTTCGCTGGTCACTCAGGAACTATCTAACAACCCCACCTTTACTGGAAAGAGTAAGTGTCCTTCGGGTAACCCTCGTATGTTCCAGTAAACAGAAGGTTTTTGGTAGGGCCCTGTATCGAGTACGCCAGCACCATATCGGTGTGATCAGGTCGTATTGGTCGAGGTGGGCGAGTGAGTGGGGTACTCGGTAAACCGCCACCGCCGGCCTATTTTGAATAATTTGGTTTGCTGTAAGGGTTCGCTGAAGACCGTGATATAAAGATCAAAGGAGTAGTAAGCAACACCTGCAGATTATGGGGGCCAATTGTTCAGGTAGGGGGCGATCAACCTCGGTTCGGGTTGATTCAGAGAACCGACCAGTCGGGTCGGCAAGGTACATCATGTGTGAAAAATACGGAAGTCACACAGAGGTTTTATGTGATGAATGGGAGAGAATGACTGTACAAGACAGGGAGAAATTCCCAAGAATAGGTAGCTTCAGTCCAGAAGTGTTACAAAATTTAAGGAGGAGGATATGTCTCATAAAATCAACAAAGAGACGAATTCAGCATCATGATTATTTACAGTTGTGGCAACAGGAAGGTGAGATACAGAGAGGTTTGGCTCTGGCGGCGGGATCTGGGGCAGTCAGGAAACTGATAGCCACAGCCCCACCTCCACCATACATAGCAGGAGAGAAGTTGATTACGGAGAGAAACGCACTGGGTTGTAAAACACAAACACTTAGTAACCCTGTAAATGTTAATGATATTAACCAAGTAACCCATGCAATTATTAACCCGTGCAAGTTGTACCCTGTTTTGAACTTTCCTCAGGAGTGTGATCAAGAAGACGATTCAGCAACAATCTCAGCTCTCTCTCTCGCAGCCACCATAGCAGAGACCACAGTAGGCACAGCAACACCCACGAGATTAGCGAAGGCCCCTAGCGGAGGGATAGGTGAGGTCGTGTCAACGGGTAAGTACGGCACCATGCATTATACTGAAACAATTTCACCACAAGTTGTAGAATCTACACAGAATGAGGTTGTTAGAGTTAACCCTGTTAGAGTAATAGCAGTTCCCAATGGGAAAACAGATGTATCAGGAGCCACTCCCATAAGGAACATTGCCATGTACACTCCATTTTCCCGAATGGAATTAAGAACAATAGTGTCCGAATTTCCTGACCCCAGGAAAGACTTAGTTGCTAGCCAAAAATACATCAGGGATCTAGGTAACACTGTAGAACCCAACAACAAGGATTGGCAGATACTGCTAAGAGCTTGTTTACCTTCCAATGTCGACTCAGCTCAATTCTTAGTTGACTGTGCATTGGATAAGGATGTACCGCTTACAGACGTGTACAACAAGGATAACGTAAAAAGGATAAATTTACAGCTAAAGGAGTATTTCCCAGCCGTAGTTAAATGGAACAAGATATTCTCCATTAGACAAAAAGAGTCCGAAACGGCAGCAGAATATTTCCACCGGGCACTATTAGAAATGGCAAAGTACACTGGTATAGAAGACATTAGGACCAACCCAAACCATCAAGACGTAGCAGTATCTGTACTGATGGATGGTTTAAAGGAAACATTAAAGACTAGGGTTCAGACCACGCAACCATGTTGGCGAGGTCTGTCGGTGTCCACATTGAGAGAGGCTGCTATTGATCACGACAGAAACATCACTAGACACAGGGAGTCGCAAAGTGATAAGTTGATGTCAGTAAGTATACAGGCGCTGACCACAAGGCAGCCTGCATATGTACCACCGAATCCTGTGGGTAAGTCAAGTGTAATAACATGTTTTTCTTGTAACAAACAGGGACACTATGCACGAGACTGTAGAACAAAGAGTGTACAAAGATCTTTTCAACCCCCTAGACAACGACACGACACACGACATTGGGAGCAGGGTCCACAGAGGCGGAGTTTTGAGCCACATACAGGAGAAACAAAAAGATACCCCCCGAACAGAGATTGGCATGCCTCTGGTAGTTCCCAGCTAACTCCCCCACAAGTAGTTGCTGCCAACGGGATTCAGGGAGGTCAGCATACCCAATAGGGGTGTGGCCAGACCTGTAATCTGCAGCCAGTTAAATTGATTGCCAGTCTTGGAAGTGAACAAGAGATTGCAATCAATGTAGCTGGTAAAACTTTAAATTTTCTTGTAGACACAGGGGCGGCCAAGTCAGTGATAAATTCGACAGTGGGCATGAGAACCACTGGTAGGACAGTTCCAGCCATGGGAGTAACAGGAGTAGTCCAGCACTACCCTGTTAGCAAACCAGCCGAGATTACAATAGGGCCTTTGCATACCAAGCATTCTTTTCTGCTGGCTGCATCTGCACCAACCAATCTCCTGGGTAGAGACTTACTATGTAAAATGGGTTGCGTCATTTATTGTACTCCTGAAGGTGTATTCTTGGACATTCCTGAGAATCACGCTCAGGAAGTACGAGACATGTTAGACTCCCCATCAAAATTAATGTCACACACCATTATGACAAATAGGAATCTATCCCAAATAGAAGAGATGACATCTCAGATACCAGAGTCACTTTGGACAAAAGATGGACAGGACACTGGATTAATGGCAAACGTAGCTCCAGTAGTTGTACAAGTAAAAGATGGTAGGATAGCTCCAAAAATCCCACAGTATCCTCTGAAGCCAGAGGTGGAGTTAGGAGTTTTCCCAGTAATAGAGCGCTTGCTACAACAGGGCATTCTAGTAAGAACGTCCAGCACAGCAAATAGTCCCATCTTCCCTGTTAAAAAGAGTGGGGGGAGGGGTTACAGGCTAGTGCAGGATCTAAGGGGGATTAACAAAATAGTTGAGAGTCAGTTCCCCGTAGTGCCAAATCCAGCTGTCATCCTAATGCAAATTCCTCCCACTGCCAAATTTTTCACTGTTATTGACCTCTGCTCCGCATTCTTTTCGGTACCTCTGCACCCTGACAGCCAATATTTGTTTGCATTCACATACAGAGGAGTCCAATACACGTGGACTCGGTTACCCCAAGGTTTCATAGATAGTCCAAGTATATTTTCTCAGGCTTTGCATGATTGCCTACAGTCTTTCCAACCAGAGAGTGGATCAGTACTGATACAGTATGTAGATGATTTACTGCTGTGTTCAGATTCGCTGGAAGCTTCCCTGAAGGATACGAAACAGCTCCTGTTTCATCTTTCAGACACAGGACATAAGGTTTCCAAAGACAAGTTGCAATTATGCCAAACTAAGGTAAAATATTTGGGACACTGTCTAACACAAGGACTGAGACACCTGACCGCTGATAGAATCCAAGCCATTAGAGACATGACACTGCCACAAACCCAGCAACAGATCAGGACGTTTTTAGGAATGTGTGGGTATTGCCGTAATTGGATCCCAGGGTTTTCCATATTGGCGTTACCTTTGCAGGAAATGGTCTCTTCAAACAAACCTGATCGGATTTCGCATACAGACGAATCCGAAACAGCATTTGAGAGACTTAAGCAATGCCTAACGCAGGCACCAGCACTAGGTATGCCAGACTATGGGAAACCCTTTGAACTATACGGAACAGAAAGTGCTGGTTGCGCAGCAGGTGTACTAACCCAAAAACACGGTGATGCCAGCAGGCCAGTTGCATACTACAGCGCTCAGCTAGATACGGTAGCGCGATCCCTCCCCACATGCTTGCGTAGCGTTGCGGCGATAGCATTGCTAGTGACAAAAAGCGAAGATGTCGTGCTAGGCCACAACCTCACAATCCATACACCACATGCGGTATCTGCCTTATTGAATTCTGCCCAAACCAGACACGTCTCATCAGCAAGGTTTACAAGATGGGAATTGGCATTAATGGCCCCAGTAAACATCACCATAAGGAGATGCAGCGCATTAAATCCTGCAACATTTCTCCCAGGTGTGCCTGGTCAGACACAAAGGGTGGAAGGTGAGAGTGATGGGGAAGGAGGATTTAATACAAAGGAAGATACACATGATTGTATGGAATATTTGACCCAAAATTTTACCGCAAGGCCTGACATCAGTGACAACCCACTGGAAGATGCAGAACTCACGTTCTACACTGACGGTAGTTGTCATAGACAGTCAGACTCGGGAGACTTGTGTACGGGATACGCAGTCGTAAATGACCAAGACACCATAGAAGCGGAACCGCTAGGTCCACCTCACTCAGCCCAGGTTGCTGAACTGGTCGCCCTAACCAGAGCATGTGAATTGGCTAAGGGTAAGTCAGCCAATATCTACACCGATTCTAGATACGCCTTCGGGGTAGTACATGATTTCGGAGCCCTATGGCGCCTCAGAAATTTCATGACGGCAGCTGGTACACCGATAGCGCATGCAGCATATATAAAAAGGCTTCTAACAGCGATACAGGAACCCGACAGAGTGGCTGTTATCAAATGTAAAGCACATACACATAGCCAAGACCCAGTATCCCTTGGTAACAGCCGAGCAGACGAAGCCGCAAAGCTTGCAGCTGCTACCCCCATACAGACAGACACCACACAATTGATGGTATTTAATACCATCAACACACAGAAGTTGTGTGAGATGCAGAATTTGTGTTCCACACAGGAAAGAGCAGTCTGGAGGGCAAAGGGATATGGCCAGGAGTCCTCAGGGCTCTGGACGGATGGACATGGTAAACCAGTGGCCCCCAGAGCATATCTTCCATGCCTGGCTGAAGCAGCTCATGGGTTGACTCATCTAGGCAGGGAGGGAATGTGCAAATTGGTAAGAGCATACTGGTGCGCCCCAGGATTCTCCTCTCATGCGGGTAAAAGAGCAATGTCATGCCTTACCTGTCTGAGAAAGAATATTGGAAAAGCAATACCTACAGAACCATCCCATATCCCACCTGCCGGCGGCCCTTTCCAGGTAATACAAATTGACTTCATTCAATTACCCCCATGTCGAAATTTGAAATATGTACTTGTTTGTATAGATGTTTTCTCGAATTGGGTCGAAGCATTTCCTGCAGCTACAAATACCGCTATGTTTACAGCTAAGAAAATTGTGCAGGAATTTGTATGTAGATATGGTATCCCTAGAATAATCGAAAGTGATAGGGGTACCCATTTTACCGGTGATGTCTTTCAAGGAATGTGTAAATTAATGGGTATTGATAGCAAGCTGCACACTGCGTACCGTCCACAGGCGAGTGCGAAGGTCGAAAGAGTGAACAGCACTATTAAAAATAAATTGAGTAAAGTAATGGCAGAGACAGGATTGACGTGGCCAGAAGCTTTACCCATTGTTTTGTATAGCATCAGAACCACTCCCAGGTCCCCTCTTAACCTGTCCCCTTTTGAGATTCTGTTTGGTCGACAACCGCATGTCATGATTAACCCTCAGGATGATTTGAAATGTAACAATGAAGTAACTGTAAAATACTTGATTAACATGAGTAAGCAGTTGAGGAATCAAAATGATAATCTGAAGTTGGTGATTCCTGATTTACCAGATAGTAATTGTTATAACATTGAACCTGGGGATTATGTAATGATACGAAATTTTCTACGCTCAGGTTGTCTTATTGATAGATGGGAAGGACCATACCAGGTCTTATTGACTAGCACCACAGCATTGAAGGTTGCTGAGAGAGAGACTTGGGTCCACTCATCCCACTGCAAAAAGGTTGCTGATCCAGAGAAGTCCCGTGATAAGGAACAGACGGTAGAGGTTGTATCACTGGAGTGTCTGTTCCAGGAGGACTGAGGCGGCACCTGAGCCGTGAAGACCGAAAGCAGCTGTCGACTCCCCACTCCCTTTTATTGTTTTCCTCCACTTCCCATCCCTTCCCCCAAAACATTTCTTTTTCCCCCTTCTCATTCTTCTCTATTTCCTCCTCAAAGATGGACTTGCCCCAAGAGACTGTGATCCGGATTTTGATGTTAACCATGATGTTGACCAGAGCAGTCTGTTCCGGCGAGAGTACCATAGAGGTCGAGAGAGGTTCTGGAATGGGTTCCGATTATGATGATGGAGGCGTAGTTTTCCAAGATCAACCAAACCAACAAGCAAAGGCGAGTATCAGAAAACGATCCGATAGAAGAAATTGTGATGGATTGTTAGCTGAAGAAAACTGTATCTGTAGGCTCTGTGACAATTTGATTGAGGATGGGTGCATAAAGAAATGCCAATCCAGTTTTAATATCCATATGGACCGGCATCCATTGAGTGACTATCACTCCTTAGTGGGTAACGTATTAAACCAAACAGATTGTTGGGTATGCTCTCAAGTACCTCAGGGTCATAGCAAATCAGGGCTAGTACCATTTCCTTTAACGTTAGGGGAGGTACTTGAGCTAAGTGGTGGGAGACCGGTGGACCGGAGGTTTAACATCTCCAGCCCTCCTAGTTTGAAGCTCCACCAATACCATGTGGATAGGTCCCTCTTATGTTTTAATATCTCCAATCCCCGTAAGCCGGGAAATTGGGAAGTGTCATGGAGCAACCTTACCATGACCTTTTCACACAGAGCAGATAGAATGCCTACAGATACAGAGCTTGTATGCCACATAGCCAGTAGAGGAAAATCTTTCCGGTATCGATATACCTTAGGAAATAGGATTACTAGAGTTGGAGAAGTATCACCAGGATACTGTGCACATATCGTACAAACCGATACGTGCATTAAGCAGATGGAAGAATTAGGGTCAGGAGAGTTCACCTGGAAGGTGTGTAATATGGTAATGTCCTTCTCCGTCCCATATGTTCTCCCCGATGATGCATATTTCATATGCGGGAGAAAGGCGTACAAGTGGCTTGCCCCAAACTCTGAAGGATTGTGTTATATTGGAAAAGTATTGCCTGAAGTGATGACTGTTACACATGACAAAATGAAGGACATACACCGTGGTGCCCAAGCTCCTTATACTCACACTCATTACGAGCACCGAGTTAAAAGACAACTGTCAGAAAGGTTAGAGCATCCGGCCTCTGATCTTATCCATGAATCCACCGGGATTCAGGTTCTGGTAGCGTTAGATTTCACTCGCACCGCTCGAGGAGTGATGAATTATAGATACATTTCCGCACTCGCCAATTTGTTAGATAATATCACTGAAATGTATGATGACACGTTTAGATACACTGGAAGAGAACTTCAAGCCTACAAAACAGAACTAGTTCAGCATAGGATGGTTCTTAATTATCTTACAGCAGTAACAGGCGGATATTGTGTTACATTGGCAACACAGTACGGCATAAAGTGTTGCACGTATATCACAAATAGCACCGAGGATCCGGTAGAGGTCATAGACCAAAAGATGGACGATATACTTCAATTAAAGTGGGAATTTCGTCAAAAATACAATCTCACCCTTGCTGCTGTAGGTAATGAGCTGACTGGTTGGGTGTCATGGTTGAACCCGCGAAATTGGTTCTCCGGTTTAGGAGACTGGGCTCAAGGAGTCATAATGGATGTTGGAAAGTTTCTCCTATGTATCTTAGGTGTTGTTATATCTATTGGATTGATATTTAGATGCGGGCAGGCTTTAATGAGGTGCAAACAAAGTACAAAAGTGATGAGCTTGAGGAGTGAGGAAACCGTAATTAACCTGGATTTGATTTATGACCCAATGATAGAAACCATGATGTGATGAAAATGCGATTATACGGTCCGTTTCTTTCACCTGTTTTTCTGCTTTTCTCCAAGATACAAAGACCCCCCTTGGACGAGGAAGTTGACGAGACGCTATACAGACAACAGACAAGCACCAAAGATGAAGTTTTGACAACCTAAGATATGGACACTTGATGAACTTTGCCATGGATCCCCAGTTTCCCTAGTATTTTTAAACACACGCTAGCCCAACATTTTTGTAAATCTGATGGCACTGACAAAGCTATTTGCTCATGCCCAAGGAGCAATACAGCGCAAAGAAGACGACTCTCAACAGATACCGAACAAAACTTCAACAACAGATGTACATATCCCTGACATAGAATATCATTGCATTTTCCATAAGTGTTCTTTATCTTCATCTCTACAACCCTCAGGTAATGACACACATAGATGATAGGGAATACAGGCACAGATATCAGCAACCACATACCTCCCCCATTCATGTATCATCAACTAAAATGTGCACCCCCATTTTGTTACAACCACAGCCGAAATGAGCTCGGTAGAGTTTGGCAGCCCATCCACAGACCCTTAGTACGGGATAAGAAGGAATTCAAATGTATACTTCGCAATACCTCGAAGCTTGATTTACCACACGTACGGCACGATGATACATGACCCTCCAAACATGGACTCATACACACATGCTTCTGCTTTCTCACTAGGTCATACCCTCTTCACACCTACTCCACTCTTCTTCCTTTCCCCACCATGGAAATCAATTAACCCCTGACTTACATTTTTCTCCTTTTGAAATGTTTTAGAAGGTGGCAGTTATTATTGACTGCCAAAGGGTGGACTGTCAAAGTCAGAAAAATGTTTCTATACACATTGCCATATTTGCACCTCACTCTGGTACGCGCTGCGCATGCGTGCGCTTTCCCGTGAAGGCGCATACCCGCTACTGTGTGCACTCGCTCGCACTCGGTATGCGTATTTACGGTAAAGAGTATGTAGTCGTAGCGTGCGACTCATTCGTTACACATTTTCATAATTAATGTAGTTTATAGATCATGATCCCTTTGATAGTTTCTGAAAGTTTGGTTAATATAGAATGTCCCTGAACGGAGGAATCCCTCTTTGTATTGTACGAAGGGTCTAACAGGAGTCATACAGCAGTGTTTGGTACCCATCGGAAGAGTATTTAATTAACAATATTCCGGTGTTGGTTTGGAGCGTATTAATCGCTCGTGCGGATAGTTATGGACATAAGAAGTTTATGTCCATTTCTATTATTTACTCATACTCAGGTATGCGGCGGGAAACCCAGTTTCCCACCCACCTGAGCTGTTGGAAATCGTCACAGCCCACCTGTATGAATCAACCTATGACCTTTTGTTATGATGCAGGGCCGTATTCCTTCGTCCAATGGACAATGGGATTGTAGGGACTATGAGATTGCATTGTGTGTGGGGCATAAATAGGCAGGCCGACCATATCCAACTTCACTCTCTCATCAACGGTTTTCTTGCTGATAATCGGGAGCTGGATATCGAGGCGCATGCGATCATACCCTTTGTGCGTAAGTTTTCTCTCCGTAATCATTGTCTTACTGTGAGCCAATTTCTCTCATCTCTCTCCATTTCTCTCTCTCACTCTCTCCCTTCTCTTTTCTCTCACATCTCCCCTAGACTAGTATTGTATTGTATTAGATAGTATCGTATTTTGGTTAGGAAGTATCTGTTATATTGTAGTGTATCATTTGTACTGTTATTCTCTTTTACAAGTATATTAGATATAATACAGTTAATAGGCTTTGGACCCTAAACCAGTATCTGTGTATTTCCTATAGTTTTAAGTGTTCACTTGAGCGTCGGTGACGCTCAAGCAGCTTTGTAGTTAGTCAGGTTACACAAGGTTGCACTTACACCCTGTATTCACATTAAGGTATTCTGTGTATTTCATTGAGAAAAGGTTTAGACATAAAGGTATAGCGTTGTGAGCGTCTGCGCCGCTGGTGATCTCCTCGTGGTCTCGAGCGTCCGCTACGCCATAGCAAATCATTACTCTAGTCATAGCCAATAACGTGCTGTCCTGTGATCACTGGGCCGTGAGCGAACGTGACGCTTGAGCGTCTCGCCTACGGCTAAGCGATCGTTACGCAACTAGCGTACCCTTACGGTACTTCTTAAGTAAACCGCGTACAGTGTTCTTAGACTTCATTAAGGGTTGTTTATACGACAAAAGAATTTAGCATTGTCAGTGTCCCAGAGCAATCATATCTACTAATTTTTGATGTTAACTACTCAAATGAGGTATGTGTCTGTATACCACTCTATGCAAATTGTTTTGTCATTTCTATGTTATCATTATTTTATTTTATTTTTTGTTCCATTGACCTGTATATAGCAGTTGTTTCCAATTATTATTTCTATTGTAATTTGATGGCTGAATTTAGGAGTTGTAATGATAAGAAAAGTAGACGGGAAACCTATTTGACTTTTATGAATAGTAGGGATAATGATGTTTGCCCTATTAAAGCTGATCCTGATATGAACAAGCAGTTTTATCATTTGGAAGACCTATTGAAAGAGGAGATGAGAAATTGGTGGGATGATATTTCCCTTCAAAAATATATTGATGCAAATGTTATACCAAGAGGTCTTAGAATTTTTAAACATCTATCTATTAATGTGATAATCCGGAATTACAGAAGAAATGGGACGAGACATTAGATCTCTGTTCCTTCTCCTTGATGATCTGCTTGTTCATTATAGGAATGATAAAGTATCCAGAATCACAGAGAAAATTGATGAGATTAAAGAGGATCTCCTTAAATTTTTTAAGATCAACCATCATTTAAAGAAAAAGATGAACAAATCAATATAAGAGTAGAGAAATTTGAGAAAGAAATTGTATTTCTAAAATTCTCAAGAGATCTTGACGATTATAAAACTGATACTATTAGATCATACAATAAGCAGAAGAGACTTAATAAATATGAATATACTTCTAGACCTAGAGAACCCAGTAACATAAGAAATAAAACCAATTTTGTTCAGAGGCCATATTACCGTTCCCCTAGACCAGGGGTGGGGAACCTCCGGTACGTGGCCCGTATAAGGCCCGCAAAGCCGTTTTCTCCGGCCCACCCGCTTGTGTCAGTCCGGCGGCGGCGTGTCTCAGCTGTCAGGGCAGGGAGGAGAGTGCGGCTATGTCGGGCAGCGGCGTGTAGGACTTCAAACCAGCCGCCGGTTCGTGAACCAATCAGCGCTCGCGGATCGGCAGCCAATCAGGAGCCGCCGCTGCCAGTCCGCGAGCTCTGATTGGCTCACAAACCGGCGGCTGGTTTGAAGTCCTACACGCCGCTGCTGTCGCCCGACATAGCCGTGCTCTCCTCCCTGTCCCGACCCCCTGCCAGCCGAGACACGCCGCCAGATGGAGCAGCAGCAGCGGTAAGCAGCACAGTGGGGGTGGGGGGGCACTGTGGGGGCATTTGTGGATCTGGCACTGTGGGGCATTTGTATACCTGGCACTGTGGGGGCATTTGTATGCCTGGCACTGTGGGGGCATTTGTATACCTGGCACTGTGGGGGCATTTGTGGATTTGGCACTGTGGGGGCATTTCTGGATTTGGCACTGTGGGGCCATTGGTATACCTGGCACTGTGGGGGCATTTGTGGATCTGGCATTGTGGGGTCATTTGTGGATCTGGCACTATGGGGGCATTTGTATACCTGGCACTGTGGGGGAATTTGTATACCTGACACTGTGGGGGCATTTGTATACCTGGCACTGTGGGGGCAATTGTGGATCTGGCACTGTGGGGGCATTTGTGGATCTGGCACTGTGGGGGCATTTGTGGATCTGGCACTATGGGGGCATTTGTATACCTGGCACTGTGGGGGAATTTGTATACCTGACACTGTGGGGGCATTTGTATACTTGGCACTGTGGGGGCAATTGTGGATCTGGCACTGTGGGGACAATTGTGGATCTGGCACTGTGGGGGCAATTGTGGATCTGGCACTGCACTATTGGGTATAACGTTCCATTTTAATTGGCCACACCCATTTATTTGTCACACATGTGCCTCCGGCGAGCACACCTAGTACCTCTAAGGGGCAGACCTACTGGGGGGCAGGGTAATTTTTTAAGTTGAGATTTTTTGTATGGACCCCGAAGGGTTTTATAAATATCCAAATGGCTCTTAGTAGTAAAAAAAGTTCCCCACCACTGCCCTAGACCTTATAAAATGACCAGAAACCGAGATTAGTATGGTTCTAGTGAAACTGTATCTCAAACTGAGGCTAATAATATCAAAAGGGCACAACCAAGAGACAGGATTTATTCTGATCATTCTAAGGATTTTCACCAGCTGTCCAAGTTTCACCACCCCAATCCATACGAGTCACTAAATCCACCTACCCCAAAATCAGTAGCGGATCTTGCCACGGGCAAGCAGGACTTTTGCCCAGGGTGCCGCCTTCCGGAGGGCGCAGGGCGCCATCCGGAGGGCGCTGCACCAGGGCATGATCCGCTGCTGCTGTGTGCCACCCGCTGCCCACTGCCCCCTGCTGCCGCTGGCCGCTGCCCCCCCCCCGCTGCCGCTGTGAAGGGAAACTAGACGTGTACGCGTCTAGTTTCTCTTCGTGGAGAGGTCCTTTACTGTGCGGTGCGCGATGACGTCATCGCGCACCGCACAGCAAAGGTCCTTTTCCACGAAGGGAACTAGACGCTACGCGTCTAGTTTCCCTTCGTGGAGAGGACCTTTGCTGTGCTGTGCGCGATGACGTCATCGCGCACCACACATCATTTCAGTCTGTACAGGGGGCGTAATTGACCACGCCCCCTGTACGAAGCCACACCCCCTATTGCCGCCTGGGGCACACAGAGCGCCAGAACCGGCCCTGCCCAAAATAACGCAGAGAAAGAGAGGAAGAAAAAGAAACCAGACATGCAAGGTTCAGATAATGGATAAAAGTATATTTAATCTGTCCTCTCATGAACTAACTAGAGACCAAACCTCCCTACTACAAAAAGGACTTAACTTTGCCCTTACAAAAGAATCAAATATCTTTGAGTTGTTTCTTGATCTTAATAGATTTACAAGAGAATTATGCAGGAAACGTTATTTTGCTGCCAAAAATCTTTATTTGAATGAAAATGATTATTCCCAAGATCAAATTGAAATGCCGATTATCTTAGATGAATCAGATAAAGAGGGACTTATATGTTTAGAACAATTATTAGACGAGAATCAGGGTGAGGTCAAGCTATTTGACCTAGATACACACTTAGTGCCCTCTCATATACCAAAATTTTAAAAAAAGTCCCAATTTTTTTCCGTTGGAGCATAAGAGTTCTGCTATTGCCATTTTTTACAATAAAACACTTAGTGATTTTAAGGCCATTTGTACAAAAAAAAGAGGAAACAAGGTCAACAAAATTATCATTTTTCTAATCACAATTTAACTAAAACTGAGAGATTGGCTTTAAAACTTTTGAAAGAGACCCTCTCCCTTGTCATTAGACCAGCAGACAAGGGAGGGGGGATCATTATACAAACTAGAGTTGATTACATTATGGAGGCCAACAGACAGTTACAGGATGCTAATTATTACACACCTATGTTGAGTGACCCTACCCTCCTCTATCAGAAAGAATATAATAATATGCTGGATGAGGCTAGAATGGAGAGTGCCATATCCGAAGATGAATTTCATTTTTTAGTATGCACATACCCGATCACTCCTGTGTTTTATCACCTTCCTAAAATTCACAAATCACTTACATCACCTCCTGGGCGTCTAATTATTTCAGGTGTTGGTTCCCTCACGTCTAATTTATCACATTTTGTTGATGTACACTTGCAAAGTCACGTTATTAGTTTACAGTCACATATCAAAGATACAAAGCATATTTTACAAAAATTATTGGGTATGCCTTCGACCAAGGGATGGGGTTTCCTTACCCTTGACGTCCAGGCACTTTATACTAATATACCACATGAAGCTGGAATTAATGCAACTAATTATTATCTAAATAGAGATGTAAATCTGTCAGCTAAATGACGTGACTTTATTATACAATCTATTTTATTTATACTCACAATTATTTTTTGTTTCACAACACTTATTATTATTTACAGGCACTTGGAACGGCCGCAGGGACCAGATTTGCGCCAAGTTTTGTGAATCTCTATATGGGCCGCTTCGAGGAGGAGTTTTTGTGGAGCGGTCCATATAGAGATAATCTGGTCCTCTATGGCTGTTTCATAGATGATTTATCTATAATTTGGGATGGGGGCCCCTCACTTGCACTTGAGTTTGTTAAATTTCTTAATAATAACACGTACAATCTCACTTTTACACACACCTTTAATTCTAATGTTATTGATTTTCTGGATGTGACATTCAACATTGAAGATGATGTAGATGATGTAGTTGTGTCATCAAACTATATGAAATCAGTAGGAGTTTGTAATTACTTACACTTTAATAGTGCTCATCATAAACCTTGGATTAAAAATATACCCAAGAATCAAATCATGCGACTAAGGCGCAATTGTACCAACGATGATGACTTTAGAGACCAGATGAAAATTATGGTCAATCATTTTATAAGGAGGTGGTATCCACAGAAATTACTTGATGAGGCAGTTCTGTATGTTACATCCATTGATATCAAATCTTCTTAAAGATAAAGCCATTATTACTAACATTGCAATTGAAGCAACCTCAGGTAGAGAGCAAGGTTCAAAACAGCGTGCAACCAAATTTGGACAATCTGAATCAGTCATGTTTTTGTCAAAGAACAAATCGAAATCAAAAGAAATTAAAAAGACTCTAGACTTGAATTTCGGGATACTTAAGCAGGACCAAATACTCGGGAATGCAATAGGTGATAAACCAAGAGTTATATATAAGAAAAACACCAATCTTCGTAATACAGTATTTTGGCCCGAGTGGTTTAAGAATGTCAGTAAGTACCCAATCTAATGATCTAAGACAGAAAACGTGGCTCTCAACCAAACCAGTAGGTTGTTATAGGTGCAATAAAATGGTATGTTTGACCTGTAGTCATATAACCAATAGGGTTTCGGTTGAAGTATCAACTAGCACCGGAATTAGCTATCCTATTGGCTAATTTCTGAATTGTGACTCAACATATTCAATATATGTATTGCAATGTCCCTGCCAACTACAATATGTCGGCAGAACTACTAGATCGATCAAAAGCCGATTTAGAGAACATAGAAGGAACATTATAAATAAATCATTAAAACACAGTGTATCGCGACACTTTGTTAGATCTCATAATGGGGACCCTAAGGGGTTGTCCCTTATGATTATTGAACAAATTCAGAGCACAAGAAGGGGGGGAAATAGATTTAGGCAGTTATGCTTAGGTGAATCTTCATGGATATTTAAACTAGATACCTTGAATCCCAAGGGTTTAAATGAAGCTTAAGATTATACCTGCATAGACTGACTCTTATTATAATTAGGAGTCAGTCTAATGTAGATTATATTATATATCTATTTGGTTGTATAGAGTTAATTGGTTTTCTGGGTTAGATAGCTAATATTCATATTTTTCATCAATGATTTATTTGCTGAGACATAATTTTGTCTATTAAGATGAAAGCAAATTTACAGATGTATTATATTGATATATATACATTCTATATTGTTAGATTTATACGTTTATGATCTAAAACTTCATTATGTCATTACATAATTCATCTTTATCTGTTATGATAAATATAAATTTATATGTATAATATAATATTATCTTTATATATATTTTTTTTATTATTTTATCTTTTCTGTTTTTCATTTTTTTTTTTGCCTATATATAATTATACATCGCTATATATTAATAATTTTTGTATAGATGGTCTATATTTATATTTCTGTTTATTAATTCAATATAGAATACAGAATATATAATGTTAGTATGGAGAGATCAGTCCTTATAACTCTGAATACATCTGAAATATATATGGGAGACTATAAAGTTGTTGTGCTTGTTAAAGACGGATATGAAGTGAATCGAGCACATAGGAATTAATACATATGATGTCTTAATTTTTATCATCTGCGCGTAAGTATTTATTTATTTGTATGCTCTTATATGTGTTGCTAATTACATTAGTGTGGATGAACTTGCTTTTGTATATTGAAATGTTTTTGGTGAGGCATATGTGGTGCTCTAGGAATAACAGGTGTCTGCAATCACAATCAGAGGCGGACCCGTTAAGGGATATAAAAGGGGTTTAAAACAACTAGCCCAATAGTCTTGAGGAAGTCCCAAGTCTGTACGGGACGAAATGCGTTGACGTCATCCCTGATGATTGAACTGATTTCCCCGAGCCACAGACCGCTACAGCGCTTCATTGTTGAGCTATTTGCGGCTGTTTTACTGACCACAACAACGTCTATCATCTGTGCGCTGAGATGGGTCAAACGAGCAGCCGCGGAGGGCCGATTCAACTCCATATCATCCTGCACGTGTGGGTATCAGTGAGCTGGAAGCGGCGGCTATACACAGCCAATTTCACCAGTGTGGGTGTCTCCAACCGGAGAAAAGGTATGCTATCCATCCCGCGTGTCGGAATCGGACACTGACACAATTACTATCAAGGGTAGTGTGGAGCTACATATAGGGTGAGCATACATCGGACATTATAACATCGTTTTTGGTATTTTTTATAATCCCGCTGGATCGGGTAAATTACCTACTGAACTGTCTCCTGCGCCGGGACGCCGGCAACAGGTGAAATAATACTGCTACAAATTGATCGTATAGCAGGACTTTGTCATTTACATCGTGTGTGCTCATTGATTGTAGCAATCCTACTGCTATTCAATATAAATGCATGGCTACCGCTATTGAAAGGAACAACATTGTTGCTTTTTAGTATCAAAGATACTAAGTGCATTTAAATCTTGGCTCTGGTCCAGAACGGACTTTTGGATATTCAGCTCTGTGTTTTTTGCTTATAATAATTTCATTTTATTATAGCAGTACAGTTGTTTTTACAAGTGTTATTATCAAGTTTATATTTATCTATATATGAACTCAGTAAAGGTTTTTTATTAAAAGCAAGTTTCTCAATTATTCAATTAAGCCAAACACACTTTACCTATTAGGTTGATAAACAAATAATTATTGTCAGTACATCCAAGCGCATACAATTCATTGGTTTTGTAATTGTTTTCTCTTTGGGCTCTGCAAAAAGCTCATTACTGTGTGCAGCTGATGAGTATCTGACTTTGGTAATTATTTTGTAAATTTGTGCCGGGAGATAGGGTGTTTTTTACTTTATATAAATAGTTAATAATTATGTTAACTTGTGAGCATATGTTCTTAAAGTTATGTTCTAATGTTGTAGATATACCCCTGATGAAGTCTCTGTGAGAGACGAAATGCGTTGGATTATCTTGTTGTGATGTGACCTCCAGTCTACTATCTTAGGAGGAGTTCGTGAAAGAAATATCTGTACACTTGCTCTAATATGGACCACCACTGGATTTTAGTGGTGGATGAAATGTTTAACGAACATTTATACCATTACAGTTTCAGATGTTTTTTTTAAATAAATTTTAATAAATTTGTATATTGGAACCTACTGATTGCTTTTTTAAATAAGATTATATTTGGACATTGTGTCACTCTATTGTATAATTAGGGGTGTTATAACAGCCCCAAGGCACCAATTTCACTATTGCTGTATATCTATTGTGTAAATGTGTATATGTGTGTATATATATATATATATATATATATATATATATGCGTGTGTATGTATGTATATATGCGTGTGTATGTATGTATGTATGTATGTATGTATGTATGTATGTATATATATATATATATATATATATCGGCAGTACGGATGGCGTAACGGTTAGCATTACTGCCTCACAAATCTGAGGTCATGGGTTCGATTCCCACCATGACTCTACCTATGCAGAGTTTATATATTCTCCCCATACTTCGTGGGTTTCCTCCGGGTACTCCGGTTTCCTCCCACAATCCAAAAATATACTGGTACGTCAATTGGATCCCAACAAAAATTAACCCTAGTATGAATGTGTGCGCGTACATGTGGTAGGGAATATAGATTGTAAGCTCCACTTGGGCAGGGACTGATGTGAATGGCCAAATATTCTCTGTAAAGTGCTGTGGAATATGTGTGCGCTATATAAATAACTGCTAATAATAATAAATAATAGAGATGAGCGGGTTCGGTTTCTCTGAATCCGAACCCGCACGAACTTCATGTTTTTTTTCACGGGTCCGAGCGACTCGGATCTTCCCGCCTTGCTCGGTTAACCCGAGCGCGCCCGAACGTCATCATGACGCTGTCGGATTCTCGCGAGACTCGGATTCTATATAAGGAGCCGCGCGTCACCGCCATTTTCACACGTGCATTGAGATTGATAGGGAGAGGACGTGGCTGGCGTCCTCTCCGTTATAGTAGAAAAGAGTAAAGACTGAGTGACTTAGTTATAATTGTGGGGAGGATTGGGGACGGGGAGCAGCTGTTAGGGAGTACAGTGATTTAGATTAGGAGAGAGAGAGAGAGAGAGATTGACCTGATTTACTGGAGCTTAGGAGTACTGTAGAAGAGAGTGCAGAGTTTACTAGTGACTGACCACAGTGACCACCAGACAGTGCAGTTTTATTTAATATATCCGTTCTCTGCCTGAAAAAAACGATACACACAGTGACTCAGTCACATACCATATCTGTGTGCACTGCTCAGACCAGTGTGCTGCATCATCTATGTATATATTATATATCTGACTGTGCTCAGCTCACACAGCTTATAATTGTGGGGGAGACTGGGGAGCACTGCAGTGCCAGTTATAGGTTATAGCAGGAGCCAGGAGTACAAGACAGTCACATACCATATCTGTGTGCACTGCTCAGCCCAGTGTGCTGCATCATCTATGTATATATTATATATCTGACTGTGCTCAGCTCACACAGCTTATAATTGTGGGGGAGACTGGGGAGCACTGCAGTGCCAGTTATAGGTTATAGCAGGAGCCAGGAGTACATATTATATTAAAATTAAACAGTGCACACTTTTGCTGCAGGAGTGCCACTGCCAGTGTGACTGACCAGTGACCTGACCACACTGACCACCAGTATAGTTAGTAGTATACTATATTGTGATTGCCTGAAAAAGTTAAACACTCGTCGTGTGACTTCACTTGTGTGGTGTTTTTTTTTTTATTCTATAAAAAACTCATTCTGCTGACAGACAGTGTCCAGCAGGTCCGTCATTATATAATATATATACCTGTCCGGCTGCAGTAGTGATATATATATATTTTTTATATCATTATTTATCATCCAGTCGCAGCAGACACAGTACGGTAGTTCACGGCTGTAGCTACCTCTGTGTCGGCAATCGGCAGTCCGTCCATAATTGTATACCACCTAACCGTGGTTTTTTTTTCTTTCTTCTTTATACATACATACTACGACATCTCTTTATCAACCAGTCTATATTAGCAGCAGACACAGTACAGTACGGTAGTTCACGGCTGTGGCTACCTCTGTGTCGGCACTCGGCAGTCCGTCCATAATTGTATACCACCTAGCCGTGGTTTTTTTTTCTTTCTTCTTTATACATACATACTACGACATCTCTTTATCAACCAGTCTATATTAGCAGCAGACACAGTACAGTACGGTAGTTCACGGCTGTGGCTACCTCTGTGTCGGCACTCGGCAGTCCGTCCATAATTGTATACCACCTAACCGTGGTTTTTTTTTTCTTTCTTCTTTATACGTACATACTACGACATCTCTTTATCAACCAGTCTATATTAGCAGCAGACACAGTACAGTACGGTAGTTCACGGCTGTGGCTACCTCTGTGTCGGCACTCGGCAGTCCGTCCATAATTGTATACCACCTAACCGTGTTTTTTTTTTCTTTCTTCTTTATACGTACATACTACGACATCTCTTTATCAACCAGTCTATATTAGCAGCAGACACAGTACAGTACGGTAGTTCACGGCTGTGGCTACCTCTGTGTCGGCACTCGGCAGTCCGTCCATAATTGTATACCACCTAACCGTGGTTTTTTTTTCTTTCTTCTTTATACATACATACTACGACATCTCTTTATCAACCAGTCTATATTAGCAGCAGACACAGTACAGTACGGTAGTTCACGGCTGTGGCTACCTCTGTGTCGGCACTCGGCAGTCCGTCCATAATTGTATACCACCTAACTGTGGTTTTTTTTTCTTTCTTCTTTATACGTACATACTACGACATCTCTTTATCAACCAGTCTATATTAGCAGCAGACACAGTACAGTACGGTAGTTCACGGCTGTGGCTACCTCTGTGTCGGCACTCGGCAGTCCGTCCATAATTGTATACCACCTAACCGTGGTTTTTTTTTCTTTCTTCTTTATACATACATACTACGACATCTCTTTATCAACCAGTCTATATTAGCAGCAGACACAGTACAGTACGGTAGTTCACGGCTGTGGCTACCTCTGTGTCGGCACTCGGCAGTCCGTCCATAATTGTATACCACCTAACCGTGGTTTTTTTTTCTTTCTTCTTTATACGTACATACTACGACATCTCTTTATCAACCAGTCTATATTAGCAGCAGACACAGTACGGTAGTTCACGGCTGTGGCTACCTCTGTGTCGGCACTCGGCAGTCCGTCCATAATTGTATACCACCTAACCGTGGTTTTTTTTTCTTTCTTCTTTATACATACATACTACGACATCTCTTTATCAACCAGTCTATATTAGCAGCAGACACAGTACAGTACGGTAGTTCACGGCTGTGGCTACCTCTGTGTCGGCACTCAGCAGTCCGTCCATAATTGTATACTAGTATCCATCCATCTCCATTGTTTACCTGAGGTGCCTTTTAGTTGTGCCTATTAAAATATGGAGAACAAAAATGTTGAGGTTCCAAAATTAGGGAAAGATCAAGATCCACTTCCACCTCGTGCTGAAGCTGCTGCCACTAGTCATGGCCGAGACGATGAAATGCCAGCAACGTCGTCTGCCAAGGCCGATGCCCAATGTCATAGTACAGAGCATGTCAAATCCAAAACACCAAATATCAGTAAAAAAAGGACTCCAAAACCTAAAATAAAATTGTCGGAGGAGAAGCGTAAACTTGCCAATATGCCATTTACCACACGGAGTGGCAAGGAACGGCTGAGGCCCTGGCCTATGTTCATGGCTAGTGGTTCAGCTTCACATGAGGATGGAAGCACTCAGCCTCTCGCTAGAAAACTGAAAAGACTCAAGCTGGCAAAAGCACCGCAAAGAACTGTGCGTTCTTCGAAATCCCAAATCCACAAGGAGAGTCCAATTGTGTCGGTTGCGATGCCTGACCTTCCCAACACTGGACGTGAAGAGCATGCGCCTTCCACCATTTGCACGCCCCCTGCAAGTGCTGGAAGGAGCACCCGCAGTCCAGTTCCTGATAGTCAGATTGAAGATGTCAGTGTTGAAGTACACCAGGATGAGGAGGATATGGGTGTTGCTGGCGCTGGGGAGGAAATTGACCAGGAGGATTCTGATGGTGAGGTGGTTTGTTTAAGTCAGGCACCCGGGGAGACACCTGTTGTCCGTGGGAGGAATATGGCCGTTGACATGCCTGGTGAAAATACCAAAAAAATCAGCTCTTCGGTGTGGAACTATTTCAACAGAAATGCGGACAACAGGTGTCAAGCCGTGTGTTCCCTTTGTCAAGCTGTAATAAGTAGGGGTAAGGACGTTAACCACCTCGGAACATCCTCCCTTATACGTCACCTGCAGCGCATTCATAATAAGTCAGTGACAAGTTCAAAAACTTTGGGTGACAGCGGAAGCAGTCCACTGACCAGTAAATCCCTTCCTCTTGTAACCAAGCTCACGCAAACCACCCCACCAACTCCCTCAGTGTCAATTTCCTCCTTCCCCAGGAATGCCAATAGTCCTGCAGGCCATGTCACTGGCAATTCTGACGAGTCCTCTCCTGCCTGGGATTCCTCCGATGCATCCTTGCGTGTAACGCCTACTGCTGCTGGCGCTGCTGTTGTTGCTGCTGGGAGTCGATGGTCATCCCAGAGGGGAAGTCGTAAGCCCACTTGTACTACTTCCAGTAAGCAATTGACTGTTCAACAGTCCTTTGCGAGGAAGATGAAATATCACAGCAGTCATCCTGCTGCAAAGCGGATAACTGAGGCCTTGACAACTATGTTGGTGTTAGACGTGCGTCCGGTATCCGCCGTTAGTTCACAGGGAACTAGACAATTTATTGAGGCAGTGTGCCCCCGTTACCAAATACCATCTAGGTTCCACTTCTCTAGGCAGGCGATACCGAAAATGTACACGGACCTCAGAAAAAGACTCACCAGTGTCCTAAAAAATGCAGCTGGACCCAAAATCCACTTAACCACGGACATGTGGACAAGTGGAGCAGGGCAGGGTCAGGACTATATGACTGTGACAGCCCACTGGGTAGATGTATGGACTCCCGCCGCAAGAACAGCAGCGGCGGCACCAGTAGCAGCATCTCGCAAACGCCAACTCTTTCCTAGGCAGGCTACGCTTTGTATCACCGCTTTCCAGAATACGCACACAGCTGAAAACCTCTTACGGCAACTGAGGAAGATCATCGCGGAATGGCTTACCCTAATTGGACTCTCCTGTGGATTTGTGGCATCGGACAACGCCAGCAATATTGTGTGTGCATTAAATATGGGCAAATTCCAGCACGTCCCATGTTTTGCACATACCTTGAATTTGGTGGTGCAGAATTATTTAAAAAACGACAGGGGCGTGCAAGAGATGCTGTCGGTGGCCAGTAGAATTGCGGGACACTTTCGGCATACAGGCACCACGTACAGAAGACTGGAGCACCACCAAAAACTACTTAACCTGCCCTGCCATCATCTGAAGCGGTAACGAGGTGGAATTCAACCCTCTATATGCTTCAGAGGTTGGAGGAGCAGCAAAAGGCCATTCAAGCCTATACAATTGAGCACGATATAGGAGGTGGAATGCACCTGTCTCAAGCGCAGTGGAGAATGATTTCAACGTTGTGCAAGGTTCTGATGCCCTTTGAACTTGTCACACGTGAAGTCAGTTCAGACACTGCCAGCCTGAGTCAGGTCATTCCCCTCATCAGGCTTTTGCAGAAGAAGCTGGAGACATTGAAGGAGGAGCTAACACGGAGCGATTCCGCTAGGCATGTGGGACTTGTGGATGGAGCCCTTAATTCGCTTAACAAGGATTCACGGGTGGTCAATCTGTTGAAATCAGAGCACTACATTTTGGCCACCGTGCTCGATCCTAGATTTAAAGCCTACCTTGGATCTCTCTTTCCGGCAGACACAAGTCTGCTGGGGTTGAAAGACCTGCTGGTGAGAAAATTGTCAAGTCAAGCGGAACGCGACCTGTCAACATCTCCTCCTTCACATTCTCCCGCAACTGGGGGTGCGAGGAAAAGGCTCAGAATTCCGAGCCCACCCGCTGGCGGTGATGCAGGGCAGTCTGGAGCGACTGCTGATGCTGACATCTGGTCCGGACTGAAGGACCTGACAACGTTTACGGATACGGACATGTCGTCTACTGGCACTGCATATGATTCTCTCCCCATTGAAAGAATGGTGGAGGATTATATGAGTGACCGCATCCAAGTAGGCACGTCACACAGTCCGTACTTATACTGGCAGGAAAAAGAGGCAATTTGGAGGCCCTTGCACAAACTGGCTTTATTCTACCTAAGTTGCCCTCCCACAAGTGTGTACTCCGAAAGAGTGTTTAGTGCCGCCGCTCACCTTGTCAGCAATCGGCGTACGAGGTTACATCCAGAAAATGTGGAGAAGATGATGTTCATTAAAATGAATTATAATCAATTCCTCCGCGGAGACATTGACCAGCAGCAATTGCCTCCACAAAGTACACAGGGAGCTGAGATGGTGGATTCCAGTGGGGACGAATTGAGGAGGGGGATGTACACGGTGATATATCGGAGGATGATGATGAGGTGGACATCTTGCCTATTTAGAGCCAGTTTGTGCAAGGAGAGATTAATTGCTTCTTTTTTGGTGGGGGTCCAAACCATCCCGTCATTTCAGTCACAGTCGTGTGGCAGACCCTGTCACTGAAATGATGGGTTGGTTAAAGTGTGCATGTCCTGTTTATACAACATAAGGGTGGGTGGGAGGGCCCAAGGACAATTCCATCTTGCACCTCTTTTTTCTTTTATTTTTCTTTGCGTCATGTGCTGTTTGGGGAGGGTTTTTTGGAAGGGACATCCTGCGTGACACTGCAGTGCCACTCCTAAATGGGCCCGGTGTTTGTGTCGGCCACTAGGGTCGCTAATCTTACTCACACAGCTACCTCATTGCGCCTCTTTTTTTCTTTGCGTCATGTGCTGATTGGGGAGGGTTTTTTGGAAGGGACATCCTGCGTGACACTGCAGTGCCACTCCTAAATGGGCCCGGTGTTTGTGTCGGCCACTAGCCACTAGGGTCGCTAATCTTACTCACACAGCTACCTCCTTGCGCCTCTTTTTTTCTTTGCGTCATGTGCTGATTGGGGAGGGTTTTTTGGAAGGGACATCCTGCGTGACACTGCAGTGCCACTCCTAAATGGGCCCGGTGTTTGTGTCGGCCACTAGGGTCGCTAATCTTACTCACACAGCTACCTCATTGCGCCTCTTTTTTTCTTTGCGTCATGTGCTGATTGGGGAGGGTTTTTTGGAAGGGACATCCTGCGTGACACTGCAGTGCCACTCCTAGATGGGCCCGGTGTTTGTGTCGGCCACTAGGGTCGCTAATCTTACTCACACAGCTACCTCATTGCGCCTCTTTTTTTCTTTGCGTCATGTGCTGATTGGGGAGGGTTTTTTGGAAGGGACATCCTGCGTGACACTGCAGTGCCACTCCTAAATGGGCCCGGTGTTTGTGTCGGCCACTAGGGTCGCTTATCTTACTCACACAGTCAGCTACCTCATTGCGCCTCTTTTTTTCTTTGCGTCATGTGCTGT
This sequence comes from Pseudophryne corroboree, assembly GCF_028390025.1. Classification (NCBI taxonomy): domain Eukaryota; kingdom Metazoa; phylum Chordata; class Amphibia; order Anura; family Myobatrachidae; genus Pseudophryne; species Pseudophryne corroboree. Next base: position 279,782,060 of record NC_086454.1, on the reverse strand, counting down.
TTGGGGAGGGTTTTTTGGAAGGGACATCCTGCGTGACACTGCAGTGCCACTCCTAAATGGGCCCGGTGTTTGTGTCGGCCACTAGGGTCGCTTATCTTACTCACACAGTCAGCTACCTCATTGCGCCTCTTTTTTTCTTTGCGTCATGTGCTGTTTGGGGAGGGTTTTTTGGAAGGGACATCCTGCGTGACACTGCAGTGCCACTCCTAAATGGGCCCGGTGTTTGTGTCGGCCACTAGGGTCGCTTATCTTACTCACACAGTCAGCTACCTCATTGCGCCTCTTTTTTTCTTTGCGTCATGTGCTGTTTGGGGAGGGTTTTTTGGAAGGGACATCCTGCGTGACACTGCAGTGCCACTCCTAAATGGGCCCGGTGTTTGTGTCGGCCACTAGGGTCGCTTATCTTACTCACACAGTCAGCTACCTCATTGCTCCTCTTTTTTTCTTTGCGTCATGTGCTGTTTGGGGAGGGTTTTTTGGAAGGGACATCCTGCGTGACACTGCAGTGCCACTCCTAGATGGGCCAGGTGTTTGTGTCGGCCACTAGGGTCGCTTAGCTTAGTCATCCAGCGACCTCGGTGCAAATTTTAGGACTAAAAATAATATTGTGAGGTGTGAGGTATTCAGAATAGACTGAAAATGAGTGGAAATTATGGTTTTTGAGGTTAATAATAATATGGGATCAAAATGACCCCCAAATTCTATGATTTAAGCTGTTTTTTAGGGTTTTTTGAAAAAAACACCCGAATCCAAAACACACCCGAATCCGACAAAAAAAATTCGGTGAGGTTTTGCCAAAACGCGGTCGAACCCAAAACACGGCCGCGGAACCGAACCCAAAACCAAAACACAAAACCCGAAAAATTTCAGGCGCTCATCTCTAATAAATAATAATATATATGAGAGAGAGATAGGGTTCTGTGTCATTTTCTATTTGGGATGCGGTTACAATCCCGATGGTCAGGATCCTGGTGCATGAGATATTGGTACTGGAATCCCGACACATGACGGAATGCTGACATTGGAATCCTGAAAGGGGCAAAAACACCGACGCCGGAATCCTGACCGTCGGGATCCCGATCGTCGTGACAGCGGGGGGTTAGGCTTAGGCGACCCCTGAGGGACTTGGGGTTAGGCTGCAGGATTGGAGGGAAGGGCTTCTTTCCTTCCTTTCTTCCTATTCAAAGTCTGTGGTTGTAGACAAGGCTTAATCTGACATGAGTTCCAAAAACTGATAGGGGTAAATCAGACACCAGCACTGGAGAGGCAGAGACACCAGGCTATAAAAGGCTTGATTGCCTCAGCTGGCCCACTCCTATGACTTCCAATCAGCTGATCACTAAGTGTTCTACAATGGCAATGCCCATAAGGTCTGCACAGCACGTAATACCATAGGTGTGTGCGGCACATTCTCTTCAGGTGTGCATCATGGGAGGGGCTTGTCTAGCACCACCTATTGGGTGTGTCTAGCACTGCTTATTGGCACTCATTGCAATATAAAGTCTCGAATGTTGTTGTGTGCCCCAAAAACTATATATACTGCATTATAGTCAGGTTAGACTGTATACATAAATATATGTACTGTATATACTACATTATAGTCAGGTCAGTAATGAGGGCATAGTGAGACCTATGGTCCTCCTGTCTTGCCTGTCAGACCTGTTCCCCTCCATACAGCTGCATTATGGTCAAGTCATTAATGAGAGCATGATGGGACTGTAGTTCTCCTGGCACAGACTTAGCAGTACTAATCCTGTTACTGATACCGAGCAAACACATTGTATCTGACACTCACCTGGTGCAGCAGCAGGATCCTGCGGGAGCTCATTCTGCATCTCAGCTGGGTCCACACTCTGACCGCAAGGGGCCATGGACCAGATATGACGCCACTGCATAGTACCCCAAAAAGGATAATACCAGCAGGATCAAGGATGGAGTTTGGTCCCCCGGATAGGGGGCAGAAACCTTCCTCCTTTGTCCTTACTCCTCCCAGTCAAGCACGTGGCTGACACCAACAAGGAAGTATATGTTCCCAGTGGGCTGGCTCCATCTGCTGGCTGGTGCTCTACACACCAGTGTACTCAGTGTAATGGTCAGGCCGGCCCTGACATTAGTTTGTGCCTTAGCACAGAAGGAAACCCCTGTGTGCAGGCCTTTGCGTAGAACCTGATGAAAGTTTGTGGACCTCAGTGTCCTGAATAGTGCGGCCCCACCCCTGGGTTCTAACATTAGCATTATATTTTTCTTTACCTCTTTGCTATTGTACTTTATTGGATGTCCTCACTTTTTCTTCTCTATAGGTGGCCTGTGCATTTCTGTATGCCTTTTTCCTGTTATGTTGTTACTGGCTGATTTTTGGGTGTGTCATTGCTTTCATCATGAGGTGTTGTATGACGGGTAAGTATGGTTAATAACAGAAGTGTTTGGAGACTTTAGATGTGTGTTTTGTATAAATTTTATAGAAGTAAAATAGGAGAGGTCAAAGTTCAACCAACTGTCATTAAATTCTGACGCAATTACATCATTTTTATTATCAATTTTTAACCTCAGATTCATTTTTGAAATATGTATTTTCCTGTTTTTATTTTTTTTTTTTTAATCAAATATATTCATTTTTCTAACCTTTTTTTTGTATGTTTTTGAATTGATGTTAGAAATTTGGTTGGTTGTTTAATACAGGGTAATGTTTTCAATTTATTTTTAGATTGTTTTTACTCCCAAGGGATATGGTTTGTTGAAAACTAAATATACTGTTAGTTATTATTTTGAGCAATTAAAGTGCAGTATCTAATACAGTATAATGCTTTTTTTATGCCAGTGCCTAACTGATGGCTTAAAATGCCATTTGCAGAGGTTGTGAATTTTTCTCCCTTGCTATGTGTAACTACAGAAGCAGAACATGGGAGGTAAACCAAAGGTCACAAGATGGTTGAAAAGCATTGCTTGCTACTAATGAGATCAAATAAATCTTTAACTTAAGCATATGCAATATGCACTCATATATTTAATTTTTATTAAGTTCATATTAAACATTGACAAAAATATATTTTAGTCCTCAACTTGACATATACGTATTGTTTATTGCAAATAAGTTTTACTTATTTTTAGATTGACTCATAGCTTTGGACAGTGTCGGGATAATAGGTCGACCCTTATTAGGTCGACAGTCAATAGATCGACCCCATATGGCTGAAAGGCATTATGCCAACATGGTCAAAAGGTAAACATAACAGGTCAACAGTGCTTATGGTGTACAGGTTCAAAAGGTTTTTAGATTCAAATGGTTAATATGACAGTGGTTGACACACATATGGTCGACATAAGTTTTGTTCTAATTTTTTTATTTTTACTTTTTGATACTTTACCAGCCACATGGACTATGATAGGGAATAGTAACATATGCATTGCCCGAAGCATGGCGAGTGAAGCGAGCCAAAAGAGGGGAAACGGTACACTAATTGGGTTATCATGTGCTTTGACTGAGAAAATTACACCCCAAAAAACTTTCAAAATGTTGTCAACCTTTAAGTGTCAGTCACTTTTCATATTGACCTTTTCATGTGTTGACCATTTGCACCTGTTGACCATTTCCAGTGTCTATCTTTTACCTGTCGACCAAATTTATTTATTATTTTTATTTTGACCCAGTCAGAGTTTTCCATGGGGCCAACCTATTGACTGTCCACCATACCCATTCTGGACCCACAAATATGTGTCCCATAGCTCTATGTGTCAATGTTGCATTGTTCTGGGACTACAGTGTAGTTGTGCAATAAGGAGATTTATGGTAGACTTACCATGGTTAAATCTTTCTGCGAGGTACAGTGGGTTCCACAGGGAATACATCGGTGTGTAGAGTTGGATCTTGATCAAAGGCACCAACAGGCTAAAGCTTTGACTGTTCCCAGGATGCATTGCACCGCCTCCTCTATAACCCCACCTCCAGGCACTGGAGCTCAGTTTCGTTAACCAGTCCAATGCAGTAGAAGAGATGGTAGATGTTAGCCACATAGAACCACATTCTCACGACAGGAGAAGGGACTAGCAGCTAATGCCATGCAAACCCAAAGAAGCTAAGTGCGTCATGGTGGGCGCCCCCTGTGGAACCCAGTGTACCTCGCAGAAAGATATTTAACCAAGGTAAGTCTACCATTAATCTCCTTTTCTGCAGCGGGGTACACTGGGATTCCACAGGGAATACATTGGGGATGTCCTAAAGCAGTTCCTCATGGGAGGGGACGCACCGTAGCGGGCACAAGAACCTAGCGTCCAAAGGAAGCATCCTGGGAGGTGGAAGTATCAAAGGCATAGAACCTGATGAACGTGTTCACTGAGGACCACGTAGTCTCCTTGCACAATTGTTGAGTGGACACACCTCAGCGGGCCGCCCAAGAAGGTCCAACAGACTAAATAGAATGGGCTTTGATAGCAGCAGGAGCTGGGAGTCCAGCCTGCGCATAGGCTTGTGCTAGAGTTGCACTGAATGTGGGGCAGATATAACATGTGCAGAGAGATTAAGATTTGGTTGGGTTATATTGTTTCTGTGCAGGGTAAAAACAGTCTGCTTTATTTCTATACTGCAATGTAGATTTAAGTTTGAACACACCACACCCAAATCTAAATCTTTCTGCACATGTTACATTTGCCCCACCTGCAGTGCAACATGGTTGTGTCCAGTTTCTTGCTTTTTTGGTTTGCTAACAAACCTGAATAAGGCCATTGGTTTTGAAGCAATGGCACTTGTGCACCTGCAACACCCTTGGCCTTGGCACCAGTGGCGGCTCCAGAGTTGGAGAGTTCAAATAGAAGAGCCACACCAACTGCCATGGAAGTCAGTTTGAGATGACAGTTGATGGCAGTTGGTGTGGCTCCTCTATTTGAACTTTGGACTGCACTGCAGCCCTACCTCTGGAGATGCAACTTTTTGATACCTCCTGCTCTTGTATCTGATATTTGCATAAGTGTATCTTGCGTGATTTTTGCACTGCGCATGCTCAGGAGTCAAGTGCAATCAAGTAACATTGCACTCAAATACCTGCTGGTGAGTATATACTTGTCTAGGTTTATTGTAAATGAGAGCTGCAGATTATCACTACTGATTGCACTGAAATAGTAATTAGCAAATTGGTTATTAAGAATTATAGCATTGCTATAGGCATAAGGCATCTGCTTTTATAAATTGGAATGTTAGCTCCTGAGTATAGGCATGAGGGCACGACTGTGTTAAATCTCAGTTGGTTGGTTTGTTCGCTTGTTTTTTTTAAGAGTGTTTTATTACTAGTCATTGCTGGGGGAGGGTTCATTGGAGTTTGGGTGCAATCAGTGTATTCACATGCTTGGTCCATTACTTAAAGAACATCAGGAAGGCTTAGGCCGTAGGCTTGTGGGCCATTACTTCAAAGGACATTATTCAAAGGATAACTACAAATGTAAAAATAATTTCAACGTTACACCGACGTTAAACCGAAGGAAAACAGAAGGACAACAACCTATCCACAATCTGGACCACTAAAGGACTGCTTTCAAACAAATGTGAGTCCAGTTCCTCTACACATCAAACTACTCCAGCCTGAGTAACCCATACTTAGAACTTAAATCTGTGTTAGGAACGCTGCTAGACCTTTCCACTTCATCCGCAACTACTCAAATCTATGTCTATAGCTTACCAAAACCATCTGAATTCTCACCTGTACCAATGTTATCTGTCTTTTTACACTACGAAAAGACATCCCCAAACTGCTCACTACAGCTCTCTCTTATGCAAACTCATGTATGTTTTTTGATGTAATGATTGGCTTGTAATTGGCACTGCATGTGTGGGGAAGTTGCACAGCGAAACATAGTTTATTATTGCATGCTCTCTGGTGTTTACCTCCATTGATCATTTGGTCATTGTGGTCAGGTGTACTATATCTTTACATTTAGGGAGGTGTATTCATGGTGTAAAGGAAACAGTGTGATTCCTGATTAGTAAAAAAAAAATTAATATATATATATATATATATATATATATCAAACACTGAGCAACATCCCCAAACAGGTAATTTCAACTTTAAACTTGTCATTTATTTTGTACAGTCTGGACATGGCTACTAATAACAAATGCACAGACAAGGGCCCTCATTCCGAGTTGATCGGTCGCAAGGCGAATTTAGCAGAGTTACACACGCTAAGCCTACGCCTACTGGGAGTGTATCTTAGCTTCCTAAAATTGCGACCGATGTATTCGCAATATTGCGATTACAAACTACTTTGCAGTTTCTGTGTAACTTCAACCTTACTCTGCCTGTGCGATCAGTTCAGTGCTTGTCGTTCCTGGTTTGACGTCACAAACACACCCAGCGTTCGCTTAGACACTCCCCCGTTTCTCCAGCCACTCCTGCGTTTTTTCCGGAAACGGTAGCGTTTTCATCCACACGCCCATAAAACGCCGTGTTTCCGCCCAGTAACACCCATTTCCTGTCAATCACATTACGATCGCCGGAGCGATGAAAAAGCCGTGAGTAAAAATACTATCTTCATTGTTAAATTACTTGGCGCAGTCGCAGTGCGAATATTGCGCATGCGTACTAAGCGGATTTTCATTGCGATGCGATGAAAAATACCGAGCGAACGACTCGGAATGAGGGCCAAAATTCTTAAAGCTATGTGTGCAAATGCTAGGAGCTTAGGAGACAAGATTCCAGAGCTAATTGCGATAATGACAAGGGATAACCTGGATTTTGTGGCAATTACAGAGTCATGGTGCAATGAAAATCATGACTGGGACATAGCTATACCAGGATACAATTTATTTAGGAGGATAGAATAGGAAGAATAGGAGGAGGGGTAGCAATGTATGTGAAAAAAAGCATGAATGCTACTTTAATTCAAAATATTGAAGACAAACTGAGGCCCTTTGGGTCACCATAGAAACCGGGGAGAAGGATGTTATTCGCATTGGGGTGATCTATAGACCACCAGGCCAGGGGCAGGATTTGGACAGAAACCTATTGTTGGACATCACTAAAATGGCTTTAAAGGGAGAAGTCATAATCATGGGAGACTTTAATTTACCTGATGTAAATTGGGAGGGGTCTTTTGCAAATTCAGCTACAAGTGGCAAATTTCTACATTCCTTACAGGGTGCATCTCTCAAGCAATTGGTGACGGAGCCCACTCGCAAAGATTCAATATTAGATTTAATTCTTACAAATGTTGATAGGATATCCGACATATATGTGGGTGAGCACCTGGGATCCAGTGATCATCAAGCAGTATGGTTTAGTATAAAGACAGGATCCAACTCCTGTCACACAAAAACAAAGGTGTTGGATTTTAGAAATGCTGATTTTGCAAAAATGGGGAGATGTTTAAGTGATTCATTGGCGGACTGGTGGAACTTGGAAGAAGTGCAGGAGAGGTGGGAAAAACTGAAAAGTGCAATACTAAGTGCAACTGATCTTTGTATCAAAAGGGATAGGAAAAGCACCAGGAAAAGGAAGCCAGTGTGGTTCACAAAAGAAGTATCAACTAGTGTGAAAGCAAAAAAGATGGCTTTTAGGAAATACAAACAGACTCAAAATAATAATGACAAAGAGGTGTATCTTGACAGATGGAAAGATGCTAAGAAAGTGATCAGACGTGCAAAGGCAGAAGCTGAGGAAAAAATGGCCCAGTCAGTAGATAAAGGGGCAAAACTTTTTTTTAAGTATATAAGTGAAAGGAGAAAATCAAATGGAGGAATAATAAGACTTAAGACAGAGAGTGAGAATTTGGTGGAGGGAGACAAGGCAATAGCAGATCACCTAAATAATTATTTTTGCTCAGTATTTACTACAGAAGAAGGGATGGGGCCATAGTTAAGTTGCAAGGACATTCATAAAAATAAGGTAGATGAAAGTACATTTACAGAGGAGAAGGTCCTAACAGAACTTTCACAACTAAAAGTGGATAAATCAATGGGACCAGATGGGATACACCCAAGGATACTCAAAGAGCTAAAAGATGTGCTGGTTACACCGTTAACAGAATTATTTAACCAGTCACTAAATACAGGTGCCATTCCAGAGGACTGGAAAAGAGCAAATGTAGTTCCACTGCACAAAAGTGGAAGCAAGGAAGAAGCAAGTAACTACAGACCAGTAAGCCTTACATCAGTAGTGGGGAAAGTAATGGAAAAAATATTAAAAGAAAGAGTTGTGGAATATCTTAAATCAAACCACTTACAGGATCCAAAACAGCATGGATTTACTGGTGGTAGATCATGCCAAACAAATCTTATTGACTTTTTTGACTCTGTGACGAAAATAATAGATCAAGGGGGAGCTGTAGATGTAGCATATCTAGACTTTAGTAAGGCATTTGACTCTGTCCCACATCGCAGACTGCTAAATAAACTTGAAAGCGTGGGGGTGGATTATAAAACAGTTAAATGGATAAGAACCTGGTTGCAGGATAGGAAACAGACAGTTGTAGTTAATGAAGTGCAATCTATGGAGGGAAATGTTACCAGTGGAGTACCCCAGGGATCTGTACTTGGTCCAGTTCTCTTTAATATCTTTGTTGGTGACATTGCAGATGGTATTGAAGGGAAGGTATGCCTTTTTGCAGATGATACAAAGATATGCAACAGAATAGACACACCGGGAGTGGTAAAACAAATGATTGATGACCTAGCTAGGCTTGAGAAATGGACAAGAACGTGGCAACTACAGTTTAATGCTAAAAAATGCAAAATCATGCACTTGGGTCTCAAAAACCCAAAGGCTAAATATAGTATCAAGGGTACTATAATGGAAACTACTGAGGAGGAAAGGGATTTAGGAGTCACTATTACAAGTGACTTGAAGGCAGGAAAGCAATGCAACAAAGCAATGAGAAAGGCAAGTCAGATGCTTGGTTGCATAGGGAGAGGAATCAGTAGCAGGAAAAAAGAAGTGATAATGCCACTGTATAGGTCATTGGTGCGGCCCCATCTGGAATACTGTGTCCAGTTCTAGAGACCATATCTCCAGAAGGATATAAATACATTAGAGAGTGTACAAAGAAGGGCAACTAAAATGGTGCATGGCCTACATCACAAAACGTACCCGGAAAGGCTAAAAGATCTTAACATGTATAGTTTGGAGGAGAGAAGGGAAAGGGGAGACATGATAGAAACTTTCAAATATATCAAGGGTCTTAACAAAGCTCAGGAGGGAAGCATTCTTCAAAGGAAGAGAAGTATTAGAACTCGAGGACATACACTGAGACTGGAGTGGGGGGAGGTTCCTGGGAAATTTAAGGAAAAATTACTTCACAGAAAGGGTAGTGGATAAGTGGAATAGTCTCCCATCAGAGGTGGTAGAGGCTAAGACTGTAGAGCAATTTAAACATGCTTGGGATAGGCATATGAATATCCTTACAAAGAATTAAGGTTCAAAAAGGGTTGAGATTACCTAAAGGATAAAAAAAAAGGGGCAGACTAGATGGGCCAAGTGGTACTTATCTGCCGTCAAATTCTATGTTTCTAAGTACGGGTGATGCGGAATCATACACATTTTATTTGCATCTTCACATGCAACAGAAGTGGTGACATAACCAGTCTGTAGCCTGTTTTCAGATGTAAATTTTGCACCAAGTATAGGGCTTGTGCATGCCTACAGTGCTGTTGAAACTACTACTACTGAAAGTGATGATGATGATGATGATGATGATGATAATAATAATAACAACAAAAACTTACACTACAATAAAGTCTTCATTAACAATACCTGGATTCTATGAACAGGGCCATAAAGAGCATTGCCGGGCCTGGAAAATTGAGGGTGTGTGGCCATATGTACGGAGGCGTGGTCATACATCCTTGCAACCCCCTGCTCACACAGTAATTGTATTTGTGCCTTGTGAGTCTCTCCCGCACACTCTACAGGAGAGTGCTGTTGTGCCCCTCATACAGGAGCAGATCGAGGTGGGGCATGGTCTGTGTGATCGCTACCCCCCCCTGACGGTCAGAGAGACTACTGCTGCAGCTAAGTGGCAGCAGCCTCCCTGAACCCACTGCAACACAGCAGTGTTTGCTGGGCTTGAAAGACAGGCATAAGCACCCCACAGGTAAGCGGGAGGATGGGGTTGGAGCAAGCAGTGGATGCGGCCTCCTACCAGGCCCCTCCATCAGACCTAGACCAGAGTAATTAGTTCTCCCCTCCCCCCACCCCCTCTTGGCACCACTGTCCATGACAAATTATTTCCTTATAAATAGTTCCTTATCAGCAGCAAGAGGGTTAACACATAACAAATCAAGTATTTCTTTGAGCTACAATATAGTATAACATAACATAACATAACATAACATAACATACTACTATTATTACTTTGACATAAAACAATTTCTATAGCCAAAAAATGAATAACATACTTGGAACGAATATGATGCTTAAATAAATAAATAATCACAGACTTGTGTAAGGTCTATTTAAAAAGATACCACACTTCTCCTTCTACAAAAGATAAATGAACGAAAACAATTAGGATCTTTTGTCAAGTTAATTAAATGCTACCATGTGTAGTAATCTCCGTGGGTTTGGTATACCAGAGGTAAAGCAATGAAAGTGAACATTTTTCTTTGTATAATCAGGAGCAGTAAGTCTGGTAACAGATGAAGGCTCTGCATGCTTATGGCTATTGCACACTAATTTATTGCTAGACGAGGTGAGCCCTTGAATTCTTTAGTCCTATTGAAAGTCAAGAGCATCAATAAGAATGTAAAGTGGAACTATCCAAAGAGAATTAGACAAAATGGACAAGCCGCTGATAACATATTAATGATGGGATGTCTTCGCAACAAATGGTTATTTTGCTATAAACTAGTATTTCACATCAATCTGATTTACCTCATTAATTTATAACCGCTGATATACAGTAATCTTTCATGCTCACATACTGCTTAAAGGCATACTGTATCTTATGTATTAATAGGATTCGGTTTTCCCTTAATTACAATCTATGGCCATAGCATACCTTATACTGTACGGGAATTATACATTGATAAATATTTTATGCAACAAAGAGCCCTTAAGATGATATTACAATTTTCTGAACTAATCTCTGTAAAACACTGATTCTCAAAGTTTCTGTATGTAGAAACGGGGATGATTATTAGAGGTAAGGATTACCATAAACCCCTTAGCGGCTGAGGGCCGTCCAGTCAAACTCATTCAGTGACAAACAATTAAACTTAACATCTAAAATAAAGACTCGGAGACTTGAATTTTTGCAGAAAAACTTGACGGCTATTTATTTATAAGTAGTAAACTAATAAATCTAAAAATAGAGTAAAGAAATTAAGAGTACGGTGGCCAGAAAGAACGGTAGTAACAGTCCACACCAAAGCTCTATACAAACCCAGCAAAGTCACAACCCTAAAACTCTAAACAAAGGTATCCACTCAACCTCTACTTGACTACCCACCCATCCGGGTGGTGAGGCTGCCCCTGTTAAGGTGATCCAGCAGATATTATAACAGTCATCGAAGGTGAGCGCACCCAAAATAATTAGCAAACTCAAACAATAACAGGTAATAATCTGTTCTTTCCCGCCACCGTAACCGTCGAATCCTAACGACAACCACCTCATCATAACAAAAACAAAGGGAGGGAAAATCTTCCAGAAAAGAGGCTGACCTAACTGGCAGCTCCCTTACAACAACTCAGGGACAACCCCTACCCTCTGCACCCATAGGCCACTAAAAACCTGATGTTTCCCTGGTCCGCCCCCAGCCTGAGGGGTTTAACCCTCTCCTGTCCTATTCAGTCCTTTCGCTCTCCAAGTAGGACCACAGTGACCAGACCTTGAATGTGATTGGTAATAGAGAAGAGGTAACAGATAATTCAACCCAAGGCGGGAAATTGTTAATACTTTTATTTGACATTACAATAAAGATTAAAAAATAGGATTTTTTACCTACTGGTAAATCCTTTTCTCATAGTCTATAAGGGATATTGGGGAAAACTAGTACGATGGAGTATAAACGGGGTCCAAAGGAGCCAGTGCACTTTAAATTTCTTCAGCTGGGTGTGCTGGCTCCTCCCCTCTATGCCCCCTCCCACAGGTAAAAACGTGTCCGAAGGAGAAAGGACATATATGGGAGAAGGAACATGATAACAAAAGGTGGTGAGATTTACATACCAGCACACCACTAACATTGAACAACCAGCAATGGCTGGCAACAACAACAGCAACAGCTGAACAGGAAACTAGAGAACAATAACCTGCAGAAAAGTCAACGCACTAAGGCAGGTGCCCAATATCCCTTATGGACTACGAGAAAAGGTTTTACCGGTAGGTATTAAAAATAAATCCTATTTTTTTCTAGCATCCATAAGGGATATTGGGGAAAACTAGTACGATGGGGACGTCCAAAAGCTTCCAGAACAGGTGGGAATGTGCGAAGATTGCTGCAGCACTGCCTGCCCAAACTGAGTATCCTCTTTGGCCAGGGTATCAAACTTGTAGAACTTCACAAAGGTGTTCTTCCCCGACCAGGTAGCAGCTCGGCACAGATGCAAGGCCGAGACTCCACGGGCAGCCGCCCAGGAAGAGCTCACTGATCTTGTAGAGTGGGACTTCAGAGACTTAGGAACAGGTAAGGCTGCCGACACATAGGCCTGTTGGATAGTATGCCTAATCCAACGAGCAATGGACTGCTTTGAAGCAGGGCAACCCTTTTTCTGCACATCATAGAGCACGAACAAGGAATCCGTTTTTCTGACCCTAGCCATGCGCTTGACATAGATCCTCAAGGCATGCACAGCATCCAATGCCTCCAGAGGAGCAGAAGCATCAGAACTGTATGGAATTACAATAGGTTGATTCAGGTGAAACGCGGAGGCAACCATCGGCAGGAACTGCTTTCTAGTCTGGAGCTCTGCTCTGTCCTTGTAAAAGACCAAATACAGCCTTTTACACAATAAGGCGCCCAATTCTGAGACACATCGAGCAGAAGCCAGGGCCAGTAACATCACCGTCTTCCACGTGAGGTACTTGTTGTCAGTGACCGGACTCTTAGCTCTGGCCCGGGGTCCCGGGTTTCGCCACACCGACGGGTGGCAGGGCTGCAGTGCCGGGATGCTGCTGCGGTGCAGGCCTCTGGCGCGTCTGTCCAGTGCCTGGGGGCTGGCTGCCGGAGGCTGGGGACCTGAGGCGCTGTGCAGGGAGCTACCTTGGCAGAGGGCTGTGGCGGGGAGTGCGGCTTCCGGGAGTCAGGGAGTTCAGTCTGCATACTGACTCCCTGCATATGCAAATGTGTGTGTGTCCTCTCTGCTGGGGGCCACCATATTGGAGACCAAGGAAGCCAATTGAGTCCCTTTCTGTGTTCAGCCAATCCAGGGCTGGCTTCCCTTACAAAAGGGGGCTAGCCCAGGGTAAGAGTGCCAGTTCTTCAAGTTGCTTACTTGTGTAAAGTGCTCTAGCTCTGTGCTCCCAGATTGCTTCAGGTTGTTTCAGGTGCCCTGGTTCCGGTTACTATCTTTCGCTGCAGCAGTCCTAGCCCGCCTCCTCTCGTAGAGTGTACACCGGGACTCCAAGCCGTAGAGGAATCGTCCGCAGTCTTCAATTCTTTAAGGCAGAGTTCTTCAGGCACGTCTTCCAAGCCACAGTTCATAATTCCACAGTTCATTCTCTTCAGCCACGTCTTTCAAGCCACAGTTCATAATTCCGCAGTTCATTCACTTCAGCCATGTATTTCAAGCCACAGTTCATAATTCCGCAGTTCATTCTCTTCAGCCTCGTTGTTCAAGCCACAGTTCATAATTCCGCAGTTCATTCTCTTCAGCCACGTCTTTCAAGCCACAGTTCATAACTCCAATTCATTCTCTTCAGCCTCGTCTTTCAAACCACAGTCACAAGCCCACAGTTCTTTTCCTCAGTCTTGTTTCTTCAACTACAACTCATTGACTCCTAGCTTAGACTACATCTTCCATTGGCCTTTGTCTCATGAGAAGGAACTATATCCAGCCCCCTCGTCTTCTTCACCTACTGGCAGTTGCTTCGTAGGGCACGTATACAGATGTGGATAAATCCACAGGGAACCAGCGCTCAAACCCTATTTGTAGTGGTGAATGTACGGTTATAAAGTGAAACTAAAATCAATAATGAAAAAGCAGGTAATATACTTAAGGTTGTTTATTCTAAGATGCTGAGATACTTTCTTATTGATTTTAGTTTCACTTTATAACCGTACATTCACCACTACAAATAGGGTTTGAGCGCTGGTTCCCTGTGGATTTATCCACATCTGTATACTTACCATTTAAGGGGGGGTGGGACACCCCTCATTACCAGCAGCACACCCCGCCTCAGATTAACACCTCAGTGCGCAGAGAACCCATTTCTGTATATCTGCTTCCTAGGGCAAGTCTCAGTCGTCGGATCCTCGATTCCAGCCGTGCGTGACACTTGTCTTCTGCCGTCATCAGCGGTTTAAACCAGGAGGACTGTAGAAATTCCAACACTACATCCAAATCCCAGGGTGCCATAGGCGGCACAAAAGGAGGTTGTATGTGGAGTACCCCTTGCAAGAAGGTCTGAACTTCTGGCAACACTTTCAATTTCTTCTGAAAGAAAATTTAAAGAGCTGAAATCTGGACCGTAATGGAACCCAGATGTAAGCCCTTATCCACACCAGCCTGCAGGAAATGTAAGAAACGTCCCAAGTGAAACTCTGCAGGCGGATACGTTCCTTGCACCAAGAGACATATCTCCTCCAGATATGATGATAGTGTTTTGACGTCACAGGTTTCCTGGCCTGAACCATGGTAGCAATAACCTTCTTGGTAAGGCCCTTGTGAGCTAGGATGTTCCGCTCAACCTCCATGCCGTCAAATGAAGTCGCCGTAAGTCCGGATAGACGAATGGTCTTTGTTGAAGAAAATCTCTTCTGAGTGATAGAGGCCAAGGGTCTTTAACGGACATGTCCAGAAAGTCCGCGTACCACGCCCTCCAAGGCCAATCTGGGGAAATCAGAATTGCCTGGACACCTTGATTCCTGATTCGTTTTAGCACGCTTGGGAGCAATGGGATCGGAGAAAACAGGTAGACTAGCCGGATTGGCCAAGGTGACACCAGTGCATCCACTGCCCTCGCCTGAGGGTCCCTGGCTCATGAGCAATACCAGGGAAGTTTCTTGTTGAGATGAGAAGCCATCATGTCTATTTGTGGGCAACCCCACCGGTCGATGATCTGCTGGAACACCAGATGGTGGAGCCCCCACTCCCCTGGGTGGAGATCGTGACAACTCAGGAAGTCCGCCTCTCAGTTGTCCACACCCAGAAAGAAGATTGCTGACATGGTTCTTGCATTTCTTATCGCCCAGAGGAGTATTTTTGACACGTCTCTCGCATGCAGGCTCTGCTTTTTGTCCCTCCTTGTCGATTGATATACGCCACCGCCATGGCATTGTCCGACTGTACCTGGATTGTGTGATCGTTGTGCAGAGGAGAGGCTTGAAGCAGAGTATTGTAGATCACCCGAAGTTCCAGAATGTTGACTGGTAGGAGGCTTTCGTGGGCTAACCCCCTGCCCTGGAACTGCACCCCTTGGTTGACAGCTCCCCATCCTCTCAGACTCACATCCGTCATGACGAGGGTCCAATCCCGAATCCCAAAACTCTGGCCTTCCAGGAGATTGGAGGATTTAAGCCACCACAGGAGGGAAATCCTGGCCTGAGGTGACAGCTGAATCATTCGTGCATCTGTAAATGTGAGCCGGACCACGTGCTCAGGAGATCCAACTGAAACGTTCTGGCATGGAACCTCCCATACTGGATTGCCTCGTATGAGACAACCATCTTTCCTAACAATCTTATGCAAAGATGTACGGACACTCGAGTAGGTCAGTGCACCATGCGGACCATCTCCTGAAGTATTTTTGTCTTGTCCCCTGGTAGAGACACCTTCTGGGCCACAGTATCCAGCAACATCCCCAGGGACAGGAGCCTCTGAGTTGGCTCCAGGTGGGACTTCTGTAAGTTGAGGATCCACCCATGGTCTGAAAGAAGATGGATGGTGCGGTCGATATGGAGCAACAAAAGCTCCCTGGATCTTGCCTTTATCAGAAGATCGTCCAGATAAGGGACCACATTGACCCCCTGGACCCAGAGTTGAAGCATCATCTCCGCCATCACCTTTGTGAATACCCTCAGGGCTGTAGACAGGCCGAAGGGCAGTGCCTGGAATTGGAAGTCATCGTCCAGCAGGGCAAACCGCAAGTACGCCTGATGAGGTGGCCAAATCGGAATGTGGAGGTAGGCTTTCTTGATATCCAAGGAGACTATAAATTCCTGTTCTTACAGGCCCGCAAACACTGCTCGCAGGGATTCCATTTTGAACCTGAACACCCTCAAATAAGGATTCAAGGATTTCAGATTCAGAATGGGTCTGATTGATTTGAAAAATCGTTGGGGAGGAGTACTGTCGAACTCCAGCTTGTAGCCCTGAGAAACGAGCTCTCTGATCTAGGTACCACATTGGAGGCACCTCTGGCCTTCGATCGAAATTTGTGAGACTGAAAGGACTTGACAGATGGCACCGAATAGGAGTGTCTCGTTGGGGGGGTCCCCAGAGGGGAGAAGTGTGGATTTTCCAGCCATAACTTTGGAAATCTAGCTATCCAATTCAACCCCAAAAAGCCATTCCACAGAAAAGAAGAGGGAGTCCATACTAAATTTGGATTCTGCTTCCGCAATCCACAGACGCAACCACAAGGTCCTGCGCGCCAACACTGCCATGGCAGAAGTCCGAGCATTAATGTTCCCCATCTCTTTGATGGGATCACAGAGGACACGGGTAGTGTCCTGAATGTGCTTCAGGAGGGTTACCATAGTAACCAAGGGCATATCTCCCGAGAGGCCCCCCTGAATTTGAGTGGCCCAGGAATGAATGGCATGGGTTATCCAGCAACCCGCAATGACCGGTCTTTGTGATATACTGGCTGCTGTGTATACATACTTTAGTGCAGTCTCTATCTTCCTATCCCCAGGATCCTTCATGGTAAAAGAGACCGAGACATCTACCCCAGGGGGTTCCTCCCAAAATGTTCTACTTTCAGGAGCAAATGGGAAAGTGCGCAAATTTTTTTTGGACACTTGGAATTTTTTGTCTGGATTATTCTAGGCCTGTTTGAATAAGTCATCTAACTCTGTAGAGTCAGGGAAAGTGACATTAGGCTTGTTCTGTACAAAGAAAAACCACTGCTGTGATGCAGCGTCCTCTAAAGGGAGCATTAACAAGTCCCTTATAGCCAAAATGAGGGGTTCAATACCCTGAGCAGAATCGGGATCCCCACTAACGGGATTCAGGTAATCCCCATCATCCTGTATATCATCATCTGTATCAGATAGTAGAGCAGTTAACCCACGCTTCTGGGGACCTGTATGAGAGAGGGGGGGGGGGGGGGGGGCTGTGCATCTGCCTTAGCAGCTAAATTAGCAACAGCTTGTTGTAGTAGCTGAGTTTTCTCCCCCAGCACCTTCACTGATTTGTGAATATTGACTGCATTGTTCACATGAAACAGAATCAGTATATCATGGAGAGAATCTAGTGTGACATACACTGCACAGCTTGTGTTTACCCATGTTTCACAGTAAGCACCATAACATACACATACACAAAGACAGTTATAAAGCAAGCCTGCCCTACTGTATATGAGAGGAGACACAGACAGAGAAGGACACCAGCACACCCTGAGCTGCACTGCCCCAGTGAGTCTGTCAGCTCCCTAAAATACAGTAAACACTACAGTCCTAAATAGGATCAGGATAGTATACGCAGTGGCTCTCCCCCTTTGCTACACCCTGTACCGGATATCCATTGTGTCTGAGGAGTTAGGAAGCGCTGTGGGTGCTGTATATGGTTCCAGTAAGCAGAGGAAGGCGCCAAAAAGCCTCAGGTCCCACACTGAGGTAGCTCCGCCCCCTCCAATGGCGCCGGAGTTACATATATTATGCTGGCAAAGTCTCCTAGTCAGCTTAAAACATCACACAAGTGCTAGTCAAGCCTTTTGTGCCAGTTCTACATGGGGGATCTTAGTGGGACCACCCCCCGGGAGGGTCCCGTACGCCACGCCCGTGGTCAGCCGCACTTTGAACCGGGGGACCCCCCTAGCGGGGGCCCCGGTTTGTAATCACCAGCGTTAGGGGTGTGCGGTGTGCTGCGGCTGTGACAGCCAAGGCGCAGTGCCCCGCTGAGGCGGTGGTCCTGCAGCGGGGAAGCGGTTCTGCACCTCGTAAGGCCGGTGATCACTCCCCCCCTAACTCCCACGGTGTAGGTATGCAGTTGCCCAGACAGCATACCAAAAATAATAAAATTTTAAAAGAATATGAAGAAAACTCTCTGGAGCTGCAGAGATGTGCATCCTCTCCTGAGGGCACTTTTTTCTAAATTGCCTGCGGGAGGGGGCATTGAGAGGAGGAGCCAGCACACCCAGTTGAAGAAATTTAAAGTGCACTGGCTCCTTTGGACCCCGTCTATACCCCATCGTACTAGTTTTCCCCAATATCCCTTATAATTGCTAGAGAAAGATAATTAAGGAATCTTTTGGACATTAGAGTACAGTATGCTCCTTCACACTTAAGGCATACTTGCCTACCCGACCCTCTCCATGAGGGAGAAAATGCTCTGTTCCTGGACTTTCCTGGTAATGTATGATTGCCATCACCTGTGGTGAAACACCTTTCTTATCAATTACCTAGCTAACCACAGGTGATGGCAATCACACATTACCAGGAAAGTCCAGGAACAGAGCATTTTCTCCCTCATGGAGAGGGTCAGGTAGGCAAGTATGACTTAAGGACTCTGAGACATGAAGACCTACAAACCTTAAACATGAATATCCTTTCAACTAACTTCTGAGGGCTGTTCCTCTTATGAGGAAACATGAGGAACTTATCTCAGCAGAAATTAGGTACTCACCTCTGGTAAAGCGATATATACAGCTCTAGGTTCCAACCATAGTATGTTTCCTTGATATTGCAACACATATAACACCAAATGTACTGTAGCCCCCTAATATCTTCATGTATTCCTCAAATGCCAACACAGCCCCATGGTTACAAGGGTTGGGTGTGGGATGCCAGCGGTCAGGATGCTTGAAATCCAACAGGGGCAGTGGAGGCAAGTATCCCTAATACTAATCCTTCCCCTAACCCTCGCTCCCCACAGCCTAACCCTAACCTCCCCTCCCATAGCCTTACCCTAACCTCCCCTCCCATAGCCTTACCCTAACCTCCCCTCCCCATAGCCTTACCCTAACCTCCCCTCCCCTTTCACTTAGATAGAGGAGGGCACCCAAGGCATCGATACGCATTTCTGCAGGTCTGTATGCTATTCAGAGTAGTACGGAAATGGGTGAACAAGGCAGTAATGTGGCTAATTGACCTTTTGCTTTAATGGTTATCCTGGTTCACATTTGTGCTATTCCCACTAGTGGATGTATACTCAAATAGATGCTCTCGACTCTGAATACAAACAGATATTCGCATCTACTTACAAATACGCAAATCAGCTGCATATGAGGCCACTTTGCTTGTGACTCTGATCCAGCACCAATTTCACTTAGTATTAAAAAAAATCCCTCATGCTGATATCCCCAACCATCAATGTCCTGCATTGTGTAAGGAGATCCCAAACAGAGCAGATATATTTTATTCACTGTCAGTGACAAACAAAACAGTTTAAAGGCTATGGGAAACAATCAATGCTATTGTTGTGTTCACTGAATGCCTGAGTTCGAGGGGTATTTTATGACCTGTCAGTTAGTTAATGTTCAGGTCTTTTCAGTCTGTGGATTTATATTTGTTGTTTGAGTGTGAACAGTGTTACCAGTGAGCTGTACTTCAAACACAATAGCCCAGCTGCACACTAGAAATACCTTTTTCCTTTTATTTTCAGTGAATGCCCTTTATATATGTCATGTAATGAGACCACACTGAAGGTCGCGGAAATCTTGTGGGTGGTCGGCTTTTACCAAACATGCTGCACTGGCAAAACAGTGTAAAGCTTAGAACAGACACCCTTTCATTGTATTGTGACATTGTGTGTGACACTCTTGAAAACATACGTCGCCAATTGAATGTCAGTTGGGCCTAATAGCACACCTCCCAACTAGTGATGAGCGACCCCCCCGAACTTCACCCACTTTACACGGGTCCGAGGCATACTCGGATTCTCCCGTATGGCTCGGTTAACCCGAGCGCGCCCGAACGTCATCATCCCGCTGTCGGATTTTCGCGAGATTCGGATTCTATATAAGCAGCCGCGCGTCGCCGCCATTTTCACTCGTGCATTGGAAATGTTAGGGAGAGGACGTGGCTGGCGTCCTCTCCGTTATTGTTGAACTTGATTGTGCATTATTGCTTAATTGTGGGGAGGACTGGGGAGCAGCTGTATAATATAGGAGGAGTACAGTGCAGAGTTTTGCTGATCAGTGACCACCAGTTTTATCCGTTCTCTGCCTGAAAAAAACGCTCCATATCTGTGCTCAGTGTGCTGCATATATCTGTGCTCACACTGCTTAATTGTGGGGACTGGGGAGCAGCTGTATTATATAGCAGGAGTACAGTGCAGAGTTTTGCTGACAGTGACCACCAGTATACGTTGTCTGCCTGAAAAATCCTCCATATCTGTGCTCAGTGTGCTGCTTTATTGTGGGGACTGGGGACCACCAGTATAACATTATATAGGAGGAGTACAGTGCAGAGTTTTGCTGACCAGTGACCACCAGTATATAATATAATATATAGCATTACGGTACAGTAGGCCACTGCTGTAACTACCTCTGTGTCGTCATTAAGTATACTATCCATCTACATTCAATACCTGTGGTGCATTTTAGTTTTGCAGTTTGCTGACACAGTGACCACCAGTATACTATATATAGCAGTACGGTACGGAAGGCCACTGCTGTACCTACCTCTGTGTCGTCATTAAGTATACTATCCATCTACATTCTATACCTGTGGTGCATTTTAGTTTTGCAGTTTGCTGACACAGTGACCACCAGTATACTATATATAGCAGTACGGTACAGAAGGCCACTGCTGTACCTACCTCTGTGTTGTCATTAAGTATACTATCCATCTACATTCTATACCTGTGGTGCATTTTAGTTTTGCAGTTTGCTGACACAGTGACCACCAGTATATATAACAGTACGGTACGGAAGGCCACTGCTGTACCTACCTCTGTGTCGTCATTAAGTATACTATCCATCTACATTCTATACCTGTGGTGCATTTTAATTTTGCAGTTTGCTGACACAGTGACCAACAGTATACTATATATAGCAGTACGGTACAGAAGGCCACTGCTGTACCTACCTCTGTGTCGTCATTAAGTATACTATCCATCTACATTCTATACCTGTGGTGCATTTTAGTTTTGCAGTTTGCTGACACAGTGACCACCATTATACTATATATAGCAGTACGGTACGGAAGGCCACTGCTGTACCTACCTCTGTGTCGTCATTAAGTATACTATCCATCTACATTCTATACCTGTGGTGCATTTTAGTTTTGCAGTTTGCTGACACAGTGACCACCAGTATTTATAGCAGTACGGTACGGAAGGCCACTGCTCTACCTACCTCTGTGTCGTCAAGTATACTAGCTTAGTCACACAGCGACCTTGGTGCACCTCTTTTTTTCTTTGCATCATGTGCTGTTTGGGGACAATTTTTTAGAAGTGCCATCCTGCCTGACACTGCAGTGCCACTCCTAGATGGGCCAGGTGTTTGTGTCGGCCACTTGTGTCGCTTAGCTTAGTCACACAGCGACCTTGGTGCGCCTCTTTTTTTCTTTGCATCATGTGCTGTTTGGGGACAATTTTTTTAGAAGTGCCATCCTGCCTGACACTGCAGTGCCACTCCTAGATGGGCCAGGTGTTTGTGTCGGCCACTTGTGTCGCTTAGCTTAGTCACACAGCGACCTTGGTGCGCCTCTTTTTTTCTTTGCATCATGAGCTGTTTGGGGACAATTTTTTTGAAGTGCCATCCTGCCTGACACTGCAGTGCCACTCCTAGATGGGCCAGGTGTTTGTGTCGGCCACTTGTGTCGCTTAGCTTAGTCACACAGCGACCTTGGTGCGCCTCTTTTTTCTTTGCATCATGTGCTGTTTGGGGACAATTTTTTAGAAGTGCCATCCTGCCTGACACTGCAGTGCCACTCCTAGATGGGCCAGGTGTTTGTGTCGGCCACTTGTGTCGCTTAGCTTAGTCACATAGCGACCTTGGTGCGCCTCTTTTTTTCTTTGCATCATGTGCTGTTTGGGGACTATTTTTTTGAAGTGCCATCCTGCCTGACACTGCAGTGCCACTCCTAGATGGGCCAGGTGTTTGTGTCGGCCACTTGTGTCGCTTAGCTTAGTCACACAGCGACCTTGGTGCGCCTCTTTTTTTATTTGCATCATGTGCTGTTTGGGGATTATTTTTTTGAAGTGCCATCCTGCCTGACACTGCAGTGCCACTCCTAGATGGGCCAGGTGTTTGTGTCGGCCACTTGTGTCACTTAGCTTAGCCATCCAGCGACCTCGGTGCAAATTTTAGGACTAAGAATAATATTGTGAGGTGTGAGGTGTTCAGAATAGACTGGAAATGAGTTATTGAGGTTAATAATAATATGGGATCAAAATGACCCCCAAATTCTATGATTTAAGCTGTTTTTTTAGGGTTTTTTGAAAAAAAACACCCGAATCCAAAACACACCCGAATCCGACAAAAAAATTTCGGTGAGGTTTTGCCAAAACGCGTCCGAATCCAAAACACGGCTGCGGAACCGAATCCAAAACCAAAACACAAAACCCGAAAAATGTCCGGTGCACATCACTACTCCCAACATGACCCTCTCCAGGAGGGACAGAATGCTCTGCTCCTGGACTTCCCTCTTAATTTATGATTGCCATCACCAATGCTGAAACACCTTTCTTCTCCATTAACCTGTTCAGCACAGGTGCTGGCAATCATAAATTAAGAGGAAAGTCCAGGAGCAGAGCATTCTGTCCCTCCTGGAGAGGGTTATGTTGGGAGGTATGTAATAGTTCATCTGCCATCCAAACACTGCCATCCACTAACCAAGCAAAGAAACAGAAGATAATGACCAACGTGTACATGAAGTCTACCCATTTCCTTTACTGCAGAATTATAGTCAGAAGGGACTGCTGTCTATAACAAATGAATTCCTTAGTACATCACATCTGTTTGCAGTCTGTAAAAACATAGTACAAAAATACCTTTATAGCCAAGATCATCATCCCAATCTTCCCAAAATATTGTATACGTTTTACCAGTGTTTCATAACTTCAGTCCTCAGGGACCCCTAAAGCTGTGACCCCCGCCAATATAGTCAATTTTTTCTTGCAATGCCGATCCTGCGGGGCCGCGCATTGGCATCGCAAGCTGTGTACACACGGTGTGATATGCACTAACTTTCCTTACGATTTTGACTATATAGTCAAAATCGTAAGGAATGTTAAGTGCATATCCCACCATGTAGATGCACCTTGACAGTGACATTTTAAAAGATCCACAGCGGGAGCTAATTTTCAAACTTGTGATACTGAGGAGATTTGTAAAACATACACTGTTAGGGTGTTACTGAGGACTGGAATTGGGAAAAAATGCTGTATACATACATAAGATAAGATACACAAGATAAGAAATGTTAGCTTTACCAGAGTAACATTAAATTGACCATGCATGATTGGTGATTTTTGGTTCTGACTATCTTAAATTGGGTTCAGTTTAGTTATGGGACCTTACAAAGAATGCGATCACAGCGGCGATCGCAAGGTGATTGACAGCAAGAAGACGTTTCTGGGTGGCAACTGACTGGTTTCTGGGAGTGCCATGGAAAACGCAGGCGTGTCCAGGCATTTGCAGGGCGGGTGTCTGACGTCAATTCCGGGACCTGACAGGCTGAAGTGATCACAGTGGCTGAGTAAGTTCAGAGCTACTCAGAAACTGCACAAAAACTTTTTGCACAGCTCCCCTGCACAAGCGATCGCATACTTACTATGCTAAAATACACTCCCCCACATGCGGCGACTATCTGATCGCACGGCTGCAAAAACTGCTACCGTGCGATCAACTCGGAATGAGGGCCCTGGAGTTTTCACCAGACTGAATCATGCAATTTGGACCTGTTTTTTGTTCCTACAGTATTATTTGGTTGGGTATGTGTGACCGTCTGTCACAATACCGCCAGGATCCCGGCTGGAGGCGGGGAGGGGGGGAGGGGGAGTGTAACGAAGCCCCTTGCAGGCTCGGTGGCTCGCTGTGCTCGACACAGGTTCACTTCCCACTCTATGGGTTTCATGGACACCCACGAGTGGGAATAGTCCCTTTTGTTTGACCGGCGGGATTTTGAGCGGGCGGGATGTAGTGGTCGGTATTGTGACCGGCGGTCTCCTGACCACCGGTCACTTTACTACATCCCGAATTATTAATCTCAATAACATTCATATACAGTCTTTTGTAATCCATTTTGATCACCTCACAGCTCACCATATTATTCAACAACAATGGCTGGCTAAACTAAGTAATAGAGTAGCGGCACAAACACATGGCAGTTATTTCTGTTTAAAAATGTGTAGCAAATTAGTAATATATTAGAGCAATAACCAATAAAAGTGTCTAAGCAAAAACATTTTTACCAATGCCCTACAAAAATACAGCCCATAATAAAAAGAAAAGTGGTGCAAGATGGAATTGTGCTTGGGACTCCCACCCACCCTTATATTGTATATTAAAAATTACATACACAGTTTAACAATCCATGAACTTCAGTTACAGGGACTGTCACTTTTGCGGCTGAAGTGCTTGGTTTGTTTGAGCCCACACCAGGGGAGTAGTCAGAACTTTGTGGGCCCTATAGCAACATTTTGAAGAGGCCCCTGTCCCAGTGCTTCTAGACAGACACCTCTCTGCAGCAGCTGTTAATGTTATGCCCCATAATAGTGCCCTTGTTTATTTTATGAACCATAGTAGTGCCCTAGTTCACATTATGTCACATTTTAGGGCTGCCAGTGCACATTATGCAACACTGAAAACCCAATTCACATTATGACATACAGTATCCCCAGTACATTTTATGCCACATTACAGTGCCATAAGTACATATTATGCCACATTACAGTGCCTTGAGTACATATTATGACACATTACAGTGCCTCCAGTACATTTTATGCCACAATATAGTGTCTCCACTTAATATTGTGCCACATTACAGTGCCCCATTTCATATTATATAACATTATAATGCCCACCAGATCATTTTATACCACATTACAATGAGCAGGTCCAGGGCTTATTGTACCTCCAGTAGACATATTGCAGGCCCCAAAACAAAAGTTTACAAAGGACCGCATGTAGCACCCAATGGTGAAAAATGCACATAAATCACGTAACTGTGACAGGGAAGGTGGGCCCCTCTTAGCTCCGGCCCCATAGCAGCTGCACTCCCAGCACCTACAGTATGCTAGCAGTACGCCCTTGGCCCCCACAAACAAGAGCTACCAATGTACTTAAGGCAGCTGACAGTGTTCTTATGTTAATAATCTTTACACTTGGAAGATGTCATTTTCCTCATCCGATTCATCCGATTCTTAAACCTCATTGGTAATATCCTCACACAATATTAGATCAGCCCCACTGGACTCCACCATCACAGAAGTCTCTGTACTTTGGCGTAATTGGCTGGAAAAGTTTTTCTTCAAGGAATTTGTAGCTCATTATTATGAAAATCAGCTTTTCCACTTTTTTGGAAAGTAGACTCCTACGCTGACCTCTCACAGGGTCCTCGGCTGTACTAAACATTGTTCCCAAATACACACTGGAGGGGTGCAGCTTAAGTAAAACAAAGTTACTTTATACAAGGGACTCCAAAATGCCTTTTTTCCCTCTCAGTATTCAAATGGACTGTCTAACATGCTAATCTGTACATTAAACAGCACTCTAAAGATAAAAGTGAAATACACAGACAAGCGTAGATTAAATATCAAAAACAATTTCCATTTTATGTAGCAATAAAAAAACAATTAAAAGCAGTTCATATGGACATTCAAATAAAGGCCTTATAAATTATATCTGGTCAGTTCATATAGTATATTCTGGGCATGAAGGTAATAATCCCACTCTTGTGAAATAATGAACAGTTCAAATGCAGGGGCTCCTGGCCCTATAGGAGTTATCTGTCCCGTTTATGGTAAATAAGCAGTGCTTCAAGTATGGCGGTATGGGGCAGTACTGTGTACCGGTAAGAAGTTGCCAGCCCGTACGCAGTACCGCCGGGCCGTCCACCATACCTGCAGCTGCTGCTATGTGAGCCTCTCCTGCCCCTCAATGCTCAGTGATGTCCGGTCTCCAGCTGCGGTGGCTTGGTGAATCTCAGATGAGGAACCGGTCTGTTTGCCAATCAGATCTCGTGGACCGGCAGCCATGGCTCCTGCTTGGCTAACGAACAGGGGCCTCATTTGAGATACCCGCCGCCAGAGACCAGGCTTCATGAGCATTTTGGGGCAGGAGAGGCGCTGCGCTCTCCTCCCCTCACATAGCAGCAATAACAGAGGCAGCGGTGAGCAGCAGGGGGGAGGAGGGCACTGTGGGGCAATGTGTATCTGGCTCTGTGGGGTAATGTGTATCTGGCACTGCGGGGCAATGTGTATCTGGCACTGTGAGGTGATGTGTATCTGGCACTGGGGCAATGTGTATCTGGCACTGTGGGAGTGTATCTGGCACTGTGGGGGCATATGTGGCACTGCTGGGGGCATTTGTGTATCTGGCACTGTGAGGCATTTGTGTATCTGGCACTGTGGGGCATTTGTGTATCTGGCACCATGGGGCATTTGTGTATCTGGCACCATGGGGCATTTGTGTATCTGGTACCATGGGGCATTTGTGTATCTGGCACTGTGGGGCATTTGTTTATCTGGCACTGTGGGGCATTTGTGTATCTGACACTGTGGGGGCATATCAGGCACTGTAGGAGCATATCTGGCATGATGGGGGATGTATCAGGCACGGAGGGGGCATATTTGTATCTGGCACTGTGGAGGCATATGTGTATCTGGCACTATTGGGTTCATATGTGTATCTGGCCCGCCCATATGTGTACCATGCTCCCATTTCATTGGCCATGGCCCATGAGGTATTTGACCACACCTATTTTTTAGGTGCGGTAAATTTTTTCTACTTGCACCACTGTAGATAAGTACTGGTTCTGTGGCAGTTCTTTGGGGTTTCCAATTAGCTATGGTCCAAATAACAGCAATGGGGTCCAATGCAGGATGCATGGTGTCCCCTATAACACACTCAGCAACTCAGCATACTGGAGGTCTCCTTAGGCAAAATGTGTCCAGAGATCTTAGCAGGAATTCCTTGCATAAATGCCCACTGACCAGAAGGTGGTCATCTGACGCATTTTGATGCCTGTTGGCAGCTTTATCAAAGTTGTCTCTTTGTGGCCCAATGACCCTTTATATAAGAAGTACAATGTTATCACCAATCAACACGTATCATACACAAATAATTAACTTCAAAACAATACAAAATTCATAATATACTTCTCTGATTAAATAGGAAGGCAAACCAATCTCTAGTAATATTAATAAAATTAAAAAATTACGCAGGGAACATTGTTAAAATTATATATTTTTATTCAATTAGTCCGATTACATGATCAGTATTAGCACTATGTACAGTGCATCCATTTTGTTATGTTACAGCCTTATTCCAAAATGGAATAAATTATTTTTTCGCCTCAAAATTCTACATCCAATACCCCATAATGACAACGTGAACAATTTTTTTTTGGGAGATTTTAGCAAATTTATTAAAAATAAAAAACTGAGAAATCACATGTACATTTATATTCACAGCCTTTGCTCAATATTTTGTTGATGAACCTTTGGCAGCAATTACAGCCTCAAGTCTTTTTGAATATGATGCCACAAGCTTGGCACATCTATCTTTGGGCAGTTTCACCCGTTCCACTTTGCAGCACCTCTCAGGCTCCATCAGGTTGGATGGGAAGCGTTGGTGTACAGCCAGTTTCAGATCTCTCCAGAGATGTTCAATCAGATTAAAGTATGGCCTATGGCTGGGCCACTCAAAGACATTCACAGAGTTGTCCTGAAGCCACTCCTTTGATATCTTGGCTGTGTGCTTAGGGTCGTTGTCCTGCTAAAAGATGAACCGTCGCCCCAGTCTGAGGTCAAGAGCGCTCTGAAGCAGGTTTTCATCTAGGATGTCTCTGTACATTGCTGCATTCATCTTTCCCTCTATCCTGTCTCATCTCCCAGTTCCTGCCACTGAAAAACATCCCCACAGCATGATGCTGCCACTACTATGCTTCACTGTAGGAATGGTATTGGCCTGGTGATGAGCCATGCCTGGTTTCCTTCAAACATGACGCCTGGCATTCATGCTAAAGATTTCAATTTTGTTTCTCATGGTCTGAGAGTGCTTCAGGTGAATTTTGGCAAACTCCAGACGGTCTGCCATGTGCTTTTTACTAAGGAGTGGTTTTCGTCTGGCCACTCTACCATACAGGGGGATTGCTGCAGAGATGGTTGTCCTTCTGGAAGGTTCTCCTCTCTCCACAGAGGAAGGCTTTAGCTCTGAAAGAGTGACCATCGGGTTCTTGGTCACCTCCCTGACTAGGGCCCTCCTCCCCCGATCGCTCAGTTTAGAAAGATGGCAAGCTCTAGGAAGAGTCCCGGTGGTTCTGAACTTATTCCATTTATAGATTATGGAGGCCACTATGCTTATTAGGACCTTCAGTATCAGCAGATACTTTTCCGTACCCTTCCCCAGATTTGCGGAGGTCTACAGACAATTCCTTTGACTTCATGCTTGGTTTGTGCTCAGACATGCACTGTCAAGTGTGAGACCTTATATAGACAAGTGTGTGCCTTTCTAAATCATGTCCAATCAACTGAATTTACCACAGGTGGACTCATTAAGCTGTAGGAACATCTCAAGGATGATCAGTGGAAACAGGATGCACCTGAGCTCAATTTTGAGCTTCATGGCAAAGGCTGTAAATACTTATGTACATGTGATTTCTTGCAAAAATCACAAAAAAACTTTTTTCATGTTGTCATTATGGGGTATTGTGTGTAGAATTTTGAGGGAAAAATTAATTTATTCCATGTTGGAATAAGGCTGTAACATAACAAAATGTGGGGAAAAAAGAAGCGCTTTCCGGATGCACTGTATCTTTCTTAGATCCTATATCATTAGATGGGACTATGCATGCGATGGATTGGTGGAGCCACATTATGTTATCTGGGAGCAGATGTATTAAGCCCGGAGAAGTGATAAAGCAATGATTAGTGAAAGGTGATAACGCACCAACCAATCAGCTCCTAACTGTCAATTTACATATTGGTTCTGATTGATAGTGCGTTATCACCTTGCACTTATCACTGCTTTATCACTTCTCCAGGCTTAATACATCTGCCCCCTGGTGCTTTCTGTTAATCTAAAAATCCCTCCTACTTCACCTCAGAGTGTCCACATCATGTCACGTGATCTCAACATCATAAGTCACATGTTCGGGACCTATGCATTCAGTGGGAGTATAACTGAAATTGTGGTAATGTCACATGTCATTGATGTCTATGTTGCTAAGTATTGTTCGGATACAGAAATAAAGTAATGTATATTGGCTGACTGTTTCTAATACATTGCCTAGCAACTGACTACACATTTTAGATGAATGCCAGTACGTCTTTAAGACATTTCTTTTGTTTGATGTATACATTCTACTGATGTTTCTCCAAAGAGGAGAAATATAGCTCCGGATACCTATTTGTATTGCTCTGGGAGTAGTAGAGAAAAACTAACCTATGGACATATAATAAATACCTTAACCTCTTGAATATATTATAAAAAAGATGGTGATATATTAATAGAACATTATATCAACATGATAAAAAATCCCTAATATTAGATAACAATTGTTAAGATATCCATATTGTCAGCAATTGTGGATGATAGGGTATAGAAAGTATTTAACAGAGAAAGAAGGATACACCAAAGGGCTGGGATCACATATTCACAATTAGTGGCAGCTCCAGAGGTGGGGCTGCAGTGCAGTCCAAAGTTCAAATAGGGGAGCAACACCAACTGCCACCAACTGTTATCCTAAACTGACTCCCTGGCAGTTGGTGTGGCTCCACTATTTGAATTTAGGCCTACACTGCAGCCCCACCTCTGGAGCTGCCACTATATCACAATCCAACCACAACATGTTATAGGAAACCCTTATGTTGTCCATAGCAGAAGGTATACTGTTTGCCTAATCCTAAATAACTAAATGAAGTACCATTGATTCATTTAGACCATAAGGGTGGAGTGATTTCATCTGGAAGATCCAGTAGGCCTCTTGTTTGTACAGTCTTTTCAATCTATCCCGTTTGGTAACAAGTATATGATCTAAGCCAATTAATTTTGATGTACTGGGATCCACTTCATGGTGGCCATGGTAATGTTTGGATACACTATAGTTCTGTATTTTACTGTATTTCAACGGTGTTCCATAAACCGTATTCCTGAAGTTCTCAGAGTCCTCCTAACATATTTAAGATTATGTCCACATTGGAATAGGCATTCTACCCAACTCATATCACAGTTTATGAACCTTTTAATGGCGTATTCCTGGAGATACAATTCTGGTCTTATTGATCACATATGAACAGGTGGTGCATTCAGAGGCGGATTTAGACCTCATCGGGCCCTAAGAAATACACTGATTTGGGGCCCCCTTCCTCAAACTGAATGTAGCATGCACAAGGTCCACGACATAAAGCTGCAGTAGTACGGTATCAAAAAGTTGCAGCTGATTCTGATTTTTCATCCACTTATGAATGACCCTCACTGTATACAACAAATAGCCTACATCAGGGAAAACCATACTATGTTACATGTGATAGGCAAAAATGTATATGCTGTAGAGCTGCACTATTTAGCATTTGCTGTGCTAGGGATTGTCAGCAGTCAGTGTGTGATGGCCTGGGGGAAGCTGGGAGTGCTCGTGTCTCAGAGGAATTCCCATCCACTCTGCTGCTCTGCTGAGTGCATGGGATGCTTGGTGGGTTACCTACACAATCACATTGCAAGGCGGTGGGCGGAGGCGACTCTCTTCCTCCTCCTCCCATAATGACTGCACTGGCCAGAACACTCAGTTAAGAAAAGCAGATGCCCGCCCCCAATCCTGCCATTACCCCCTGCTACACCTCTTCCCCCAGCTTAGCTACTTACTGATCGCCACCCCTCTATCAATCAACAATGTTCTCCAGCCTTATCCTGCCTGCTGCTCAGCTGCTGGAAATTTTACTGCTCCTCCTGTGATGCAGCTACTAGGATCCACAGCAGTAGTTGAGTGTCCATCCACCTGCCAAGCCATATCCCCTGCAGTGATGGTGCTGGGTCACCCAGCAGTACACCCCTGATGGCGGCCTTGCTAGTGTGTGATTGGGTGAAGGTGGGGAGGTGGGCCCAGAAGGCGGTGCGGACAGGGAAGTACTCAGCCAGCCCGGCTATCACAGTCACACATGCGGCTGCCCTCCATAATGCATTGTGAGCTGTGAGGTGGTAAAAAATGACTGAAAATGACTGGAAATTAAAGTTATTAAGGATTATAATACTGATGGAACAAAAACACCCTCAAATTATGTGATTGTAGCTCTATTTAGCAATAAAGAAATAAAAATACAGATACGGAACATGGGGGTCAGCGCACATCTCTACTCTATTCCCCGTAGTGACCCCTCTGTCAGCATATTCCCTGTAGTGACCCCTCTGTCACCATATTCCCTGTAGTGACTGCTCTGTCAGCATATTCCCCGTAGTGACCCATCTGTCAGCATATTCCCCGTAGTGACCCATCTGTCAGCATATTCCCCGTAGTGACCCATCTGTCAGCATATTCCCCGTAGTGACCCATCTGTCAGCATATTCCCCGTAGTGACCCATCTGTCAGCATATTCCCCGTTGTGACCCCTCTGTCAGCATATTCCCCGTTGTGACCCCTCTGTCAGCATATTCCCTGTAGTGATCCCTCTGTCAGCATATTCCCTGTAGTGAGCCCTCTGTCAGCATATTCCCTGTAGTGATCCCTCTGTCAGCATATTCCCCGTAGTGACCCCTCTGTCAGCATATTCCCTGTAGTGACCCCTCTGTCAGCATATTCCCTGTAGTGACCCCTCTGTCAGCATATTCCCCGTAGTGACCACTCTGTCAGCATATTCCCCGTAGTGACCCCTCTGTCAGCATATTCCCTGTAGTGACCCCTGTCAGCATATTCCCTGTAGTGACCCCTCTGTCAGCATATTCCCCGTAGTGACCACTCTGTCAGCATATTCCCCGTAGTGACCACTCTGTCAGCATATTCCCCGTAGTGACCCCTCTGTCAGCATATTCCCTGTAGTGACCCCTGTCAGCATATTCCCTGTAGTGACCCCTCTGTCAGCATATTCCCCGTAGTGACCCCTCTGTCAGCATATTCCCCGTAGTGACCACTCTGTCAGCATATTCCCCGTAGTGACCCCTCTGTCAGCATATTCCCTGTAGTGACCCCTCTGTCAGCATATTCCCTGTTAGTGACCCCCTCTGTCAGCATATTCCCTGTAGTGACCCCTCTGTCAGCATATTCCCTGTAGTGACCCCTCTGTCAGCATATTCCCTGTAGTGACCCCTCTGTCAGCATATTCCCCGTAGTGATCCCTCTGTCAGCATATTCCCTGTAGTGACCCATCTGTCAGCATATTCCCCGTAGTGACCCCTCTGTCAGCATATTCCCCGTAGTGACCCCTCTGTCAGCATATTCCCCGTAGTGACCCATCTGTCAGCATATTCCCTGTAGTGACCCCTCTGTCAGCATATTCCCTGTTAGTGACCCCCTCTGTCAGCATATTCCCCGTAATGACCCCTCTGTCAGCATATTCCCTGTAGTGACCCCTCTGTCAGCATATTCCCTGTAGTGACCCCTCTGTCAGCATATTCCCTGTAGTGACCCCTCTGTCAGCATATTCCCTGTTAGTGACCCCCTCTGTCAGCATATTCCCCGTAGTGACCCCTCTGTCAGCATATTCCCTGTAGTGACCCCTCTGTCAGCATATTCCCTGTTAGTGACCCCCTCTGTCAGCATATTCCCTGTAGTGACCCCTCTGTCAGCATATTCCCTGTAGTGACCCCTCTGTCAGCATATTCCCTGTAGTGACCCCTCTGTCAGCATATTCCCCGTAGTGATCCCTCTGTCAGCATATTCCCTGTAGTGACCCATCTGTCAGCATATTCCCCGTAGTGACCCCTCTGTCAGCATATTCCCCGTAGTGACCCCTCTGTCAGCATATTCCCCGTAGTGACCCATCTGTCAGCATATTCCCTGTAGTGACCCCTCTGTCAGCATATTCCCTGTTAGTGACCCCCTCTGTCAGCATATTCCCCGTAATGACCCCTCTGTCAGCATATTCCCTGTAGTGACCCCTCTGTCAGCATATTCCCTGTAGTGACCCCTCTGTCAGCATATTCCCTGTAGTGACCCCTCTGTCAGCATATTCCCTGTAGTGAGCCCTCTGTCAGCATATTCCCTGTAGTGACCCCTCTGTCAGCATATTCCCCGTAGTGATCCCTCTGTCAGCATATTCCCTGTAGTGACCCCTCTGTCAGCATATTCCCCGTAGTGACCACTCTGTCAGCATATTCCCCGTAGTGACCACTCTGTCAGCATATTCCCCGTAGTGATCCCTCTGTCAGCATATTCCCTGTAGTGACCCCTCTGTCAGCATATTCCCCGTAGTGACCCCTCTGTCAGCATATTCCCCGTAGTGACCCCTCTGTCAGCATATTCCCTGTAGTGACCCCTCTGTCAGCATATTCCCCGTAGTGATCCCTCTGTCAGCATATTCCCTGTAGTGACCCCTCTGTCAGCATATTCCCCGTAGTGACCACTCTGTCAGCATATTCCCCGTAGTGACCACTCTGTCAGCATATTCCCCGTAGTGATCCCTCTGTCAGCATATTCCCTGTAGTGACCCCTCTGTCAGCATATTCCCCGTAGTGATCCCTCTGTCAGCATATTCCCTGTAGTGACCCCTCTGTCAGCATATTCCCTGTAGTGACCCCTCTGTCAGCATATTCCCCGTAGTGATCCCTCTGTCAGCATATTCCCTGTAGTGACCCCTCTGTCAGCATATTCCCTGTAGTGACCACTCTGTCAGCATATTCCCTGTAGTGACCCCTCTGTCAGCATATTCCCTGTTAGTGACCCCCTTATCTGTATGCTGCCTATAGTTTCCTCCCTTGCTTGTATTAGACCTATAGTGCCCCCACCCTCTTCCTGTTTTTATTATAGTTACTGAGCCTCCTACTCCAACCTGTATGTTCCTCAAGGTGGGTACACACTGGCCGATATATCAACGGTTCTCTTGAACGGCCGATATATCGCGGGTCCGTCGGCCAGTGTGTACAGGCGATATGTCTGTGAACTCCGTCGTTCACAGACATATTGCGTCAGCACCGCAGCACAGCCGACGGGCAATATATCTACCGATATATTGGTGCGTCGCTGTGTGTGTACGGTCGGTCGCCCGACCGCCCGCACACATGCTGCAGTGGCTGGCGGTGCTTGACAGCTGAACTGGGCGGGCGTGTGTACACACCCGCCCAGTTCATGATGTCAGTCCCCGACGAATCGGGCAGTGTGTATGCACAGCACACTGCCCGATCCGTCCATAGATATATCTGCCGATCAATTGATCTGCAGATATATCTATCAGTATGTACCCACCTTTACAGGGCTCTCATTCCCCTAATCTTTCCTGTTAAGGTGATAGATATATCTGCAGATCAATTGATCTTCAGATATATCTATGGACGGATCGGGCAGTGTGCTGTGCATACACAATGTCACAATGACACAATGTCAGCCACGCCCCCTCCCATACTGACAGCACTGGTCAGAGGGGGCACTCAATTAAGAAAAAGCAGATGCCCACCCCTTTCTCCTGATTGCAGCGCAGGGCTGATGTATTACTGTGTGCAGGAGAAATGCGGGCCGGATCCAGAATTGTTCAGCAAGCGGAGACAGGCAGCACAATGGTACATGCAGCTGTAGTCAGTGCATAAAACAATCCTGTCAGTGGGCCCCCTGACACCTACCGGGTCCTAAGCGGCAGCCTATGTTGCCTAGCTGTAAATCCGCTCCTCGGTGCATTTCATCTTCCCATATTTATAGAACCCTACTTGTTTAGTTAGTAATCAAGGGGTCTATTTACTAAGCCTTTTATGGAGATAAAGTGGATGGAGATAAAGTACCAGCCAATCAGCTCCTAACTGTCATTTTTCAAACCCAGCCTGTGACATGGAAGTTAGAAGCTGATTGCTGGTACTTTATCTCCGTCCATTTATCTCCATCCAAGGTTTAGTAAATAGACCCCTTAAGGTCCATACACACGGAGCGATATACTGTAGCTGAGCGCAGAAAGTTAGTGTATATCACTCTGTGTGTACACAGCCAGTGATAGCGATGAGCATCCCCGCCAGGTCGCTATCGCTACTAAAAATAGACTGCAGGCAAGTCAATTTTGGTTAGGTCGCTGGAAAAGAAAAAGCATCCCCTTGCTTAAATGAGTTAGCCAAAATCACCCACAGCTAAAATCGCTTGCACACTTAGTCAAAATCGCTGGAAAAGTTAGTCAAAATCTCTTCAGAATCTGCCAGATCAAGCGAAAATGCTCAGTCAAAATATCTCATAGTTAAAACCTCTCCGTGTGTATGCACCTTAAGTATCAAAGTTAGTGCTAGTTTTTTCATTTGATGTCTAGCCTTTTAAAAACTTGGTGCCAGTAAGATTTTTAATGATCCATTTTTCTTAAATTTTAGCCTTTGAACTACCGGAAGACAATGTTTAAGGATAGAGTCTTATTTAAGGGTACCATAGTTTCATTTGATAATGTGTCAGATCTCACATGTGTGATTATTGAACTTGGAGATTGAATGCTAAAACCCCTCTATTTTATTGGCTCCTGGGTTTCGTCTTGACATCTATAACAAGTTGAGTATCCCATATCCAAATATTCAGAAATACAGAATTTTTGAGTGAAACTTAGATAGTGAATCCTTTATTTTTTGATGGCTCAATGTACACAAACTTTGTTTAATACACAAACTTATTAAAAATATTTTATTAAATTACCTTCAGGCTGTGTGTATAAGGTGTATATGAAACATAAATGAATTGTGTGTATGTACACATACTTTGTTTAATGCACAAAATTGTTACAAATATTGGCTACAATGACCTTCAGGCTGTGTATATAAGGTGTATATGAAACATAAATGCATTCTGTGCTCAGACTTGGGTCCCATCGCCATGATATCTTTTTATGGTATGCAATTCCAAAATACGGAAAAATCCAATATTCAAAATACTTCTGGTCCCAAGCATTTTGGATAAAGGACACTCAACCTGTAATTGTTTTCTGTCTATGGAGAGTAATTCCTGTCCAGTATATTTTTTTGATATCCTCTAGATTCAGAGGACTCCACCATAGTTGTAGCTTGCTGAGTGTTTTCTTTCCATGGGGCATAATGTGTGCTTTTAAAATGCAAATAGGCATTACTGACCACCTCTTTCATCTCTTTCATACTGTAGTTGGAAGTTTGTATATGGTCATTCACTATCTCCAGGGTCAGATCCAGGAAATGAACTCAGTTTCTGTAAAAAGTGTTTCTCCATCTGATTGGATGGCAGTTTCAACGCAGGTGGAATGTATTTCATGGAAGTACCAAACCCAGAAGTCCAGCAAGTGATGGCAGTCAGCATCCCCCGGTCTCCACAAGCCGCTGCACAGCATGCACACACAGCCTCACAAGTCCTCCAGCCCTGGTACAAGTGTTTGGGACTCCAATTTTCTACATGGAGCATAAAAGAGGAGGCATGAAACTGTGCTAAATGCAATAGGTAGGGTGACCATATTATCCCTACTACCTGACAAACTCATGGATTACACAGGTTCTGTGGCTGATTAAAACCAGCTGAAATGTAGGCTTGAAGTCAGCCAGCCACAGAACCTGTGTAATCCATGAGTGTCCCAGGTAAAAGGGATAATATGGTCACCCTACAATAGGAGCACTCCTAGATCATCCTAAATACAACCAAAGGGTGAAGTATAATCATCACCAAGTGTTCTTATCATTCACTGTGACTGTATTCTGACTAACAGACCGCATGTGCATGCTTACTAATACCTGCTTTAAAAAAGCCAGCAACTAGCTACCAACAAGTTTTCTATATATTGCATTTGGGGACACACAGTGTCCATTATTTTACTTGTTTATGTATGTTTATGGGATACATTTTTTATGAGCTTTTTAGCTAAATATGTATTCTAAATAAACTGTTTACACTACTTTTAAATCAAACCAGCAGCTGATAATTTCTATCTTATTTGTGCGCCTTCATTATTTTTTTACATAGTACACATTGGTTGATGGATGTCCAGATCCACTCTGTGAAGGTAGACAAATAAATAATTTATACTGATTATAATTATTATCTCTACCTCCTATAAACCATTAGTGACCACTATATTGCACATTTTATTTGTCTCTGCAATGGCCATAAAGAACCAGGTGTGTGCCGATACCACCAACCCGCCCAACCCAAATCAGCTGGTTTTCAACCTGGCCTATGAAGAGATTTGCGTAGCTGGGTGCAAACCAGATCCCTATGGTCATCCCTATGGCTGGCAGATAAACCATGTTAAAATAAAAAAATAACAAATAATTGTGCTTAAAATATGGGAAATAGAATTTGCACATTGTCATTAGAATAATTCTCAATAATTCCTTTGTTGGCAACTGTATCAAATTGAGTCACAGTACAGATGTCATTAATTTTGGGGAATTATTTTAGGCCTAACCAGATGTCATAATGAGTGTTATTCAGATGTGGAAGCAAACCAAAACAGCAAGCAACTGGGTAGTACCATGTTGCATTGCAAGTAGGGCAGATGTAACACATACATAGAGATTTAAATTTGGGTGGGGTGTGACCAAACTGAAATCTAAATAGCAGTGTAAAAATAAAACTGATATTTGTGGGCTACATGCAAAAGCAGACTATTTACCCTGCACAGAAAAAAATATAAATGTTTTTCCTCCCCTTGCACTGCAAAATGGTTTGTTACAAGTGGACGCATCTTCATCACCAGTGGGTCTTTGGGAAAAGGTTAGTTTTTTCCTGGTAGCAGCACTTGGAGGAGAAACTGAAGCATGAGACGTCACCATGTCATGTACCATTTGAGCTGACAGCTTGCTCACAAGCATCTCTTAAGTTCTGTGAAAGTTGGAAAGAAAAACATTTTGTACACCTTAAACCTAGAATCTAGCATGGTTGCTAAATTGTAGTGATCCATTTGCAAGATGATGACAACCCTTTGGTCCTGGTAAAGCAAATAATGTGATCCACAATACCAACGTAGTTAGTAAAATTGCTTTGTTTCATCTCCTCCTTCAGTTTTTCTAGCTGCCTTTCCAGTAGTGTAGCCTAAGTCTACACTTTAAGTAGAGATTTAATTATTAGCCAGGATTGAATCCAGGCCTCTTACTGGATTGGATATGGTATCCCGGTGCTTGGGTTGCTAGCTTTCAAAATACAGACAGCAGCATCCTGGAGCTTAAGATCCTGACAGCTACAAATAAGTAAGGTAACCCTGATCCCTTAACCCACTAACCATAACCTGCCTTTCTTCCAGCCTGACCCAAACCTACACCCCCTGCAGCCTAACCCTACCCTCCCTGGTGGTGCCTAACCCTAACCCTTCCTACCCAAAGCCTAAACCTCACCCTGCCACCCCAGCAGCCTAACCCTTCCTGGTGGTGCCTTTCTCTAAACCCCCTTCATGCAGCCTAACCCCAACCTTTCTCACCTGCACCCTAAACCTAACCCCCCCCACACACACATGGCTTATGAGTGCGGTACTGTGCAGTCCTCAGTTGGGATTCTGGCAGTCAGAATCCTGGCGCCGGTATTTCAATCAATGTCGGGGTACCGGTGTTGGCATTCTGAGCTTTGGCAGGATTCTGGCATCGGTATTCCGACTGCCAGGATCCCGACCACTGGGATCCTGACCGCATCCCCTATTACGGACTAGTTTTTTTGTTAGTGAGAAGAATATAAATTTTGACAGATGTTTTCCACTTGATCCATCCTGACGAGCTGAGTTGGTCCTCCTTACAGATAAAAAAAAAAAAAAAAGATTTACAAGCACACTTTGTTATAGTGATGGACATTGGAAGCTAATGGTTAGCAACCATCGATGTTCCCAGTATGATGGAAGGACTTTTTCCATCATATCGGGTTTTCAATGGTTGTCAGGCATCTGATGCTGTCGTCCAATGCCCATCACATGTTGGACTTTTTTCCAGCTGCATGCACACGGTAGTGGTGTCCACAGCTAGGCTAATGTGCGCCTGTGAAAAGCTTTGACTACTTGTGTTTCTACGTACAGTATAAACATTAATGGTTATAAAATGTAAATGCTTGTGATACTGTACAATGGCTAGTAGCCATTGCATCTTTTAGTTTTATGCTAGAAGCCCAGCACCCATGCCAGGCTTCTGATGTCCATCTCTACTCTGTTACTGAAAAAAGATCTAAGCACTGTCTAAATGGACATTCATGCACTTCACTCCCTTGACAGAAAGCTCACTGTATAAGAAAAAATAGTGATATTTGCTGGCCCACCGCATGACATCATGTTGTCATGTGACACCGGTCATGCAGCCTTAGTTATAGCCCATATAAATAGGAAATTACAATAACGTTGGGTTTTGCATTTATTATAGTAATGAAAAAAGTTAATTGGGGAAATGTGATGAAACCAGCAATTTGTGCAATGGAACAAAACCCTGCACAAATAGTGGAAACTAAGCAGAATGTTAAATAAAAAATAGTCCACTGACAGCTCTAATATGATTATACCACCTGTAGCTATATCATATGGAAGCTTTTCAAGCAAAAAAAAATATAGGAAAATAAGTTCTTTACTACTATTTTACTAGCTTTAAAGCTCTACAAACTGCTTTTCAGCAGCTGCTTAATCACTTGTGTGACAGGTGCAGTAGTAGATATAACACACATATGAAACACTTTGTTTTTACTTGAATTCTTTTTCTGTTAGCTCCAAATGCAGCCTCCAGCTTTCTCACACCTGTCAACTCAAAATAGGAAATATACATTGTGTAACCCTTTGTTTCGTGCGTAACCATCATGTCAAACTCCATTCATTTCAATAGGATGTACATACAAGAAAGAAAATAAAAGGGGAGATATCTCAAGCCTTCTAAAGATGATAAGTGGAGGTGTTGCCTATATCAACCAATTAGATTCTAGCTATCATTTACCTAGTACAGAGGTTCCCAAACTGTGTGCCGTGGCTCCCTGGGGTGCCTCAGGACACTTGCAGAGGTGCCCTGGGTTGGTGGTCCAGGACCAATTCAAAGTATTCATGGTCAATATAATAGGCAAAACCAGTGCTGGTGGCTGCCAGTCATAAAATATGTGGCCAAACTGAAGCAAATCTTGTCCCTCACCACACAACTGACCCTAAGGATGACATATAAACGCAATCTACTTAATGTAATATTTCTTTCTAAATTTCTCAATAAGAAATTTTTGGCCTAGGGGTGCCGTGAAAAAAATTCTGATATTCTAGGGCGCCGTGATTCAAAAAAGTTTGGGAACCATTGACCTAGTATATTCTATAAAATTATACCTTAGGTAAAATCTAATTGGATGATAATGACAACACTTCCACTTGTCCTCTAAAGAAGGTTTGATACTGTACATCAGCACAAAAAAAGAAAAAGAAAAGCCACAACAGAAAAATCAAACTGAGTAAAGTAAACCCTAAACCACATATATTAGTAAAAAGTATATGCAACAAGGCCTGGTAGATATATTGGTTGGAACATATATTATATGTACAAGTATATTACTAATACTGCCGGAAACTGGAAGTACAATAGATGGCCTTCCGGTTCAGTTGTTTTAGGAAACACAAGTTATCTGTTTGTTAATCTGATTTAGGTATATAAGGAGCCTATTTGAGCATGAATAGTTATCCTCCTGATGAAATCCACAATACTCTAATTGGACAAAACGAGTTGTGGTATTCTCCAGTTGGATGATTCCATCTTGATTTCCTGTTCTGTTCCTGTTGAACAGCTAAGCTTCATGAATTTTTCTAAATGTGTGTTCATTGTGTGTGTGTGTAATAACATTTTTTCAAAAATAATACAACATATGTTGTTTCCATTTTCCACCATCCTCAAGTGTTTCTTGAAGTTGGAAGTCATAAGGCTCATCTAAGGTTGTATTTTGTCATACTAAATTATATATATGCATGTACATGTGGGAATGCTTTTAGATCCACTTGTCACAGCCTCAGTAATTATTGCACTAAGAGTTGTCTTTTTCTTCATTTTCTAGAAAAGTATATGCACTAAGACCTGATACTGTAGCAGAGTTGTGGCCGAGGTCAGTCACTTGAGGGTAACTCCGGAGGAAAAAAAATCTCTTATTGAATGGCTCTTCTGGATTTGAGTCGAGAGAATCATGGTTCACCCTATCCCTAGCTGCTTTTCATCCCACTTCCAACACCAAGAAAATGTTGTGGAAAATAGAATCCTTTACTAATGTCAAATTATAGATAAGTTCATAAGAAAGTAATGTGACACAGAGATCTCATGTTCTTTAAGACATTTCCTCCCAAAAATAATAAATGCATGAATTAAATATCTATACAGCACACAAAATCCAAACAAAAAAAATAATATTGATAGCAAGGTTTACATTACGTATACATCGCAAAATATTTTAAAATAGAAGATTTATGACATTTTAGCTGCACATCAATTTCATATCCCTCTTACTCCAGAGATATGTGATACAGTATGTCTGGTATTTCATAAAGTGCTACCAAGTTCACTAAAAAACAACCATCACTAGGAATGTGGTGATATGTGGCTATTTAACAAGCTCAGAAATGCCTTTTGCAGCTTGTCTCCATTAGATAATGCCATCTTCAGATGGCATTAGCAGGTTTAGAGAGGGAAATCTCTTCTCCCGCCTTTGTTTAAAGTATGTATCAGATGGCCACTCATGCACAGAAGTTAAACCCAAGAAGTATAATGATAGCTATCACTATTAATATACTGACACACTTCATCAGGACAGCATCTTATCACATGCACTGTCCTGCCAAGAGGTTTTAATAAATTTGCCCAAAGTATTTTCTGTTTCTTTCTAAATAGTGAGATTAGATATTATTATACCACTTAACATGATTTTTCCCTTCAAAAGCGTTAACAACATTGTTTTTTTAAATGTATTTTATTTAATAAAGTTGAAAAAGTATTTTTTTTTAAATATTTAAACATTATATTATGCACATCTGCAGAACGGATCTCCTCGTCAAAAACGGGGGGACAGGTTGGGACGGTGCAGTTGCGTGAAATTTTACCATGCCAGTTAAGTGGTTAATGGTGGAATTATCATAAATACTGTATTTTATTGTACCTTAGAAAAGCAGTGCTCGTTTAGCGTCTACTCTATCCTTGTGAAAAAGCAATGCTCTTGAATTTGTTGAGTCCATCTAAGATTTCCTAATCTATTATTATAAAATTGGAGTCTGATATAAATTACTGTAGGTTTACATGATGACCTAATTGCAGCTGGGGATGAAGTGGACTGGGAACATGGGGGGGAGGGGTAAGTATAATGGGATGGGAGGGAAAGGAGGGTGTAGGCACACGAGGAGCAGAGCAGCTGAGGGGTCGGAGTGGCTGAGATGACTAGGCAGGAGCCTGGTCCATTTATTTACTGGAAATGTTGATAATATTTATATAACAAATATATTTATTAAATAAAAAACTAAGCAAGATCAAAAAGAACATGACAGCGATCAGGGCCGGTGCTAGGGTGTTCGGCGCCCCCCTGCAAACTATAAATTTGCGCCCTTCTGTACTTTACAAAGGGACAGCGCACATAATGCTTATACACACAATGCTCCCTGTAGTAGTGGGACTTACACACATAACGCCCCCTGCAGTAGTGATGCTTACACATGTAACGCACCCTGTAGCAGTGACGCTTACACATGTAACGTCCCCTGTACCAGTGATGCTTACACACGTAATGCCCCCTGTACCAGTGATGCTTACACACGCAACGACCCCCTGTACCAGTGATGCTTACACATGTAACACCCCCTGCAGCAGTGACGCTTACACACGTAACGCCCCCTGTTCCAGTGATGCTTACACACGTAACGCCTCCTGCAGCAGTGACGCTTACACATGTAACGCCCCCTGCATCAGTGACGCTGACACACGTAATGCACCCTGTAGCATTGACGCTTACACATGTATCGCACCCTGCGCCCCCAGTACCAGTGACGCTTGCACATGTAACGCCCCCTGTACCAGTGATGTTTACACAGACAACGACCCCGTACCAGTGACGCTTACACACATAACGCCCCCTGCAGCACTAATGCTTACACACATAACGCACCCTGTAGCATTGACACTTACACATGTAACGCCCCCTGTACCAGTGACGCTTACAAACGTAACGTCCCCTGTACCATTGACGCTTACACATGAATGACCCCTGTACCAGTGACGCCTGCACACGTAACGCCCCCTGTACCAGTAACGCTTATACAAGACGCAACGCCCCCTGAAGCAGTAATGCTTACACACTTTATGCTGCACAGTCACATATACACCACATACATACACACACATGTACATACTGGGGGTCATTCCGAGTTGATCGCACGTAGCAACTTTTTGCTGCTCGTGCGATCAACTTGACGCCGCCTATGGCGTAGGGCTTTTTGTAATAGCAAGGCTGCGATCGCTCGTGCAGCCCTGCTATGCAAAAAAAGTTTTGTGTAGAACTAGACCAGGGTAACAGTTACTTACCTTGTGCGATCGATCCAGCGATGCAGGTCCCGGAAATTGACGTCAGACATCCA
The DNA here is from genome assembly GCF_028390025.1 of Pseudophryne corroboree. Classification (NCBI taxonomy): domain Eukaryota; kingdom Metazoa; phylum Chordata; class Amphibia; order Anura; family Myobatrachidae; genus Pseudophryne; species Pseudophryne corroboree. The sequence continues at coordinate 279,737,997 of NC_086454.1, read as the reverse complement.
CCCTCCAAACGCCTGGACACGCCTGCATTCGCCGAACCACTCCCAGAAAATGGTCAGTTGACGCCCTGTCAATCTTCTTGCGGTCGCCGCTGCAACAGTTTTCTTCGTTCGTGGCGTCGCTGCCTTTTCCGGGCAATGACGCACCTGCGCAATGCAGCCACTGCGCATGCACAGTTCCGACCGGATTGCACGGCTGCGAAGAAGTGCAGCGTGTGATCGGATCGGAATGACCCCCACTGTACACACACACACACAAACACTCTCTCTCTCTTTCCAGCCACTTACATGAAAAAGTCTGGAAACTCGGTCCTCCTGTGATGTAGGCTGCAGCCTGGTCCCGTGTAGCTCCGCCCCTTATTCCTGCGAAGCTCCATCCTTTTTAGATCCGCCCAGCACACTGTGACTGGCTGCACTGTGAGTATGTGACAGGGGAGGAGGGGAGGGGGAGAGGAGGCTTTATGATGTCGGCGCCGCTGCCTGTCATAGAGTGTGACAGGCGCAGCAGCCGGCATCAGCAGGGCAGGGGAACTCAGCACAGGGATGCAGAGCAGCAGGGAGAGCGCCTGTTACATATTTACCTCTTTCCATGAGGATCAGACATGAGTAACTAGAGTTCTTAAACACTAATGAAACAAACAGTGCATTTGAGAGATTTATTTTCTGTTTACAATGACATAAAATACATAATACATATGTTGTGGCACAAAAGCGTACAAATTAATGCTACATTTTTTACACTACAGGTCTGGACACATTTATGCTAAAGGTAGGTGCCAGGACTAAGGAGTAACTTTACTAAGGCTTCTAAAAATGACAAGTGCTGTTGTCCATAGCAACCAATCAGATTTTATCATTTGTCTATGGCATTCTAGATAGTGCTAGAATCTGATTGGCTGCTGTGGTCATTTATCAGTTTTAGTACTAGTACAATGCCAAATATGACATACAGCCAAAATGACCAGCATTGTAATCTCAGGTATCAATTTAGTACCTTACTTTAGAAGGCACTAACAATCTCCATGGACTTTAAGACCCAGAGATCCCACAGTATTCCAATGTCTCCAATGATATTATGGGAGAGCAGGTAAGCTTATGAAAGATGAATAATGTATAGGTCGACAGTCCATTGAGCAACACCATATGGTCGACATGAATTAGGTCAACAGGCACTAAAGGTTGACATGAAAATGGTTGACACAAAAATGGCCGATATGTTTTTCCACATTTTTAGTTTTAGGGTTATGGTAAGAATTAGGCAGTAAGTGGAGGGTTAAGGTTAGGCTGCTGGAGGGAACAGCAGGAGGGATGGTTAGGGTTAGGTCATTTTTGTGTAGACCATTTTCATGTTGGCCTTTTGAACCTGTCGACCCTTTGTTCTTGTCAACCTTATGCACTGTCAACCTTTCTCCTGTTTACCTTTTTTACCTGCCAACCTATTGACTGTCGACCCATACATTTTTGATCTTTTAATCCACACCAGTGGGCCCCTATACACCGGCCTGTTTTCCCACAGTATTACAGCATTGTATCAGTACCAATATATACCTATCTATGTTCCACATATGATGCTTGCTCACATTGTATACCAGTGCCAGTACCTATATATATATATATATATATATATATATACACCTGTATCCCAAATACCAGTCCACAGTACAACCCACAGTATGCCAACATCAATGCACCAATATTCCAGTCTTTGACCATAGACAATACTAAGAGTCCCCACATAACAGTACTCTTCACAAATGACCTTCACATACTGTATCAGCCAAATGAATTGCCTCCATACAAAATATGATGTACAAACATTTCATCTTGTCCTAACTGGCATAATAACTTCAGTGTCCAGGTAACCAACTCAAACAAGATCAGTGCACTCATCTCCTGAAATACTCTGTGTCTGTGGGTTCCTGCTTGCTTTCTTTCTCCTCCGCACTGCATGGTATCCTCCCTGTCAAATGCAGCCCTGCCCTCACTGACGTAATCACAGGACTGGAAAGGTGACTCCCTGCCGCAAGAACAGTACCTTCATCATGTGTTAATGTGACCATTACGATGATCTAATTAGCTACAGGTGGTTCTATCACCATCCATTTGTATGTATCCCGCAAAAAGACATGTGTGGCACTTTTTACATTTAATGTTCCATATTATTCTCTTATTCTTATCAGTTTAAACAAATGAATTTTCCTACATCTTAATCTAAGACATTATAACAGCAGGGTTTGTACCGATTGCAAACCTTGTTTCACATGTGTAATACAGCATCACTGGCAATGTCTGCAATTCCATTTCATTGCTCAGATGGCAAAGATGTCGCAGGCTGGCAGTTGTGTCATGTTCTGTAAACTTCACAGCTGAGCCCCGATTTCCACACAATAGTTGGTAATCTGGTATACTGTATTGAAAATGTTAATTACAAAACAGACTGTATTGGACCTCTGGCCAGTAAAGATTTTTTTACACATGTGTGTTTATACAGCTGGCAGACTTTCAGTAGTGCCATATGTTTTCTACATTAAAACCATAAAAAGAGTGATGCATTAAGTACTAAGGAAATCTGATATTTCTCAGTTCTAACTTTAGCAGAAAAGATGATTTCATTTTTTATGTTTAAAAAGGTCTATTTGGTACTTCAAAGCCTAACAAGCCTAGTTCCACATCATCTGTTTAAGGTACCATTTTGTTCTGTTACCTTAACAATTCCTTTATGTCTTTAGCAATCTTCAAATAAAATACAGAAATTCCATTTAAAAGGAGCCTGTGTCTTGGATAGAGATGACAGAAATGTTTCAGTAAATTTAAAGTTTCTACAAATACTAGTTGCAATGAATAGATTGAAATCACACGGAACGAAGTTGAGAAAATGGAACAAAAACTTCTTTGGAACTATTTTTTTTAAAATAAATTCAACCTTATAAATCCCCAAAAAGTCTTCTTACTTTTTAACTTTTTTTTGTTTGCACCTGTAATAAAATTTTTGCATATCAATATGCTAAAAAAATCCTAAAATGGCAAATCACCACCATATCATCCCCTAGAAATATATGACTGTTATGGCAGAGGAACTGATCAGACTCCATCCAAGACACACTTACATGTCTTTATTTTTCATAAAAAATTCTACTTTTATAAATTTGTATACCTTTATATTTCATGTACAATGGCATAAAAAAGTCTCTGCTTTCTGATTTCTTCTAAGTTTTATATTTGTCACAGTTTTTATTTCAGATGTGGCAGGCACTTTTCGTGTTTTGTGTTTTGGTTTTGGTTCTGGTTCCATGCTCGTGTTTTGGATCTAGATTGCTTTTGACAAAACCACCCTTTCGTGTTTTGGTTTTGGATCTGGATGATTTTTGATAAAAACATAAAAACATATAAAATCACAGAATTTGGGGGTAGTTTTGATCCTACGGTAATATTAACCTCAATAACATACATTTCCACTCATTTCCAGTCTATTCTGAACACCTCACACCTCACTAGGCCAAAAGGTTGCACCAAGGTGGTTGTATGACTAAGCTAAGCGACACAAGTGTGTGGCACAAACACCTGGCCCATCTAGGAGTGGCGCTGTAGTTGCAGACAGGATGGCACTTAAAAAAACTAGACCCCAAACAGCACATAACGTAAAGAAGTAAAAGATGTGCAATGCGGTAGCTGTATGACTAAGCTAAACAACACAAGTGTGCGCACATACAACATGGGATGTGCTGGAATTTGCCCAGATGTAATACACGCACAATATTGGTGGCACAGGAGAGCGTACTCCTAAACCACACACACACACACTGCAATGCCTGTAAAATTAATTTGGATAATAATAACCCTTTTATTTGGAGCTATTATAATAATATGCAGCACAGGCGAGCGTACCCCTACACCACACAGGGCTAACCCTGTAAAGATTATTTGGACAAAAATATAAGTAATGTATATAAGCCTTTTATTCGGAGTAAATAATATACAGCACAGGACACCACCACTGGACTTATGGCAGCACAAAGCACCACCACTGGACTGATGCAGTACAAGACAGCACCACTCGACAGGACTTATATGGCAGTACCCCTGGACTTATACGGCAGTATGCCTGGAGTTGTATGGCAGTGTCAGACAGGATGGTACTTTAAAAAATGAGTTCCCAAACAGCACATGATGCAAAGAAGAAATAGAGGTGTAAAATGGAATTGTCCTTGGGCCCTCCCACCCACCCTTATGTTGTGTAAACAGGACATGCACACTTTAACAAACCAATCTTTTCAGCGACAGGGTCTGCCACATGACTGTGGCTGAAATGACTGGTTTGTTTGGGCCCCCACCAAAAAAGAAGCAATCAATCTCTCCTTACACAAACTGGCTCTACAGAGGCAATATGTCGACCTCATCCTCATCTTCCGATTCCTCACCCCTTTCAGTGTCTAAATCCTCCTACACACAGAGTATTAATTTGTCCCCACTGGAATCCACCATCACAGGTCCCTGTGTACTTTCTGGAGGCAATTGCTGGCAAAGGTCTTCCTGGAGGAATTTATAATTAATTTTGATGAACATCATGTTCTCCACATTTTGTGGAAGTAACCTCCTACGCCGATCGCTGCACTAAACGCTCTTTCGGAGTACACACTGGAGGGGGGGGGGGCAACTTAGGTAAAATAAAGCCAGTTTGTGCAAGGGCATCCAAATTGCCTCTTTTTCCTGCAAGTATACGTATGGACTGTCTGACATGCCTGGTGTCACTCATATAATCGTCCACCATTCTTTCAATGGTGACAGAATCATATACAGTGACAGTAGACATGTCAGTAATCGTTGGCAAGTCCTTCAGTCTGGACCAGATGTCACCACTCGCTCCTGACTGCCCTGCAACACCGCCAGCGGGTGGGCTAAGAAATCTTATCCTTTTCCTCGCAGCTTCAGTTAGAGAGAGAAGGAAGGAGGAGCTGTTGACGGGTCATGTTCCGCTTAAGTTGATAATTTTCTCAACAGCAGGTCTTTGTACCTATGCAGACTTGTGTCTGCCGGAAAGAGAGATACAACGTAGGATTTAAACCTAGGATCGAGCATGGTGGCCAAAATGTAGTGCTCTGATTTGAACAGATTGACCACCCTTGAATCCTGGCAAAGCGAATGAAGGGCTCCATCCACAAGTCCCACTTACTTTGCGGAATCGCTCCATCTTACCTCCTCCTTCAATTTCTCCAGCTGCTTCTGCAAAAGCCTGATGAGGGGAATGGCCTGACTCAAGCTGGCAGTGTCTTAACTAACTTCAAGTGTGGCAAGTTTGAAGGGTTGGAGAACCTTGCACAAGATGGAAATCATTCCCAACTGTGCTTGAGTCAGGTGTATTCCTCCTCCTTTGCCAATATCGTAGGTGGATGTATGGGCTTGAATGGCCTTTTGCTGCTTCTCAATCCTCTGAAGCATATAGAGTTTTGAATTCCACCTTGTTACCACCTCTTGCTTCAGGTGATGGCAGGGCAGATTCAGGAGTGTTTGCTGGTGATCCAGTCTTCAGCATGCGGTGGCTGAATGTCAAAAGTGGTCCGCAATTTTTGGGCCACCAACAGAATCTCCTGCACGCCCCTGTCATTTTTCAAAATATTCTGCACCACCAAATTAATTGTATGTGCAAAACATGGGATGTGCTGGAATTTGCCCAGATGTAATGCACGCACAATATTGGTGGCGTTGTCTGATATCACAAATCCCCAGGAGAGTCTAAGTGGGGTAAGCAATTGTGCGATGATGTCCCTCTGTTTCCGTAAGAGGTTGTCAGTGGTGTGCCTCTTACGGAAACTGGTGATACACAGCGTAGCCTGCCTAGTAACGAGTTGGCGTTTGTGAGATGCTACTGCTGGTGCCCTGCTGTTGTTGCTGCGGAAGGCAATACATCTACCCAGTGGGCTGTCACAGTCATGTAGTCCTTAGTTTGCCCTGCTCCACTTGTCTACATGTCTGTGGTTAAGTGGACAGTGGGTACAACCGCATTTTTCAGGATACTGAGGATTCCTTAATGTCCCTGTATAGTCCGGGAATCGCTTGCCTAGTGAAGTGGAATCTAGATGGGATTTGGTACTAGGGACACAGTACGTACATCAACTGTCCAAACCCCACTGCACTAATGGCGGATACTGGATGCACATCTAACATCAGCATATTTGTTATGTCCTCAGTAATCCGCTTTGCAACAGGGTGACTGCTGCCATATTTCACCATCCCCGCAAAGGACTGTTGGATAGTCAATTGCTTAGTTGAAGTAGTACAAGTGGTCTTCTGACTTTGTCTCAGGGATGACGATCGACTCCCAGCAGCAACAACAGCAGCAGCAGCAGGACTACTTACGTTCCTGACTGAGGAGGAAATTGATGTTGCGGGAGTCGGTGGTGTGGATTGAAGGAGCTTGGGTACAACAGAAAAAAGGGATTTAGGTGTCAGTGGGCTGGTTACACTATTACCCAAAGTTTCTGAACTTGACAATGACTTATGATGAATGCACTGCAGGTGACGTATAAGGGAGGATGTTCCTAGGTGGGTAACGTCCTTACCCTACTTATTATGGATTGACAAAGGCAAAAGATGGCTTGACACCTGTTGTCCAGATTTGTGAAGAAATAATTCCACACTGAAGGGGTGGCTTTTTTGGTGTTTTGCCCAGGCATGACATGGACAACAACTGTCTCCACTGGTGCCTTATTCAAACAAACCACAACACCATCAGAATCCTCATTGTCAACTTCTTCCTCAGCGCCAGCTACACCAATAACCTCCTCATCCTGGTGCACTCCTACAGTGACATCCTCAATCTCAATATCAGCAATTAGACTGGTGTTGCCCCTTCCAGCACTTGCAGGGGGCATGCAAATGGTGGTAGGAGCCTCCTCTTCCCATACAGTCTTTGGAAGGTCAGGCCTAGACATCGCAACTGCGGACACACTTGGACTCTTCTTGAGGATTTGTGATATCTCTGAACGCACAGTTGTTTTTTCCTGTGCTTTAACAAGCGTAATTTATTTTTACTTTTTTTTCGAGAGGTAGGAGGGCTTTCAACCTCATAAGAAGCTGAACCACCATTCATGAACATAGGACAAAGCCTTAGCCTTTCCTTGCCACTTTGTGTCATGAATGGCATACTGCCAATTTTACGTTTCTCATCAGATAATTTATTTTATTTTCTGATTATTAGTTTTTGCTTCTTGTATTTTACATGCCCTCTATGACATTGGGCATTGGCCTTAGCAGATGATGATGATGGAATTGCATCGTCAATGTCATGACTGGTGGCAGCAGCAGCTTCAGCACTAGTACTAGGAACTGGAAGTGGTTCCTGATCTTCCACTATTTTTTCCTCCAAATAGTTTTTCTCCATTTCACAGGACAGCACCCCTTTATTATTACAACACACAGCACAGTGACCCTTTATTTTCACAGTACCCCTGTATTTTTACAGCATACAAGTCAGGGCCAGTGTATTTTTTTTTTTAACAACAGCACCCCTGTATTTTTAAAGCATACAGGACAGCGCCAGTGTAATTTTATTTTAACAAAAGCACCCCTGTATTTTTTACAGCATACAGGACAGTGCCAGTGTAATTTTATTTTAACTACAGTACCACTGTAATAGGCCCAGTGTACTTTTATTAACAACAGCACCCCTGTATTTTAACAGCATACATGACAGGGCCAGCACCCCTGTTTTTGAACAACACTCCTGTATTTTTACAGTATACAGGACAGGGCCAGTGTAATTTTATTCCGTTCAATAAAAGAAAAAAGACCATATAGGTCTTGTCTGCCTGAAAAAAATATATATAAAAAAAAGAAAGGGCTCAATTTAAAAACATAATTGGAGAATTTATCCCAATGTTTTTTAAATCCCAGTGAGAATTATTAGGACATTACACATTAAGTCCAAACTGGGATAAATTCTCCAATTATATTTTTAAATTGAGCCCTTTCTTCTTTTTTACATACTGTATATTTTTTCAGGCAGACAAGACCTATATAGTCTTTTTTCTTTTATTGAACAGAATATTAAAAGTTATGTTTTAATTAAGATTTATGGAATAAAAAAGTGCACCACACAAAAAGCCTTCTTTGGTTGGGACTCACTAACAGTCTCTACAACCCCCCTTTGCCATATTGTACCCTGCTTTTGGTGCACCTCCAACTGATACAAAATTACTATGATGTTTCTGCACAACTATGTAGAACTATAGGTTGGTTTAAAATACATTACTCATTATATATATATCCTTTTTCTCCTGTGCATACTCAAAATAGGCTTACGCTGTTCCACAAATACTATTGGAAATGTCTCTACTTTATCTCTCTTGAAGATTTGATATATGTGCCCTTAAACTTTCAGGATGTGCTGACAGCCTGCTGGGGCCGGCTTAGCTTCACATGTGGTGTCTGTACTCTGCAAAACAAAATAATGGATAGGGCGGGTGAAGCGCGCTGGCGTCACCGTTGTGACGTGCCCCGGCCGCATTCCTGCCGCAAGCGCCGGCAGTGTAACTTGAAACTTTAGTTTAGAATTTCTTAAAAAATTAAAAATTGCACTGGGCCGCATTACTAGCCGACCTGGGCCGCATGCGGCCCGCGGGCCGCGGGTTGGACAAGCCTGCCTTAAAGGGATAATGAGATACACAAATATGTAATGTGCCACTAGTTCATAAAAAAACCCTAATATTCAATAATTACAAATATCGGGGATTTATAATGTCCTGTTGGAGGAGCTGAATAATGTGTTTCTTCTACGTAAGTATTGAAAGATTTTCAAATATTTGGGGTTCTTCCAGATATTACCTTAGTATATAGTCCTTCTTGTGGAAAGCATCAAGGATGTTAACACCTGCAAATTGTGCAGAACAGACTAGCAAAGTAAGGCGGACGATCATGTGTATCTTAATAAAACATTACAAGGTGTTATTTGGCCACACCAAAAAATAGCCCGAACCCACCCCCTGTTTTTGCCAAAACACCACCACAATGCAGCGTCACCGCCCCCAACGGTATCCGGACTCCAGGTCGACAATAAAAATGTCGACACACCTTAGGTCGACGCCAATTGGTCGACACACCTTAGGACGACATGGACAAAAGGTCGACATGGACAAAAGGTCGACATGAACAAGATCGACATGGAAAAAAGGTCGACATGAGTTTTTCACAACTTTTTTCTTTTTTGGAACCTTTTCATACTTAACGATCCACGTGGACTACGACTGGAACGGTAATCTGTGCTGAGCGAAGCGAAGGCACCATGCCCGAAGCATGGCGAGCGAAGCGAGCCATGCGAGGGGATGCGGTGCACTTATTGGGGTTCCCGGTCACTCTACGAAGGATACAACACCAAAAAAACATAAAAAACTTTTTCCTTGTTCCTGTCGACCTTTTGTCCATGTCGACCTAAGGTGTGTCGACCAATTGGCGTCAACCTAAGGCGTGTCGACCTTTTTGTTGTCAACCTGGAGTCCCAGACCCGCCCCCAACCACCCTGTGAACGCCCTGCAAATGCCTCTGCCAGTCAATCAGACAGTCAGAGGTGTTCACATTACTGTGATGCGTTCACATTTCCTTGTACACGCAGTGTGGGCTCTGCGCTTGCGCACTGGGCCGATAGTTGGGTAGATGCAATAGCATCTCAGATGTGATTCAACCTGAATAAGGCCCTATATCCAGTCCACCAGTGCTCCTCTACTGACTCACCAGCTGCATGGGACTGATCATAAATTGGTAGCAGCCACGTAACCTTTAATTTAAGTGAATTCTACTGGATACTCATATTAAGAACACTTCACCCAAAGGGTCTTAAGAAATAAATGGCTTTTCTGAGGATGTTGTATATACAAGTAGCAGCGCTTTAAACTAATCAATATTTCAACAGCATATAATGAATAAAATCACACATTTAATAAAAATACAAATAGGTTAAATACAATCAGATGGTATAAGTGAATTAAACCAAGGAACCTCATTAATATCCCGTACAATTTTGCAGGGTTCGCTAATGTAGCTTGTTTCTATTCACATGGACTGTCCCCTAGTGGATAGTAGATAGATTAATTATTAGCACAGTTTTGATGGTAACATTACCAAGATGGGACCGCTGGAGGATTGTCAGTGCCTATGTCCAATTGCTCTTTGGGTAAGCTGTCCTCTCAAGGCTTTGCGGCATCTGATGTTAATAAATGGCATCCATAGGCAAATGGTGTCCAAAAGAGTGTCCAATAAGATCCAAGCAATCGAGTATGTAGAAGTCCTTGCTGACGGGAGAACGGGGTTCCACTACTGACGCGTTTCGCTGCTTCCTGGCAGCTTTGTCAAAGGTGTTTTACTGGGATCCCCAGTGGGCATTCTTATACCTTACTTAATTAGTGAAGTACACACACCTGATCACAATAAACATCAACGGGAAAAAAAATGTGCTGTTCACATAATATGTAAGACCTAGGAGGCAGACCTAACTTTAATGCACAAAGGGCCTAATTCAGAGTTGATCGCAGCAGCAAATTTGTTAGCAGTTAGAGTTAGATTTGGGTGGGTTATTTTGTTTCTGTGCAGGGTAAATATTGGCTTCTTTATTTTTACACTGCAATTTAGATTGCAGATTGAACACACCCCACCCAAATCTAACTCCCTTTGCACATGTTACATCTGCCCCCCCTGCAGTGCACATGGCTTTGCCCAACTGCTAACAAAGTTCCTGCTGTGATCAACTTGGAATTACTCCCCATACCACTAGGAGGTATAGAAATACAAGGGATCGAAACATAGAGAAAAGAGCAACACGCTCATACCTATATGACATTGGCGAAGTGCAAAAAGTAGGATTTTGATAACCTACCGGTAAATCCTTTTCTCCTAGACCGTAGAGGATGCTGGGGACGACATCAAGACCATGGGGTATAGACGGGATCCGCAGGAGACATGGGCACTCTAAAGACTTTTCATTGGGTGTGAACTGGCTCCTCCCTCTATGCCCCTTCTCCAGACCTCAGTTGTAGGAACTGTGCCCAGGGAGACTGACGGAAAGGAATTACTTAACTAGTGGTGAGATATCTACCAACTCACACCCTCAACCATGCCGCACACATGGCATTCAACATAACACACGCCAACAGGCATGAACCAAATGCAGCACCAACCAAGATAACACAACTTGTGTAATTCTTATAACTAAACAGCAGGTAAAGTACGCACTGGGACGGGCGCCAAGCATCCTCTACGGACTAGGAGAAAAGGATTTACCAGTAGGTTATCAAAATCCTATTTTCTCATACGTCCTAGAGCAGAGCTGGCCAAACCAGTCCTCGAGATCTACCAACAGTTCACATTTTCTAGATCACCTAGATGGTGCTCAGGTGTAGTCATTACTAATTAAGATGTGCTGCATTCATTCCTAACTGACTGTTCTACAGATCTCCAGGAGGCCTGGAAAACATGAACTGTTGGTAGATCTCGAGGACCGGTTTGGCCAGCCCTGTCCTAGAGGATGCTGGGGACGACATCAAGACCATGGGGTCTATACCAAAGCTCCAGTACGGGAGGAAGAGTGCGGATGACCCTGCTGCACCGATTGACCAAACTTGAAGTCCTCATCGGCCAAGGTGTCAAACTCGTAGAACTTAGCAAATGTGTTTGATCCTGACCAAGTAGCTGCTCGGCAAAGTTGTAATGCCGAGACCCCCCAGGCAGCCACCCAGGATGAGCCCACCTTCCTAGTGGAGTGGGCTTTTACCGACGTCGGTAACGGCAATCCAGCCGTAGTATGAGCTTGCTGAATTGTATTTCTAATCCAACGTGCAATAGTCTGCTTGGAAGCAGGACAGCCAATCTTGTTGTGATCATACAGGACAAATAGAGTCTCTGTTTTCCGTATACGAGCCGTTCTAGCAACATAGATTTTCAAAGCTCTAACCACATCTAGAGATTTTGAATCAGTGAATGTGTCAGTAACTACTGGCACTATAATAGGTTGGTTTATGTGGAAAGATGAAACCATCTTCGGAAGAAAATGTTGACGAGTCCTCAACTCTGCCCTATCTTCATGGAAGATCAGGTAAGGGCTCTTGTGAGACAAGGCCCCCAATTCAGACACCTGCCTTGCGGATGCCAAAGCCAAGAGCATCACCACTTTCCAAGTGAGAAATTTCAACTCTATCTTTTGCAGAGGCTCAAGCCAATCCGATTGAAGGAACTGCAATACCACGTTAAGGTCCCATGGTGCCACTGGAGGCATGAATGAAGGCTGGATGTGCAGAACCCCTTTCACAAAGGTCTGAACCTCTGGAAGAGAGGCCAATTGTTTCTGGAAGAACACTGACAAGGCCGAAATCTGGACCTTGATTGATGCCAATCGGAGGCCTGCCTCCACACCATCCTGCAAAAAATGAAGAAAACGTCCTAAGTGAAACTCTTCCGTAGGAGCTTTGTTGGATTCACACCAAGATACATATTTTCTCCAAATACGGTGGTAATGTTTCGACGTAACTCCCTTTCTGGCCTGAATAAGGGTGGGGTTTACCTCCTTGTGAATACCCTTCCTGGCTAGGATACGGCGCTCCACAGCCATGCCGTCAAACGTAGTCGCGGTAAGTCTTGGTACACACATGGCCCCTGCTGCAGCAGGTCCTCTCGAGGAGGAAGAGGCCGAGGATCTCCTATGAGTAACTGCTGAAGATCTGGGTACCAAGCCCTCCTTGTCCAGTCTGGAGCAATGAAGATTGCTCGAACCCCTGTTTTTCTTATGATCCTGAGTACTTTTGGGATCAGCGGTAGTGGAGGGAAGACATACACTGACGGAAACACCCACTGGGTCATCAGTGCATCCACTGCTACTGCTTGAGGGTCTCTCGACCTGGAACAGTATCTCCAAAGCTTCTTGTTGAGACGAGACGCCATCATGTCTATTTGAGAAACTCCCCAAAGACTTGTCACCTCTGCGAAGACTTCTTGGTGGAGGCCCCACTCTCCTGGATGGAGATCATGTCTGCTGAGGAAGTCTGCTTCCCAGTTGTCTACTTCCGGAATGAATATTGCGGACAGAGCTTGTAGATGTTTTTCTGCCCAGCGGAGGATTTTTGTTGCCTCTGCCATTGCCGCTCTGCTTTTCGTTCCGCCCTGCCTGTTTATGTATGCGACTGCTGTTACATTGTCTGCCTGGATCTGCACGGGACGGTCTTGAAGAAGATGTACCGCTTGCTGAAGGCTGTTGTAAATGGCTCTTAGCTCCAGAACGTTTATGTGAAGGCAGGCTTCCTGTTGTGACCAACATCCCTGGAAGTTTTCTCCCTGAGAGACTGCTCCCCAGCCTCGGAGACTTGCATCCGTGGTTACCAAGACCCAGTCCTGAATCCCTAACCTGCGTCCCTCTGGTAGGTGAGAGCTGTGTAACCACTACAGGAGCTAAATCCTGTTTTTTGATGAGAGGATTATCTTTCTGTGCATGTGTAGGTGTGACCCCAACCACTTGTCCAACAGGTCTCACTGGAATACTCTGGCATGGAACCTGCCAAACTGTATGGCCTCGTAGGCCGCCACCATCTTCCCAACAACCGAATGCACTGATGGATCGACACACTGGATGGTTTCAATATCTGTTTTACAATTTTCTGGATTTCCAGAGCCTTTTCCAGCTGAAGAAATACTCTTTGAACTTCTGTGTCCAGAATCATTCCGAGGAAAGACAACCTTGTCGTCGGTTCCAACTGTGACTTTGGGTAATTTATGATCCACCCGTGTTGTTGGAGTATTGACAGAGAGAGTGATATATTTTGTAACAACTGCTCTCTGGATCTCGCCTTTATCAGGAGGTCGTCCAGATAAGGAATTATATTCACTCCTTTCTGACGAAGGAGAACCATCATCTTCGACATCACCTTGGTGAATACCCTCGGCGCTGTGGAGAGACCGAAAGGTAACGTCTGAAATTGGTAATGGAAATCCTGAACCGCAAATCTCAGATAAGCCTGGTGAGGAGGATAAATGGGAACATGCAGGTAAGCATCCTTTATGTCCACCGACACCAAGTAGTGCCCCTCCTCCAGACTGGCAATCACTGCCCGAAGTGATTCCACCTTGAACTTGAACCTTTTTAGGTAACAATTCAGATCCTTTAGATTTAGGATCGGTCTGACCGAGCCATCCGGCTTCCAAACCACAAAGAGGCTTGAATAAAAACCCCTCCCTTGTTGTGACAACGGTACCAGGACTATGACTTGGTCTTGACATAATTTTTGGATTGCCGCTGTTACTGCTTCTCTTTCTGACAGAGAAACTGGCAAGGTCGATTTGAAAAATCGGCATGGCGGAACATCTTGAAACTCCAGCTTGTACCCCTGGGATACTATTTGCAACACCCAGGGATCCAGGCCAGACAGAAACCAATCCTGGCTGAAGAGTCTGAGACGTGCCCCCACCCGAGCGGCCTCCCGCAAGGGAGCACCAGCATCATGCTGGGGATTTGGCAGATGTAGGGGTAGACTTCTGCTCATGGGAACGGGAGCCGCTGTGGGCTTCTTTCCCCTTCCCCTTTCCCTACCTGCAAAGAAGGGGGAACCTCTAGTCTTTTTGTATTTATTGGGCCGAAAAGACTGCATTTGTGGGTGATAGGTCTTTTTTGCCGGTGCAGGCGCAGAGGGCAAAAATGTCGACTTACCTGCGGGAGAGCCTCCATGTTTCTTTTGGAATCTGCATCTGCGTTCCACTGGCGAATCCACAATGCCCGCCTAGCCGATACTGCCATGGTAGCGGCCTGTGAACTCAAGAGTCCAATATCCTTCATTGCTTCCAGCATGTAGGCGGCAGCGTCCTTGATATTCCCTAACTTAAGGAGTATCTCATCTTTATCAATCGTGTCAATTTCTGATGACACGCTTTCTGACCATTTTTCAATAGCTTGACTTACCCATGCGCAGGCAATAGTGGGCCTAATCAGTGTACCATTGGTAACATAAATGGATTTCAATGTCGTTTCCATTTTGCGGTCTGCTGGCTCTTTAAGAGAAGCCGTGCCAGGAGCAGGGAAAATTACCTTCTTTGTCAACCTGGAAAGTGCACTGTCTAACAGAGGGGGTGACTCCTACTTTTTCCTGTCCTCAGCCGGGAAAGGGTAAGCTATGTGAATCCTTTTTTGAATACGAAATCTTTTATCAGGATTCACCCACATCCCTTCAAACAGAGCATTTAGTTTGTGTGAAGGCTGGAACATGACTTTGGACTTTTTTTCTTTACATAAATACGCCTTCTCCTGAGGTACAGGAGTGGTTTCTGTAACCTCCAACACGTCCCTTATAGCCACAATCATATATTGTATATTTTTTGCCAATTTATGACCTATCTCTCTGGATTCACTATCGTCGACACAAGAGTCAGAATCCGTGTCGGTATCAGTGTTTACAACATTTGCAAATGGTCTCTTATGTGACCAAGAGGAACCGCCCGCATAAGGAATAACAGCATCCTGAAAAATCACATCTTCCACAGATTTTCTACAGCATGCAGCCTTAGATTCAGACTTATCTAATCTACGGTTAATCAGATGCATACTGTCACGTATCTCTTTCACACATGCAGGATCTAGGTGTGCCGGTAGCGCCACCACATTACAACTCTGTGTCCCTAAAATGGCTTCCTTTGGGGAGGAACTCCCTGCCACAGACATGCCTCACACGATTACAGCACACCAACAGACACACTGGGACTTATTTTGGGGACAGACCTACAGTAAAATCTGTCAGAGGGACACAGGATAGGAGCAGCCAGTTCACAACCCCAGCGCCAATATTCCCTGTGAACACAGAATGTCCACAGCCAAATAGCGCCTTTAAACAGTAATTCACACTATTAAATGCACCACAATCGCTTTGTGCCCCCCCTTAATAGCAGCCTGTACTTATCAGAAGTGGAGGAGAGGACCAGCGTGATCTCTGCAGCCTGAGGAGAGAGAGAAAATGGCGCTGAGTAGTGTGCTGGCTGCCTGAGGAAGAAGCTCTGCCCCTGCAATGGTGCGTCCTTACACTCATAATGTTATGATTCCCGTACTCCAGACCAGAGGAGATCTTATGGCAGAGGTCTGAGTACTGGAAAGATATGCTGGTTATGGGAGCAGGAAAGCCTAGTAACCCCTGGCGCCCTAACTCCGTTGTCTCGCCCGTGTTATCAGAAATCCCCTGCGAGACTATGGTTGCTTGAGCCCATGGCAGCCGCGTTTGAAGGGCGGATTATGTCTGCCCAACTTCGATGCCCCCTCAGGTCTTAATGGGAGACAAAGGGAAATCCGAGACAGGGTGATAACAAGGGGCCCTCTGACTAAGCAACCAGGCCAGGGGCTACAAGCTAACTAACTTAAACCAAAAGTATGCGGACAAACCGCCAGGGAAAAGGACAACCAAAGATCCACTGATCCGTTACTCCTATCCAGCAGCGCTGGATACCAGAGTGGATTTGTGGGAGCGGAATCCTCCGCAAAAGCTCCGGAACACAATGAAACTAAATAATAAACAGTAAGCGGTCAAGCCGCAACACACGGCTACGCCGCGACTCACGAACACCACAGGATGTTAAAGGTGCTCGGTCGGACTCCAGGAATAGATGACAACTTCCGAGTACAGGACCACTGAGGACAGGAACAACCGGATTGAGCAGGACTGGAAACTCTCTGTAACTGACACAGCAAACAGGAAGCTATCACCGGCGTCTGTGAGAAGTCCTGAGAGTGCTTAAATTTGGGAGCCCTCCAATCAAGATCCAGACAGGGTAATCACATAATCATGCCGTGCAGCTGCATGCTGTACGGCCAGGATACAATTGAACTGATTAATTAAGACCCAGCAACGGGGAACGCGGTCCGAGCGTGGCGTCCCCGTTGCTAGGGTCTGAGCGGCTCCGTGCGCCCGGCGTCTAGCGTTGCTAGGGAGCCGGCGGCTGTCTGCCTGCGGCGTCCCTAGTTGCTAGGCGCCGGGCCGCACTGACGGGCGGACCCTCGGCGCCTAACAGTACCCCCCCCTTGAGGAGGGGTCAAGGAACCCCTAAGGCCAGGTTTCTGAGGAAATTCTCGAAAAAATGCCCTTTTGAGCCTCGGGGCATGGAGATCCTCATCCAGGACCCAAGACCTTTCTTCTGGACCATAACCTCTCCAATGTACCAAAAAATAAAGCCGACCCCGGGACAACTTGGAATCGAGAACCTTCTCCACCAAGAACTCCTGCTGACCCTGTACATCTATTGGTGATTTCCCCTGAGAGATCTTGCGAGGAAATCTACTGGACGAAACATATGGTTTTAACAAGGAGCAATGGAAGGTATTTCCGATCCGTAAAGTTTTTGGTAAACGTAACCGGAAAGCAACTGGATTGACTTTTTTGATAATATGAAATGGTCCAATAAATTTAGGACCCAATCTGGCTGAGGTTTGTCGAAGTTTAATGTTGCGAGTCGACAACCATACCCTATCTCCTACTTTAAAAGTGCACGGCCGCCGGAGCCTGTCAGAAAATTTTTTCTCCCGAAATGCCGCTTTTCTGAGAGCCAGGTGCACTTTTCTCCAAATGAGTTTGAGATGAGAGGTCAAGGTCAGTGAGGAGACAGAGGAATGTTGAAAAAAGGAATTAGCTCTGGGGTGAAAACCAAAAACTGTAAAAAATGGAGATACATTGGTGGAGGAATGACAGGCATTGTTGTAAGCAAACTCCGCCAACGGAAGAAACTCAGACCAGTCATTTTGGAGTTTGGCCGAGTACAAACGCAAATATTGTTTTAATGATTGATTAACTCGCTCAGTCTGCCCGTTGGATTGGGGATGGTAGCCAGACGTTAAAGATAATTTCATCTTTAATGAGGCACAAAAAGACTTCCAAAATTGTGCAATGAATTGTGGACCCCGATCAGAGACAATATCAGTGGGTAACCCATGGAGTCTGAAAACATGGCGGAGGAACAAGACTGCCAATCCCTGGGCAGATGGCAATCGGGGAAGAGCAATGAAATGGGCCATTTTGATAAAACGGTCCACTACCACCCATATGACTCGGCATCCGGCTGACAGAGGGAGGTCCACCACAAAATCCATGGAAATATGAGACCATGGCCTAAGAGGAACATTCAAGGGCATAAGTTGACCGATAGGCAAGGAACGGGGAACCTTATGCTGTGCACAGACCTGACAAGAAAAAACAAACTCCTTAATGTCTTTGGAAAGACCAGGACACCATACCGAGCGGGAAACTAATTCAAAAGTTTTGGCGATCCCCGGATGCCCGGCAACTTTGCTATCATGAAACTCCGTCAAAACAGTTGCTCTCAAAAACTCGGGGACATAAAGACGACCAGCAGGAGTATTTCCAGGAGCTTGATGTTGAAGCTGCTTTAACTGGGTAAATAAATCTTGTGTGAGGCCTGCCCGAATGACTGAAGACGGAAGTATGGGAGTAACAGGACTGTTGTCTTGAACTGGAAGAAAACTGCGTGACAGGGCATCTGCCTTGGTATTCTTGGAACCTGGCCTGAAGGTGATAATGAACTTGAAACGAGTAAAAAATAAAGCCCAACGAGCTTGCCGGGCATTCAGCCGTTTAGCTGATTCAATGTATTGAAGATTTTTGTGATCAGTCAAAACTGAAATGGTATGAGTGGCTCCTTCAAGCCAATGCCTCCACTCCTCGAAAGCCCATTTAATAGCCAGTAATTCCCGGTTTCCAACATCGTAGTTGGATTCAGCAGATGAGAATTTCCTGGACATAAAGGCACAAGGATGTAATTCTAGAGAATCCGGATCCTTCTGAGATAGGATAGCCCCTACTCCAACCTCCGAGGCATCAACCTCAACAATGAAAGGCAATTCTGGGTTGGGATGTCTGAGGACTGGGGCTGAGACAAAGGCTTGTTTCAAGGCCAGAAAAGATAACTCCGCTTCACGTGACCAGTTGGTAGGATCTGCTCCCTTCTTAGTCAGTGCCACAATGGGAGCAACTAGGTCGGAGAAAGAGTGAATAAATCTTCTATAGTAATTCGCAAACCCTAAAAAGCGCTGAATTGCTTTTAAGTTGGTGGGTTGCGCCCAACTAAGGATGGCTTGGAGCTTCTTTGGTTCCATACAGAATCCCCGAGGGGAAATGATGTACCCTAAAAAGGATACCTCCGTGACATGAAATTCACACTTCTCCAGCTTGGCATATAGGTGATTTTCACGTAATTTTTTTAGAACCTGACGCACCTGGGTAACATGTTGTTCTATAGAGTCAGAATATATCAAAATATCGTCTAAGTAGACTACAACGAATCTTCCAAGAAATTCACGGAGCACATCGTTAATGAGATCCTGGAAAACTGCCGGAGCGTTAGACAGGCCGAATGGCATAACCAGATACTCATAGTGACCCGACTGAGTACTGAATGCCGTTTTCCACTCATCCCCTGACTTGATCCGGATGAGGTTATATGCTCCTCTCAGGTCAATCTTAGAAAAAATCACAGCCGAACGTAGCTGATCAAAGATGACAGAAATCAGCGGCAAAGGGTAAGTATTTTTTACTGAGATCTTATTCAAGGCTCTAAAGTCAATGCAAGGTCTGAGTGATCCATCCTTCTTCTCCACGAAGAAGAAGCCTGCACTTAAAGGGGATTTAGATGGCCTGATAAATCCTTTCCCTAGGCTTTCTTTAACATACTCATTCATGGCCACAGTTTCAGGTCCAGACAATGCATATAACCTTCCCTTAGGCAAAGTGGCACCAGGAATTAATTCAATAGCACAATCATAAGGCCTATGGGGAGGCAGAATGTCCGCATTGCCCTTGGAAAATACATCAACAAAATCCTGGTATTCCACAGGAATGGGTGCGGGAATGACAGCAGCTATTCTGATGGGAAACGTAATACATTCCTTATTACAGATGGTACCCCATTGTGAGATCTCCCCCGACTGCCAATCAATGATGGGATTATGAAAGGCCAGCCAAGGGTGACCCAGAACCACTGGAACTGCTGGGCAATGGGTAAGGAAAAACTCAATTTTTTCAGAATGCAGAGCTCCTACCGAAAGTAGAACAGGAGGTGTACAGAGAGAAATAACCCCATTGGACAAGGGACTCCCATCTAAACCATGCATGGTGATACACCTACCCAAGGCTAACTGAGGAATACCTAAGGCCTTGGCCCATGTTAAATCCATAAAGTTCCCTGCAGCTCCACTGTCCACAAAAGCCGAGACCGAAGAACAGAGGCTGCCAAAGGAAACTTTAGCTGGGACTAACAGTGAATTATTTGAGGAGATAAGCTGCAGACCAAAGTGAACCCCCTCACAAATCACTTGGTCGAGGCGTTTCCCGACTTGTTCGGACAACTACGGGCAAAATGTCCCTTACCTCCACAGTATAAACAAAGACCAGAATTTTGCCTTCTGGTTCTTTCTTCAGGAGACAGTTTGGAGAGGCCTATCTGCATGGGCTCCTCTATGTCCACAGGAATGGAAAAAACACAAGGAGTAGACCCGACAGATGCTCCTTTTTCAGCCCTCCGCTCTCTGAGACGACGATCAATCTTAATAGAGAGCTCCATGAGTTTTTTGAGAGTCTCAGGAGCGGGATACTGAAGGAGACTGTCTTTTATAGACTCGGATAAGCCGAGGCGAAACTGACTGCGCAGGGCTGGGTCATTCCATCCACAGTCGTTCGACCAACGGCGAAACTCCGTACAATAAATCTCTGCGGGATTCCTACCCTGTCTGAGAGCACGCAACTGACTCTCGGCGGATGCCTCTCTATCAGGGTCGTCATACAATAGCCCTAAAGACCCCAGAAAGGCGTCTACAGACAATAAAGCCGGATCGTCTGTTCTTAAACCAAAAGCCCAGGTCTGAGGATCCCCCTGAAGTAAATAAATAATAATTCCAACCCGCTGAGATTCCATACCTGAAGAGACTGGTCTTAAACGAAAATAAAGTTTACAAGACTCTTTAAAATTAAAAAACTGCTTTCTATCCCCAGAAAAACGGTCAGGCAAATGCATTTTTGGTTCAGGAATGACCCTCGGGGAAGTCCGTAACAGATCTTCCTGTGACCTCACCCGAAGGGACAGATCCTGAACCATCTGAGTAAGTTCTTGAATCTGGCTAACTAGAAGCTGGCCAGGATTTGGCCCAACACCGGTGGGATTCATGAGGCCGACAAATCTTCCAACTGAATAAGGGAAAAAATTAAATCCTGTTTAATTTTAAATTTTAGTCTGGCCGGTGATAATGTTATGATTCCCGTACTCCAGACCAGAGGAGATCTTATGGCAGAGGTCTGAGTACTGGAAAGATATGCTGGTTACGGGAGCAGGAAAGCCTAGTAACCCCTGGCGCCCTAACTCCGTTGTCTCGCCCGTGTTATCAGAAATCCCCTGCGAGACTATGGTTGCTTGAGCCCATGGCAGCCGCGTTTGAAGGGCGGATTATGTCTGCCCAACTTCGATGCCCCCTCAGGTCTTAATGGGAGACAAAGGGAAATCCGAGACAGGGTAATAACAAGGGGCCCTCTGACTAAGCAACCAGGCCAGGGGCTACAAGCTAACTAACTTAAACCAAAAGTATGTGCGGACAAACCGCCAGGGAAAAGGACAACCAAAGATCCACTGATCCGTTACTCCTATCCAGCACCGCTGGATACCAGAGTGGATTTGTGGGAGCGGAATCCTCCGCAAAAGCTCCGGAACACAATGAAACTAAATAATAAACAGTAAGCGGTCAAGCCGCAACACACGGCTACGCCGCGACTCACGAACACCACAGGATGTTAAAGGTGCTCGGTCGGACTCCAGGAATAGATGACAACTTCCGAGTACAGGACCACTGAGGACAGGAACAACCGGATTGAGCAGGACTGGAAACTCTCTGTAACTGACACAGCAAACAGGAAGCTATCACCGGCGTCTGTGAGAAGTCCTGAGAGTGCTTACATTTGGGAGCCCTCCAATCAAGATCCAGACAGGGTAATCACATAATCATGCCGTGCAGCTGCATGCTGTACGGCCAGGATACAATTGAACTGATTAATTAAGACCCAGCAACGGGGAATGCGGTCCGAGCGTGGCGTCCCCGTTGCTAGGGTCTGAGCGGCTCCGTGCGCCCAACGTCTAGCGTTGCTAGGGAGCCGGCGGCTGTCTGCCTGCGGCGTCCCTAGTTGCTAGGCGCCGGGCCGCACTTACGGGCGGACCCTCGGCGCCTAACACATATAAACACTGTATTATTTATACTGGCGGGGGTAGGGCTGTGCCAGCGCAAACTTATGGCCCCTTTTAGCCAGTTTTGAGGTATTTTTCTTACTGCCCAGGGCGCCCCCCCGCGCCCTGCACCCTGTAGTGCCTGTGTGTGTGGGCAGCAATGGCACGCTGCGCTCCCGCCAGCCGTGCCACACCTCAGCCGTCACTTACTTGATAGAAGATCATTCTTCTTATACTCACCTGTCTTCTGACTTCTGGCTCTGAGAGGGGTGTGACAGCATGCTGTGGGAGTGAGCATCTAGACACGGCTAGCGTTCAGTTCCCTTCAGGAGCTAATGGTGTCCTGTCAGCCAGAAGCAGAGCCATGAAACTCTGAGGAAGTTGGTTCTGCTTCTGCCTCCTCAGTCCCACGAAGCAGGGAGTCTGATGCCAGCAGATCTCCCTGAAAATAAAAAACCTAACATAAGTCTTTTCAGAGAAACTCAGTAGAGCTCCTCAGAGTGCATCCAGTCGACCTGGGCACATTTCTAAAAATGAGGTCTGGAGGAGGGGCATAGAGGGAGGAGCCAGTTCACACCCAATGAAAAGTCTTTAGAGTACCCATGTCTCCTGCGGATCCCGTCTATACCCCATGGTCTTGATGTCGTCCCCAGCATCCTCTAGGACGTATGAGAAATTAAGTTAATTTATGATCGATATCCTTATAAAACTACATTTAATTCCACAGATTCATTTAACCCCTCTGGGAAAATAGAATTAATCCGAAACATCCAATATACTTCCTGTCGGCATAGTTTGCGGTATTGACCCCCCACCACCACCCCACTTGGTAAGGGGGATGTGTTCTAATCTCAGTAGTTTAAGACATCTAGGGTGTCCATTATGCACATTGCAATAATGTTTGGAAATACTATGTGTAAGAACCTTATTTAGGATGTTTCTACGATGTTCAAGGAATCGTATTTTCAATGAGCGTGTCTGAGGATATACAGTACAGTAGGATGACTTTCACATCTGAGTTCCCTCTGAGTGAGCTTAATTACTATCCTCACATAGCATTATTCCCTCCGGTGCCATATAAAAGGGAATTTATTAGACCTTACTATCAAATTGAACCATTTGAGCAGGATATGTGAATACTATACTAAATTACTGATGTGACTTTAGGAATATCTAAGTGTAGAGACTTGTATATTTATATTATTTTTATGTATTTGTTGAAATCGTTTCTATGTGATTTGAAAGAATGTCATTTGCTATAATAAATGTTAAAGAATATTCTGAATCTGTGGAGATTGTATAGAGTTTTGTGAAGACCACCTCAATCTGTATTTTCTATTGTTTATGGAGTTTGCACTTTCTGTCAGCTGCAAACTCATGTACAGTATGTTACCAATAACACCACAGGGGTGAATTAGTTTGTATACACTTCAGTCTTGTTAACTGCACAAGTATTTGCCAGTATAGCTAATGTAGCTACTTCAGTTCTATTTACTACAGTTTTATTAAATGCATTGCTGTAGCCATTTTGTTAGAGCTGATGTCTGTGCACAATTTCACTCCCAGCATTGCCAGTATATAGAGCTACTTCAATACTGTTACCTAGACATATTTACTACAAGCAATACCAGTATAACCGGGATGTAGTAATGTGACCGGCGCTCAGGAGATCGCCGGTCACAATAACGGCACCGACAGGCCCGCACCCTCACAATCCCTACAGTCGGCATGCCAACTACCAGGGACTATTCCCACTTGTGGGTGCCCATGACACCCATAGAGTGGGAATATAACCTGTGGTGAGCGCACAGTTGGGAGCTATGATACAGTATCAAGTATATCCAGCTACTTCATTCCTGTTATCTGCACTGCTTCCTTTCCTGCATTGCAAGTATATTCAACTACTTCATTCCTGTTATCTGTACAGCGGCCTTTCCTGCATTGCAAGTATATCCAGCTAATTCATTCCTGTTATCTGTACAGCTTCCTTTCCTGCATGCAAGTATATCCAGCTACTTCAGTCCTGTTATCTGCTCTGCTTCCATTCCTGCATTGCAATTATATCCAGCTACTTCAGTCCTGTTATCTGCACTGCTTCCTTTCCTGCATTGCAAGTATATACATATACTTCTGTACAGCTACCTGTGCAACCATACTGCAAGTATTTCCAGTACAGTATATCCAAACTACTTCGATCTGTTACCTGTGCATCTTTATTATAAACATCGCTAGTCAAGGCAGCTGCTTCAGTCTTCTTACCTGCACTGCTCTACTTCCAGCTATGCCAGTTTTACCTGCCACTTCTCTCCTGTTACATGCATACAGTAGCTTAATTACAAGCATTTCAATTATCTCCGGCTCCAACCAATTACATGCTCAGCTTTACTGTAAGCGATGCTAGCATTACAAGCTACTTCCATCCATATTCTTGTTCAGCTTTATTAAATGTACTGCTAGTTTATCCCACCACTTCAGTCCTGCTATGTGCAGACCTTCATTACCAGCATCGTCTGCATTTTCTGTGACTCCAATTATGGATAAGTATGTTCACCTGCATTATCTGCACAGAGAGCTGGGCTAAGGCTATCAGGGGCCTGGGGCCCTTCAGACAGTGGGGCCCCTAATAAAGAGGTGGGCAGATGAGTTTATAAATATATATATATATATATATATATATATGTGTGTGTGTGTGTGTGTGCTTTTATCAATATAGATATGTATATGAATGTGTATATGCATATATATATATATATATATATATATGTGTGTACGTATGTGTGTGTATGTATACACACACACACACACACACACACACACACACACACACACACACACACACGTGTGTGTATGTATATACATATATACACATGCACATACAGTATATATTTACATATAGTCATGCACACACACAAATATATACATATATACACAAACATATATACATATATATAAAATCATACACTACCCACATAAAAATACATCCAGCCTTACTTTTTGCTGGCAGGTTGCTGTCACAAAGGGGACAGGACTCTGGAGAGCTCTCTCCTTTCTGTCTCCACTGATCCAAACGCTGCCACTGTCCTGCAGGCGGTGCGCTCAGCCAATGACTGAGCCGCAGGCTGCTACTTTACACGATATTGGACAGCTGAGCCGTCGATCAGTTGTCCTGTACTGCTAGGCGGCCATGGCGCCGGCGCCATGGCTGCTAGGTTGCCAGAGCAACCAAAGGGAGCCGGAAGCACAGCACAGCGCCGCAGATCGGCAAGAGCTCCGATCTGTGGCGGGAGGCCCTTTTAGGAAGGGGGGCCCGGGATACTTACCCCCAGGGCCCACCCTTAATCCGGTTCTGTCTGCACATCTTCCTATTAGAGATGTGCAGCGGACATGTTTGTGTTTTGTGTTTTGGTTTTGGATCTAGATCCCCGTTCGTGTTTTGGATCTGGATTCGTTTTGCCAAAATCACCCTTTCGGGTTTTTTGGTTTTGGATCTGGATGATTTTTGAAAAATCACAGAATTTTGTGGCAACTTTGATCTTACGGTATTATTAACCTCAATAACATTCATTTCCACTCATTTCCAGTCTATTCTGAACACAACACCTGACACTTCATAATATTGTTTTTAGGCCAAAAGGTTGCACCGAGGTTGCTGGATGACTAAGGTAAGCGATACAAGTGGGCAGCACAAACACCTGGCCCATCTAGGAGTGGCACTAAAGTGGCAGACAGGATGGCAGTTTTAAAAACTAAGCCCCAAAAAGCACATAATGCAAAGATAAAAAGAGGTGCAAGATGGAATTGTCCATGGGCCCTCCCACCCACCCTTATGTTGTATAAACAAGACATGCACACTTTAACAAACCAATCATTTAAGCTACAGGGTCTGCCACATGACTGTGGCTGAAATGATTGGTTTGTTTGGGCCCCCACAAAAAAAGGAGCAAATAATCCCCCCACCAAAAAAGAAGCAATTCATCTCTCCTTGCACAAACTGGCTCTACAGAGGCAAGATGTACTCATCCTTCAACTCCTCACTCCTTTCAGTATGTACATTCTCATCCTCACAGAGTATTCATTCGTCCTCACTGAAATCCACCATCACAGGTCCCTGTGTACTTTCTGGAGGCAATTGCTGTTAGAGGTCTTCCTGGAGGAATTTATAATTCATTTTGATGAACATCATCTTCTCCACATTTTGTGGAAGTAACCTCCTATGCCGATCGCTGACAAGGTTACCAGCTGCACTAAACACTCTTTTGGAGTACACACTGGAGGGGGGGAAACTGAGGTAAAATAAAGCCAGTTTGTGCAAGGGCCACCAAATTGCCTCTTTTTCCTACCAGTATACATACAGACTGTCTGACATGCCTACTTGGATACTGTCACACATATAATCCTCCACCATTCTTTCAATGGTGACAGCATCATATGCAGTGACAGTAGACATGTCAGTAATTTTTGGCAGCTCCTTCAGTCTGGACCAGATGTCAACACTTGCACCTGACTGCCTTGCATCATCGCCAGTAGGTGGGCTCAAAAATATTATCCTTTTCCTCACAGCCTTAGTTGTGGGAGAAAATGAAGGAGGAGCTGTTGGTGGGTCACGTTCCGCTTGACTTGACAATTGTCTCACCAGCTGGTCTTTGCACCTCTGCAGACTTGTGTCTGCCAGAAAGAGAGATACAACGTAGGCTTTAAACCTAGGATCGAGTACAGTGGCCAAAATGTAGTGCTCTGATTTTAACAGATTGACCACCCTTGAATCCTGACAAAGTGAATGAAGAGCTCCATCCACAAGTGCCACATACTTAGCGGAATCACTCCGTCTTAGCGCCTCCTTCAATTTCTCCAGCTGCTTCTGCAAAAGCCTGATGAGGGGAATGACCTGACACAAGCTGGCAGTGTTTGAACTGACTACACGTGTGGCAAGTTTGAAGGGTTGGAGAACCTTGCACAACATGGAAATCATTCTCCACTGTGCTTGAGTCCCCCTCCTCTGCCTATATCATAGGTGGATGTATAGGCTTGAATAGCCTTTTGCTGCTCCTCCATCCTCTGAAGCATACAGAGTGTTGAATTCCACATCGTTACCACCTCTTGCTTCAGGTGATGGCAGGGCAGGTTCAGGAGTGTTTGCTGGTGCTCCAGTCTTCGGCACACAGTCGCTGAATGTCAAAAGTGGCCCGCAATTTTTTGGGCCACCAACAGCATCTCCTGCACGCCCCTGTCATTTAAAAAAAAAAATCTGCACCACCAAATTAATTGTATGTGCAAAACATGGGACATGCTGGAATTTGACTAGATGTACTGCACGCACAATATTGGTGGTGTTGTCCGATATCACAAATCCCCAGGAGAGTCTAAATGGGGTAAGCCATTGTGCGATGATGTCCCTCAGTTTCCGTAAGAGGTTGTCAGTGGTATGCCTCTTACGGAAACCATTGATACACAGCGTAGCTTGCCTAGGAACAAATTGGCATTTGTTAGATGCTGCTACTGGTGCTGCTGCTGTTGTTGCTGCGGGAGGCAATACATCTACCCAGTGGGCTGTCACAGTCATGTAGTCCTTCGTTTGCCCTGCGCCACTTATCTACATATCCGTGTTTAAGTGGACAGTGGATACAACCGCATTTTTCAGGACACTGAGGACACTTTTCTTAATGTCCCTGTACAGTCTGGGAATTGCTTGCCTAGTGAAGTGGAATCTAGACGGGATTTGGTATCGGGGACACAGTACATCCATCAACTGCCTAAATCCCACTGAACTAATGGCGGAACCGGAATCATGTCTAACACCAGCATAGTTGTTATGTCCTCAGTAATCCGTTTTGCAACAGGGTAACTGCTGTCATATTTCATCTTCCTCGCAAAGGACTGTTGTATAGTTAATTTCTTAGTTGAGGTAGCACAAGTGGTCTTCCGACTTCTTCTCTGGGATAACGATCAACTCCCAGCAGCAACAGCAGTAGGCGTACCACTCAAGGACTCTCCGGAGGAATCCCGGTTAGGAGGGGACTCATCAGTCATGCCAGTGACATGGCCTGCAGGACTACTTACGTTCCTGACTGAGGAGGAAATTGACGTTGAGGGAGTTGGTGGTGTGGTTTGCAGGAGCTTGGGTAAAACAGGAAGAAGGGATTTAGGTGTCAGTGGACGGCTTATGCTCTTTCCCAAAGTTTCTGAACTTGACAATGACTTATGATGAATGCGCTGCAGGTGACATATAAGGGAGGATGTTCATAGGTGGTTAGCATTCTTACCCTACTTATTATGGATTGACAAAGGCAATAGATGGCTTGACACCTGTTGCCGGATTTGTGGAGAAATAATTCCACACCGAAGAGGTGGCTTTTTTAAGATTTTGTCCAGGCTTGACCGTGGGCTTGTTCTTCCTGTGGACAACAACTTTCTGCCCTGGTGCCTTATTCAAACAAACCACTTCACCATCAGAATCCTCATTGTCAACTTCCTCCTCAGTGCCAGCTACACCAATATCCTCCTCATCCTGGTGTACTTCTACAGTGACATCCTCAATCTCAGCAACTATACTGGCGGTGCTCCTCCCAGAACTTGCAGGGGGTGTGCAAATGGTGGTAGGAGCCTCCTCTTTCCATACAATCTTGGGAAGGTCAGGCCTAGACATTGCAACCGCAGACACACTTGGACTCCTTGGGGATTTGTGATATCTCTGAACGCACAGTTGTTTTTTCCTGTGCTTTAACAAGCTTAATTTATTTTATTTTTTGAGAGGGTGGAGGGCTTCTATCCTCATGAGAAGCTGAGCCACCAGTCATGAACATAGGTGAAGGACTTAACCTTTCCTTGCCACTTCGTGTCGTGAATGTCATTTTGCCAATTTTACGTTTCTCGTCACATAATTTAATTTTTTTCTGGTTATTCATTTTTGCCTCTAGGATTTTACATGCCCTCTATGACATTGGGCATCGGCCTTAGCAGATGACGTTGATGGAATTGCATCGTCAATGTCATGACTGGTGGCAGCAGCAGCTTCAGTGCTAGGAACTGGAAGTGGTTCCTGATCTTCCACTATTTTTTACTCCAAATTGTTGTTCTCCATTTCACAGGACAGCACCCCTTTATTATTACAGCACACAGAACAGTCCCCCTTTATTTTAACAGCACCCCTGTATTCTTACAGCATACAGGACCAGTGTGCTTTTATTTGAACAACAGAAGCACCCCTGAATTTTTACAGCATACATGGCCAGTGTAATATTATTTTAACAGCAGCATCCTATATTTTTTCAGCATACAGGACCAGTGTGCTTTTATTTGAACAACAGAAGCACCCCCCAAATTTTTACAGCATGCAGGGCCAGTGTAATATTATTTTAACAGCAGCACCCCTATATTTTTATAGCATACAGGACCAGTGTGCTTTTATCTGAACAACAGAAGCACCCCTGAATTTTTACAGAATACGTGGCCAGTGTAATCTTATTTTAACAGCAGCCCCCCCTATATTTTTACAGCATATATGACCAGTGTGCTTTTATTTGAACAACATAAGCACCCCTGAATTTTTACAGCATACAGGGCCAGTGTAATATGATTTCAACAGCAGCACTCCCACTGTATATTCTTACAGCATACAGGACCAGTGTGCTTTTATTTGAACAACAGAAGCACCCTTGAATTTTTACAGCATACAAGACTGGGCCAGGACTTCTGTATTTATGCAGCATATAGGACCTGTGTGCTTTTATTTGAACAACTGCACCACTGAATTTTTATGGCATACCAGAGGACAGTGCCCCTGCCCCCTGTACAACACAGTGACAGCCAGGACAGCAACACCCACGTACAGCTGCAGCACCCCTAACAGCACATGAAACACCAGTGACAACCAGGACAGCACCCCTAACAGCACAGGTACACCACAGAGACTGGAGAAGCACCCCTACAGAGCACACACTGACCCCACCTGAAGCCACCACCCACAGAGAGACTGTCTCCCTCACTCTCTAAATCTGGAGTGAAAATGGCGGGTGCACGGCTGTTTATATGGAATCCAAAAGCCATGAGACTCCTACAGTGGGATGATTACATTTTGCCTCGTTCTGGTATTCGAGTCGTTCTGGACTCGGATCTGGGCTCGGAACGGTAAGTTCGGGGGGTTCGTTTCTCTGAGATCCGAACCCGCTCATCTTTACTTCCTATCCACTGTGTCTTCCAGCAACTGGAAACCATCCTCTGAAATGAATATACTAGAAGAATGCACCGATAATTCAGTGATAAGTGGATGAGTACAATTCCCCAAGCAGGGTCAACTAGACATATGGCAGTCCCCGGAGCTAGAGGAGGCTT
The DNA here is from genome assembly GCF_028390025.1 of Pseudophryne corroboree. NCBI lineage: Eukaryota > Metazoa > Chordata > Amphibia > Anura > Myobatrachidae > Pseudophryne > Pseudophryne corroboree. The sequence continues at coordinate 279,707,457 of NC_086454.1, read as the reverse complement.
AACATACTGTACTTCATGGTGGGATGTGCCTAGACAGGTGGCATTCTACCTTCAAAATGACTAGCCTGGGCCTCCTCCAGGCCCCCAGGAACGTGCTTCTTCTTGGGTAATCAATACCTCCCTGATTGAACAGTGCCCAGTGCATATGTAAAATGGGGTGTGGCCATGCACCTATTATTGGCCATGCCCCCACTTTAGAACTGAGGCACATGAGATTAAGCAAATTCTATTAATGCCTTAATTTTTACCTATACTTAAATTGTATAAATATCTCTGAATATTGTCATTGTTTGTAGGAGCAGAAAGAGGTGTGGTCTGTTGGAATATGGATGTGACTTGTGCTGATTGGGATCATAATTTAATTAGTTCCAAATTACAAATTGAAGTCACATGTTTCTTTGTATTAAGTAAAGAACGAGATATTTAAATATTTTCCGATATACTGGAACATACATGTTAATTAATAATTAAAAATTAAAAGTCCATCCTAAAAAGGTTTGTCAAAACTGGTAATATCCCCTATCTACTCAGCTTTACCACCAGGGGAACTGCCTCCTGAACCTGAAATGTAGGATATTATGGGGGAGATGTATCAAAGCTTGGAGAGAGAGAAAGTGGATAGAGAAAAAGGAGCTGATTGAGAGATGGATGCAGCCGCGTGTCTGTAGCAGCGTCCGAGTCCATCTGATCTGCACACACACTGGCCGCAGTGCACGTGCCCGACCCTTCTACTTGTGACCACATCCCAGAATGATGAGGCCGCAAGATGATTGATAGCGGCAGGCATTCAGGGAGCAGCAACAGAGCATTTGGCGGGGGTGTGGTGGGCCAAACGGGGGTGGGCCGGGAGTGTTTTTGGGGCGGCTGTGTGATGTCACACGCAGCCACTCTGATTAAAAAAATGGCAGCAGACCGCCTGACAGTGCAGCCAGACTGCGTTGCCAAAGGTCAACCTTAATTCGATGCACTGGCAATCGGGAGGCAACTCGTCAGACATGCTGAGCAGCATTACCCTGTGCTGGGTGGCCCCCAGCTTGTGAGAAGATGGATGCAGATCTGGCTGCGTATGCAAAGATCTGCATCCATCTCTGAATCAGGGCCAAAGTACCAACCAATCAACATCTGTCAATTACAGGACATGCTAGAAAAATGACAGGTAGGAGTTGATTGGTCGGTACTTTGTCTCTTTCCACTTTATCTCCCCCCAAGCTTTGATAAATCTCACCTTTAGTGTGCAAATCTTGAGTGCAGAAGTAGAAGAGAGAATACTACAGTAGAAAATGGAAAATTAAGGTATACTTAAACAGCAGGAGCTTCTGGCTGCAGGAAAACATGAAAGCCTACAGATATGTAGTGGCTATGGATGTCACTGGAGAGATCCGTCAGATTCCTAGTCAAATATACTGACAATATGACAAAAGAAGTATTCAATAATGGAGAAAAAAAAAATTCTACCCATCACCTTTAACTTAATCCCCTATATAGATTAGAGATGAGCGCCTGAAATTTTTCGGGTTTTGTGTTTTGGTTTTGGGTTCGGTTCCGCGGCCGTGTTTTGGGTTCGAACGCGTTTTGGCAAAACCTCACCGAATTTTTTTTGTCGGATTCGGGTGTGTTTTGGATTCGGGTGTTTTTTTCCAAAAACACTAAAAAACAGCTTAAATCATAGAATTTGGGGGTCATTTTGATCCCAAAGTATTATTAACCTCAAAAAACATAATTTACACTCATTTTCAGTCTATTCTGAATACCTCACACCTCACAATATTATTTTTAGTCCTAAAATTTGCACCGAGGTCGCTGTGTGAGTAAGATAAGCGACCCTAGTGGCCGACACAAACACCGGGCCCATCTAGGAGTGGCACTGCAGTGTCACGCAGGATGTCCCTTCCAAAAAACCCTCCCCAAACAGCACATGACGCAAAGAAAAAAAGAGGCGCAATGAGGTAGCTGTGTGAGTAAGATTAGCGACCCTAGTGGCCGACACAAACACCGGGCCCATCTAGGAGTGGCACTGCAGTGTCACGCAGGATGGCCCTTCCAAAAAACCCTCCCCAAACAGCACATGACGCAAAGAAAAAAAGAGGCGCAATGAGGTAGCTGTGTGAGTAAGATTAGCGACCCTAGTGGCCGACACAAACACCGGGCCCATCTAGGAGTGGCACTGCAGTGTCACGCAGGATGTCCCTTCCAAAAAATCCTCCCCAAACAGCACATGACGCAAAGAAAAAAAGAGGCGCAATGAGGTAGCTGACTGTGTGAGTAAGATTAGCGACCCTAGTGGCCGTCACAAACACCGGGCCCATCTAGGAGTGGCACTGCAGTGTCACGCAGGATGTCCCTTCCAAAAAAACCCTCCCCAATCAGCACATGATGCAAAGAAAAAGAAAAGAAAAAAGAGGTGCAAGATGGAATTGTCCTTGGGCCCTCCCACCCACCCTTATGTTGTATAAACAAAACAGGACATGCACACTTTAACCAACCCATCATTTCAGTGACAGGGTCTGCCACACGACTGTGACTGATATGACGGGTTGGTTTGGACCCCCCCCAAAAAAGAAGCAATTAATCTCTCCTTGCACAAACTGGCTCTACAGAGGCAAGATGTCCACCTCATCTTCACCCTCCGATATATCACCGTGTACATCCCCCTCCTCACAGATTATCAATTCGTCCCCACTGGAATCCACCATCTCAGCTCCCTGTGTACTTTGTGGAGGCAATTGCTGCTGGTCAATGTCTCCGCGGAGGAATTGATTATAATTCATTTTAATGAACATCATCTTCTCCACATTTTCTGGATGTAACCTCGTACGCCGATTGCTGACAAGGTGAGCGGCGGCACTAAACACTCTTTCGGAGTACACACTTGTGGGAGGGCAACTTAGGTAGAATAAAGCCAGTTTGTGCAAGGGCCTCCAAATTGCCTCTTTTTCCTGCCAGTATAAGTACGGACTGTGTGACGTGCCTACTTGGATGCGGTCACTCATATAATCCTCCACCATTCTATCAATGTTGAGAGAATCATATGCAGTGACAGTAGACGACATGTCCGTAATCGTTGTCAGGTCCTTCAGTCCGGACCAGATGTCAGCATCAGCAGTCGCTCCAGACTGCCCTGCATCACCGCCAGCGGGTGGGCTCGGAATTCTGAGCCTTTTCCTCGCACCCCCAGTTGCGGGAGAATGTGAAGGAGGAGATGTTGACAGGTCGCGTTCCGCTTGACTTGACAATTTTGTCACCAGCAGGTCTTTCAACCCCAGCAGACCTGTGTCTGCCGGAAAGAGAGATCCAAGGTAGGCTTTAAATCTAGGATCGAGCACGGTGGCCAAAATGTAGTGCTCTGATTTCAACAGATTGACCACCCGTGAATCCTTGTTAAGCGAATTAAGGGCTGCATCCACAAGTCCCACATGCCTAGCGGAATCGCTCCCTTTTAGCTCCTTCTTCAATGCCTCCAGCTTCTTCTGCAAAAGCCTGATGAGGGGAATGACCTGACTCAGGCTGGCAGTGTCTGAACTGACTTCACGTGTGGCAAGTTCAAAGGGCATCAGAACCTTGCACAACGTTGAAATCATTCTCCACTGCACTTGAGACAGGTGCATTCCATCTCCTATATCGTGCTCAATTGTATAGGCTTGAATGGCCTTTTGCTGCTCCTCCAACCTCTGAAGCATATAGAGGGTTGAATTCCACCTCGTTACCACTTCTTGCTTCAGATGATGGCAGGGCAGGTTCAGTAGTTTTTGGTGGTGCTCCAGTCTTCTGTACGTGGTGCCTGTACGCCGAAAGTGTCCCGCAATTTTTCTGGCCACCGACAGCATCTCTTGCACGCCCCTGTCGTTTTTTAAAAAATTCTGCACCACCAAATTCAAGGTATGTGCAAAACATGGGACGTGCTGGAATTTGCCCATATTTAATGCACACACAATATTGCTGGCGTTGTCCGATGCCACAAATCCACAGGAGAGTCCAATTGGGGTAAGCCATTCCGCGATGATCTTCCTCAGTTGCCGTAAGAGGTTTTCAGCTGTGTGCGTATTCTGGAAAGCGGTGATACAAAGCGTAGCCTGCCTAGGAAAGAGTTGGCGTTTGCGAGATGCTGCTACTGGTGCCGCCGCTGCTGTTCTTGCGGCGGGAGTCCATACATCTTCCCAGTGGGCTGTCACAGTCATATAGTCCTGACCCTGCCCTGCTCCACTTGTCCACATGTCCGTGGTTAAGTGGACATTGGGTACAACTGCATTTTTTAGGACACTGGTGAGTCTTTTTCTGACGTCCGTGTACATTCTCGGTATCGCCTGCCTAGAGAAGTGGAACCTAGATGGTATTTGGTAACGGGGGCACACTGCCTCAATAAATTGTCTAGTTCCCTGTGAACTAACGGCGGATACCGGACGCACGTCTAACACCAACATAGTTGTCAAGGACTCAGTTATCCGCTTTGCAGTAGGATGACTGCTGTGATATTTCATCTTCCTCGCAAAGGACTGTTGAACAGTCAATTGCTTACTGGAAGTAGTACAAGTGGGCTTACGACTTCCCCTCTGGGATGACCATCGACTCCCAGCGGCAACAACAGCAGCGCCAGCAGCAGTAGGCGTTACACGCAAGGATGCATCGGAGGAATCCCAGGCAGGAGAGGACTCGTCAGACTTGCCAGTGACATGGCCTGCAGGACTATTGGCATTCCTGGGGAAGGAGGAAATTGACACTGAGGGAGTTGGTGGGGCGGTTTGCGTGAGCTTGGTTACAAGAGGAAGGGATTTACTGGTCAGTGGACTGCTTCCGCTGTCACCCAAAGTTTTTGAACTTGTCACTGACTTATTATGAATGCGCTGCAGGTGACGTATAAGGGAGGATGTTCCGAGGTGGTTAACGTCCTTACCCCTACTTATTACAGCTTGACAAAGGGAACACACGGCTTGACACCTGTTGTCCGCATTTCTGGTGAAATACCTCCACACCGAAGAGCTGAATTTTTTGGTATTTTCACCTGGCATGTCAACGGCCATATTCCTCCCACGGACAACAGGTGTCTCCCCGGGTGCCTGACTTAAACAAACCACCTCACCATCAGAATCCTCCTGGTCAATTTCCTCCCCAGCGCCAGCAACACCCATATCCTCCTCATCCTGGTGTACTTCAACACTGACATCTTCAATCTGACTATCAGGAACTGGACTGCGGGTGCTCCTTCCAGCACTTGCAGGGGGCGTGCAAATGGTGGAAGGCGCATGCTCTTCACGTCCAGTGTTGGGAAGGTCAGGCATCGCAACCGACACAATTGGACTCTCCTTGTGGATTTGGGATTTCAAAGAACGCACAGTTCTTTGCGGTGCTTTTGCCAGCTTGAGTCTTTTCAGTTTTCTAGCGAGAGGCTGAGTGCTTCCATCCTCATGTGAAGCTGAACCACTAGCCATGAACATAGGCCAGGGCCTCAGCCGTTCCTTGCCACTCCGTGTGGTAAATGGCATATTGGCAAGTTTACGCTTCTCCGACGACAATTTTATTTTAGGTTTTGGAGTCCTTTTTTTACTGATATTTGGTGTTTTGGTTTTGACATGCTCTGTACTATGCCATTGGGCATCGGCCTTGGCAGACGACGTTGCTGGCATTTCATCGTCTCGGCCATGACTAGTGGCAGCAGCTTCAGCACGAGGTGGAAGTGGATCTTGATCTTTCCCTAATTTTGGAACCTCAACATTTTTGTTCTCCATATTTTAATAGGCACAACTAAAAGGCACCTCAGGTAAACAATGGAGATGGATGGATTGGATACTAGTATACAATTATGGACGGGCTGCCGAGTGCCGACACAGAGGTAGCCACAGCCGTGAACTACCGCACTGTACTGTGTCTGCTGCTAATATATAGACTGGTTGATAAAGAGATAGTATACTCGTAACTAGTATGTATGTATAAAGAAAGAAAAAAAAACCACGGTTAGGTGGTATATACAATTATGGACGGGCTGCCGAGTGCCGACACAGAGGTAGCCACAGCCGTGAACTACCGCACTGTACTGTGTCTGCTGCTAATATATAGACTGGTTGATAAAGAGATAGTATACTCGTAACTAGTATGTATGTATAAAGAAAGAAAAAAAAACCACGGTTAGGTGGTATATACAATTATGGACGGGCTGCCGAGTGCCGACACAGAGGTAGCCACAGCCGTGAACTACCGCACTGTACTGTGTCTGCTGCTAATATATAGACTGGTTGATAAAGAGATAGTATACTCGTAACTAGTATGTATGTATAAAGAAAGAAAAAAAAACCACGGTTAGGTGGTATATACAATTATGGACGGGCTGCCGAGTGCCGACACAGAGGTAGCCACAGCCGTGAACTACCGCACTGTACTGTGTCTGCTGCTAATATATAGACTGGTTGATAAAGAGATAGTATACTCGTAACTAGTATGTATGTATAAAGAAAGAAAAAAAAACCACGGTTAGGTGGTATATACAATTATGGACGGGCTGCCGAGTGCCGACACAGAGGTAGCCATAGCCGTGAACTACCGCACTGTACTGTGTCTGCTGCTAATATATAGACTGGTTGATAAAGAGATAGTATACTCGTAACTAGTATGTATGTATAAAGAAAGAAAAAAAAACCACGGTTAGGTCACTGGTATATACAATTATGGACGGGCTGCCGAGTGCCGACACAGAGGTAGCCACAGCCGTGAACTACCGCACTGTACTGTGTCTGCTGCTAATATATAGACTGGTTGATAAAGAGATAGTATACTCGTAACTAGTATGTATGTATAAAGAAAGAAAAAAAAACCACGGTTAGGTCACTGGTATATACAATTATGGACGGGCTGCCGAGTGCCGACACAGAGGTAGCCACAGCCGTGAACTACCGCACTGTACTGTGTCTGCTGCTAATATATAGACTGGTTGATAAAGAGATAGTATACTCGTAACTAGTATGTATGTATAAAGAAAGAAAAAAAAACCACGGTTAGGTGGTATATACAATTATGGACGGGCTGCCGAGTGCCGACACAGAGGTAGCCACAGCCGTGAACTACCGCACTGTACTGTGTCTGCTGCTAATATATAGACTGGTTGATAAAGAGATAGTATACTCGTAACTAGTATGTATGTATAAAGAAAGAAAAAAAAACCACGGTTAGGTGGTATATACAATTATGGACGGGCTGCCGAGTGCCGACACAGAGGTAGCCACAGCCGTGAACTACCGCACTGTACTGTGTCTGCTGCTAATATATAGACTGGTTGATAAAGAGATAGTATACTCGTAACTAGTATGTATGTATAAAGAAAGAAAAAAAAAAACACGGTTAGGTGGTATATACAATTATGGACGGGCTGCCGAGTGCCGACACAGAGGTAGCCACAGCCGTGAACTACCGCACTGTACTGTGTCTGCTGCTAATATATAGACTGGTTGATAAAGAGATAGTATACTCGTAACTAGTATGTATGTATAAAGAAAGAAAAAAAAACCACGGTTAGGTCACTGGTATATACAATTATGGACGGGCTGCCGAGTTCCGACACAGAGGTAGCCACAGCCGTGAACTACCGCACTGTACTGTGTCTGCTGCTAATATAGACTGGTTGATAAAGAGATAGTATACTACTAATATTATATACTGGTGGTCAGGTCACTGGTCACTAGTCACACTGGCAGTGGCACTCCTGCAGCAAAAGTGTGCACTGTTTAATTTTAATATAATATTATGTACTCCTGGCTCCTGCTATAACCTATAACTGGCACTGCAGTAGTGCTCCCCAGTCTCCCCCACAATTATAAGCTGTGTGAGCTGAGCAGTCAGACAGATATATAATATATATAGATGATGCAGCACACTGGCCTGAGCCTGAGCAGTGCACACAGATATGGTATGTGACTGAGTCACTGTGTGCTGTGTATCGCTTTTTTCAGGCAGAGAACGGATTATAAATAAAAGTGGTGGTCACTGGTCACTATCAGCAAAACTCTGCACTGTACACTACTGAGTACTCCTAATGCTCCCCAAAATTAGTAAATCAAGTGTCTAAACGGAGAGGACGCCAGCCACGTCCTCTCCCTATCAATCTCAATGCACGTGTGAAAATGGCGGCGACGCGCGGCTCCTTATATAGAATCCGAGTCTCGCGATAGAATCCGAGCCTCGCGAGAATCCGACAGCGTCATGATGACGTTCGGGCGCGCTCGGGTTAACCGAGCAAGGCGGGAAGATCCGAGTCGCTCGGACCCGTGAAAAAAAACATGAAGTTCTGGCGGGTTCGGATTCAGAGAAACCGAACCCGCTCATCTCTAATATAGATTTGCATTCCGAGACACATTTATTGCTCCTTGGGTTTTCTTGCATTGCCTTTATTTATTTATTAATTTTCAGACAACTGATAAGCAGATGGAAAGTCTGTTTCTAAGTTTAATAGGACCAGCATGGTGACGGCATGAAAGATTTTCCTGCTAGCTGTTAACAAATCTAGAAAAGGCAGACAACTCTATTCCATTAGCCTTAGGCAGAATTGGAGAGAGAAATGATTTTGATGTGTACATGAAAGCAATTTCCCATCATATCATATTAGCAATCTATTGTATTAGTTTTTATTTGCTCTGCTACAGAGAACTACGCTCAGACTATCCTAAATAAAAATAATGGAAATAGCTGATGTACAGAGCCAGCACTTTTTCTCCCCTAAAAAACTTATTTTTAGGCTTCGGCCTAAAACTTCTAGATGGCCAGAGAACATATTTGGAATTCTGCTGGACTTATTAAGAAATTTATATCCAAGGCAACTTAAGCAATACTAAAAGCTTCAATGCAAGAATATTTGCACCAATTATTTTGTGCAGCATCAAATTAAGGTTCATGTTTGTTCTATTCATGGCAATATTTCCATATGTAATGGAAGATAAATGCAAGTGATGGTTAAAAAGAATAAGTACTATAGGTGCGAGGTAGTTACTTGACCGGTGAACTGCCCCCTTACAGCCCCGACAGTCGGCATGCCAACTAACAGGGACTATTCCCACCTGCAAGGGGCTTCGTTGCGCTTGCTCCCTCCCCAACGAATCGCAATGCCGGGATCCCGCTGTCAGTATGGTGACCGGCGGTCACACATACCCAACTCCTACAGGAAAACCACTCACTCATCCTGGTGACAACTATGCAGCGAGATAAACCTTGTAACATGGTGGGGAAAATGTAATAGGGTGTGAAAAACAGAAAGTGAGAGATTTTGGTCAAATTCTCCTGTTTTTTTAAAGTGGCAATCATTCACATGGCAAAACCAGGTTGATTTTACCATTTAAATGATTGCCACTTTAAAAAAAAAAGGAAAAAAAAAAAAAAAGGAGAATTTGACCAAAATCTTTAACTTTCTGATCATCACACCCTATTACATTCCCCCGATATATCTATTCACAAATCAACAGTCAACACCAGTGTCGGACTGGGGCATGAAGGGGCCTCTGGGAGAATGCAATAGAAGGGGCCCATGTGTAGGGGTGTGGTCAGTCTCCACAGGGGGTGTGGTCAGCTACCACATTGGCTTGCATAACCATTAGAGAGTGTATGGTCTGGGCCCCTTGATAAATACAATAAAAACTGATAGTGCATGTACAGTATGATAATGTACCAGATTAATAACAGCAGTGCACTGTAAAAATACACCATAGTCCTGTGCAGTATAACGTAACATATGTACAGTACAATGTATAATTCTAGTTCACAGTCTGGTACCTGATACCTAGGGGTGGAGGTGGGGCCCCAGGCAGTGGGACCCACCGGTGTCTCCCCTGTACCCCTGTGGGCCAGTCCGACAATGGTCACGACGAACAAAGCATTCAATATTATTATAAATAACAGCGATTCCTGATCTCACTGTGGGCAAGTTGGTAATGTGGGGCGTTTTAAGAGAGGATGGTTTCCGCGTGCAGCCTCCGTTGCAGGCCCCCTCCTCTCCGGCAGCAAGTAGTCTCTGGCATACTGCCAGAGTATACTGTGCATCCGCAGGTGTCCAGGAACATAGCGCCGCACCTTGTTCCCGGGGACATCTCCAGTGCGCATGTGCAAAGCACTCAGAAAGTGATCTGCGCCCGCACTGCAGGGCTGTTGCTGTGGGACCACTGAGGGGTAAGTATAATATATAGGTGCATGATGTGGGCACCCATGGACCCAGGGGCCAGTGTGCCCCACACACCCTGCACCTATTATAGAAACGCCTCTACACACATCTGTCAACTCTCACTAGACTCAGAACATGCAAAGAGAGGTCAATTAAGGTGCGCTGGTGCAATAAATAATTGAAAGAAAATACTTCCCTCAATGAATTTCCTATTAAATTGTAGCTGCGTCTCAAATGGATTCCATATAGAAAACAAAACATATGAAGTAGAAATAGTGTAATATGCTTAAGATAGAATAAATGTAATATGGCAATAACTCCATTCACAGCAAAATAAAATAAGAATTTACTCACCGGTAATTCTATTTCTCGTAGTCCGTAGTGGATGCTGGGTACTCCGTAAGGACCATGGGGTATAGACGGGCTCCGCAGGAGACTGGGCACTCTTAAAAGAAAGATTAGGTACTATATCTGGTGTGCACTGGCTCCTCCCTCTATGCCCCTCCTCCAGACCTCAGTTAGGGAAACTGTGCCCGGAAGAGCTGACATTACTAGGAAAGGATTTGGAATCCAGGGTAAGACTCATACCAGCCACACCAATCACACCGTACAACTCATGATAACTATACCCAGTTAACAGTATGAACAATAACTGAGCCTCTCTCAACAGATGGCTCATACAATAACCCTTTAGATAAGCAATAACTATATACATGTATTGCAGAGAGTCCGCACTTGGGACGGGCTCCCAGCATCCACTACGGACTACGAGAAATAGAATTACCGGTGAGTAAATTCTTATTTTCTCTGACGTCCTAGTGGATGCTGGGTACTCCGTAAGGACCATGGGGATTATACCAAAGCTCCCAAACGGGCGGGAGAGTGCGGATGACTCTGCAGCACCGAATGAGCAAACTCAAGGTCCTCCTCAGCCAGGGTATCAAACTTGTAGAATTTTGCAAAAGTGTTTGAACCCGACCAAGTAGCAGCTCGGCAAAGTTGTAAAGCCGAGACCCCTCGGACAGCCGCCCAAGAAGAGCCCACCTTCCTCGTGGAATGGGCTTTTACTAATTTAGGATGCGGCAGTCTACCCGCAGAATGTGCAAGCTGAATCGTGCTACAGATCCAACGAGCAATAGTCTGCTTTTAAGCAGGAGCACCCAGCTTGTTGGGTGCATGCAGGATAAATAGCGAGTCAGTTTTTCTGACTCTAGCCGTCCTGGAAACATAAAGTTTCAGGGCCCGGACTACGTCCAGCAACTTGGAATCCTCCAAGTCCCTAGTAGCCGCAGGCACCACAATAGGTTGGTTCAAATGAAACGATGATACCACCTTAGGGAGAAATTGGGGACGAGTCCTCCATTCTGCCCTTTCCATATGGAAGATCAGATATGGGCTTTTACATGACAAAGCCGCCAATTCTGATACACGCCTAGTCCAAGCTAAGGCCAAAAGCATGACCACTTTCCACGTGAGATATTTTAGCTCCACGGTCTTAAGTGGCTCAAACCAGTGGGATTTTAGGAATCCAACACACGTTAAGATCCCAAGGTGCCACTGGAGGCACAAAAGGGGCTGAATATGCAGCACCCCTGTAACAACGTCCGAACTGCAGGCAGTGAAGCCAGTTCTTTTTGAGAGAAAAAGGGATAGGGCCGAAATCTTGGCCTTTATGGATCCTAATTTTAGGCCCATAGTCACTCCTGACTGTAGGAAGTGCAGGAATCGACCCCCCTGGAATTCCTCTGTAGGGCCTTCCCGGCCACACACCAAGCAACCTATTTTCGCCATATACAGTGAAAAAGTCTTGCTGTCACGTCTTTCCTAGCCTTTATCAGCGTAGGAATAACTGCATCCGGAATGCCCTTTTCCGCTAGGATCCGGCGTTCAACCGCCATGCCGTCCAACGCAGCCGCGGTAAGTCATGGATCAGACAGGCTGCAACATGTTCTGACTGAGAGGCAGAGGCCATGGGTCCTCTGAGAGCATTTCTTGCAGTTCCGGGTACCGAGTCCTTCTTGGCCAATCCGGAGCAAAGAATATTGTTCACACTCCTCCGTTTATTACAATTCTCAGCCCTTGGGTCTGAGAGGAAGAGGAGGGAATATATAGACCGACTGGAACACCCACGGTGTTACTAGTGCGACCACAGCTATCGCCTGAGAGTCCCTTGACCCAGCGTAAAACCTTTTTTATCTTTTTATTGAGGTGGGACGCCATGTAGTCCACCTGAGGCAGTTTCCATCAATTTGCAAAACTGCGTGAAGACTTCCTGATGAAGTCACCACTTTCCCGGGTGGAGGTCGTGTCCACTCCCGGAATGAACACTGCTGACAGTGCGCTTACTTGATTCTCCACCCAGCGAAGAATTCTGGTGGCTTCTACCCTCGCCACCCTGCTCCTTGTGCCGCCCTGGCGGTTTACATGAGCCCCTGTGGTCTGACTGGATCAGAACCGGTTGGTCGCGAAGCAGGAACTCCGCTTGACTTAGGGCGTTGTATATGGCCCTTACTTCCAGGATATTGATGTGAAGGCAAGTCTGTTGGCTTGACCACAAACCTTGGAATTTTCTTCCCTGTGTAACTGCCCCCCACCCTCGGAGGCTTGCATCCGTGGTCACCAGGACCCAGTCCTAAATGCCGAATCTGCGGCCCTCGAGAAGGTGAGCACTCCGCAGCCACCACAGGAGAGACACCCTGGCCCTGGGGGATAGGGTGATTAACCGATGCATCTGAAGATGTGATCCGGACCACTTGTCCAGAAAGTTCCATTGTCCTTGCATGGAACCAGCCGAAGGGGATGGCCTCGTATGATGCCATCATCCTTCCCAGGACTTGAGTGCAGTGATGCACTGACACCTGTTTTGGTTTTCAATGGATTCCTGACCAGTGTCATGAGCTCCTGAGCTCTCTCTATCGGGAGATAAACCCTCTTCTGGTCTGTGTCTAGGATCATGCCTAGGTGAGGCAGATGAGCTGTAGGAACCAACTGCGACTTCGGAATATATAGAATCCAGTCGTGTTGCCGTTTCACTTCCAGAGAAGGTGATACGCTGTCCAGCAACTGCTCTCTTGATCTCGCTTTTATGAGGAGATCATCCAAGTATGTGATAATAGTGACACCTTGCTTCCGCAGGAGCACCATCATATCCGCCATTACCTTGGTGAAATTGGTAATGACAATCCCGTACCGCAATTCTGAGGTACGCCTGATGAGGTGGATAAATGGGGACACGAAGGTATGCATCCCTTATGTCCCGATTCAATTCAGGCTTGCAATGACCGCTCTTAGCGATTCCATCTTGAACCTGAACCTTTTCAGGTATATGTTCAGGGATTTTAATACAATATGGGTCTAACCGAACCGTCTGGTTTCGGGATTATAACATGGTCGAATAATAACACCCTCTTGTTGAAGGAGAGGACCCTTGACCACCACCTGTTGAAGATACAATTTACGAATTGCAGTTAACACTGGCTCCCTCTCTTGGGGGGAAGCCCGCCGGGTCCTCGGTGAGGGGGCATCTTCTCACAGTCCAGCCTGTATCCCTGCGATACAATTTCTATTGCCCAGGGATCTAACTGGGAGTGAACCCACTTGTGGCTGAACTTACGAAGGCGTGTCCCCACCGGGCCTAGCTCCGCCTGTGGAACCCCAGCGACATGCGGTGGATTTTTGTAGAGGCCGGGGAGGACTTCTGTTCCTGGGGACTAGCTGTGCTGTACAGCTTCTTTCCTCTGCCCCGGCTCTGACAAGAAAGGACGCACCTCAGACTTTCTTGTTTCTTTATTCGAAAAGCTGCATTTAATAATGTCGTGCTTTCCTAGGCTGTGCAGGAATATAAGGCAAAATATCAGAATTACCAGCTATAGCTGTGGAGACCAGGCCCGAGAACCTTTCTCCACACAATCCTCAGCCTTCCATATGCCTCTTAAGTCGGCATCATCTGTCCAATGTATATTCTACAGGACACGTCAAGCAGAAATCGACATAGATTTTGTCTCTAGGACCCAGTATACTCATGTCCCTTTGGGCATGCTTTATAATTATATATCTATCACTTAAGACAGCATCTTAAAATATTTATATGCATACTAGGGTCTCAATCTCTGCTGATAAGGTACCTGTCCACGCTGCCACAGCGCTATAAACCCATGCCGACACAATCGCCGGTCTGGGTAGTATACTAGAATGTGCACACTATCTGCAGGATCCCTGAGAATAGCTAGTGCAAACAGGACACCCAAGGGGAAGATTCTCAACACATCCTGGCCCTAGTGGGGAAAGGATACAGCCTGAGAATTCTCTTGTGGGAAGCTGCCGTCTCTTGTCTGGAGATTCCCGCTCTTTTTCCTCATGAGAGGAGGGAAATTTACCTCAGCATTCTTCCCCTTAACATGTGTACTCTCGTGTCAGGGACAGATGAGTCATCAGTGATATGCAAATCATATTTTATTCCAAAAATCATATATTGAATATCTTTAAGCCCTCTTGGCTGTAACTTTGCATTATCGTAGTCGACAGTGGAGTTAAACTCCGTGTCGATACTTTGTTATTTTGGATAGTGAACATAGAGAGACTCTGAAGGACTCTGTGACATAGGGACAGACCAGGGTAGATTTCCTTTCTGTTCCCTAACCTTTTGTGCAATAATTTTACCTCAGCACTTACACATATCCAAACAGGTGACGGCGTTGTCGACGGAGACACCCTCCCACACACATATCCGCTCTATCACCTCCTTAGAGGAGCCTTTTACCTCAGACATGTCGACACAAGCGTACCGACACAACACACACACAGGGGATGCTCTATTTGAAGACAGTTCCCCCACCAGGCCCTTTGGAGAGACAGAGAGAGAGTATGCCAGCACACACCACAGCGCTATATAATACAGGGATGTACACTATACTGAGTGATTTTTCCCCTATAGCAGCTTATATACACAGTTTTGCGCCTAAATTTATGTGCCCCCCCCTCTCTTTTTTACCCTTTGTGTACCAGGATACTGCAGGGGAGAGCCTGGGGAGCTTCCTTCCAGCTGAGCTGTGAAGAGAAAATGGCGCCGGTGTGCTGAGGAAGAAGGCCCGGCCCCCTAAGCGGCGGGCTTCTGTCCTTTTATGTACTTTAATGGCGGAGGTTACTGCACATATACAGTTTATCAGACTGTATTATGTGCTTTTCGCCAAGTAAGGTAATCTAATTGCTGCCCAGGGCGCCCCCCCCAGCGCCCTGCACCCATCAGTGACCGGAGTGTGTGGTGTGCTAAGGGAGCAATGGCGCACAGCTGCAGTGCTGTGCGCTACCTTAATGAAGACCGGAGTCTTCAGCCGCCGATTTTCAACTTCTCTTCATTCTTCTGGCTCTGCAAGGGGGACGGCGGCCTGGCTCCGGGACCGGACGACCGAGGACTGGGCCTGTGTTCGATCCCTCTGGAGCTAATGGTGTCCAGTAGCCTTAGAAGCCCAAGCTAGCTGCAAGCAGGTAGGTTCGCTTCTCTCCCCTCAGTCCCACGTAGCAGTGAGTCTGTTGCCAGCAGATCTCACTGAAAATAAAAAACCTAACAAATACTTTCTTTTCTAGGAAGCTCAGGAGAGCCCCTAGGGTGCATCCAGCTCCGGCCGGGCACAGATACTAACTGAGGTCTGGAGGAGGGGCATAGAGGGAGGAGCCAGTGCACACCAGATATAGTACCTAATCTTTCTTTTAAGAGTGCCCAGTCTCCTGCGGAGCCCGTCTATACCCCATGGTCCTTACGGAGTACCCAGCATCCACTAGGACGTCAGAGAAAAGTATATAACACACGTATGTGATCCTGCATTGAATAAAAACAAATCCCAAATTAGTAATGGTCAAGGTGGAGGATTACCAGAATTCACTAGACTGTCTAGATCATGTGTGTGTTGTGGGTTTCCGGCAGACATTATACACTAGGTGCTGAACGAAGCTGCCTAGTCCTCAGTTACTATCTGTTTATTGTGCTTGAATCATGGGGGCCATTCCGACCTGATCGCACGCTACCGTTTTTTGTAGCACAGCGATCAGGTCACTACTGCGCATGTGTATGCACCGCAATGCGCAGGCGCATCGTACGGGTACAAAGCGGATCGTTGCTGAGCGATGGATTTAATGAAGAATCCATTCGCACAGTCGTTCACAAGAAGATTGACAGGAAGAAGGCGTTTGTGGGTGTCAACTGACCGTTTTCAGGGAGTGTTTGGGAAAACGCAGGCATGTCAAGCGTTTGCAGGGTGGGTGTCTGACGTCAATTCCGGGACGAGACAGGCTGAAGTGATCGCAGCGGCTGAGTAAGTTCAGACCTACTAAGAAACTGCACAAAACTTTTTTGTAGTGCTCGGCTGCACATGCGACCGCATGCTTGCAATTAAAAATACACTCCCTTATAGGCGGCGACTATCTGTTCGCAGCACTGCAAAAAATAGTTAGCGAGCGATCAACACGGAATGACCCCCCCATGTTTGTAAGTAAAGCAAAAGAGCAAGCTACCTGACAAAACCATATTGCACTGCAGGTGGGGCAGATGTAAAGTGCAGAGAGATCAGATTTGGGTGGGGTGTGTTCAAGCTGAAATCTAAATTGCAGTGTAAAAAAAATAATCTAATATTTGTTAGCTACATGCAGAAACAACAAGTATTTACCCTGCACAGAAAACATATAAATGCATTTGCTTCTCTTGCATGGCCACGTGGATTGTTCCAGACACAAAGGGCTTAATTCAGACCTGATCGTAGATGTGCTAAATTTAGCACATCTACGATCAGCTTCCCTGACATGTGGGGGGACGCCCAGCACAGGGCTAGTCCGCTCCACATGTCAGACCCTACCCAGCTGCACAAGTACAAAAGCATCGCACAGCGGCAATATTTTTGTACTTGAAGAGTAGCTCCCTACCAGCACAGCTCCTGCGCGCTGGCAGGGAGCTACTCGACGCTCTCCGGGTCGCAGCAGCTGCGTGTGATGTCATGCAGCCACCGCGGCCCGCCTCCCGCATGGTCCGGGCATGCCTGCATTGCCCGTCCCACTCCCAGTGCTGCCGGCCTGCCCGATCCCGCCCAGCGACCGCTTCTGCCTGTCAATCAGTCAGAGGCGATCGCAGGGCTGAGATGGCCGTCGGCCACATGGAATGCGCCGACGGCGCATGCGCACTGCAGCGCCAGTGCATGTGCAGTTCAGACCTGATCATCGATCAGGTCTGAATTATGCCCAAAGTTACTTGCACTTTTTGCTTTATATGCAAACATGAATCATGCCCATTTTCTCTTTGGTTTACATGTTATTGTTTCCTATTAACAACTTCCAGACTAAGCAGAGCCTTTCCCAGCAGGAAACCAAAGAGGAGGTCTGACCCGGAAGTGATAGTCACATGACTGCCAGAGCCCGGCAGACTCCACTGGAGCTGCTGCAGCTGTCAGGAGCAGTTAAGTGAACACTGGGCCACCAGGGACAATATATATATATATATATATATATATTAGAGATGAGCGGGTTCGGTTCCTCGAGATCCGAACCCCCCCGAACTTCACCTATTTTACACGGTTCCGAGGCAGCCTCGGTTCTTCCCACCTTGCTTGGTTAACACGAACGCGCCCGAACGTCATCATCCCACTGTCGTATTCTCGCAAGATTCGTATTGCATTTAAAGAGCCACGCATCGCCGCCATTTTCACTCGTGCATTGGAGATGATAGCGAGAGGACGTAGCTGCGTTCTCTCAGTTTCTGTGCTCAGTGTGCTGCAAATATCTGTGCTCAGTGTGCTGCAAATATCTACGTTCTCTGGATGAAAACGCTCCATATCTGTGCTGCATTGTAGTTGTAGAATTTTGCTGACCACCAGTATATATATATATATATATATATATATAGCAGTACGGTACAGTAGTCCATTTCTCTACCTCTGTGTCGTCAAGTATACTATCCATATCTGTGCTGCATTGTACTCGTGTGCAGTATATAGTAGGAGGACAGTGTAGAATTTTGCTGACCACCAGCATATACATAGCAGTACGGTACAGTAGTCCATTGCTCAGCTCTACCTCTGTGTCGTCAAGTATACTATCCATATCTGTGCTGCATTGTAGTTGTGCGCAGTATATAGTAGGAGGATAGTGCAGAATTTTGCTGACCACCAGTATATATATAGCAGTACGGTACAGTAGTCCATTGCTCTACCTCTGTGTCGTCAAGTATACTATCCATATTTGTGCTGCATTGTACTTGTGCGCAGTATATAGTAGGAGGACAGTGCAGAATTTTGCTGACCACCAGCATATATATAGCAGTACGGTACAGTAGTCCATTGCTCTACCTCTGTGTCGTCAAGTATACTATCCATATCTGTGCTGCATTGTAGTTGTGCGCAGTATATAGTAGGAGGACAGTGCAGAATTTTGCTGACCAGCAGTATATATATAGCAGTACGGTACAGTAGTCCATTGCTCTACCTCTGTGTCGTCAAGTATACTAGCCATATCTGTGCTGCATTGTACTTGTGCGCAGTATATAGTAGGAGGACAGTGCAGAATTTTGCTGACCACCAGTATATATATATAGCAGTACGGTACAGTAGTCCATTGCTCTACCTCTGTGTCGTCAAGTATACTAGCCATATCTGTGCTGCATTGTAGCTGTGCGCAGTATATAGTAGGAGGACAGTGCAGAATTTTGCTGATCACCAGTATATATATATATATATATATATAGCAGTACGGTATAGTAGGCCATTGCTATTGATATATTACTGGCATATAATTCCACACATTAAAAAATGGAGAACAAAAATGTAGAGGGTAAAATAGGGAAAGATCAAGATCCACTTCCACCTCGTGCTGAAGCTGCTGCCACTAGTCATGGCCGAGATGATGAAATGCCATCAACGTCGTCTGCCAAGGCCGATGCCCAATGTCATAGCAGGGAGCATGTAAAATCCAAAAAACAAAAGTTCAGTGAAATGACCCAAAAATCAAAGCGTCTGATGAGAAGCGTAAACTTGGCAATATGCCATTTATGACACGGAGTGGCAAGGAATGGCTGAGGCCCTGACCTATGTTCATGGCTAGTGGTTCAGATTCACATGAGGATGAAAGCACTCATCCTCCCGCTAGAAAAATGAAAAGACTTAAGCTGGCAAAAGCACAGCAAAGAACTGTACGTTCTTCTAAATCACAAATCCCCAAGGAGAGTCCAATTGTGTCGGTTGCGATGCCTGACCTTCCCAACACTGGACGGGAAGAGGTGGCGCCTTCCACCATTTGCACAACCCCTGCAAGTGCTGGAAGGAGCACCCGCAGTCCAGTTCCTGATAGTCAAATTGAAGATGTCACTGTTGAAGTACACCAGGATGAGGATATAGGTGTTGCTGGCGCTGAGGAGGAAATTGACAAGGAGGATTCTGAGGGTGATGTGGTTTGTTTAAGTCAGGCACCCGGGAAGACTCCTGTTGTCCGTGGAATGAATATGGCCATTGACATGCCTAGTCAAATTACAAAAAAATCACCTCTTCGGTGTGGAATTATTTTAACAGAAATGCGGACAACAGGTGTCAAGCCGTGTGTTGCCTTTGTCAAGCTGTAATAAGTAGGGGTAAGGACGTTAACCACCTAGGAACATCCTCCCTTATACGTCACCTGGAGCGCATTCATCAGAAGTCAGTGACAAGTTCAAAAACTTTGGGTGACAGCGGAAGCAGTCCACTGACAACTAAATCCCTTCCTCTTGTACCCAAGCTCCTGCAAACCACACCACCAACTCCCTCAGTGTCTTTCCTCCTTAGACAGGAAAGCCAATAATCCTGCAGGCCATGTCACTGGCAAGTCTGACGAGTCGTCTCCTGCCTGGGATTCCTCCGATGCATCCTTGAGTGTAACGCCTACTGCTGCTGGCGCTGCTGTTGTTGCTGCTGGGAGTCGATCGCCATCCCAGAGGGGAAGTCGGAAGACCACTTGTACTACTTCCAGTAAGCAATTGACTGTCCAACAGTCCTTTGCGAGGAAGATGAAATATCACAGCAGTCATCCTGCTGCAAAGCGGATAACTCAGGTCTTGGCAGCTGCGGTGGTGTTAAACATGTGTCTGGTATCCACCGTTAATTCACAGGGAATTAGAGAATTGCTTGAGGTACCGTGTCCCCGGTACCAAATACCATCTAGGTTCCATTTCTCTAGGCAGGCGATACCGAGAATGTACACAGACGTCAGAAAAAGAGTCACCACTGTCCTAAAAAATGCAGTTGTACCCAATGTCCACTTAACCACGGACATGTGGACAAGTGGAGCAGGGCAAACTCAGGACTATATGACTGTGACAGCCCACTGGGTAGATGTATTGCCTCCCGCAGCAAGAACAGCAGCGGCGGCACCAGTAGCAGCATCTCGCAAACGCCAACTCGTTCCTAGGCAGGCTACGCTTTGTATCACCGCTTTCCATGAGAGGCACACAGCTGACAACCCTTACGGAAACTGAGGAACATCATCGCAGAATGGCTTACCCCAAATGGACTCTCCTGGGGATTTGCGACATCGGACAACGCCATCAATACTGTGCGTGCATTACATGTGGGCAAATTCCAGCACTTCCCATGTTTTGCACATACATTGAATTTGGTGGTGCACAATTTTTAAAAAAACGACAGGGGCCTACAAGAGATGCTGTCAGTGGCCCGAAGAATTGCGGGCCACTTTCGGCATTCAGCCACCGCGTGCCGAAGACTTGAGTACCAGCAAACAGTCCTGAACCTGCCCTGCCATCATCTGAAGCAAGAGGTGGTAACGAGGTGGAATTCAACCCTCTATATGCTTCAGAGGATGGAGGAGCAGCAAAATGCCATTCAAGCCTATACATCTGCCTACGATATAGGCAAAGGAGGGGGAATGCACCTGACTCAAGCGCAGTGGAGAATGATTTCAACGTTGTGCAAGGTTCTGCAACCCTTTGAACTTGCCACACGTGAAGTCATTTCAGACACTGCCAGCCTGAGTCAGGTCATTCCCCTCATCAGGCTTTTGCAGAAGAAGCTGGAGAGATTGAAGGAGGAGCTACAATGGAGCGATTCCGCTAGGCATGTGGGACTTGTGGATGGAGCCCTTAATTCACTTAACCAGGATTCACGGGTGGTCAATCTGTTGAGATCAGAGCACTACATTTTGGCCACCGTGCTCGATCCTAGGTTTAAAGCCTACGTTGTATCTCTCTTTCCGGCAGACACAAGTTTGCAGATGTTCAAAGACCTGATGGTGAGACACTTGTCAAGTCAAGCGGAACATGACCCGTCAACAGATCCTCCTTCACATTCTCCCGCAACTGGGGCTGCGAGGAAAAGGCTAAGAATTCCGAGCCCACCCGCTGGCGGTGAAGCAGGGCAGTCTGGAGAGAGTGCTGACATCTGGTCCGGACTGAAGGACCTGCCAACGATTACTGACATGTCGTATACTGTCACTGCATATGATTCTGTCACCATTGAAAGAATGGTGGAGGATTATATGAGTGACCGCATCCAAGTAGGCATGTCAGGCAGTCGGTAAGTATACTGGCAGGAAAAAGAGGCAATATGGAGGCCCTTGCACAAACTGGCTTTTTTTAACCTAAGTTGACCCCCCTCCAGTGTGTACTCCGAAAGAGTGTTTAGTGCAGCCGGTCACCTTGTCAGCGATCGTCGTACGAGGTTACTTCCACAAAATGTGGAGAAGATGATGTTCATCAAAATGAATTATAATCAATTCCTCCGTGGAGACATTCACCAGCAATTGCCTCCAGAAAGTACACAGGGACCTGAGATGGTGGATTCCAGTGGGGACGAATTAATACTCTGTGAGGAGGGGGATGTGCACAGTGAAAAGGGTGATGAATCGGAGGATGAGGAGGAGGTAGACATCTTGCCTCTGTAGAGCCAATTTGTGCAAGGAGAGATTGATTGCTTCTTTTTTGGTGGGGACCCAAACCAACCATTCATTTCAGCCACAGTCGTGTGGCAGACCCTGTTGCTGAAATGATGGGTTTGTTAAAGTGTACATGTCCTATTTATACAACATAAGGGTGGGTGGGAGGGCCCAAGGACAAAGGTGGGTGGGAGGGCCCAAGGACAATTCCATCTTGCACCTCTTTTTTATTTATTTATCTTTGCATCATGTGATGTTTGGGGCTAATTTTTTTAAGTGCCATCCTGTCTGACACTGCAGTGCCACTCCTAGATGGGCCAGGTGTTTGTGCCGGCCACTTGGGTCGCTTAGCTTAGTCATCCAGTGACCTTGGTTCAAATTTTAGGACTAAAAATAATATTGTGAGGTGTGAGGTGTTCAGAATAGACTGGAAATGAGTGGAAATTGTGGTTATTGAGGTTAATAATACTATGGGATAAAAATGACCCCCAAATTCTTTGATTTAAGCTGTTTTTGAGGGTTTTTTTTGTAAAAAAACACCCGAATCCAAAACACACCCAAATCCGACAAAAAAATTTCAGGGAGGTTTTGGCAAAACGCGTCCGAATCCATAACACGGCCACGGAACCGAATCCAAAACCAAAACACAAAACCCGAAAAATGTCCGGTGCACATCTTTAATATATATATATATATATATATATATATATATATATATAGACAAAACTTGAAAGCGGCACTCGGTACACATGCACAGCAACAACGGCATGTAGATCTACACGCCGTTGTTGCTGTGCATGTGTCCCGAGTGCCGCTTTCAAATTTTGTCTATATACTGCTGCTACGCAGGTTTGAGGGCACCGGACAGAGATATTGTTGCCTCTGGGAGTGCCGAGCCTCTTGTTCTATTTATATATATATATATATATATATATATATATTTATATTAACATGTTGACATTGTATGACTGTCTACACAGTAAATGTCAGCATGGTCATTGTCAACACTATGACCATGTCTACATTCTCATGTCAACATGATGAATGTCAACAGTATCACTGTATCATACCACACCCTAGATAATACAGACAGTCCTTCTACAATTCTTATATAGATTACACTGGTTGTAGGGATTGGTTTGGAGTCAAAGAGCTATCACAATTAGTGATGAGCGGGTTCGGTTCCTCGGAAACCGAACCCCCCCGAACTTCACCCATTTCACACGGGTCCGTGGCATACTCGGATTCTCCCATATGGCTCGGTTAAACCGAGCGCGCCCGAACGTCATCATCCCGCTGTCGGATTCTCGCGAGATTCGTATTCTATATAAGGAGCTGCGTGTCGCCGCCATTTTCACTCGTGCATTGGAAATGTTAGGGAGAGGACGTGGCTGGCGTCCTCTCAGTTTATTAATGATGCTGCAAATACTTGTGCCTATTGCTTAATTGTGGGGACTGGGGAGCAGCTGTATTAAATAGGAGGAGTACAGTGCAGAGTTTTGCTGATCAGTGACCACCAGTTTTTTCCGTTCTCTGCCTGAAAAACGCTCCATATCTGTGCTCAGTGTGCTGCATATATCTGTGCTCACACTGCTTTATTGTGGGGACTGGGGACCAGCAGTATTATATATGAGGAGTACAGTGCAGAGTTTTGCTGACCAGTGACCACCAGTATTATACGTTGTCTGCCTGAAAAACGCTCCATATCTTTGCTCAGTGTGCTGCATATATCTGTGCTCACACTGCTTTATTGTGGGGACTGGGGACCAGCAGTATTATATATGAGGAGTACAGTGCAGAGTTTTGCTGACCAGTGACCACCAGTATTATACGTTGTCTGCCTGAAAAACGCTCCATATCTGTGCTCAGTGTGCTGCATATATCTGTGCTCACACTGAATTATTGTGGGGACTGGGGACCAGTAGTATTATATAGGAGGAGTACAGTGCAGAGTTTTGCTGACAGTGACCACCAGTATATATAGCAGTACGGTACGGAAGGCCACTGCTCTACCTACCTCTGTGTTGTCAAGTATACTATCCATCTAGATTCTATACCTGTGGTGCATTTTAGTTTTGCAGTTTGCTGACAGTGACCACCAGTATATATAGCAGTACGGTACGGAAGGCCACTGGTCTACCTACCTCTGTGTCGTCAAGTATACTATCCATCTAAATTCTATACCTGTGGTGCATTTTAGTTTTGCAGTTTGCTGACAGTGACCACCAGTATATATAGCAGTACGGTACAGAAGGCCACTGCTCTACCTACCTCTGTGTCGTCAAGTATACTATCCATCTAGATTCTATACCTGTGGTGCATTTTAGTTTTGCAGTTTGCTGACAGTGACCACCAGTATATATAGCAGTACGGTACAGAAGGCCACTGCTCTACCTACCTCTGTGTCGTCAAGTATACTATCCATCTAGATTCTATACCTGTGGTGCATTTTAGTTTTGCAGTTTGCTGACAGTGACCACCAGTATATATAGCAGTACGGTACGGAGGCCACTGCTCTACCTACCTCTGTGTCGTCAAGTATACTATCCATCTAGATTCTATACCTGTGGTGCATTTTAGTTTTGCAGTTTGCTGACAGTGACCACCAGTATATATAGCAGTACGGTACGGAAGGCCACTGCTCTACCTACCTGTGTGTCGTCAAGTATACTATCCATCTAGATTCTATACCTGTGGTGCATTTTAGTTTTGCAGTTTGCTGACAGTGACCACCAGTATATATAGCAGTACGGTACGGATGGCCACTGCTCTACCTACCTCTGTGTCGTCAAGTATACTATCCATCTAGATTCTATACCTGTGGTGCATTTTAGTTTTGCAGTTTGCTGACACAGTGACCACCAGTATATATAGCAGTACGGTACGGAAGGCCACTGCTCTACCTACCTCTGTGTCGTCAAGTATACTATCCATCCATACCTGTGGTGCATTTCAGTTGTGCGCAGTATATATAGTAGTAGGCCATTGCTATTGATACTGGCATGTAATTCCACACATTAAAAAATGGAGAACAAAAATGTGGAGGTTAAAATAGGGAAAGATCAAGATCCACTTCCACCTCATGCTGAAGCTGCTGCCACTAGTCATGGCCGAGATGATGAAATGCCATCAACGTCGTCAGCCAAGGCCGATGCCCAATGTCATAGTAGAGAGCATGTAAAATCCAAAAAACAAAAGTTCAGTAAAATGACCCAAAAATCAAAATTGAAAGCGTCTGATGAGAAGCGTAAACTTGCCAATATGCCATTTACGACACGGATTGGCAAGGAACGGCTGATGCCCTGGCCTATGTTCATGGCTAGTGGTTCAGATTCACATGAGGATGGAAGCACTCATCCTCTCGCTAGAAAAATGAAAAGACTTAAGCTGGCAAATGCGCAGCAAAGAACTGTGCGTTCTTCTAAATCACAAATCCCCAAGGAGAGTCCAATAGTGTCGGTTGCGATGCCTGACCTTCCCAACACTGGACGGGAAGAGGTGGCGCCTTCCACCATTTGCACGCCCCCTGGAAGGAGCACCCGTGGTCCAGTTCTTGATAGTCAAATTGAAGATGTCACTGTTGAAGTACACCAGGATGAGGATATGGGTGTTGCTGGCGCTGGGGCGGAAATTGACAAGGAGAATTCTGATGGTGATGTGGTTTGTTTAAGGCAGGCACCCGGGGAGACACCTGTTGTCCGTGGGACGAATATGGCCATTGACATGCCTGGTCAAAATACAAAAAAAATCACCTCTTCGGTGTGGAATTATTTCAACACAAATGCGGACAACAGGTGTCAAGCTGTGTGTTGCCTTTGTCAAGCTGTAATAAGTAGGGGTAAGGACGTTAACCACCTAGGAACATCCTCCCTTATACGTCACCTGGACCGCATTCATCAGAAGTCAGTGACAAGTTCAAAAACTTTGGATGACAGCAGAAGCAGTCCACTGACCACTAAACCCTTCCTCTTGTAACCAAGCTCCTGCAAACCACACCACCAACTCCCTCAGTGTCAATTTCCACCTTACACAGGAAAGCCAATAGTCCTGCAGGCCATGTCACTGGCAAGTCTGATGAGTCCTCTCCTGCCTGGGATTCCTCCGATGCATCCTTGAGTGTAACGCCTACTGCTGCTGGCGCTGCTGTTGTTGCTGCTGGGAGTCGATCGCCATCCCAGAGGGGAAGTCGGAAAACCACTTGTACTACTTCCAGTAAGCAATTGACTGTCCAACAGTCCTTTGCGAGGAAGATGAAATATCACAGCAGTCATCCTGCTGCAAAGCGGATAACTCGTGTCTTGTCAGCCTGGGTGGTGAGAAACGTGTGTCCGGTATCCACCGTTAATTCACAGGCAACTAGAGACTTGATTGAGGTACTGTGTCCCCGGTACCAAATACCATCTAGGTTCCATTTCTCTAGGCAGGCGATACCGAAAATGTACACAGACGTCAGAAAAAGAGTCACCAGTGTCCTAAAAAATGCAGCTGTACCCAATGTCCACTTAACCACGGACATGTGGACAAGTGGAGCAGGGCAGACTCAGGACTATATGACTGTGACAGCTCACTGGGTAGATGTATTGTCTCCCGCAGCAAGAACAGCAGCGGCGGCACCAGTAGCAGCATCTCGCAAACGCCAACTCGTTCCTAGGCAGGCTACGCTTTGTATCACCGCTTTCCAGAAGAGGCACACAGCTGACAACCTCTTACGGAAACTGAGGAACATCATCGCAGAATGGCTTACCCCTATTGGACTCTCCTGGGGATTTGTGACATCGGACAACGCCACCAATATTGTGCGTGCATTACATCTGGGCAAATTCCAGCATGTCCCATGTTTTGCACATACATTGAATTTGGTGGTGCAGAATTATTTAAAAAACGACAGGGGTGTGCAAGAGATGCTGTCGGTGGCCCGAAGAATTGTGGGCCACTTTCGGCATTCAGCCACCGCGTGCCGAAGACTGGAGCACCAGCAAACAGTCCTGAACCTGCCCTGCCATCATCTGAAGCAAGAGGTGGTAACAAGGTGGAATTCAACCCTCTATATGCTTCAGAGGATGGAGGAGCAGCAAAAGGCCATTCAAGCCTATACATCTGCCTATGATATAGGCAAAGGAGGGGGAATGCACCTGACTCAAGGGCAGTGGAGAATGATTTCAACGTTGTGCAAGGTTCTGCAACCCTTTGAACTTGCCACACGTGAAGTCAGTTCAGACACTGCCAGCCTGAGTCAGGTCATTCCCCTCATCAGGCTTTTGCAGAAGAAGCAGGAGACATTGAAGGAGGAGCTAAAACAGAGCGATACCGCTAGGCATGTGGGACTTGTGGATGGAGCCCTTAATTCGCTTAACCAGGATTCACGGGTGGTCAATCTGTTGAGATCAGAGCACTACATTTTGGCCACCGTGCTCGATCCTAGATTTAAAACCTACGTTGTATCTCTCTTTCCGGCAGACACAAGTCTGCAGAGGTTCAAAGACCTGCTGGTGAGAAAATTGTCAAGTCAAGCGGAACGTGACCCGTCAACAGCTCCTCCTTCACATTCTCCCGCAACTAGGGCTGCGAGGAAAAGGCTAAGAATTCCGAGCCCACCCGCTGGCGGTGATGCAGAGCAGTCTGGAGCGAGTGCTGACATCTGGTCCGGACTGAAGGACCTGCCAACGATTACTGACATGTCGTCTACTGTCACTGCATATGATTCTGTCACCATTGAAAGAATGGTGGAGGATTATACGAGTGACCGCATCCAAGTAGGCACGTCAGACAATCCGTACGTATACTGGCAGGAAAAAGATGCAATTTGGAGGCCCTTGCACAAACTGGCTTTATTCTACCTAAGTTGCCCTCCCTCCAGTGTGTACTCCGAAAGAGTGTTTAGTGCAGCCGCTCACCTTGTCAGCAATTGGCGTATGAGGTTACTTCCAGAAAATGTGGAGAAGATGATGTTCATCAAAATGAATTATAATCAATTCCTCCGTGGAGACATTCACCAGCAATTGCCTACAGAAAGTACACAGGGATCTGAGATGGTGGATTCCAGTGGGGACGAATTAATAATCTGTGAGGAGGGGGATGTACACAGTGAATGGGGTGAGGAATCAGAGGATGATGATGAGGTGGACATCTTGCCTCTGTAGAGCCAGTTTGTGCAAGGAGAGATTGATTGCTTCTTTTTTGGTGGGGGCCCAAATCAACCAGTCATTTCAGTCACAGTCGTGTGGCAGACCCTGTGGCTGAAATGATGGGTTCGTTAAAGTGTGCATGTCCTGTTTATACAACATAAGGGTGGGTGGGAGGGCCCAAGGACAATTCCATCTTGCACCTCTTTTTTCTTTCATTTTTCTTTGCATCATGTGCTGTTTGGGGACTATTTTTTTAAGTGCCATCCTGTCTGACACTGCAGTGCCACTCCTAGATGGGCCAGGTGTTTGTGTCGGCCACTTGTGTCGCTTAGCTTAGTCACACAGCGACCTTGGTGCGCCTCTTTTTTTCTTTGCATCATGTGCTGTTTGGGGACTACTTTTTTTGAAGTGCAATCCTGCCTCACACTGCAGTGCCACTCCTAGATGGGCCAGGTGTTTGTGTCGGCCACTTGTGTCGCTTAGCTTAGCCATCCAGTGACCTCGGTGCAAATTTTAGGACTAAAAATAATATTGTGAGGTGTGAGGTGTTCAGAATAGACTGAAAATGAGTGTAAATTATGGTTATTGAGGTTAATAATACTATGGGATCAAAATGACCCCCCAAATTCTATGATTTAAGCTGTTTTTGAGGGTTTTTTGTAAAAAAACACCCGAATCCGACAAAAAATGTTCAGGGAGGTTTTGGCAAAACGCGTCCGAATCCAAAACACGGCCGCGGAACCGAATCCAAAACCAAAACACAAAACCCGAAAAATTTCCGGTTCACATCTCTAATCACAATACAGTCTAGGTGTTACTATGTCTTTGATGTGACTGGTTGGTATCCTGGATTCTGCTGTGTTCAGCATCACACATCTTGGCATCGCATTAGATGATAACATAAGTCTTTCTTCGATTTTTACTGCTGCATTGTTTTTTGACCAATGACACATTGGGCCTGACTCGCATACAGCTCCATATGTAGCCGTATCTAGCTAATTTTAGCCAACTGCATATGTGCAGTAGTGAACCTAAGCATCTTTGCATATCTCCAGATAATTCTCAGTTGGACAGAACTCAGACATTTAACATTATTGTAGGTAAGGTGTACTAAGCTTTGGGGAGTGATGACATGGAGTGAGATGAAGCTCTTAACTGTCATTTTAACATTGCAGTTAGGAGATGGTTGGCTGGTACTTTATCTCTCTCCACTTTATCTCTCTCCCAAGCTTAGTATGTCTCCCCATATGAGAAATGGGTGATTACTTTCTGGGCAGAGGCAAGGAAAGAACCCCTTGTGGGAGTGTTATTGGAGTGCCATAATCATGTTGCCAGAGTTGCATTTGTCAAGGGGGCACTTTTACCAGATGGATCTCTTAAAGCCAGCATGGGAGAAGTGCCAAGTCAAGTGATGATAGCTGGAATCATGGATGGAAAATATGTGAGCGGCGTAATGCATACGCTTGAAGACATGTGTGAAGTCATTAGTATGCTGTTACCATAATATTAGCATTCCATATTGAGACTCAGAATCAGACCCATCATGCCTGATTCAGGTGCTGCCGATGTTGGACGCAGTGGAGTGATTTGTCTTCTTCTACGTATGTGTCTATGTTGCACTGCACATGCGTCCAGATTGCATGTGCACAGATTCAGAGTTGCGAAAAAGGCACATGGGAGAACCACGGTCTCAGTAGTGTGTTGAAAATGTAGCGGGCATTCCTGAGCGGTGACTGGGAGGAGGCTTAGCGCACACACGGAGATGGTACGTCTTATAGGCGTGTTATGAGAGTTCTGCAGAAGTGTCGTGAAAGTGGTTACGCTCACAGACGCTCAACCACTCAGATAAGAGGTCATTCTTGGCTGGATAAACTGCACCCTCCAAAGGGGTGGTACATGTTCTGATGGTGCAACTGATGGTGCATCTAAAGATGAACCAACTGATATTTCAGCATCTACTGATGCTGACAGTCCTTGCACATTCGTATGCACAGATGTACCCCAGGTAAGGACTTTGTAGCAGCAATTGCATAAAGTCTCAGATGGGTGACAGCTTATAAAAGTAGATTCTGACATGGTTTCGTCCAACTCAGGATCAGCCCCATAAAGAGCATTGACTATTTCAGAGCTTTACCAGTTCCCTGCCTAAGCACAGTTGTGTTTTGTTACACACCTACCTACTAGATAGTCTATGACTGACCTGCAGTCCTAGTTCCCTTATGGAATCCCCAAGGTGTAATGATGCTCAGGACCTGAACTGGAGCCCAGGTCTACAGGCTGCCAACAGGGCCAGATCTAGTCCTTGTGGCGCCACGGGCGAAAAAAATAGGTGTGTGGCTTCATGAACGGGCGTGGTCAGTTATGCCCCCAGTAGTATTGCCCCCAGTAGAGTTGTGCCCCCTAGTTTGTGCCCCCAGTAGTATTGCCCCCAGTAGAGTTGTTCCCCCTAGTTTGTGCCGCTTACAAAAAAAATTAATTAATACTCACCAACCCCGCTCCTGATTCCCGACCGCTGCTGCCCTCCATGTCCGGCCGCCGTCACCGCTCCTCTGATCTATGGGAGAGACATCATGACGTCTCTCCCATAGCACCGCATAGACACTAGAGGTCAATCATGACCTCTAGTGTCTATGTGCGGCTCCAACAATGCAGTGCGGGTGCACGATGACTTCATCGCGCACCACACAGTCAGCACCGCACAGCAGCGCACAGCACTGCACAGCACCGGGGGGCACCACCAGTAGCGGATCTTGCCACAGCAGCGGCGTCCACCGATAGGCGGCGCCCTGGGCAAAATCCTGCATGCCCGTAGCAAGATCTGCTACTGGCTGCCAAGTATATTAGCAGTGCATATACAGAGTTAGGTTTTCTGAGAGCATTCGCATTGTCTAAGGAACAAGTCATTTACATAATAATATTCTAACATGATCCTTGTTAATAATAATAATAGGACCCTTAAGTATTTCTACATAAATTTACATGATCTCTATAATTTATTCACAGGAGAATTGAAAACTCAATTTCAGCATATGCAGCAATAACCTGCTGCTGTAATTTGTTCTCATTGAGATTTTGTGGGTTTTTGCTGAATGAAGTTGACTAGGACAGTCAGATATAGATGATCAAATTAATATGCAAGAAATTACATTCTCAGAAAGATGGCGCAGACTGTAAGATGTCCTTTTGAAGGGAAAGGAAGTTATTGCATTCATGATGATAAGTATGTATAGGTATATCTTGCATTTCTAAGTGAGTGGACATCCTTCATGCTTGCTGTCATATTTGGACAATCATTAAGGTTAAGATGAGCTTGGGTTAAATTATCCAAATGCCTTCCATGGTACATAGAATACAGTTATAGGGGGAGATGTAGCAAAGCTTGAATAGAGATAAAGTGGGTAGAGATAAAGGACCAACCAATCAGTTCCTAACTGTCATTTTTCAGACACAGGACCCTATTCAGTACAGATTGCATATTCTGCTAAAAAGCAGAATTGCAATCTGTTCTTTCACATGCTGGGAGCTGCCCATCGCAGGGCAAGGCTGCCCAGCATGCTACCCACCGCCCACCAACTGCGACCACGCTCTAATTGCAATTGCGCTGCTATGAGTGCCTGATCGCAGAAACTAGGGAAGCCTCCTGCCTGCGTAGCCATCTTTTCATTCGTAGCAGCTGCATGTGAGGTCACACAGCAGCACTAAAAATGCCGGCGCCCCGCCCCCTTTTCCCCGCGCCACCCTCGCCATGGTCTGTGAATGCCCCCTGCCCGCCTCGCGAACACCTCTGCCTGGGAGAAACATTTGCAGTTAATGCGAGCCGACCACATTAACTGCATGCGCACGTGCAGGACAGGACCTGTGCATGAGCCCTGTGGGTCATTCTCAAAAATTGCGTTTGCGTCGGTAACAGGATAGCTGTGAGCTAATTGGCCGGTACTTTATCATTTCCAATTTTATCTCTCTCCAATCATTGATACATCTCCCCCACAATCTCCTAAAACAGAAGAAATACACAGACATGAGAAGTGACAGTAGGCAGGAGGGTTGCCCACTGTCCCAGGAGCCGAGAAACTCACCCCCAAACTCGTGAACCTTTCATAAATAAAGTATTTAAGTTTCACTGTTAATTAAAGTAATATTACCAGTCATATATTATCTGCAATGCCCCCCCCCGCCCTCCATGCAGAGCAGAGGGTATTGAGTGGGGGGCTGCCATTTGGAGCAGTGAAATCTGTTCATTAAACAGTGAAATCTTCTCTGAGAGTAACAAGCATTTACACTCACTAAGGGGCTTATGTATCAGACCCAGTAACTGTGCTGTAATTGCTTATTGCTGTAATTTTGCAGCAATAAGAACTTATATACTGCCCGAATGT
Organism: Pseudophryne corroboree; assembly: GCF_028390025.1. NCBI lineage: Eukaryota > Metazoa > Chordata > Amphibia > Anura > Myobatrachidae > Pseudophryne > Pseudophryne corroboree. The sequence goes on along the minus strand of NC_086454.1, from coordinate 279,674,938 downwards.
ATTAAAAGGCACACACAGGGGCATCCTACGATGTGCTTGGAATAAAGTGACTGCATGAGAGGTCTCCACTCCTTTATTGGGAAACCTGTGCATGCACGGTCTACTGACTATACATGTACAGCAACCACTGTCGGGGAGGGTTTCTTGTGGAACCCTCTCCCAGTAATTTCAGCGAAGTGTAGCCATAGGCTACAGCGGCTAATGCCATATTCAGATTCCTACTTCTTAGAGGGCGGAGGACAAACTACGGTATGGAATTCTTAGGATTCCGGTGCATGGTAAATCTGACAGTTTTGCAACCTATGGAGGATGCAGCTGCTGTTGGTAATGGAAAGTCGCATGAAACCCACATTTACATTTCAATAGACTTATATACCTGCCCCCCCCCGCAGTGCACATGGTTTTGCCCAACTGCTAACAAATTTGCTGCTGCGATCAGATCTGAATTAGGCCCCTTAATCGCATCCCATACGGCTGTGTGGTGCCAGAACTTAGCACACCGCTGTGCTGCTGTGATCAAACAGGGTGAGCATACTGACTGACCTGTCAGTCTACCTGTCCGCCGGCAGATCTCCTAAGTGACATGGTGTATGTGAGAATCATCTTACTGACATAATTTGACGGTTCTATCTGCTACACAGTGGATGGCTACTAAGAAATACAGGGGGTAATTCTGAGTTGATCGCAGCAGGAATTTTGTTAGCAGTTGGGCAAAACCATGGGGGTAATTCTGAGTTAATCACAGCAGGATATTTGTTAGCAGTTGGGCAAAACCATGTGCACTGCAGGAAGGGCAGATATAACGTGCAGAGGGGGTCATTCCGAGTTGTTCGCTCGTTATTTTTTTCTCGCAATGGAGCGATTAGTCGCTAATGCGCATGCGCAATGTCCGCAGTGCGACTGCGCCAAGTAAATTTGCTATGCAGTTAGGTAATTTACTCATGGCATTACGAGGTTTTTTCTTCGTTCTGGTGATCGTAATGTGATTGACAGGAAGTGGGTGTTTCTGGGCGGAAACTGGCCGTTTTATGGGAGTGTGTGAAAAAACGCTACCGTTTCTGGGAAAAACGCGGGAGTGGCTGGAGAAACGGAGGAGTGTCTGGGCGAACGCTGGGTGTGTTTGTGACGTCAAACCAGGAACGACAAGCACTGAACTGATCGCACTGGCAGAGTAAGTCTCGAGCTACTCAGAAACTGCACAGAGAAGTCTTTTCGCAATATTGCGAATCTTTCGTTCGCAATTTTGATAAGCTAAGATTCACTCCCAGTAGGCGGCGGCTTAGCGTGTGCAAAGCTGCTAAAAGCTGCTTGCGAGCGAACAACTCGGAATGACCCCCAGAGAGAGTTAGATTTGGGTGTGGTGTGTTCAATCTGCAATCTAAATTGCAGTGTAAAAATAAAGCAGCCAGTATTTACCTTGCACAGAAACAATATAACCCACCCAAATCTAACTCTCTCTGCAAACGTTATATCTGCACCCCCCTGCAGTGCACATGGGCTCTCATTCCGAGTTGTTCGCTCGCAAAAGGCGATTTTAGCAGTATTGCACACGCTAAGCCGCCGCCTACTGGGAGTGAATCTTAGCTTCTTAAAATTGCGAACGAAAGATTCGCAATATTGCGATTACACATCTCGTAGCAGTTTCAGAGTAGCTTCAGACTTACTCGGCATCTGCGATCAGTTCAGTGCTTATCGTTCCTGGTTTGACGTCACAAACACACCCAGCGTTCGGCCAGACACTCCTCCGTTTCTCCAGCCACTCCCGCGTTTTTTCCGGAAACGGTAGCGTTTTTTCCCACACGCCCATAAAACGGCCTGTTTCCGCCCAGTAACACCCATTTCCTGTCAATCACACTACGATCGCCTGAGCGAAGAAAAAGCCGTGAGTAAAAATCCAAACTTCATAGCAAATTTACTTGGCGCAGTCGCAGTGCGGACATTGCGCATGCGCACTAAGCGGAAAAACGCTGCGATGCGAAGAAATTTTCCGAGCGAACGACTCGGAATGACCTCCATGGTTTTGCCCAACTGCTAAAAAATTTCCTGCTGTGATCAACTTGGAATTACCCCCATAGTGTACTGCGAGTGACATTTGCTACTTTGGGCTGTTGCCACAGCGGAAACTGTCAACAAACTATGGGGGTAATTCCAAGTTGTTCGCAGCAGGATTTTTGATAGCAACTGGGCAAAACCATATGCACTGCAGGGGAGGCAGATATAACATGTGCAGAAAGAGTTAGATTTGGGTGGGTTATATTGTTTCTGTGCAGGGTAAATACTGGCTGCTTTATTTTTACACTGCAAATTAGATTGCAGATTGGACACACCACACCCAAATCTAACTCTCTCTGCACATGTTATATCTGCCTCCCCTGCAGTGCACATGATTTTGCCCAGTTGCTATCAAAAATCGTGCTGCGATCAACTTGGAATTACCCCCTATATTGTTACAATTTCTACATTGGTATATAAATACTAATAAGAAAGATTAATATATTATAATAAGATTTTACTTACCGATAAATCTATTTCTCGTAGTCCGTAGTGGATGCTGGGACTCCGTAAGGACCAGGGGGATATAGCGGCTCCGCAGGAGACAGGGCACACTAATAAAAGCTTTAGGATCAGGTGGTGTGCACTGGCTCCTCCCCCTATGACCCTCCTCCAAGCCTCAGTTAGGATACTGTGCCCGGACGAGCGTGCATAATAAGGAAGGATATTGAATCCCGGGTAAGACTCATACCAGCCACACCAATCACACCGTACAACCTGTGATCTGAACCCAGTTAACAGTATGATAACAACGAAGGAGCCTCTGAAAAGACGGCTCACAACAAGAATAACCCGATTTTTGTAACAATAACTATGTACAAGTATTGCAGACAATCCGCACTTGGGATGGGCGCCCAGCATCCACTACGGACTACGAGAAATAGATTTATCGGTAAGTAAAATCTTATTTTCTCTGACGTCCTAGTGGTTGCTGGGACTCCGTAAGGACCATGGGGATTATACCAAAGCTCCCAAACGGGCGGGAGAGTGCGGATGACCCTGCAGCACCGAATGAGAGAACTTCATGTCCTCCTCAGCCAGGGTATCAAATTTGTAGAATTTAGCAAACGTGTTTGCCCCTGACCAAGTAACTGCTCGGCAAAGTTGTAAAGCCGAGACCCCTCGGGCAGTCGCCCAAGATGAGCCCCCTTCCTTTTGGAATGGGCTTTTACAGATTTTGGCTGTGGCAGGCCTGCCACAGAATGTGTAAACTGAATTGTATTACAAATCCAGCGAGCAATCGTCTGCTTAGAAGCAGGAGCACCCATCTTGTTGGGTGCATACAGGCTAAACAGCGAGTCAGATTTTCTGACTCCAGCCGTCCTGGAAACATATTTTTCAGGGCCCTGACAACGTCAATTAACTTGGAGTCCTCCAAGTCCCTAGTACCCGCAGGTACCACAATAGGTTGGTTCATGTGAAAAACAGAAAACACCTTAAGGAGAAATTGAGGACGAGTCCTCAATTCTGCCCTGTCAGAATGAAAAATTAAGTAAGGGCTTTATATATGATAAAGCCGCCAATTCTGACACACGCCTGGCTGAAGCCAGGGCTAATAGCATCGTCACCTTCCATGTGAGATATTTTAAGTCCACAGTGGTGAGTGGTTCAAACCAATGTGACTTTAGGAAACTCAAAACAACATTGAGATCCCAAGATGCCACTGGGGCACAAAAGGAGGCTGTATATGCAGTACCCCTTTTACAAACATCTGAACGTCAGGCACTAAAGCCAGTTCTTTCTGGAAGAAATTCGACAGGGCCGAAATTTGAACCTTAATGGACCCTAATTTTAGGCCCATAGACAGTCCTGTTTTCAGGAAATGTAGGAAACGACCCAGTTGGAATTCCTCTGTAGGGGCCTTCTTGGCCTCACACCACGCAACATATCTTCACCAAATGCGGTGAAAATGTTTTGCGGTTACATCCTTCCTGTCTTCGACCAGGGTAGGGATGACTTCATCTGGAATGCCCTTTCAGGATCCGGCGTTCAACCGCCATGCCGTCAAACGCGGCCGCGGTAAGTCTTGGAACAGACAAGGCCCCTGCTGGAGCAGTTCCTTTCTTAAAGGTAGAGGCCACGGGTCTTCCGTGAACATCTCTTGAAGTTTCGGGTACCAAGTCCTTCTTGGCCAATCCGGAACCACGAGTATCGTTCTTACTCATCTCCCTCTTATGATTCTCAGTACTTTTGGTATGAGAGGCATAAGAGGGAACACATACTCTGACTGGTACACCCACAGTGTTACCAGAGCGTCCACCGCTATTGCCTGAGGGTCCCTTGACCTGGCGCAACATCTGTCTAGTTTTTTGTTCAGGCGGGACGCCATCATGTCCACCTTTGGTTTTTCCCAACGGTTTACAATCATGTGGAAGACTTCCCGATGAAGTCCCCACTCTCCCGGGTGGAGGTCATGCCTGCTGAGGAAGTCTGCTTCCCAGTTTTCCACTCCCGGAATGAACACTGCTGAGAGTGTTATCACATGATTTCTCGCCCAGCGAAGAATCCTTGTAGTTTCTGCCATTTCCCTCCTGCTTCTTGTGCCGCCCTGTCTGTTTACGTGGGCGACTGCCGTGATGTTGTCCCACTGGATCAATACCGGCTGACCTTGAAGCAGAGGTCTTGCTAAGCTTAGAGCATTGTAAATTGCCCTTAGCTCCAGTATATTTATGTTGAGAGAAGTCTCCAGACTTGATCACACTCTCTGGAAATTTTTTCCTTGTGTGACTGCTCCCCAGCCACTCAGGCTGGCATCCGTGGTCACCAGGACCCAGTCCTGAATGCCGAATCTGCAGCCCTTTCATAGATGAGCACTCTGCAGCCACCGCAGAAGAAACACCCTTGTCCTTGGAGACAGGGTTATCCGCTGATGCATCTGAAGATGCGATCCGGACCATTTTTCCAGCAGATCCCACGGAAAGGTTCTTGCGTGAAATCTACCGAATGGGATCTTTTGTAAGAAACCACCATTTTTCACAGGATCCTTGTGCAATGATGCACTGATACTTTTCCTGGTTTTAGGAGGTTCCTGACTAGCTCGGATAACTCCCTGGCTTTCTTCTCCGGGATAAAACATCCTTTTCTGGACTGTGTCCAGAATCATCCCTAGGAACAGTAGACGTGTCGTCGGAAAAAACTGCGATTTTTGAATATTTAGAATCCACTCGTGCTGTCGTAGAACTACTTAAGATAGTGCTACTCCGACCTCCAACTGTTCTCTGGACCTTGCCCTTATCAGGAAAGCGTCCATATTTATTTTAAGAAGAATCATCATTTCGGCCATTACCTTGGTAAAGACCCGGGGTGCCGTGGACAATCCAAACGGCAGCGTCTGAACTGATAGTGACAGTTCTGTACCACGAACCTGAGGTACCCTTGGTGAGAAGGCAAATTTGGACATGTAGGTAAGCGTCCCTGATATCCAGTGACACCATATCGTCCCCTTCTTCCTGGTTCGCTATCACTACTCTGAGTGACTCCATCTTGATTTGAACGCTTGTATGTAAGTGTTCAAATATTTCAGATCTCACCGAGCCGTCTGGCTTCAGTACCACAATATAGTGTGGAATAATACCCCTTCCCTTGTTGTAGAAGGGGTACTTTGATTATCACCTGCTGGGAATACAGCCTGTGAATTGTTCCCAATACTGCCTCCCTGTCGGAGGGAGACGTTGGTAAAGCAGACTTCGGGAACTTGTGAGGGGGAGACGTCTCGAATTTCCAATGTACACCTGGGATACTACGTGTAGGATCCAGGAGTCCACTTGTGAGTGAGCCCCCTGCGTGCTGAAACTCTTGAGATGACCCCCTACCGCACCTGAGTCCGCTTGTACGGCCCCAGCGTCATGCTGCGGACTTGGCAGAAGCTGTGGAGGGCTTCTGTTCCTGGGAATGGGCTGCCTGCTGCAGTCTTCTTCCCTTTCCTCTACCCCTGGGCAGATATGACTGGCCCTTTTGCCCGCCTGCCCTTATGGGGACGAAAGGACTGAGACTGAAAAGACTGTGTCCTTTTCTGCTGAGATGTGACTTGGGGTAACAAAAGGTGGATTTTTCAGCTGTTGCCATGGCCACCAGGTCCGATGGACCGCCCCTTTATACGGCAATACTTCCATGTGCCGTCTGGAATCTGCATCACCTGACCACTGTCGTGTCTTCGTCTGGCAGATATGGACATCACATTTACTCTTGATGCCAGAATGCAAATATCCCTCTGCGCATCTCGCATATATAGAAATGCATCTATAGTCAATAATGTCAAGGGTATCAATATTTTCAGTCAGGAAATCCGACCAAGCCCCCTCAGCTCTGCACATCCAGGCTGAGGCGATTGCTGGTCGTAGTATAACACCAGTATGTGTGTATATACTTTTAGGATATTTTTCAGCTTCCTATCAGCTGGCTCCTTGAGGGCTGCCGTATCTGGAGACGGTAACGCCCCTTGTTTTTATAAGCGTGTGAGCGCCTTATCCACCCTAAGGTGTGTTTCCCAACTCGCCCTAACTTCTGGCGGGAAAGGGTATACCGCCAATAATTTTCTATCGGAGGAAACCCACGTATCATCACACACTTCATTTAATTTATCTGATTCAGGAAAAACTACAAGTAGTTTATTCACACCCTACATAATACCCTTATTTGTGGTACTTGTAGTATCAGAAATATGTAACACCTCCTTCATTGCCCTTAACATGAAACGTGTGGCCCTAAAGGAAAATACGTTTGTTTCTTCACCGTCGACACTGGAGTCAGTGTCCGTGTCTGTGTCTGTGTCGACCGACTGAGGTAAATGGGCGTTTTTACAAGCCCCTGACGGTGTCTGAGACGCCTGGACAGGTACTAATTTGTTTGCCGGCCGTCTCATGTCGTCAACCGACCTTGCAGCGTGTTGACATTATCACGTAATTCCTAAATAAGCCATCCATTCCAGTGTCGACTCCCTAGAGAGTGACATCACCAATACAGGCAATTTGCTCCGCCTCCTCACCAACATCGTCCTCCTACATGTCGACACACACGTACCGACACACATCACACACACAGGGAATGCTCTGATAGAGGACAGGACCCCACTAGCCCTTTGGGGAGACAGAGGGAGAGTTTGCCAGCACACACCAAAAACGCTATAATTATACAGGGACAACCCCTTATACAAGTGTTTTCCCTTATAGCATTTTTATATATGTAATCATATCGCCAAATAAGTGCCCCCCCTCTCTGTTTTAACCCTGTTTCTGTAGTGCAGTGCAGGGGAGAGCCTGGGAGCCTTCCTCACAGCAGAGCTGAGCAGGAAAATGGCGCCGTGTGCTGAGGAGAATAGGCCCCGCCCCCTTTTCGGCGGGCTCTTCTCCCGGAGTTTGTGAGATCTGGCAGGGGTTAAATACATCCATATAGCCTCAAGGGCTATATGTGATGTATTTTAGCCATAAAAAGGTATTATACATTGCTGCCCAGGGCGCCCCCCCCAGCGCCCTGCACCCTCAGTGACAGTTGGTGACTGTTGGTGAAGTGTGCTGACAACAATGGCGCACAGCTGCAGTGCTGTGCGCTACCTTATGAAGACTGAAAGTCTTCTGCCGCCTGTTTCTGGACCTCTTCAACTTCGGCATCTGCAAGGGGGGTCGGCGGCACGGCTCCGGGACCGGACTCCATGGCTGGGCCTGTGTTCGATCCCTCTGGAGCTAATGGTGTCCAGTAGCCTAAGAAGCAAATCCATCCTGCACGCAGGTGAGTTTACTTCTCTCCCCTAAGTCCCCCGTAGCAGTGAGCCTGTTGCCAGCAGGACTCACTGAAAATAAAAAACCTAACTTAAACTTTTATTCTAAGCAGCTCAGGAGAGCCACCTAGATTGCACCCTTCTCGTCGGGCACAAAAATCTAACTGAGGCTTGGAGGAGGGTCATAGGGGGAGGAGCCAGTGCACACCACCTGATCCTAAAGCTTTTATTAGTGTGCCCTGTCTCCTGCGGAGCCGCTATATCCCCCTGGTCCTTACGGAGTCCCAGCATCCACTAGGACGTCAGAGAAAATTTTATTAAGGGCTCTTCTTAGAGTGAAGTACATTGCCAGGGGCGCTTGCACCCCTAGATACACCCCTGCCGCATTGATATTATTGGTAGCAAATCCCATCATCATGCCTCACTGCCCCGCTCACTTCAACGGAGAAGTGTGAGTGTGAAGGAGTCCTTGACTTAGGTGGTCATTCCGAGTTGATCGCACGTAGCAATTTTTTGCTGCTTGTGCGATCAACTTGACGCCGCCTATGGGGGAGTGTATTTATGCATAGCAGGGCTGCAATCACTTGTGCAGCCCTGCTATGCTAAAAAAGTTTCCTGCAAAACAAGACCAGGATCAGACCTAGTTACCTTGTGCGACGGATCCAGCGACGAAGGTCCCGGGATTGACGTCAGACATCTGTCCTCCAAACGCCTAGACGCGCCTGCGTTCGGATCTCCACGCCCAGAAAACAGTGAGTAGATGCCCCGGAATGCCTCCACGCTGTCAATCTTCTTGCAATCGCGCTAGCGATCACTTTCTTCTTTGTTCTAGCCGCTGCCGGGCACAGTAGCACCACTACACCAGGTAGAGTCCCTTTTACACATTACGGCAGATAGATTCCCCTTTTTACACATTATGGCAGACATCATCCCCTTATTACACATTACGACAGACAGAGTCCCCCTTTTTACACATTACGACAGACAGAATCCCCCTTTTCACACATTACGGCAGACAGCGTCCCCCTTTTTACACATTACGGCAGCCAGTCCCCCTTTTTACACATTACGACAGACAGAATCCCCCTTTTTACACATTACGGCAGACAGCGTCCCCTTTTTACACATTACGGCAGACAGCATCTACTTCTTACACATTACGGCAGACAGTGTCCCCCTTTTTAAACATTACGGCAGACAGCGTCCCCTTTTTACACATTACAGCAAACAGCGTCCCCTTATTACACATTACGGCAGAAAGCGTCCCCTTATTACAAATTATGGCAGACAGCATCCCCTTAGTACACATTACGGCAGTCTGTCCCCCTTTTTACACATTACGGCAGCCAGTCCCCCTATTTTACACATTACGACAGAGACAGACAGAATAGACAGACAGACAGACAAAATAGATTATACTTACTGTCTCCGCTGGCTCAGGCAGTCAGGCTCCTTGGTGCAGGCCACCAGGCAGATCCCGGGCAGGCAGGGAAGGAGGAGGAGGGAGGGGGAGGGAGGGGGACTCGGGAGCCGCAGCAGCGCACTGTAATTGGTGGCGGTGCCACTGTAGCTGTCTCCTTCCACATAGGCTAGTCGCCGCTGCTGTGTATGCTGGAATGAGGGAAGCGCATCCCAACATGCACAGCGGCGGCAGCCAGCAAATGTGGAAGGAGAGGGACAGCTGCAGCGACGCCGCCACCAATTACAGTGCGCTGCTGCGGCTCCCGAGTCCTCCTCCTTCTCACCTGCCCCCGGAGCTGCTCCTCTCCTCGATCAGCACACAGGTGGCTTGTAATGAGTCCATTTGACTCATTACAATGCTATTGACTTTAGGGAATGCGGGCAGTTGCGCCAGGCACACCTGGCACACACGTAGTTACGGCCCTGTGCTCAGCTGTAAGTTAATGTAGCTCCCTCCCTCTCACTTTAGAAACTTTCCTCTTTCCTGAAAGGGACATTAGTGGTCCAGGATTCTGATCCTTCTACCATACTGAGCGCAGTCAATATCTTGTGCTTCTTATAATCAGGGCCGGTTCTACACCTTGTGGCGCCCAGTGCGAAAGTTTACACTGGCGCCCCCCCCCCCGTGGCAAAACAGATTGTGCGCGCAAAAAATAGGGGCGTGGCCACAGTTATGCTCCCAGTAGCTGTGCCCCCAGATTTTCCCCAAGTAGTTGTGACCTCCAGTTGATTTGCCCCCAGTAGTTGTACCCCCTGTTGCTGTGCCCCCTGTTGCTTTGCCCCCAGTAGTTGTGCCCCCTGTTGCTTTGCACCCAGTAGTTTTGCCGCGTTTCTTTGCCCCAGTAGTTGTGCCCCTTCTTTCTTTGCCCCCAGTAGTTGTGCCCCGTTTCTTTGCCCCCAGCAGTTGTGCCCCCTCATTCTTTGCCCCCAGTAGTTATGCCCCGTTTCTTTGCCCCCAGCAGTTGTGCCCCCTCATTCTTTGCCCCCAGTAGTTGTGCCTCGTTTCTTTGCCCCCAGTATTTGTGCACACACACACACACACACACACACACACAAAAAAAATAAAAAAAAAAACCAATACTTACCACTGCCCCGCTCCTGCTTCCCGATCGCTGCTGCTGCTCCGTCTGGCCGTTGGCTCCTCTCTATGGGAGAGACGTCATGACGTCTCTCCCATAGCAGCGCCGTACAGATACTAGAGGTCAATACTGACCTCTGGTATCTGTCCCTGGTGCCGGCTGCAGCGGACGCCCACACAGCCCACGGCGTCTGCTGCAGCCGTGGAGCGGGGTGCGGGCAGGCGGCGGTGCCTGCGGGGTGACTGCGGCCGCAGCGCTCCGGGCGAAGGCACTGCTTGCCCGCACCAAGATCCGCTCCTTCTTAGAATTTATACTACCAAAAGCAAAAGCAAAGGTCTGTAGGCAAAATGTTCACTGACTTACTGTACAAAGGTCTGTAGGCAAAATGTTTACTGACTTACTGTACAGCTGGGTAGGGGTTAACTATGCTTCCTTTTGCTACATGCTTCCCAGCTACTAGTACTTAGCCTGGCCCCTAGTTTCATCTGCACTGTGTTAGGTGCAGTGTAGTAATTACAGACCTCTCCATTAGACAATGCTTTGCTCCTAGTGTAGAGAAATTGGAGAAGGAATCTGAAGCCCCCTTCCGCTCCACCACTTTAGCCAAATTGGGGTTACCGGGTCAGCTCTCTACAATGAAGCCGCTCCTGGAGTCCAGCTGCCTGCCTTCTGAGTTGTGAAGCCCTCCTCACAGTCACCTCAGCCTCAGCTGCAAGAATACGCAGGGCTCTGCCTCACACAGCGCAGCCCGTCTCTTCAAAAGGCCACCTCCAATCTGCCCTCTATAACAGGAGGCGCAGCCCACTCTACTGCAATCCCCTCAGGACTCCTGTACTGCTTCCAAAATGGCCGCTTAACTGTCACTTTCCTCCCCTGACATGCTGCAGCTCCATACTGTAACTGTCACTTTCCTCCTATATGCTGCAGCTCACGCTGCTGATTGTCTGTTACTGGCAAGATATGTCTTTTTTAGAAGGAGGGAGCACAAAAAAAGATTAAGGCTCACAGAAGGACTTAATATGTACATAAAGTTGAATACATGTCTGTGGCAGCCCTGACGGGGTGCCACAGGTATCCTATTAGCTGCAGTAAATTACCGCAGCTATCCTATTGGACCCAGAGGCAGAACTCTGGGAGGCAACGGAGTCATCTGCCGCCGGGCTCCTGCTCTAAAGGGGGGCACCTCTCCTCCCATTCTGTGACACCATTGAATTAAGTTAATTGATAGCTGTCGCTGTCTTTTCAGTGGCTGACTTCCTAACTGGTCCCTGCACCTTACAAGTCACACCCTCTTTATTATACTGAATATACACATTTTACAAGTATCACACCCAGGATTAGAAACCACAACCTATTACACTGGAAACAGACACCTTACTGATGAAGCTGTTTGCTCCTGTATAGGAAATATGAGAATTTTAACTATATGAAGATACTTCTCTGACAATTACACGTAACTTCATATAGTTAGAATTCTCATGCTTCCTCTACAGGAGCAAATAACTCTATCAGTAAAGTGTCTGCTGTTAGTGTAACAGGTCATGGGTTCTAATCCTGGGTATGACGGCTAAGAAATGTGTCATTTAAAATATAAGACAATTAAATGTATAAATACAGTATATATATTTTTTTCAGAACACTCCATATACACACACATGTACACACACACTCACACACACACACATACATATATATATATATATATATATACACACACACACACACACACGCACACATACATACATATGTGACTGTGCAACTGTGACGAACTTACGCCACTAATTAGACCTGTAGCCCGACACTCATCGGGGATTTTGCTTTGCGTACCTCGGGCACCAAAAAGCACTATTATGGCGATTACTAAAATGCTTTTTACATTGTATAATGGTCACTAAGATGCATTCTTAACTGGATGAAGGTCACTGTAAAGCTCTCTGTAGTTTATAATGGACCATGATGCTCTCTGTATTAAATGATAGTCATTGGAATGCTTTCTTTATGGCATGGCAGTCATTATGATGCTGTCTGTCTTGTGTGATGGTTACTGACATATTCTATTGTTACAAGCCGCCATGCGGCTTGTCTCCATGATGGGTCCCAGTTGTTGCCAGGCAACTGAGACATTGCGTCTTCCAGCTGCAGTGCAGACAGTCCAGCTGGTTGCTGGGCAGCCGAGATGCTGGACGGGAACTGCATTGCGGCTAACTAGTGATCAGGAAATCAGCAGTACATGCTGCACCATAGCTGCCGATGATCTATAATTACTATGGGATGTCTGTTTGCTCTCATTGGTTGCTCTTCCTGTTATTAGGGAGCCAGAACATCTGACCCATGCCAGTTATGGCTTATACTTTGTGTAAGTTGCTGGTCTATGTCCCAGGTTCCTGTAGATACCTTGCCTGTTTCTGTGGATACTCTGCCTGTCCATACCTTGTTTGTCCGTCATGCCTACACCTTTCCACAACTGTCTACGTTCCTAGATTTATATCACAATGGTTATTTTTCCTGTCCCTGCACTCATCTTGCTAGTAGTAACCATTCACATTGTGCTTCGCATACCTAATCTGCCAATTAACCTCTTAGTCTCCGGTCAGGTTGCATCCTGCTGTATATTATTCCAGCCAATACCCTGTGGTCTACAGCCAATTGGGTAAGAGCCTTGAGGTTTAAGGCGTGGCAGCAGCCTAAGTACCAGTGTACATTCAACACTGTTATAGTCAGAAGACATTCTGGTTGGCTCTAGGGGTCTTATAAAATTGGATGGAGTTCCATAACGTCTACATTTGTAATAATTTATTAACTGTTACAGTGCATCTGGAAAGTATACACATTGCTTCACTTTTTGTTTTGTTACAACCTTATTCCAAAATGGAATAAATTCATTTTTCACTCAAAATTTTACACACAATACCCCATAATGACAACGTGAGAAAAGTTTTTTTTAGATTATTGCAAATTTATCACAAATAAAAAAACCTAGGAAATGACATGTACATAAGTATTCACAGCCTTTGCCATGAAGCTCAAAATTTAGCTTAGGGGCATGCTGTTTCCACTGATCATCCTTGAGATGTTCCTACAGCTTAATTGGAGTCCACCTGTGGTGAATTAAGTTGATTGGACACACACCTCTCTATATAAGGCCCCACACTTGACAGAGCATGTCGGAGTACAAACCAAGCATGAAGTCAAAAGAATAGTCTGTAGACCTCTGAGACAGGATTGTCAGGCACAGATCTGGGGAAGGGTACTGAAAAATACCTGCTGCTTTGAAGGTTCCAATAAGCACAGTGGCCTCCATCATCCGTAAATGGAAAAAGTTTGCAACCACCAGGGCTCTTCCTAGAGCTGGCCGGCTGTCTAAACTGAATGATCAGGGGAGAAGGGCCCTAATCAGGGAGGTGACCAAGAACCCGATGGTCACTCTGTCAGAGCTACAGCCTTCCTCTGTGGAGAGAGGGAACCCTTCCAAAAGGACAACCATCTCTGCACCAATCCACCAATCAGGCCTGTATGGTAGCGTGGCCAGACGGAAGCCACTCCTTGTAAAAATCACATGGCAGCCCACCTGTAGTTTGCCAAAATGCACCTGAAGGACTCTCAGGCCATGAGAAACAAAATTATCTGATCTGATGAGACAAAGATTGAACTCTTTGGCGTGAATGCGTCATGTTTGGAGGAAACCAGGAACCGCTCATAACCAGGCCAATACCATCACTACAGTGAAGCATGTTGGTGGCAGCATCATGCTGTGGGGATGTTTTTCAGCAGCAGGAACTGGGAGACCAGTCAGGATAGAGAGAACCTCAGACTGGGGCAACGGCTCATCTTTCAGCAGGACTACAACCCTAAGCTGGCAGCCAAGATCTCAAAGGAGTGGCTTCAGGACAACTCTGTGAATGTCCTTGAGTGGCCCAGCCAGAGCCCAGCCTTGAATCTGATTGAACATCTCTGGAGAGATCTGACAATGGCTGTGCACCGACGCTTCCAAACCAACCTGATGGAGCTTGAGAGGTGCTGCAAAGAGGAATGGGCAAAACTGCCCAAAGATAGGTGTGACAAGCTTGTGGCATCATATTCAAAAAAAGACTTGAGGCTGTAATTGCTGCTAAAGTATTGCGCAAAGGCTGTGAATACTTATGTACATGTGATTTGTTAGTTTTTTATTTTTAATAAATTTGCAATAATCTTTAAAAAACTTTTCTCACGTTGTCATTATTGGGTATTGTGTGTAGAATTTTGAGGGAAAAAATGAATTTATTCCAATTTGGAATAAGGCTGCAACGTAACAAAACGTGGAAAAAGTGAAGTGCTGTGAATACTTTCAACCTTACAAAATGTGTTTTGAATTGTGGGAGGAAACCAATGGATCCAGAGGAAAAACACTCAAACATGGGAGGATCATACAAATTTCACACAGATAGGGTCTTGGTGGGAATCTCGCCCAAGACCTCAGTGCTATGAAGCCGTAAACTATTGTGCCACCGTGCTGCACATAATGTTTAGCAGTGCCATTTTTAGTGGCGGACGAGCCGTGCGACTGAACGGGGAGCCCGCTGCGGCACTTTTCACAGTCCTTAAACTGCTCCCGCTCCTCCCTGTCATAGTACTCCGCTCGGGAAGGGGGCTGAGTGTCGCAAAATGATGCAGTGTATCGTGATGTCACGACGCAACGTTCATGAAACTCTGCCCCTGAGCGGAGTAGTATGACAGGGAGGAGAGGGAGCAGAGAAGCTGGTGGGCTGGCGGGTGGGAGGACAGGTGGCCTGCCGGGCTGTGGCCACCTGTACACACCCCTGACAATTAGCATTACACACCCGTGGCAACTAGTATTGCACACCCCTGGCAACTAGCATTACACACCCCTGGCAACTAGCATTACACACCCCTGGCAATAAGCATTACCCCTGGCAATGAGCATTAACCACCCCTGGCAACAAGCATGACACATGTCCCAGAGCATGAAACCCCTGGCAACGAGCATGGATCCCAGAGCATAAAACCCTTGGCAATGAGAAAGACACTTAGCCTATGAAACCCCTGGCAATGTGCATGACACCTAGCACATGAAACCCCTGGCAACAAGCATGACATCCAGCGTGTGAAACCCTTGGCAATGAGCAGGTAATTTAAAATAATTAGAAGCTTTACTGTAGGGCATAATGTATCATGGGCATTGCGGCGTGTGTCATAATATGGTGCTGTGTGGGGCTTAATATGGTGGAATTTTTTTTCCCCTGTGCTGGCTGAGGTCTGATGGTGCAGGGTCAAAAAATGGGGTGTAAGGTAGTATTTTCCTGTGAGGCCACGCTTATTTTAGCGAGGCCACATCCCCTCATTGGAAGCGCGAGCTAAAATGTGCATCTTATATGTCACGATCCGGGTATCTGGACGCCATTACTTACCCTTCAGATGCCTTCTAAGGCTGGCTCAGCGTTCCAGGACCGGATCCCATCTGTCATACTGATGTCCACATTCCTGCCTCCTCTCCTGTCACTCTGAGACGCGGTCACTGCAACGCCTGTAACATCCGGAATGGCGTCTCCCGCGGCCTCCGCCGCTGTTCCTGAGTTTCTGCATGCAGAGTGTCAGAGTGGTGATTATGTCAGCCGCGGCCTCCGCTGTGCCCGCGTGGTTAAGTGTGCACTTATCAGTCTGGCGTCTCCTGTCTCCTGTGGCCGGCGCCGCCATTACTGTTTTAATTCCCACATGGATTACAAACCAAACTTCCCTCCAAGTGTCTGCATGGGCGCAGCCATCTTGGATTCTGTCACCTGTTCATTTCCACCAATCTGTTGTTACCATTGTAAATCTGCATAATTGCCTAGCCAATCCCTTCCTTGCTGCAGGTATAAGTATTCTGTGCCTGAGCAAGGAAGGCGTCAGTGCTTTGGTTGTCAAACCTAGTTCCAGTTTGTCTCTCCCCTGTGGTTGTTTTCCAGGTTCCAGTTCCTATCTCCAAACCTCCACTAAAGAGACCTGCACCAGCATTCCACTTGCGGTGTAGCCTGACTCTCCTATCCATTTGGATTCATCTGCTTCCAGCTACAGATCCAGCTGCTTACAGCAATCAGCTTCCAGCAGAGATCAGCTCTTCTTAAAGTGCCGGTACCCTTTTCTACAGATTACCATTTATCACCGGTATTATTATTTCACCGCTCTCAAGCTCCATATATCATTTCATATTTCATCGCTCTCAAGCTACATTTATTATTTAACTGGTTTCAGCCAGTATCCACTCCGTGCCAACATCAGTCTGGTTCCAGCCAGTATCCACAGCAGCCGTTTTATCCACAGCAGCCCAGCTTTTCCTGGAACACCAGCTGGTACGATCCTGGGCTATTTCCATTGCTACAGTCGGGCCTGGTAAGGACTTTCCAACTAGAAGATTATAAGAACTATCTCACACTACCAGGGCCCTGTGGCCTTGCCACCCTGTAGTACCCAGGAACTGTATTTATCCTCTGCTGATTTTATGTTTTCTTTTACTGCTGCTGTGTTACGGAGTATGTCATAATAAACATCATTGACTTTTACTTTGGTTGTCGTGGTCACGCCTTTGGGCAATTCTTCTACATGTAACTTACATGTCTAGGGGTCTGATACAACCTCCCAGGTTCCTTTACACCTCAGCCCCTACAACTGAGGCTGCCTCCCGTCAGCTCAGGCCCTCAGTTGTGACATTATATCTATAGTGGGGGGGGGGCACGTTTTTAATACTCGCACTGGGATCCAAATTGTCTAGAAACAACCCGGATGTTTAGTATGTCGGTATCTGAGATCCTCTGTATTGTATATTGGGGGTCATTCCAAGTTGATCGCTCGCTAGCTGTTTTTAGCAGCCGTGCAAACGCTAAGCCGCCGCCCTCTGGGAGTGTATCTTAGCTTAGCAGAAGTGCGAACGAAAGGATCGCAGAGCGGCTACAAAAAAAAATTGTGCAGTTTCAGAGTTGCTTCAGACCTACTCCTAGATTGCGATCACTTCAGACTGTTTAGTTCCGGATTTGATGTCACAAACACGCCCTGCGTTCGCCCAGCCACGCCTGCGTTTTTCCTGGCATGCCTAAATTTTTTCGTTCACTCCCTGAAAACGGTCAGTTGACACCCAGAAATGCCCCCTTCCGGTCAATCACTCTGCGGCCAGCACTGTGACTGAAAAGCTTCGCTAGACCTTGTGTGAAACTACTTCGGCCGTTGTGAAAGTACGTCGCGCGTGCACATTGTGCCGCATACGCATGCGCAGAAGTGCCGTTTTTTTGCATCATCGCTGCGCAGCGAACATTTTCAGCTAGCGATCAACTCGGAATGACCACCATTGTTCACTGGTATGCTCTCTGTATTACGGGGGTCATTCCGAGTTGTTTGCTCGCTAGCTGCTTTTAGCAGCATTGCACACGCTAGGCCGCCGCCCTCTGGGAGTATCTTAGCTTAGCAGAATAGCGAATGAAAGATTAGCAGAAATGTTACTAAATAATTCTTTGCAGTTTCTGAGTAGCTCCAGACCTACTCACAGATTGCGATCAGCTCAGTCCGTTTAGTTCCTGGTTTGACGTCACAAACACGCCCTGCGTTCGGACAGCCACTCCCCCGTTTCTCCAGACACTCCCGCGTTTTTCCATGACACGCCTGCGTTTTTTCAGCACACTCCTGGAAAACGCTCAGTTACCACCCAGAAACACCCCTTTCCTGTCAATCATTTACCGATCATCAGAGCGACTGAAAAGCGCCGCAGAATCCACAGCAAATCTGCTAAGTTTTTAGTTAAATAACTAAGCGCATGTGCCCTGCGTGCCTTGCGCATGCGCAATTAGCAACAAATCGCAGCATAGCGAAAATCGGCAACGAGCGAACAACTCGGAATGACCTACTACAGGTCAATTATATTCTCAGTGCATTTGTTAAGTAGTAATTTGCATTGACTACAACAATCAGTATGCAAAAAGGGCTTCTGAAGGTTAATGACATTGGTGTCGAAAGCACTACCAGTGGATGGTGCGAAAAAGTGGATCGCACGGGCGTTCACAAGGTGATTGACAGGAAGAGGCTGTTTGTGGGTGGCAACTGACCATTTACAGGGAGTGTCTGGAAAAACACAGGCGTGTCCAAGCGTATTCAGGGAGGGTGTGTGCTGCGGCCCCGATCAGCCTCTTCTCATCGCACTGTAGGAGTAAGTCCTGGGCTGCGCAGAGACTGCACAAAGTGAAATTTTGCAGCTCTGCGTACAGATAGGATCGCACACTTGCGTGGCGAATTTACACTCCCCCTGGAGGCGGCGACTATCCGAACGCAGGACAGCAAACTTTGCAGCCCAGTGATCAGGTCTGAATCAGCCCCATAGATTTGTCCTTAGATTAGCTTAGTTTCCCAAACTCCATCAATTTCCCAAATTCCATCCAGTTTTTAAGAATAGTCATGATTGAGTTCAGGTGGTTAAATCAAATTGACTCAACTACTAATCAATCCCCTCTGCTTAAGCATAGTTATCCTTAAAACCAGCACTGTAATGGCAGAGTTTGGGAAACTCTGGAATAACTGCTTATATGCTTTTCCTGCTACACTGAAAGGAGAAGCTGCTTTCACATACAGTGTCATTTCATTATGCAAAAACACTGCAGGTAGGTTGTGCAAATTGCTGACTAACAAAAATGTAATGTGAAAAATAAACTCCAGTTATCCAACATATTGTTTCTGAATGACTGTTTATGAATCTAGTTATGCTTTCTGCTGTGCTGCATGCTGTTACCAAGAAAACACCTGTTTATTGCATCCTCCTATTCAATATATTGACTGTTTTTCATGCTCTGTGCATGGATACTGACCTACTTTCAAATATTATATAAAAAGACCATTTCTGAATATATAAGTTAGAGATCCTACATTGCATGGCACCTAATACTAGACACGAGCAGAATGAGAGCATAATTAGCTACTTTAGACTTTCAGAGATCCAAGTGGCAAGTGCGGGGGCATCAGAGCGCATCTCCTGTCCCTGTGGCCCAGACCCAGGGCCGGTGCAAGGATGTTTGGCACCCCCCTGCAAACTATAAATTGGCACCCTCCCATACTTTAAAAAGGTACAGCTCACATAATGCCCCCTGTAACAGTGACGCTCATACACATATTGCTCCCCGTAGTAGTGCTGCTTACACACAATGCCACCTGTGGTAGTGCCGCTTATACACACAATGAATCCTGTAGTATTGCCGCTTAAACACAAACCCCCTGTAATAGTGGCGCCTACACACGTAACACCCCCTGCAGTAGTGACACTTACACACGTAACGCCCTCTGTAGCAGTGATGCATGTACAAGACGCCCCCTGTAACAGTGACGCTTACACAAAACACCCCTTGTACCAGTGAAGCTTACACACGTAACGCCCCCCTGTACCAGTGATGCTTACACACGTAACGCCCCCCTGTACCAGTGATGCTTACACACGTAATACCCCTTGTTCCATTGACGCTTACACACATAACACCCCTTGTACCAGTGATGCTTACACACGTAACGCCCCCCTGTACCAGTGATGCTTACACACGTAATACCCCTTGTTCCATTGACGCTTACACACATAACACCCCTTGTACCAGTGATGCTTACACACGTAATACCCCCTGTTCCATTGACGCTTACACACGTAACGCCCCCTGTACCAGTGGCGCTTATACACATTATGGGGCACAGTCGCACATACACATATACATACGCACACACAGTGGCGGATCTTGCCACGGGCAAGCAGGACTTTTGCCCGGGGCGCCGCCTTCCGGAGGGCGCCGCACCATGGCAAGATCCTCCACTGTCAGTGTGCGCCCCAGCAGTGTCCCCCCGCTGTGCCCCCCCTCCCGCTGTGAGAAGGGAACCAGACGCTATGCGTCTGGTTTCCCTTCGTGGCGCTGGTCCCCCCCCGCTCTGAAGGGAATCAGACGCTAAGCGTCTAGTTTCCCTTCATGGAGAGGACCTTTGGTGTGCGGTGCGCGATGACGTCATCGCGCACCGCACAGCATTGTGGCATAGACGCTAGGGGTCATAATTGACCTCTAGCGCTTATGCTGTGCTATGGGAGAGACGTCATGACTGACGTCTCTCCCATAGATCCGAGGAGAAGAGCGGCGCCGGTCTGCAGGGTCTGGAAACAGGAGCGGGGTACAGTAAGTATACTTTTTAAAAAAAAATTTTTTTCCCAGCGGCGCTACAAATGGGAGGCGTGACTGACCACGCCCCCATGTTAAGCCACGCCCCTAACTTTTGCCCGAGGCGCCACAAGGGCAAGAACCGGCCCTGCGCACACACACATACTGTACATACATTACACACATACACAGTCACACATACACACATACATATTCACAGATACTGTATACACACACACACACACACACACACACACACACACACACACACACACACACACACACACTTTCACTCATTCTCTTTCCATTCATTTACCTGAGGAAGTCTGGCAGCTCATCCTCCTGTGTAGCAGGCTGCAGCCTGGTCCCATGTAACTCCACCCCTTATTCCCATGTAGCTCTACCCCTTTTAGGTCTGCAAACTGGCTGTCACAGGGGAGGGGGAGAGGAGGCTTCATGCTGTCATAGAGTGTGACAGCTGCAGCTGCAGGGTCATCAGCTCAGCACAGGGATGCAGAGCGGGGAGAGCACCTCTCCAGCCTGGCGCCTACCTGCTCTGCTTTCCTTTGCTGAACGCTTAGCGCCGGGCCTGCCCAGACCCCCTAAAGTGCTATGGGTTATGGTATAATAGGTCGACAGTCAAAGGGTCAACACCAAATGGTCGACATGCACATGGGTGACATGTGGAAAAGGTCAACACAATCCAAAGGTCGGCACAAAAGTTATCGACATACGGAAATGTCGACACAAGTTTTTCATGGGTTTTTTGGTGTCAAATTTTAGCTTCCAGCACATGGAACCCCAATAATTATACTGTTTTTCTTGCCATGCTCCGGGCAAGGTTGCAGTTCCCAAATGTAGTCCACATTGATGGAAAAGCATGAAAAAGTTAAAAAAATTAGAAAAAAAACTCACGTAGACCATATGTTGTGTTGACCATTGTCATGTCGACCATTTGAATCTGTCAACCTTTTGACCATGTTGACCATATGCACGCTGACCATTTGGTATTGACCTTTTGACTGTCAACCTTTTACCTGTTGACCTATGATCCGGATACCAGTGCAATACCATAATTCGCTGCATGGAGCGATTTTATTCACATTCTTTTACATTTTTTAATTCTGAATATTTTGTTTCAAATTTATTTGTGAATGAAATGAGAACCTTTACTCATAGGGAAATACTAAACTATGAGGAACTCAAATCAAAAGAGGCTGAATGTGCTGTAATCAGGCAATTATTTACATTGTGCCTAATTCACAGATGGAAGCATTTCACATTACTGCTGCGTCTGTGGGAAAGAGACACCTCACAGATATTAGTGCTGCATCCTAAGATGCAGCACTGGATAATCTTCTAAACCATTGTCCATCTGAGTAACCCTGGGATTTTGATGCATGTCTGATATGAGTCTGAAAAATATCTGCAATATACTGTATGGGCAAAATTAGATGGATTGGGGGAACAATATATTTGGGGGGAAATTCACAGGATCTGTAAAACAACAAATTGTGATTGCTGATGTATGGGCCCCTTTACTCCCGGGTTGTGTCCTTTCACACATAGAAATCCTGGCTGCATATCTGAAAGGGTTATTAGTCCCGGGTCCCCGACCCTGCTTCTGACCAGGGTCAGGACCTTTGGTTGCAGTGGAAAAGGGGTATAAAGAAAATACACTGGTCAACTTTATTCAGGGATTTATACAGGATTTTAAATGAATCACAGCAAAGGGGATCCTATCATGTAACCGGCACTCGGGATCACGGTGGTCACCATGCCGACACTGGGATCCCGCCCGCTTACCAGCCCGACATTCGGCATGCCAACAGACAGGGACTATTCTCTCGTGGGTGTCAACGACATCCACGCAGTGGGAATAGAACCTGTGGTGAGCGCAGCATGTTGCGCTCGCCCCTCCCCCCCTCCCCGCCGGCATTCTGCGCCAGTCTCCCCAGCGCCAGTCTCCCAGCCCCAAACCCAGCAAAACCATACAGTACTTCTCTTATCACAAAAAATGATCGCCTCTTGTTGTAACAGAGACTATTCAATTTTTTTGATAAGAGGCGTGAGGCCTTAAGTTCAAAGAAAGATCTAAATGGGCATACCCAAACTTGTAGCTTGATAGACTTTCAGGACTATGCCGGTGGGCTAGATGAAAAGTGACATTTTACTGTATGTCTGGGCAGTGAGAGCTAAACAGAAAAACTTCAACGATAATCTTTCATTCATTTCTCTAGTAGCCTTTGTCTCATGCAGATTGAACTTGGATTTTATTCAGAGTCCCTTTGATGACTGGAAATGAGCAGAGAAAACCTGAGATAAAATTATATCAGCCAAGTGCTCAGCTAAAGGCATCTTCATTTAATATGCACAGCCATTTCCCTGTTCTTTTGTCAAGCAAGGTCAGGATAGCAACAAATTGAACAGTGTAGTTTAACTACCAATTCAAGTGAAGAAAATCAATCGAACAGATATACGTCATCAGATAGCTGATAATTCGAGCCACACCATTAGTATAATAGTTACTATGGTAATGTAGACAAAACAGGTCTATGCGTTCCTCATTTAATGTGAGGCAAAATGCAATTTAGCAGTATTGTTCACAACGAAATAATCATGCTGTGAAAATCTATACAAATCTAGTGCAACCTTGAATGCAATCTGAAGACCTGTGCATCAATAGGGGTAATCCTACATGAACTATATAAGTAGGAATATTAAGCATGCAATGTGAAAATGACATAAAGACATGGAACATTATTGTAGTTGTAAAATAAATACTATGTATACTTAACCACAACTGTTAAGAGTGCATTTATACAGGTTCCGTGGCTGGCAAAATTCAAGCCTAGTTTTAATCAGTCACAGAATCTGTGTAACTCAAACTGTAGCTGTCTCAGATTAAAGGGATTTTATTGCAAGCTTACATATACAGATGTAGCCACAAACATCCTAGACGCAATGCGCATGCGCGGACATTCACATCACAGCAAGCTGTAGGGGACGCCGTGCCGCGACTAGTCACATAGACGCGGGCACATTAGTCACGACATCCATGCGTTCGCTTCGTGGTATGGATGAGCGTGGCTACGTGTGTATATCATACAATTCCAATCCTACCAATTGTAGCTGCACTTCAGTATGCCTAATATAAATAAATATATATATATATATATATATATATATATATATATACACATTTTCGTTCCATGTATGTGGGCATAAGATCGATAGGGACTTGAGATCCTTCAAGTGATAAAAAATATGTTCTTAATACCATTCATGAGGGAGTGAACCCAGCAGATATAAAAAGGCATTAATGTCTAACTAGTATGCAGATTACTATACCTGTGCTGATTTTATAGGCTGTGGCGTATTTATAATGGGTGCAGTGTGTGCGGTGGATCCTGGGATCCAAGGGGGACCACACCACACACCCTGCAACCATTTGTTGAATACTCACCTCTCTGGAGTTCCACGCCGGTGACAGCATCTCTCTACAAATCTCCGGTAAATGATGCTGCAGGCATTTTTCCAGAGATTAGCACATGCGAATTAAGGAAATCTCTGGGAGAGTGGCCGCTGCGCCATTTTCCCTTAGACTTGCACATGCAGACTACAGTATGTGCCTCTCTAGTGCTCAGACTCTATTGCGCTGACAGGCGCTGGCTACAGAGGAGGGGACCCAGATAGAGGAGGATGGACACGGGCCTCTTCCTCTGTTACAAAAAGGGGGGAACCACCACACAACAGCGCACACAAATACTTATATTGATGTTAACAGTTCTTCTGAATAGAAGATTTCACTGAGTCTCTGGTGTAATTTTCTCTCAACACATCAAACAGATTGAAACATAGATCATAGTATAATACTGTTACTCTTTCATTTAAAAATCTTTGTGTATCGTATTATATATTTGTACCAAATGGTGTGGTCTGTGAATTGCTTGGCAGACAAACTAGCATTAGGGAGCGGATCTGTCGTGCTGTTGTAATTGGACCACTGCTTATCCCTCTCTCTAGTTCTTTTTATTCCAAATGGAATGCATATAAAAAAACTTTCCACAAAGTAAAACTGCACAGAATAGTTAATAATAAAAAAAGCAAATATGGACGATGCGTACCATAAACAATGGTCTACTTTTGCAGGTAGACAATAAAAACATATAAAACAGATTTATCACAACACGGATGGTGAAACTCCTTCCGGATGGTTTCGTTGCCTACAAATAGTAGACAAATAAGGCTCGACTCATTGAAGTAAACAGGCGTCCCTGTGACCCTTTCCTCTCCAACGCGGTTCGATACAGTTGTATCTTTTTCAAGGCATGAGGAAAGTCCCACAGGTGGGGGAATTTTTACCCCTACACACTAAATTACCGCATACATTAAAATCAATTGTGGAGCAGATGACCTGGATTCAGGTGCTTAACCTCAAAAGGAATACTGTCGTACTGAAATCCATTCCACATTTTTAAAAGATTTATACACCATATCCTGTTTCCAAAACGACCCAAACAATGATTCCAGGAAGTGTCCGTTATAATTAGTGATGTGCACCGGAAATTTTTCGGGTTTTGTGTTTTGGTTTTGGATTCGGTTCCGCGGCCGTGTTTTGGATTCGGACGTGTTTTGGCAAAACCTCCCTGAAATTTTTTTGTCGGATTCGGGTGTGTTTTGGATTTGGGTTTTTTTTATTACAAACAACCCTCAAAAACATCTTAAATTATAGAATTTGGGGGTCATTTTGATCCCATAGTATTATTAACCTCAATAACCATAATTTCCACTCATTTCTAGTCTATTCTGAACACCTCACAATATTATTTTTAGTCCTAAAATTTGCACCGAGGTCGCTGGATGGCTAAGCTAAGCGACCCAAGTGGCCGACACAAACACCTGGCCCATCTAGGAGTGGCACTGCAGTGTCAGACAGGATGGCAGAATTAAAAAATAGTCCCCAAACAGCACATGATGCAAAGAAAAAAAGAGGTGCAATGAGGTAGCTGTGTGACTAAGCTAAGTGACCCAAGTGGCCGACACAAACACCTGGCCCATCTAGGAGTGGCACTGCAGTGTCAGACAGGATGGCAGATTAAAAAAATAGTCCCCAAACAGTACATGATGCAAAGAAAAAAAGAGGTGCACCAAGGTCGCTGGATGGCTAAGCTTAGAGACCCAAGTGGCCGACACAAACACCTGGCCCATCTAGGAGTGGCACTGCAGTGTCAGACAGGATGGAAGATTTAAAAAATAGTCCCCAAACAGCACATGATGCAATGAAAAAAAGAGGTGCACCGAGGTCGCTGGATGGCTGAGCTTAGCGAACCAAGTGGCCTACACAAACAACTGGCCCATCTAGGAGTGGCACTGCAGTGTTAGACAGGATGGCAGATTTAAAAAATAGTCCCCAAACAGCACATGATGCAAAGAAAAAAAGAGGTGCAATGAGGTAGCTGTTTGACTAAGCTAAGCGACCCAAGTGGCTGACACAAACACCTGGCCCATCTAGGAGTGGCACTGCAGTGTCAGACAGGATGGCAGATTTAAAAAATAGTACCCAAACAGCACACGATGCAAAGAAAAAAAGAGGTGCCCCAAGGTCGCTGGATGGCTAAGCTAAGCGACCCACGTGGCCGACACAAACACCTGGCCCATCTAGGAGTGGCACTGCAGTGTCAGACAGGATGGCAGATTTAATAAATAGTCCCCAAACAGCACATGATGCAAAGAAAAAAAGAGGTGCAATGAGGTAGCTGTGTGACTAAGCTAAGCGACCCAAGTGGCCGACACAAACACCTGGCCCATCTAGGAGTGGCACTGCAGTGTCAGACAGGATGGCAGATTTCAAAAATAGTCCCCAAACAGCACATGATACAAAGAAAAAAAGAGGTGCACCAAGGTCGCTGGATGGCTAAGCTAAGTGACCCAAGTGGCCGACACAAACACCTGGCCCATCTTGGAGTGGCACTGCAGTGTCAGACAGGATGGCAGATTAAAAAAATAGTCCCTAAACAGCACATGATGCAAAGAAAAAAAGAGGTGCAATGAGGTAGGTGTTTCACTAAGCTAAGCGACCCAAGTGGCCGACACAAACACCTGGCCCATCTAGGAGTGGCACTGCAGTGTCAGACAGGATGGCAGATTTAAAAAATAGTCCCCAAACAGCACATGATTCAAAGAAAAAAAGAGGTGCACCAAGGTCGCTGGATGGCTAAGCTTAGCGACCCAAGTGGCTGACACAAACACCTGGCCGATCTAGGAGTGGCACTGCAGTGTCAGACAGTGTGGTAGATTTAAAAAATAGTCCCCAAACAGCACATGATGCAAAGAAAAAAAGAGGTGCAATGAGGTAGCTGTGTGACTAAGCTAAGCGACCCAAGTGGCCGAAACAAACACATGGCCCACCTAGGAGTGGCACTGCAGTGTCAGACAGGATGGCAGATTTAAAAAATTGTCCCCAAACAGCACATGCTGCAAAGAAAAAAAGAGGTGCACCAAGGTCGCTGGATGGATAAGCTAAGCGACCCAAGTGGCCAACACAAACACCTGGCCCATCTATGAGTGGCACTGCAGTGTCAGACAAGATGACAGATTTAAAAAATAGTCCCCAAACAGGACATGATGCAAAGAAAAAAAGAGGTGCAATGAGGTAGCTGTGTGACTAAGCTAAGCGACCCAAGTGGCCGACACAAACACCTGGCCCACCTAGGAGTAGCACTGCAGTGTCAGACAGGATGGCAGATTTAAAAAATAGTACCCAAACAGCACATGATGCAAAGAAAAAAAGAGGTGCAATGAGGTAGCTGTGTGACTAAGCTAAATGACCCAAGTGGCAGAAACAAACACTTGGCCCATCTAGGCGTGGCACTGCAGTGTCAGACAGGATGGCAGATTTAAAAAATAGTCCCCAAACAGCACATGATGAAAATAAAAAAAGAGGTGCACCAAGGTCGCTGGATGGATAAGCTAAGCGACCCAAGTGGCCGACACAAACACCTGGCCCATCTAGGAGTGGCACTGCAGTGTCAGACAGGATGGAAGATTTAAAAAATAGTCCCCAAACAGCACATGATGAAAAGAAAAAAAGAGGTGCAATGAGGTAGCTGTGGGACTAAGCTAAGCGACCCAAGTGGCTGACACAAACACCTGGCCCATCTAGGAGTGGCACTGCAGTGTCAGACAGGATGGCAGATTTAAAAAATAGTCCCCAAACAGCACATGATGAAAAGAAAAAAAGAGGTGCCTAAGGTCGCTGGATTGATAAACTAAGCGACCCAAGTGGCCGACACAAACACCTGGCCAATATAGGAGTGGCACTGCAGTGTCAGACAGGATGGCTGATTTAAAAAATAGTCCCCAAACAGCACATGATGCAAAGAAAAAAAGAGGTGCAATGAGGTAGCTGTGTGACTAAGCTAAGTGACCCAAGTGGCCGACACAAACACCTGGCCCATCTAGGAGTGGCACTGCAGTGTCAGATAAGATGGCAGATTTAAAAAATAGTCCCCAAAGAGCACATGATGCAAAGAAAAAAGGAGGTGCACCAAGGTCGCTGGATGGCTAAGCTAAGCGACCCAAGTGGCCGACACAAACATCTGGCCCATCTAGGAGTGGCACTGCAGTGTCAGACATGATGGCAGATTTAAAAAATAGTCCCCAAACAGCACATGATGCAAAGAAAAAAAGAGTTGCACCAAGGTCGCTGGATGGATAATTAAGCGACCCAAGTGGCCGACACAAACACCTGGCCCATCTAGGAGTGGCACTGCAGTGTCAGACAGGATGGCAGATTTAAAAAATAGTCCCCAAACAGCACATGATGCAAAGAAAAAAAGAGGTGCAATGAGGTAGCTGTGTGACTAAGCTAAGTGACCCAAGTGGCCGACACAAACACTTGGCCCATCTAGAAGTGGCACTGCAGTGTCAGACAGGATGGCAGATTTAAAAAATAGTCCCCAAACAGCAAATGATGCAAATAAAAAAAGAGGTGCACCAAGGTCGCTGGATGGATAAGCTAAGCGACCCAAGTGGCCGACACAAACACCTGGCCCATCTAAGAGTGGCACTGCAGTGTCAGACAGGATGGCATATTTAAAAAATAGTCCCCAAACAGCACATGATGCAAAGAAAAAAAGAGGTGCAATGAGGTAGCTGTGTGACTAAGCTAAGCGACCCAAGTGGCTGACACAAACACCTGGCCCATCTAGGAGTGGCACTGCAGTGTCAGACAGGATGGCAGATTTAAAAAATAGTCCCCAAACAGCACATGATGCAAAGAAAAAAAGAGGTGCAATGAGGTAGCTGTGGGACTAAGCTAAGCGACCCAAGTGGCTGACACAAACACCTGGCCCATCTAGGAGTGGCACTGCAGTGTCAGACAGGATGGCAGATGTAAAAAAATAGTCCCCAAACAGCACATGATGCAAAGAAAAAAGAGGTGCCCAAGGTCGCTGGATGGATAAACTAAGCGACCCAAGTGGCCGACACAAACACCTGGCCCATCTAGGAGTGGCACTGCAGTGTCAGACAGGATGGCAGATTAAGAAATATTCCCCAAACAGCACATGATGCAAAGAAAAAAAGAGGTGCAATGAGGTAGCTGTGTGACTAAGCTAAGCGACCCAAGTGGCCGACACAAACACCTGGCCCATCTAGGAGTGGCACTGCAGTTTCAGATAAGATGGCAGATTTAAAAAATAGTACCCAAAGAGCACATGATGCAAAGAAAAAAGGTGGTGCACCATGGTCGCTGGATGGCTAAGCTAAGCGACCCAAGTGGCAGACACAAACACCTGGCCCATATAGGAGTGGCACTGCAGTGTCAGACAGGATGGCAGATTAAGAAATAGTCCCCAAACAGCACATGATGCAAAGAAAAAAAGAGGTGCAATGAGGTAGCTGTGTGACTAAACTAAGCGACCCAAGTGGCCGACACAAACACTTGGCCCATCTAGGAGTGGCACTGCAGTGTCAGACAGGATGGCATATTTAAAAAATAGTCCCCAAACAGCACATGATGCAAAGAAAAAAAGAGGTGCAATGAGGTAGCTGTGTGACTAAGCTAAGTGACCCAAGTGGCCGACACAAACACCTGTCCATCTAGGCGTGGCACTGCAGTGTCAGACAGGATGGCAGAGTTAAAAAATAGTCCCCAAACAGCACATGATGCAAAGAAAAAAAGAGGTGCAATGAGGTAGCTGTGTGACTAAGCTAAGCGACCCAAGTGGCCGACACAAACACCTGGCCCATCTAGGAGTGGCACTGCAGTGTCAGACAGGATGGCAGATTTAAAAAATAGTCCCCAAACAGCACATGGTGAAAAGAAAAAAAGAGGTGCACCAAGGTCGCTGGATGGCTAAGCTTAGCGGCCCAAGTGGCCGACACAAATACCTGGCCCATCTAGGAGTGGCACTGCAGTTTTCTAGCGAGAGGATGAGTGCTTCCATCCCCATGTTAATCTGAACCACTATCCATGAACATAGGCCAGGGCCTCAGCCGTTCCATGCCACTCCGTGTCGTAAATGGCATATTGGCAAGTTTACGCTTGTCATCAGACGCTTTTAATTTAGATTTTTGGGTCATTTTACTGAACTTTTGTAGTATACTTGACAACACAGAGGTAGAGCAGTGGACTACTCTACCATACTGCTTTCTATAAACTGGTGGTCAGCAAAATTCTGCACTGTCCTCCTACTATATACTGCGCACAACTAAAATGCAGCACAGGTATGGATGCATAGTATACTTGACGACACAGAGGTAGAGCAGTGGACTACTGCAGCACAGATATGGATCGTTTTTCATGCAGAGAACATAGATATTTTCAGCACACTGAGCACAGATATTTGCAGCACACTGAGCACAGATATTTGTAGCTCACTGAACACAGAAACTGAGAGTAGGCAGGCACGTCCTCTCGCTAGCATCTCCAAAGCACAAGTGAAAATGGCGGCGACGCGCAGCTCCTTATATAGAATACGAATCTCGCGAGAATCCGACAGCGGGATGATGACGTTCGGGCGTGCTCGGGTTAACCGAGCAAGGCGGGAAGATTTGAGTCCGCCTCGGAACCGTGTAAAATGGGTGAACTTCGGGGTGTTCAGATCCCGAGGAACCGAACCCGCTCATCACTAGTTATAATTATTCGTCCCCACTGGAAGTATCCTAAGCATGTATAAATAGTGTCCCCGCATAGTGAATAATATCAGTGGACGGAAGTCCATAGCTGCGACCGGAAATACATCGCTGTACCTGAAGTGTCCTTTGGAATGGAAAGTCCCGGCTGGAAATTTCCTGAGTTCATATTAATAGTGTCTCCGCATACTAAAATAATGTCAGTGACCTAGAACCAGTGGCCACGACCGGAATTGCATTGTTGTACCAAAAGTGGGTACCACACCCGGAAGATGATTGCGTAGCTCTTTGTGAAGCTCTCCGCTGTTCTCTATACCTGATTGGCAGCCTTATCCAGGACATCGCTTGGGCACACCAAAGATCCTGGATACTCAAATCATTTGTGCTGTCATTAATGTGATGTCGGCGGCCATCTTTGAATAGGCATTTACCTAAGAAACGGCTATAGTGTCCATGACTTTGGAGACCATATATTTACACTAATACAAGAATGAAAAAAAAATACAATAAATCCAAAGTATAAATTAATTTCAGCATCATGTAACATAATCTAGTGTCAATTAATATTGATGAACTTTACAGATTTAAAAAAAAGATGAAGGTGGCAAATAAAGAAAAAAGGGAAAAAAAAGAAAGAATAAGCATAACAGGGAAATTCAAAGGAACCATTTGAGTTCAAAATCCTTGTTAATCCCTGTAGGAGCCAAGATTTTGAAATAATATATTGTATTAATTTTGTTTTTAGCAAGTTTTTTATTGATATCTTTATCTCTGATGTCTCCAGTGATTTTTTTAAACCATAAAAATTAATTAGATGCTTAATATCACTGTTATGCTTTTCCTTAAAATGAAGAGATAGCGCATGTATCTCTATTCCATTTTTAATATTGCGGAAATGCTCGCTGATAAGAATTTTAAGTGGTCTACTTGTTGATGACTGATTATCATGCGTAGCGAACTCACATCAGCTGTTACTAGAAACTAAATTTCTTCACATGTGAGTTTATCCAAAAATTCTAAAATATCCCTTGTGTCCTTTAGATGTGATGGATTAAGTGAAACTATAGATTGTAAGTGAAAATCAATCCACTGGGACAAATTAGATGTCACTGCATCTGTGCCCAAAATGATTGGCAGCCAGGTGGATGAGTGAGACTCTTGTGAATTTTAGGCAGTACATATATTGTTGGTACCACTGGAATTGTAATAAATAAAAATGTAGACTCACTTTCCGTAAGGGTACCCTTCTTGTTAAATTTATCTAAAAGTTCTTTAAATTTAGACGATATTTTGATAGTCGGGTCTCCTCTACGTTTGTTATATGTATCTGTCACATTTAATTGTTTGTAAATCTCGGCTTCATAATCTCCTTTATACCCCTTTTCCACTAGCTCAAAAAACACGGGTAAATGCACGGGGGCGCGCATTTACCCGTGTTTTTTGCAAGTGGAAAAGGGTCAACCCGGATCAAGTGACCCGTGAATCCTACCCGGCTATCTACCTGGGTAGGACACGGGAATGATCCGGGTAGGGTTGTAATGTAAACGGGAGCCGTGTCTATGCGACACGGCTCCCGTTCACAGTGCATAGGGAGGGCGGCGCTGGGAGACCATGTGATCTCCCAGCGCCGCCCCTGCCTCGCCACTATTGCCGGGTTGGTGAGCGCTGTCTGCAGGGGGCTGTAGCACGGGTCGCAGCCGTGTCAGGCGACACAGCTGCGACCCGTGCTACGCTAGTGGAAAAGGGGTATTATTTAACAAAACAATGCCCCCATTCCTTTATCTGACAGTTTGATAATGAGATTTGATTCAGACTTTAGACCTTTCAGAGCCTTCCTTTCTTTAACGTGATATTTTGTTGAATGGGCTGGCTCTGTAATTTCTCTTGGTCCTCCTTAACAAGAAGACTGAATATCTCTATAAAGTTTCCTTTTAGATATGCATGAGAAAAAATGATTTTGGCTAAATCTCAAGTCTATATTCACCTCCTCATTATCATCCTCCTTCATTTTTAACTTGTGAAATCTCTTTAAAGTAAGCTTCCTAATGCAATATTGTGTATCTATGAAGATATCAAAATCATCCAATATCGTGGAAGAGGCGAACTTGAGCCCCTTTTCTAGAAGAGTTCTTTCCTCTTCAAGTAATATATGGTCACTCAAGTAACATTTTTTTTAATTTTATTACGTTTTTGTAAATTATCATTAATCTCTACATGGGGCGTGCTATGGTTACCACTAACCTTCTTTGATTGTTTCCTTTTTTCCTTATGTTGTTTTCTACATTTTTTTACACCTCCTTTATTTCCTCTATGTGTATATTTGTGCGTGCTATTTATCTCCAGCCTCTCAGCTTTCCTCTCTTCTCTAAAAAAGGAGATGATGAGTTATCCTGTCCTAACACATGATATCTGTTACTGGTTTTCCATGTGGTGGCATTTGATCTATCATTATACTCATAATTATTCCACCCTCTCCTCTCTCTCCATTGTGGGGTTCCTTTCCATGTGATATCTCTATGGTAACCATTTGCTCTCCATGGTTTATGAGCAATGGGTTTCCTTTATAATCTGGAGTGTCATTCTGTTTTTTATCTTCATAATTTTAATTTCTGTTGTTATAATACCTGGGAACCACTTAATTTCCTCTCAGTTTATTTATGAATTTTTTGGGGGTCCTTCCTTTCCATTATCATTAATTTGATTCTCAAGCTGACATTCAAGTTCCTTCATATCCCTTAAGAATTTATTGGTCTTTTTATTGATAAGTTTGGATTCCATTTTATCAATATTAGCCAAGATGTCTTTTTCCTTTTCTTTATACTCTTGTGTATCTATAAAAGGGACTGTGAGGATTTTATATTCACTGATTTTTTTTATCTAAATCCGATAATTCCATAGTCCTTTCTGTCACTATCAAGTTCATGAGCGAGATGGAACATTCTTTAATTATATTGTCCCAATTTCT